>NC_091983.1:74268923-74930207 GCF_044704955.1 Pristiophorus japonicus | reverse complement strand
ACAGTTTCACTTTGGAACAGAATTTTTTTTTCAAAAGGGGGCGTGTCCGGCCACTTACGCCTGTTTTCAAAGTTTCGTCAGTGAAAACTTACTCCAAACTAACTTAGAATGGAGTAAGTGAAGATTTTTGTACGCTCGAAAAAACCTTGTCTACACTTTAGAAAATCAGGTGTAGTTTACAAATCAGGCGTAGGGAATGTTTAAAGGGAAGTTTACAAACATTAAACACCTCAGTTTTACAAATAAAGAGCCATCATCAATAATAAATGATAAAAACATCAATAAATCAACCAATAAATCAATCAAAAAAATTATTAAGACATAATTTTTTTAAAAATCTATAAATAATACATTTTCTACTTACCGACTGCAGCACCGGGAGCCCTCCAACAACGTGCTGGGATGCGCCCACCCCCCCCCCTCCCCCCCACCCCCCAGTGTGTCTCTGTCAGTGTCTCTATCTCTCTGTCTGTCTGTCTGTGTGTGTCTCTCATTCTCTGTCTGTCAGTGTCTGTGTTTCTGACAGCGAGGGGAGGGGGAGGAGGGGGGTAGAGGAAGAGAGGGGGGGGAGCAGGGGGAGGGAAGGGGGAGGGATGGGGGAGAAGGGGGAGGGGGGGAGGAGGAGAAGGGGGAAGGGGGGAGGAGGAGAAGGGGGAAGGGGGAGGAGAAGGGGGAATGGGGGGAGGAGGAGAAGGGGGAAGGGGGAGGAGGGAAGGGGGGGGGAAGAAAAAGGGGAAAGGAGAAGGGGGGAAGGAGAAGGGGGGAAAGGAGAGGGAAGGAAAGAAGATGGGGAGGGGGGAAAGGAGATGGGGGAGGGGGGGGGAAGGAGATGGGGGTGGGGGGAAAGGAGATGGGGAGGGGGGAAAGGAGATGGGGAGGGGGGAAAGGAGATAGGGGAAGGAAAGGAGATGGGGGGGAAGGAAAGGAGATGGGGGGAAGGAAAGGAGACGGGAGGAAGGAAAGGAGATGGGGGGGAAGGAAAGGAGATGGGGGGGAAGGAAAGGAGATGGGGGGGAAGGAAAGGAGATGGGGGGGAAGGAAAGGAGATGGGGGGGAAGGAAAGGAGATGGGGGGGAAGGAAAGGAGATGGGGGGGAAGGAAAGGAGATGGGGGGGAAGGAAAGGAGATGGAGGGAAAGGAAAGGAGATGGGGGGAAGGAAAGGAGATGGGGGGGAAGGAAGGGAGATGGGGGAAGGAGATTGGGGGGGCGAGGAGATTGCGGGGGGGCAAGGAGATGGGGGGGAAGGAGATGGAGGGGGAAGGAGATGGGGGGGGAAAGTAGATGGAGGAGGGAGGCTGAACTGGCCGGGCCCGGCCGGGCCCGAGACTTCGGGCAGGGCCCAAGACTTTGGGCAGGGCCCGTCCCCAGCATCAGATTTACAGGTAGGTGGCGTTGGGTCGGGATCGCGGGTCGGGTCGGGGGGAGCGCGGGTCGGGGTCGGGAGGTGGTGGGAGGGAGGTTGTTTTGGTTCGGGTTGGGGGGAGGGAGGGAGAGTGAGGTCAGGTCGGGGGGAGGGAGGTCAGGTCGGGTCCAGTCGGGGGGGGAGGGGGGGAAGCGGGAGTTGGGTCGGTGTCGGGGTCGGGTCCGGCCCAGGGGCGGGGGGGCGGGGGGGGGGAGCGGGAGTTGAGTCGAGTCGGGTCGGGAGGAAACAGGAGCTGGCCGTGGGAGGAGCCTTATCCACACAGCCCCAGTGAGACCATTGGGCCAGGGCTAGGGGCTGCGTGCTTCGGCCCCTCCCACACAGTTTTGGGCGCCTGGAGCTACTGCACATGCGCGCCCACTGTAGCGCGCATATGCAGAGGTCCCGGCACTGTTTTCAGCGCAGGGACCTGGCTCCGCCCCCTACAGCTCCTGTTGCGCTGCGCCCAGCTGCAAACAACCTGCAGGGAGCCGGAGAATCTGGAAGTTTTTTTTAGGCGCACTTTGTGGCGCGAAAAATGGGCGTCCAGGTTGGGACTGCACCGTTCTAGGCGCGGCTCGAAACTTTGGCCCCTTGAGTGCAGGAATTCAGTGGAGAGCAGGAAGGCAGTTGAGATGTCTGACTAAAAAGGAGGAATGGAGCCTTAGAACCCAAGGTCTCTAATTAATAGACACGTGAGCGGAGCTGCGGGACAGCGAGAGGAATGACCACAGATAAAGATAGGCCCAAGAGCCTGGAGGGAGAACGAGTGTCAGGGAGCAAGATAAGTGACTTCAACACAAAGGAAGGAGCTGATTGGTGAGTAGTTGGTGATTCTTTTTTTTAAGCCTTAAGTTTATTTCTGTTAATTTACTTAATAGTCTATTAAGTAGAGGTATGGCAGGGCACTTGGTCACGTGGAATGCACATCTTGTGCCATGTGGGAACTCCAGGATGCTTCCCATGTTCTGGACAATCACATGTGCAGGAAGTGTCATCAAATGGAGGAGTTCAAGCTCCAGATTTTGGCATCTGTGAGGCTGAGAGCTACGTGATAGCACGTTTCAGGAAGTGGCCACAGATGTGATTCCAGGATGGTATGTTGTCTCCCTGGTGCTATGGCCAACAATGCCACTGAGCGGCTACAAAACATTCTGAGGGGGAGGATGAACAGCCAGAGATCATGATCCATATCGGTATTAACGACATAGGTAGAAAGAGGGATGAGGTCCTGCAGGCTGATTTTAAGGAGCTAGGAGAGAGATTAATAAGCAAGACCTCTAAGATGGTAATCTCCGGATTACTCCTGGTGCCATGAGCTAGTGAGTGTAGAAATAGGAGTTTAGAACAAATGAATGCGTGGCTGGAGAGATGGTGCAGGAGAGAGGGTTTTAGATTCCTGAGACATTGGGATCAGTTCCAGGGGAGATGGGACCTGTACAGAATGGACGAGTTGCACTTCAACAGGGCTGGCATCAATATCCTCACGGGGGAGATTGCCAGTGCTGTTAGGAAGGGTTTAAACTAATTTGGCAGGGGAATGGGCACCAGGATGTAGCATTAGAAGGGTGAAACAAGGTGCATAAGGATTGGGAAAGACAGGTAACACTAAGAAATAGTACCGTATTAGGTGGGGTCAGACTAAGAGAGAATACAAGAAGGTCTAAGATAGGTCTACAGTGCATGTGTGTGAATTCACGAAGCATGGTAAATAAGGTTGGTGAGCTACAGGTACAAATAGACACATGGGAATATGATGTGGTGATAATGGAGACCTAGCTCAGAAAAGGGCAGGATTGAGGACTAAATATTCTTAGATGTAGGTTGTTCAGGAAAGATAGAGAAGGAAAGAAAGGAGGTGGTGTGGCAGTATTGATTAAGGAGAATATTACAGTGCTGGAGAGAGAGGATGTCCTGGAGGGGTCAAGGACAGAATCTATTTGGTTAGAGTTGAGAAACAATAGAGGTGTCATTACACTACTAGGTGTATTCTATAAGCTGCCAACCAGTGGGAAGGATGTAGTAGGGCAAATATTCAGGGAAATTACAGAGGCGCAAGAACTATAGAGTAGTGATAATTAGGGACTTCAACTATCCTAATATAGACTGGGATAGTAATAGTGTAAAGGGCAGAGAGGGGGAAGAATTTCTGAAGTGTGTTCAGGAGAACTTTCTTGATCAGTACATTTGCAGCCCAACGAGGAAGATGGCATTGCTGGATCTGGTTCTGGAGAATGAGGTGGGTCAAGTAGAGGAAGTGTCAGTAGACGAACATTTAGGGAACAATGGTCACAGTATCTTAAGGTTTAAACTGGAGACAGGGACAGCAGTGGAGACTCCTCGCCGGAGGGCTTAGGACATTCCAGCTCTGCTCAGCTACATGCAGAGGTTCAGCCTCAGGGGCCATCCAGAAAGAGGGTAATCCTGGAGGTGCAGGAAGAAGTGCAGAAGGTTCTGACAGGTTTTGCGGCCACGATGTCTGCAAATGTGCAGAGAGTGGAAGAGTCCAACATGAGCACCACCGTGTCGCAGGTGATGGGGACGGTATGCTCTTCCATGGAATGGATGGCCACCTACATGGAGCAGCTAATGCGTCACTCACATGAGCACATGCTATCTATGGACAACAGATGGCAGAGGCTCAAAGACCTCCTCTCGAGGAGGGATGTCAACGTAGACTTGGTTCCTCATGGCCCCACTGCTGTGCAGTAAGGCGCTCGCTAGCTCCGTGCTAGCAGGGAAGTGCGGGTGGCCCATGAGAGGAATGATGGTGAGAGGGGACATGGAAGTGGGGGCTCGTCTCAAAGAACTCACACTTCTCCCCCATTGCCTCCCCCTCAGTCAGAGCCCAAGATGCCTCCTCGGATCACGATGGCCAAGTCTGTCCCGACACAGTCGCAGGATGAGCAGACTTTGGCGGGGTCCTCACAGGCTCAAAAACCCAAAGGACGTCACCAAGAGTGTCTACGCTGTTGCAGCAGGGAAGTGAGCAGGCTGCCTCTACCTCTGCTGAAGGCACAGGGGTTGCACCTCGAGGAAGAATGTATAAATGAAAAATGATACAGAATTAGACGCACAAGGGCAAGCACATGGGTGTTTAAAGAAATGTTATTGTTAAGGTTCCTCCTCCTCCTTGTTGTCTTTCAGCTGATGCTCCTCCTCCTCCTCTGAAGAGGCTAGTGCTTTGCACCTTGCTCCTCCTGCAGCTCAAGTCCTCGTTGCTGCTCTATCTTGTACAGCGCGCAGCAGACAATGATGATTCTGGAGACCCTAGCTGGTGCATACTGACGGGCTCCTCCAGATCTGCCAAGGCATCTGAAGTGCATCTTCATCATGCTTATCGTTTGCTCTATGACACACCTTTCATTATAGTGCTCCTGGGTTTCAGTACTTGACTGCCTCAAGAGTGTCATGAGCCACATCTTCAAGGATAGCCCTTGTCTCCAAGCAGCCAACCAGTAAGTCTGTTTGGAGGAGCGAAGAGCTGAGGGATGGTGGACTGGCACAGCACGAAAGAGTCATGACAGCTGCCAGCGAATCTGGCGCACACATGCAAGATGATTTTCCTATGGTGGCAGACAAGCTGCACATTGAGGGAGTGGAATCTCTTGTGGTTCACAAACACTCCTGGTAATTTGGGGGTGCCTTGATGGCCACATGTGTGCAGTCAATGATGCTCTACATCTGTGGGAAACCAGCCAGAGCTGCAAAGCCGAGCGCCCACTCAGTAACACTGATCTTGTCAGTGGCAAAGTTGACATAATTGGCTGACTTGTCAAACATGGTATCAGTTGCATTTGTGATGCATTTGTGGGTGGCCGACTGCGAGATGCTGCAAATGTCTGCTGCAGATCCCTGGAAAGAGCCTGAAACGAAGAAGTTGTGAGTGCTGGTGACTTTGACATCCACTGGTAAGGCGTGTCCACTGCTGCAAATGTCTGCGACGACCTGGTGCAATAGCCTGAGCCTCCTTTGGCATTGCTGCTCAGTCACGTTGAGGAAGCTCATCCTCTGACTATATATCCTATGTTGGGGGTATCGCCTCCGGCGTGGTACAGCTCTGCGCTGATGCCCTCTGTCCTGTGGAGCATTAGGTCATTGAGGAGAAGGCTGCTGGTGTGCCTGCTGCTGCTGCTGCTGCTGCTGGTGTTGGGGGCTCATCCTGGTCCGATTCTGAGGACCAAGGCGAAAAAGTATAAACCGTAACTATGCTGATATAATAGATGGCAGGCCAAGTAAAGATTAGAGGACCAATCTGTGAATGTTGTGATAGTTATTAGCAATGAGGTGAGGGTGGCTTCCGAGGTTGCAGAAAAGACTTGCAAACTCTGGACACCAAAATCTGTGCTCAAAATGGAGTTAGCAAAAGCGCCTGAGTTAATAGCGCGAGGAGACAGGATGATAGCAGGTTCCCGACACACTCCCATTTTCTGCGACGTTTACTGCCAACCCAACTCCAAACCCACAAAAATGGCAGCGGGAAAATTCTGGCCGTAGTGTAAATTTTGAAGAGTAATATTTTATTGCATCTGAATTATTAGAACATAAGAACATAAGAAATAGGAGTACAAGTAGGCCATACGGCCCCTCGAGGTAAGATGTAAGGTAAAATCTTCCAGTGCTTCTGCCCCCTATGTCATTATGTACACACAATTTGTTGGCACCATTCTCACCTTACCAATAACCAAATAATTTGCTGCTTATAGCATTTTGATGTCCTTCAACGTGAAAAGAATCTAAATACATCTACTTTAGTTACTTCTATAATCTCCTCAGATTTCCAGATGGACAAATCAGCTTGGATTCTGCATAATCATAGATCATTGCTAACCAAGCTCTACTGCTACTGAGAAGAGGAAGAAGTGCAAACACTGCTCTGCAACCCAGGGGGTGGATGTCTGGGGAGTTCTCCTGCTCATCTGCTGTACCTGCAGCTGGAGAGCTGCGGAAACAGCAAACAAGAATTTAGCCCCCATGATTCTTAACATTTCCGAAGAGTTACTGATTTATACTTTTAAACCATCATAAAAGACTCCCCTTGAGGGCCACACCATTCCAGAAATGCAATTCCAAGGTCATGTAGCTCATGGCTAGCAGTAAAATTATCCAACAATAATGCTGATTGGTGGAACTCAAATAGAGGCCGCGATTTCCCCTACCGAGGCAGGAGCGAGATGGGCGACGTCATGGATGGATTCAAACCCTGCTCCTGGCTCCATGTCGGCTTCCCCCACGACTTTCCCCTGATTGGGCTTGTTACACACTGACAAGCTCTGCTCAAAGGAGCACGGCTGCACCCAGGCTTTCCCATGACTCCCTCCATATGCTTATGGAGGGAGTCACAGCACGCAGGGAGGTTCTCTTCCCTTTCCATGGGCAGAAGAGATCTCCCAGGACACCAACGCAGCCTGGTTGTACATTGTACAGTAGGACACATGCAGGGACGTCGTCAGGCGGACCTGGCTGCAGTGGCGCAAACCTTTCAATGATCTCAGTAAATCACGAAACATTACAGCAAAACTACACTCAACCTCATCCTGCTGTGCCTCTCATCACATCCCCATCACTCTGCCTTCCCTGCCCTACACCTGCACATCCTTACTCACACCAACTTACCTTGCACCTCCATCTATCTCTCTCTATCTACATTATCACATCTGCATCTCACTAGCCACCCCTCACACTCACCCTCATCCTTATCCAGTCATAACAACTAACAACACACAAAAGTAGGCATTTGGGTCTTTTATCCAATGTTCATGTAAAGTTTCTGTTAATGTGTTGTCAAACACTGAAATCTTTATTTTCAACACTTTGGGCTAGAAATTGCATAGGGCCCCATTTGGGGTGATAACCTTTCAGGGAGCCCAAAAGTATCGACGAGCGGAAAATAATTTTTGCTCCCTGGAACTTCCGCTTTAGTGATAGAGGCGGTATCGGCAGAGCGCTGAACAATGGCCAATGCAGTGCTGGCATCATTGTAGGCTCCTTCACTTGCTTAAAGGGCAAGGCCAATGTTGGTTCGAATTTATCCTCATTCTATCTCTGTGGTGCCACGGGACCTGCACTACATGCATAACAGCCCCAAGCATTCGAAAAGAGTGCAGGGCTGAGAAATTGTGGCGTCAAAATAAATCAGGAGGCACCAGAATGGGGAGATAAATAAATGTTGCTTTACCTGACCACCACTGCCTTTAAATAGCACTCCCCTAGCAGCCAGCTGAGGTGACAATGCCTCCTGCAGCTGCCGTTGTTAACGGTCGGCGATGCTGCAGGGGGCGGGAG
Organism: Pristiophorus japonicus; assembly: GCF_044704955.1. Taxonomy (NCBI): domain Eukaryota; kingdom Metazoa; phylum Chordata; class Chondrichthyes; family Pristiophoridae; genus Pristiophorus; species Pristiophorus japonicus. The sequence continues at coordinate 74,922,522 of NC_091983.1, read as the reverse complement.
CGAATATTACATCCAGGGCGGTAATGGGGCGCTGCGCACCGGATGACGTCACGATCTACAGGGCGCAAGAGAGTGAGGTCGTAAGTGTTAGCGCCAGCGCAAAACCACCAGGGAGGTTCGCGAGTGTCGGTGATTTCACTGTAATCCTTTAGCGCCCCGTTATCGCCCCCCGCAGGCGCTTACTAGAGGTGCAAATCAGGCCAATTTCTCCGCCTTTGTCTTCTTGGACAGATTTGTGTGCTCCTTTGGAAGTGCCTTTGTGAGTTATAGTGAATGGTGCCCCCCACAATGGTGATGAGTGTGAAAGGAATAGCTTGGTGATTGTAAGGATACTTTATGATGTTGGAGTGGGGTGGTGCCAACCTGGCACATCATGTGACAGTCAGCATGTACAGCATCAAGTGAAATAAATGTGGCCATGGTGCAGCCATCCCTGACCTTTCGGACAGCAATGTGGTCGGGTGCTGATGCCCTGTGTCCTGTGCAGCATCAGGTGATTGCGGAGAAAGCTGATGATGTTGGTGTGTCTGGTGCTGTCGATATTGGGGCTGATCGTGGTGGGATTTTGAGGTCCAAGGTGAGATTTCTTCAAGTGCACCAATGCTGCTGGAACAGATGGCAGCTGAAGTTGAGATGACAGAAGCAATCTGTCAATTATGAAAAAGGTTGCTCCAAAAGGTGCCAGTGGATAGAGCGTATACTCCAAAAACTTCCAACCTTCCTGAAAGCGCCAGCTTCTAACATTGGAAAGTGAACAGCTGTGAAACGGTAGCTTTTATACCACTTTTGCAGCTGTCGCCTATTCAGAGCAATGGAGAATCATTGAAAACCCAACCTACTGAGCTGACTTGAGCTCCGGGCGACATGAACCTTGTGAAAAAGTTGGAAAAATGGTTAGTAGATGGTAAAATGCTGTTCAACTACTATTAAATACCCTCTTAACTATCTCAATTGGTTTACCCACTGCTTAGTGCCAGGTCTGTAAAGTACAGGCTGACCCCGCACTTGGGAAACTTACACAGAGGCGGGTTCAGAGCGGAATACTGCCCCGCTCTCAATCTTTTAGACTTTGACAGCAGGCCCACCTCCGTACCTGCCCTCGGCGTGCCAGCAGAAACCAACCCAGAGTGTGAACCCATGTGGGGTTTTCCCACTTGTCCGCTGTAACTTCGGAGTTATAGCTGCAGCAAACCCAGAAATATGGTGAAAATGTTCTTTACTCCGGGGATTCTATGGTTCATTCACCAAAGTTACAATGCACAAGCAGGAGAACTCCTATGCAAATTTACCCTAATAGCATTTTCACAGCATCTGCCAACGATGTAAACAGTGAAATTATCACATTCAGGACCTGGAGTCAATGGAAAGGGAAATCCAGCATGGTGTATATAGGACAGCCAATCTGATATTGCCCATTTTACATTATTGCTGAAAGTTAAAATTATTCCTTGATTAAAGAGCTGTGAGATGTGAAGGTTGCAATATTGTAGGTTGCGTGAATATTAATGTGTATGTAGCTGGTGGATGCAGTGTGTTGAGGTGGTGGTGCAGTTTTTAAGAAGTGTGTTAGTGAGATGGGATCTTGCCTTAACCACTCGTATCAAATTGTTAATTTTTTGCAGCATGGGAGCCATGTCCTGGCTGTGACCCCCTCAGCGATCTCCTCCTAAATCCACCGTATTAGTTGACTCTGTAGCCTCCTTCCCTCCCTGCAGAAAAAGGACATCCTTCCTCTTCTGTACCTCCACCACCTGGACCACCATGTCCGAGCACCATTGAGCCCTCTCCCTTGGTCCTTAAGCCATCCTGATACGTGCCATTGGAAATGTGTGCACGGAGGCTACATATATACAGCTCCAGTAAAATTGCTCCTAATCAACGCTTGAGTGGTAAACGTGCAGGAGTCTGTTTTAGCACCTCCAGGCACAATGGGCCCAAGTTTCGAGCCGCGCCTAGAACGGCGCAGTCCCGACCTGGACGCCCGTTTTTCGTGCCACAAAGTGCGCCTAAATAAAAACTTCCAGATTCTCCAGCTCCCTGCAGGTCCTCTGGCCCTCGGCGCAGCGCAGCAGGAGCTGTAGGGGGCGGAGCCAGGTCCCTGCGCTGAAAACAGTGCCGGGACCTCTGCACGTGCGCGCTACAGTGGGCGCGCATGTGCAGTAGCTCCAGGCGCCCAAAACTGTGTGGGAGGGGCCGAAGCACGCAGCCCCTAGCCCTGGCCCAATGGCCTCACTGGGGCTGTGTGCATAAGGCTCATCCCACGGCCAGCTCCTGCTTCCTCCTGACCTGACTCGACTCCTGCTTCCCACACCCCCCGCCCCCGGACCGGACCCGACCCCGACACCGACCCGACTCCCACTTCCCCGCACCCCCCCACCCCGCCCCTGGACCGGACCCGACCCCGACCCCGACACTGACCCGACTCCCGCTTCCCCCCCCACCCCCCACACCCGGACCGGACCGGACCTGACCCCCCGGACTGGACCCGACCCGACTCCCTCCCCCCGACCTGACCTCCCTCTCCCTCCCTCCCCCCGACCTGAACCGAACCGACCTCCCTCCCACCACCCCCCGACCCGCGCACCCCCCGACCCAACCCAACGCCACCTACCTGTAAATCTGGTGCTGGGGACGTGCCCTGCCCGAAGTCTTGGGCCCTGCCCGAAGTCTCGGGCCCGGCCCGTTCAGCCTCCCTCCCCCTTCTCCTTCCCCCCACCATCTCCTTTCCCCCCCATCTCCTTTCCCCCCCCATTTCCTTTCCTCCCCATCTCCTTTCTCCCCCCATCTCCTTTCTCCCCCCATCTCCTTTCTCCCCCCATCTCCTTTCTCCCCCCATCTCCTTTCTCCCCCCCATCTCCTTTCTCCCCCCCATCTCCTTTCTCCCCCCATCTCCTTTCTCCCCCCCATCTCCTTTCTCCCCCCATCTCCTTTCTCCCCCCCATCTCCTTTCTCCCCCCATCTCCTTTCTCCCCCCCATCTCCTTTCTCCCCCCCATCTCCTTTCTCTCCCCCATCTCCTTTCTCCCCCCCATCTCCTTTCTCCCCCCCATCTCCTTTCTCCCCCCCATCTCCTTTCTCCCCCCCATCTCCTTTCTCCCCCCCATCTCCTTTCTCCCCCCCATCTCCTTTCTCCCCCCCATCTCCTTTCTCCCCCCCATCTCCTTTCTCCCCCCCATCTCCTTTCTCCCCCCCATCTCCTTTCTCCCCCCCATCTCCTTTCTCCCCCCCATCTCCTTTCTCCCCCCCATCTCCTTTCTCTCCCCCCATCTCCTTTCTCCCCCCCATCTCCTTTCTCCCCCCCATCTCCTTTCTCCCCCCCATCTCCTTTCTCCCCCCCATCTCCTTTCTCCCCCCCATCTCCTCTCCCCCCATCTCCTTTCTCCCCCCCATCTCCTTTCTCCCCCCCATCTCCTTTCTCCCCCCATCTCCTTTCTCCCCCCCATCTCCTTTCTCCCCCCCATCTCCTTTCTCCCCCCCATCTCCTTTCCTCCCCCCATCTCCTTTCTCCCCCCCATCTCCTTTCTCCCCCCCATCTCCTTTCTCCCCCCCATCTCCTTTCTCCCCCCCATCTCCTTTCTCCCCCCCATCTCCTTTCTCCCCCCCATCTCCTTTCTCCCCCCCATCTCCTTTCTCCCCCCCATCTCCTTTCTCCCCCCATCTCCTTTCTCCCCCCATCTCCTTTCTCCCCCCATCTCCTTTCTCCCCCCCATCTCCTTTCTCCCCCCCATCTCCTTTCTCCCCCCCATCTCCTTTCTCCCCCCCCATCTCCTTTCTCCCCCCCATCTCCTTTCTCCCCCCCATCTCCTTTCTCCCCCCCATCTCCCTTTCTCCCCCCATCTCCTTTCTCCCCCCCATCTCCTTTCTCCCCCCCATCTCCTTTCTCCCCCCCATCTCCTTTCTCCCCCCCATCTCCTTTCTCCCCCCATCTCCTTTCTCCCCCCCCTCTCCTTCTCCCTTTCTCCCCCCCCATCTCCTTTCTCCCCCCCATCTCCTTTCCTCCTCCCCATCTCCTTTCTCCCCCCCATCTCCTTTCTCCCCCCATCTCCTTTCTCCCCCCCATCTCCTTTCTCCCCCCCATCTCCTTTCTCCCCCCCCATCTCCTTTCTCCCCCCCATCTCCTTTCTCCCCCCCATCTCCTTTCTCCCCCCCATCTCCTTTCTCCCCCCCATCTCCTTTCTCCCCACCCATCTCCTTTCTCCCCCCCATCTCCTTTCTCCCCCCATCTCCTTTCTCCCCCCCCATCTCCTTTCTCCCCCCCATCTCCTTTCTCCCCCCCATCTCCTTTCTCCCCCCATCTCCTTTCTCCCCCCCATCTCCTTTCTCCCCCCATCTCCTTTCTCCCCCCCATCTCTTTCTCCCCCCCATCTCCTTTCTCCCCCCCATCTCCTTTCTCCCCCCCATCTCCTTTCTCCCCCCCATCTCCTTTCTCCCCCCCATCTCCTTTCTCCCCCCCATCTCCTTTCTCCCCCCCATCTCCTTTCTCCCCCCCATCTCCTTTCTCCCCCCATCTCCTTTCTCCCCCCCATCTCCTTTCTCCCCCCCATCTCCTTTCTCCCCCCCATCTCCTTTCTCCCCCCATCTCCTTTCTCCCCCCCATCTCCTTTCTCCCCCCCATCTCCTTTCTCCCCCCATCTCCTTTCTCCCCCCCATCTCCTTTCTCCCCCCCATCTCCTTTCTCCCCCCCATCTCCTTTCTCCCCCCATCTCCTTTCTTCCCCCCATTCTTCCTCCCCCCCCATCTCCTTTCTCCCCCCCATCTCCTTTCTCCCCCCCATCTCCTTTCTCCCCCCCATCTCCTTTCTCCCCCCATCTCCTTTCTCCCCCCCCATCTCCTTCCCCTTTCTCCCCCCCATCTCCTTTCTCCCCCCCATCTCCTTTCTCCCCCCCATCTCCTTTCTCCCCCCCATCTCCTTTCTCCCCCCCATCTCCTTTCTCCCCCCCATCTCCTTTCTCCCCCCATCTCCTTTCTCCCCCCCATCTCCTTTCTCCCCCCCCATCTCCTTTCTCCCCCCCATCTCCTTTCTTCTCCCCCCCATCTCCTTTCTTCTCCCCCCCATCTCCTTTCTTCTCCCCCCCATCTCCTTTCTCCTCCCCCCCATCTCCTTTCTCCTCCCCCCCATCTCCTTTCTCCTCCCCCCCATCTCCTTTCTCCTCCCCCCATCTCCTTCCCCCCCCCATCTCCTTCCCCCCCCATCTCCTTTTCCTCCCCCTCCCCTCCCCCCTTCTCCCCCATCCCTTCCCCCCCTCCCCCTTCTCCCCCATCCCTTCCCCCCCTCCCCTTCTCCCCCATCCCTCCCCCTTCTCCCCCATCCCTCCCCCTTCTCCCCCATCCCTCCCCCTACCCCCATCCTCCCCCTCCCCTCGCTGTCAGAAACACAGACACTGACAGACAGAGAATGAGAGACACACAGACAGACAGAGAGATAGAGACACAGTGCGGGGGATGGGCATCCCAGCATGCTGTTGGAGGGCTCCCGGTGCTGCAGTCGGTAAGTAGAAAATGTTTTATTTATAGATTTTTTAAAAAATTATTTCTTAATAATTTTTTTTGATTGATTTATTGGTTGATTTATTGATGTTTTTATCATTTATTATTGATGATGGCTCTTTATTTGTAAAACTGAGGTGTTTAATGTTTGTAAACTTCCCTTTAAACCCCCCCCCATTCCCGACGCCTGATTTGTAACCTACGCCTGATTTTCTAAAGTGTAGACAAGGTTTTTTCGAGCGTACAAAAATCTTCACTTACTCCATTCTAAGTTAGTTTAGAGTAAGTTTTCACTGACGAAACTTTGAAAACAGGCATAAGTGGCCGGACACGCCCCCTTTTGAAAAAAAAATTCTGTTCCAAAGTGAAACTGTTCGAACTGACTAGAACTGGAGCAAACTAAATGGCGAGAATTCCGATTTCTAAGATACTCCGTTCTACACCAGTTGCTCCTAAAAATCAGGAGCAAATCATGTCGAAACTTGGGGCCATTGAAACCAATTAGTCCCAAAATTGCTTAAACTAGAGTCTTAAACAGGCATGCCTTATTAGCACAGCACCCACTTAGCACCTGTTTTCACCCTTTCCCCAAAATAACCCCCATAAAATGGTATCAACAGGAATTCTCTGTTCAGCATCTTGCTATAGATCTGTTGGTGGACCTATTTAAGGTAACAGGTTGGCATATATTCACAAATACAATGTATTCTATAAAATACATACATTTTATAAATTAAAAAGCAAATCCTTTTATAATATAAATTAAATACAGTGAAAGAAGCCCCTGAAGAATAGAGAATAGAGTTTTAAAATAATACTGTTGTTTACCATGTGTAGTACATCATTATGGTTACATTTATAATAGACAATAGATGCAATAGTGGTTTAGTTTTCACTATGTCTTGAAGTAACCCTGATAAACTCTGTGGAAGGTGATAATCTACTCTCTCTGTCTTTATCAAAATTTAATATTGTAATTATCTTACTCTTTACTTTAAAAAGAAGCATGTCCCTTCTTTTGGCGACTTGGTTATTTTACTGAGATAATAAAAAAGCTGCTCCCATCACTTCACACTGCACGTGCATTGGAATCGAAATGACAGACCACCAGCTAGCCTCTGATTGCTAACCAAATGCTAGCACCACATTTCTGGATCCAGCCCCAGTATCAATCTTACACACAAGCCAACCAGACACCCAGGGAAATGAACCACAGCATGCGAGAATGCCCAGAACAAGGTAAAATCATCCACAAGATGAATTGGTCACGTTCATGCAGCTGACCCCCAAGACCAGAAGCAGAATACCGATTCCACAATGCAGCGAGAAGGTAGACACAGCATTGCAGTTTCCAGAATAAGAGGAAAGAAATCAAAGGATAGGCTAACATGGTCCAGTGAAGACTGGAAACGTCCCTCGTCCAAAATTAAATGTAGAGAGAGCACTGACTGAAATCAGAGATCTGTCACCTCTGTGCTAGACCACATGAAACCAAAAGAACTGTAAGAGTTACAAGGCTGCGTACATTTACATTTCTGGCCTCTCCTCAAATGCATTTTTAAATAAAAGGATGTTAAAGAACAGAACAGTGAACAATGCACATTTCTTTGCCCTGACCTCGTAGAAAGGTGTTGCTTCAATTAACAAATAGTCCATTTGGAACCAGAATTCCGTTGCATTGGTCATATTGTGGAAGAGGCCTGAACAGGCCAGGTAAGTGTGTAAGCTACAGCACAGGACGTCTCCCAAAAGCAGGTAATCTAGTGGGAAGGAGAATGATAGTCTGCTCCGTATTTTGTACATTATTCATCACTCAGCCAGCAATTAATTTGTACCAAATCGCACTGTTTGGGCACCACACATCATTGAAGCTTAAATGTTGAAATATACTGATGACTGGTGTGTGAGAGATTGCATGCAGACTTTAATGGGCTAACGGGCAAAATAAAGTTTGTCTTTGCAAGTCACGAGTATTGTAGTGTATATTGTGACCATGGAATAAGGACCTAATAAGGTGTTTTTATGCTACTTCCAGCTCTATCTATCTTTTGGACATTGATTTAATTTGGCATTATCCCACATTTATACTGCCAAGAGAGTCACTGTACTGCACTGTGGCCAAGCTACCATGTGACTGAACATTGTCAATCTTCTCTCATAGCTTCAGGGGCAGTTGGAAAATAAATATAACAAGGTATGAAGTGATGGAGTTTGAGTTGGGAACAGAGAAATTTGTAGAAAAACTGAAGCTCAGTTGGAGCAAAGTGTGTTCATCCAAGAGACTTATAAAACACAAGAGATTAAACAGTGCAGAAAACAACAGGAGTGATTGACACATGCAGTGTTCGATACAATCGGCAATAAAGAACTCTTGCCGAGATTCTTTACTTTCGGAGAATTTATTCTGATATTGTACAGAAAGGAACTTGTAGTGTTGTTGTGTAAATGAAATCTTCCGAGACTAACATCCAACAACCTGTGAATTGAAGGCTCCGGGCTATGAAAATTCACCCTTAAATGTAAAATGGCAAATAGCTTGCCTGAGCTGGGGAAATTAAAATGGAGCTGAAAAGTTTCCTTCTGGCATTTGCAGTATATATTCCCTGAAAGTGCCCAGCTAGGAACTAAAATATTGCAAGCAAGAGAAATTATCAGTGCCTACTGCTAAAGAACTACATCGTTTATTATGTATGTACATGCATATGTAAGTATGATCTTATTTTAGGATTCACATTACTCCAAATATCGGGACCCAAATTGTCCCTTTTTATAGCCCCGTAAGCACCTTTGGGGGCGCTAATGGGATGCAATGGCATTATCGCCTGGGGAAGGGTGGCGGTAGCACCTCCGGGGAATGTGCCCCAGAGGTTTTGGGGGCGCTGTGCCGGTAGCGACGTACCCGTGATTAGGGCACTGGGCTGGCGTACACCCGGTGATGACATCATCACCATGCGCGCCACCCTCTTACCGCCCCGTGCCAACTACTTTGCGCCCCGCGAAGGAAATTGCTTCACGGGTTGCAAAGCTGGCGGACATCCACCGCCAGGGCGCCCCTTAAAGGGGAGGCCTTTAGCGCACCGGGACGCCATTTTATTTTGTCGGCCGACTCTTGCGCCGTGCAGCCCCCGTATCGACCGGGCCACCATCATGCAGCCCGGCACTCCTGCAGTGTGCGCAGTGGCCCTCTCCTTTAAATTAGTGCTGGCAACCTCAGTGCGGCACTGGACTCAGCCACGCTAACGCCCCAGGAGCGCCCATGCAAGGAAGCGGAGCACTGTAGACAGCACTCCACTTCCTTTTGAGAGGCGGCAGGTCCAATTCCACGTCGAGGTCGTGACTTCCGGGCCGGGTGATAAAAGTCCCGGCCCCAGAAGGTTACCACCCCCAATCGGGGCGAGGGGCAATTTCGCCCCCATTATTTTTAATGCACAGTTCACGTCAAATTTCCATGTATGCATCTTTAACCCAAAGCTGTTAATCCATTTATTTTAATGAATTTAACTCATCAAGGAATGTAATGCAAATATGTTGATCAATGTGCCAGAGATAGTGCACAGAGGGACCTCAGTCATATTTACACTAGCAAAGACCTGAATTTATTTACTCACTCATGGACCAGATGCAAAATATATTTAATGGGTATTTAATCAGGATTAACGTTACCATACCTGTTCTATTGTTACGAATTGCATCTATAGCTGCGCAGCTCCCAGGTTACTAAAAGCAAGTAACTGCTGATTTTCATTCAAATCCAAAGTAAGATTGTTGACTAATATTTGCCATTGTTGAGGCATCTGATCAAATGGATGCTTTATTCCAAAGTATTGAATGGGAAATAATGTTTGTAAACCTGAATTTCTTATTAATATAATTACTTTATGATAGCCATAAAATAAAAATGAAGCTTATGATTCAATATCAAAAGCTACAAATAGCCCCCTCAAGGGTAGAAAAGAATTCATATCCCTACAAGATGCTCTTCAGAAATTTCTACTTAAGGGTTGAAATCATTATCAGCAAAGCTAACATATAAATGCTTCACACTCATACCTAATTTCTCTCTCTACTATTGTACTATAGGCATAATGCCATTTATTTTATGCAGACTACTTCAGAACTGCCACTAATGTCATTCCACAATCAGTCATATTATGAAAGTTATATGGAGAGATGCACAGTCCTTGAATGGTATTATAAAGCTGTCCACCTGGTAGCCTGACCAAGAACTGACAAAGCTCTTTACAGTAAGACATGGAGACCTAAACATCAGACAGCTTTAAAACCTCAACCTATGATTTGCAGTTTGTGAAGTAGATGCTTGCATCACTTCTCTAGCAAGCCAAGCACAGGCTGTGATCTTTAACTAAGACACAAAGAGGTCCCCGGTGACAGAAAACCTAGGTTAGATCTTAAATGGATGAACCTTGCACACACCACTCTCTGTACAGCAAAACTAATCTAGCTATTGTATTTGAATTTTGTCTATGTTTTCTGTTGAATTATGAATGTGGCTTGGATTACAGCTTACTACAGTATACCCCAGTGTCCCACTATCGACTCTCTAAGCAATCTAAGGAGCCAAGCTGAATAACATAGGAAAGATCAATCTATGAACATTTAAAAAATATAATTGTACAAACCAGACAATGCATTCAGTATAAAAAAATAAATATTGGTGCAGTAAAAAACATCAAAGACATCTTATGAGGAGATGTATGCCCTGCACTGATAAGATGTTCATAGTAAAATTTTATAAATACTATTTGTGTACAAGTATAAGTTCTTCCCAGAATGACATAAACGTTGCAGAAAGAGGCACAAATTAGAAAGATTGTCAGTAATAACTGAGTCACTCGTGCATTTCAATGTCATTGTTTAATAAAAAGTTGTCTCTTATGCTGAGCATCTGTAATATATTCTGTGAACAAAGGTTTGAGAAAAATATGGTCGCCCCAAAATTTCAGAGGCGGCTCTGGAGGACAGCTCTAAGGGTGGAGCAGAACTTTCACCCACCCACTGATCTCAACCCTGATCCTGTCAGGAATCCTGGGGTCAAGCCAACTTTCATTTCCTGTTCAAGCACCACTCTCTGAGCTGGGGGTGGGAGAAATGTCACTGCAGTTCCTTGTCCCAGTGGTCGCAGGTCTACACGGCTCAGGTAGTGGCTCCAAATGTAAAACAAATTCCTCCTCTTCCTTCTCCTGCCAGTTTTTCTCCGCAACTGACTTTAAGCAGTTCTGTGGTGGTAAGTGCATTGAATTATTGTCAGCTCAGAGTGTTGCATATTCGAATCTTAATTTAACACTGGGGACACCTAATCAGATGCAGATATTAGTTGAAATTATACAAGTTTACTGCTCAGTAAATAATAATGAGCAGCACTAATGAATGTGAAGCTGTCTGCAGGTGGTGTGAAGAGCAAAATGTAAAAAGCAAAATTATAGTGCTAAAATGATCCCATTTTTCAGTGTGAATAGTTTCTTCTCGGCAATAATTTCTCAGATCTAAAGGTTATACTTCCGGAATTTCTGTGGGGGTTCTCCTGATGTCCCGCTGTAACTTTGGTAGAAGATCAGCTGACACCATGAAGAAAAGGTGTAACCTGTTGTTTATACCCTATCTATATGTTAATGTCCTGCTACCCAGGAAACTGTCTTGTTGCTTTCATCATGTGTCAATACACGATGGATGATAGCTGCAGTCATGACTCATAACTTCAATAAGTCTTCGGCAGACAGGGTGGGGGTGATGGAAACAAATTATGATGATGACGCACATTGCAGTGCAGAAAGTGCGATCGAGCTGACTGTAGGCATTCTGAAGTCTCGTTTCCAGTTCCTGCTTAAAGCATAGAATCATAGAAATTTACAGCACGGAAGGAGGCCATTTCAGCCCAACTTGTCCGCGCTGGCCGACCAGGAGCTATCCAGCCTAATCCAACTTTCCAGCTCTTGGTCCGTAGCCCTGTAGCTTACGGTAAGTTAAGTGCACATCCAAGTATTTTTTAAATGAGGTAAGGTTATCTGCCTCTACCACCCTTTCAGGCAATGAGTTCCAGACCCACCACCACCCTTTGGGTGAAGACATTTCCCCTCATATTTCCTTGATACGTCCCCCAATTACTTTAAATCTATGCCCCCTGGTTGTTGACCACTCTGCCAAGGAAAACAGGTCCTTCCTATCCATTCTATCCAGGCCCCTCATAATTTTATACATCTCAATCAGGTTCCCCTCAACCTCCTCTGTTCCAAAGAAAACAGACCCAATCTTTCCTCATAGCCAAAATTCTCCAGTCCAGGCAACATTCTTGTAAATTTCCTCTGCACCCTTTGCAGTGCAATCACATATTTCCTGTAATGTGGTGATCAGAACTGCACACAGTACTCCAGCTGCAGCCTAACCAGTGTTTTATACAGTTCAAGCATAACGTCCTTGCACTTGTGTTCCATGCCTCGACTAATAAAGGCAAGTATTCCATATGCCTTCTTAACCACCTTATCTTCCTGGCCTGCTACCTTCAGGGATCTGTGGACCTGCACTCCAAGGTCTCTTTGTTCCTCTACACTTTTCAGTGTCCTACCATTTAATGGTGGAGCCCTGCAATACAGCCCAGTGAGAGTCTCCAGAATCGCATAATATCACAAGAATGGCTTTTGTTTCTAGACCAGGGGTGGGCAATTATTTGGGCTGGAGGGCCACGTAACATATTTTGGTCAGCTGTTGAGGGCCATCCATCGATGTTCCTCCAATCGCACGGTCCCACACATGCTGATCCCCAGCTCCTGCTGCTGGAAGAGATACTGTGCATGCGCGGCTGCATAGTGGCCAGCCGTGCAGAAAATTTAAAGGGACCGCGCGCAAAAAAAATTAGAGGGGACATTGCATAAAAATAAACATTGCATAAACATTAATTCAGATAGTCAGATGTTATCTTACATACACAACATGTATTCAATACTACTTAAAAATGAATCAAAGATAAAAGTTGAAAATAGTGTGGTATCTTCTGGTCTATGTAAATCAGTGCTGTGAAATAGAACTGTATAGAAACATAGAAAATTGGTGCAGGAGTAGGCCATTCAGCCCTTCGAGCCTGCACCGCCATTCAATGAGTTCATGGCTGAACATGCAACTTCAGTACCCCATTCCTGCTTTCTCGCCATACCCCTTGATCCCCCTAGTAGTAAGGACTACATCTAACTCCTTTTTGAATATATTTAGTGAATTGGCCTCAACTACTTTCTGTGGTAGAGAATTCCACAGGTTCACCACTCCCTGGGTGAAGAAGTTTCTCCTCATCTCGGTCCTAAATGGCTTACCCCTTATCCTTAGACTGTGACCCCTGTTTCTGGACTTCCCCAACATTGGGAAGATTCTTCCTGCATCTAACCTGTCTAAACCTGTCAGAATTTTAAATGTTTCTATGAGATCCCCCTCTCATTCTTCTGAACTCCAGTGAATACAAGCCCAGTTGATCCAGTCTTTCTTGATCCCGGGAATCAGTCTGGTGAACCTTCGCTGCACTCCCTCAATAGCAAGAATGTCCTTCCTCAAGTTAGGAGACCAAAACTGTACACAATACTCCAGGTGTGGCCTCACCAAGGCCCTGTACAACTGCAGTAACACCTTCCTGCCCTTGTACTCAAATCCCCTCGCTATGAAGGCCAACATGCCATTTGCTTTCTTAACCGCCTGCTGTACCTGCATGCCAACCTTCAATAACTGATGTACCATGACACCCAGGTCTCGTTGCACCTCCCCTTTTTCCGAATCTGTCACCATTCAGACAATAGTCCGTCTCTCTGTTTTTACCACTAAAGTGGATAACATCACATTTATCCACATTATACTTCATCTGCCATGCATTTGCCCACTCACCTAACCTATCCAAGTTACTCTGCAGCCTCATAGCATCCTCCTCGCAGCTCACACTGCCACCTAAATTAGAGCCTGTGTCAGCATCAATTTCTCACCTCGGGCATCCTTATGTCCCTCTGCAAAGATTACTAATGCCGTCCCAATTGGTGCCAGATGAGAACTCTCCTGCCGCCGTACTCTGGATACTGGGAGAGGAAAGATGCAGCAATGGACAATTTCTTCGGTAAAATAATTTTGGAGATGAGCAGCCATTACTCCACTCTAAAATGTATAGGGCATATTCTGGTACGCAGTGCATTCTGGATACGGCGTCCGGCATTGGGGCCCAGAATCATGGAACGGATCCTTTTAAGATCGGGCCAGGGAGAATAGCTACTGCGAATTATTAATTTGAATGAATTATTGCTATGTTTTTTCCTTGGCTGCAGTTCAGGTCTGTCTCCGACTCATGAGAAGTGAAAGTGGATAGACTAATGTGCAGCTCGAGCTACAGCTCCGTTCTACTTCTGTTCCATCCAGCGGGCCGGATGGGCCGTATTTTGCCCACCACTGTTCTAGACACTGAAGAAAATGTTGTTGAAGACGGCAGCAAAGGACCTCCATTTCCACATCATTTGGAGGGTGCACATGAAGGAGTGGACATGGAGCAGAATGACCAGCAGACAGAGAAGGAGACAACGTATAGTCCTTTGCTTTCAATGAATAAAAATGAACACACCAAATAAGGTCACTTCACATTTGCTTGTATTTCTCTTCTCACCCTAACAAAGTCTGGCATTGTCAAAGATTTTCGGAGATGCCATCTTTTGGATGAGACATTAAACTGAGGCCCCGTCTAGCCTCTCAGGTGGACATACAAATGCTATGGCACTATTTTGGAAAAAAACAGGAGAGTTATCCCTGGTGTCCTAGCCAATAGCAACATCACTAAAAAAAAACAGATTATCTGGTCATTATCACATTGCTTGCGGTGCACAAATTGGCTGTCACATTTTCTACATTACAACAGTGAATGCACTTTAAAAAAAAAGTACTTAATTGGCTGTAAAGTGCTTTGGGACGTCCGGTGGTAGTGAAAGGCGCTATATAAATGTAAGTCTTTCTTTCTTTCTTTTTCTTTCACATGAGCGCATGTATCCCATGATGATGAGACCTGCAGATCCATTGATCCTGTAACTCAACGGTGCCTCAAAACTAGCAGAATACCTTGTGGCAAGCAATTCACAGAATGGTTGTGAGGTAACATGAGTCCTCATTGTTTCCAGAGGTTCCTTCCCTTTGTATAAGTTATTTTCCCTGACAACCAGGTGATGACATAGAAAGATCATGAGATGTAAGACGGTGTATCGCTTGTATCGTTCTAACAAAATGGAGCCGAACTTGTCCCTTTCCGAAAGGCCCGTTAGCACCTCTGGGAGGTGCCAACGGAGTGATAAGGACTTACACGCAGGAGCAGGTGGCATAAGCGACCCACCTGGAATTGCGCCCAAGATGGTGGCAGCGAAAACGGCTTTGCGCCACGCCCTGTCGTTTTTGCCTCGGGCGGCAGTGCACACGGCAATTACGTCATCAAAGTGCATTTTTTAAAGTGCATTCACTGTTGTAATGTAGAAAACCCCACGGGGGAAATAGCCCCACGAGAGTGAGGGCCGCGCGGGGTGATGCCACTAACAGCTTTGCAGGTCGCAAAGCTGCAGTGGCTGGGCCACCCTTAAAGGGGTGGGCCTTGCGCCGTAGCAATTTTGGCTTATACAAAGAGAACCTCTGGAAACAATGAGGACTCGTGTTACCTCACAACCATTCTGTGAATTGCTTGCCACAAGGGATTCTGCTAGTTTTGAGGCACCGTTGATTTATAGGATCAATGGATCTGCTGGCCTGCCCAAAACCCTCCCTGGTGGCCCAGTGGGCACGAGCAAACTGGCTGCAGAGTTCAATGCTTTAAGAGAAGGGGAGGGACGTTATGACGCATCAGCATGACATAGCATGTAGCGTGGTGCTGAGCATCACACCGCGCTTCCGCCCCTCTATCGCCCTGCTACCGCCCCCAAGGAGGCAAATTACGCCTCTGATACCACCCCACATATTTTTGGGATTCAAAGACCCCAATTCCAGGACATTTAGCTGCCCATCTCGCCGGATGCTAAGCTTTCATTTAATATAAAGGCCCGCGGGGCAATTTCAACCCCAAATGTGTATTGGGAACAATACTTCATTTTTACCTTGGCCATCTTGTAAGGTCACTGAAACTCTTTGTGGCCATTCTAAGGCTGGTGGAAGTTTCAATCATTGCTTCTGCAACCTCCCTCCATTCAACGTTTTGTGAAGCTTCCTGCTCTCAGTCCCCAACAGTCATTCCCTCCTAGCCCTTACTTCAGTCAGTAAAATTTCCATTAATATATCTGAGAAGCAAGAAGCCCTCTCTGCTGCTGCTTTTTCAGACATTACGGCACCTGTTTTCCAGAAATGGATGTCTCCCTTTAATTCGTCACAGCATTTTAAACACTATAGCAGCATCCTTTTTCCCTCATCCCCAATGACAGTAACCCAATGAAGTATTACCATTCTTAACCTGCCCCACACACATAATTCGGAAGTCGAGAGGAAAAACTGCTTTGTTAGCAGCAGAATCACTTGGATAGGCCCTCCCGCTAACCGGCCAACCTGAGGAAAATTCAGCCCGTAACTGGAATTGTCTGATAAGTGAAATTTCTGATTTTGAAACAGTTGCTGCATATATGTAGCGCTGTCCTTAATCCCTTTGCCAATATCTATCTCTAAAAGTATGAAAATGTTTTGTGACCATATGCTTCTGCTGCACTTCAATTGCATAAATTATTCTTTGGTATCTGCAGCAATTCTTCTACATTTCCAGTGCATATTTACTCCAGTGGAATTAATGAAACATTGGCCCTGAATTCCTTAGGATTTTCTCACGTTGTGCATCCGTAACTTTTCTGGCAGTGTGACAAAAACATATACGAAAATGAAGTACAGGAAAATCCCATTCGTCCATCTAGCCTGCCCCATATAGTTGTGATCACAATATTAACATTCTCCACACACCCGGAGCTATGTAATCTCCTGGCTATCCCACTCTTTTTTAAGGGGACACGCTTACCATCATTTCCACCTCTGATGAGGTCTCCAGTGGTCAACTCATTATTGGGGACTTTGTACAGCACTGCTAGAGCAGCCAGCCCTTCACTAACCATATCTGTCCAATATTCTGGTCCTCCACTGCCATAGAGCTCCCAGAGTATTGTGTGATAATTGCCAGGAGTGTCACTCAAATATGTACATGGGCTGATCTTGCAGGATTGGGTGATATCAGTTCATTTATGCACAGGCATATGCAGCATTCCCAGTGGGACACATTATGCAACCTATTGAGTTTAGTTCAAAGTTTTTCTTTGACACCAGATTATTCCTCATTCCAGTTCCCCTGCACTCAAACATCAGTGGTCGATCAGTGGTCGTTCTTACAGCCACCAAGTCCATGGCCTTTGGAGTTCCCACCCTAAATCCCTCTACTATTTCCATGCCACTATCTGCTTCCAAAAACTTCTTAGAAACTCTTTTCCTCAACTGTGCTTTCACCCATTCTCCAATTCTGTTTCCCTTTGTTTTGAAAAATCATGAAATTAAATTGTCTTTTCCCTGAAAAGTACAACTTTGCAGGGCAATAGCGAAAGAGCAGGGTTGTGGGACTAACTGAATAGCTCTTTCAAAGAGCCAGCATGGGCACAATGTTCCGAATGGCCTCTTTCTGTGCTGTATCGCTCTATGATTCTGTCGCGATGCTGACAGACCTGCAGCGTATTATAAATATTTATTACACATTTGTTTTGTGCTGCACTTTTATTTCTCTGCCCTGTAAAACACACAGACATTTTTTTTTAAGATGAAGAAGTTGTGAAATATAAGTTATTGTTATTGTGAAGGTCAACATTTTTATTTATTTAAAATTTTAATTAATTTAAATTTTAACTGTTTTTTTATTGCAGTATTTATTGTCTAGAAAGCTGATTAAATATCTGGGACGGAATAAATAATAAAAGAAATTGTCAGTGATCTGGAGCTGGGAATTGTTTTTCAACATATTCTTGTTTATTTATCTTTTAAGTTTAATTTCTGAGCAACAGTCATAAAATACCTTTGCAAATAAATTGCACGGTGTTTCATGTGGACTGAGCTGGCGGAGACTCTGCTGATTTAATGCCTCTGCTTTTAACCACAGCAATGCTCTTTTACAACTCTTTCTCGGGATGCTGCTCGAACAGTGAACTAACTATGAGGGAATCTAACCCAACGATCTGCTGGATTTCCTCCACTTTCCCGCCAAGCACACTGCCAAACTGTGTGCAATCAGTCCAGATACCGGGCTTTAGTTTTAGTGGAATTCTTCTACATTTATCTCACTCGTCATTCCATTCATCATAGATCCTCTGAGGCATCTGCCATTATTAGTCTGCATGACAAATATTAAAAAGGTATGATTCGAGTACATTATCTTGTAAAACCACCAGTTATTCTTCCTATTTTTCTCCGAGGGTATTTTTTATTAATCATAATTATATAACTGATACAATTTCTATTTTATGACTTGTTGGACTATGCCATGCATACTTGCCTAGTACACCAACAAACTAAGCTTTGGTGGTTTATTTACAATTGCCATTTTAATTGTCCAAAGTATAGGGAATTGTAAATAATAGTAATGGAGGAAGAGTAGATTGATGAGACGAGCTCTCTCTGGAAAAAAAAGTGATATTAATGAGACAAGGGAGAATATTAATGAAGTCGGAGTGCTCTCGAAAATGGTTCAAACATGAAGTGTTGATTAGGTTGTCAACTACAGTGAAGTCCACCACAGCAAGCCTGCTAAGAAGGCAATGATCTTACCAGGGAAAAAACAGGAGATTTCTATTCATGCCAACCTAGAAAACCAGCAAAAGTTGATCCACAGTTGGCACAGCCTCCAAGAAGCAGACAACTGAAGAGTGGCTTTTTACTTTAGTCAGTAGGTATACTCAACATTCTAAAACTTGGATTCTGGGAAAAGAACAAGCGCGTAAATGCATGAAAGAGAAACCAAAGAGTAACGGCACAACATTGGTGGTTTGTTCCTAGAGGTATCAGGATCTGTTACCCCAGACTTTTTATTTTTTATGCTTACATTAAAAATGATGCACTCTGGTTAATTTTGAGCCTTTTATATTTCATGATTAACAGAGTTTACATTTTAAAAAGGGGAAAATGAAATGCCGTTGGGTTTTTCAGCAGGCTATCACTTATCCAAAAGTTATCTCAACAGTCACTTTCCCACATCCAATCCCCTTCCCCGCTGCCCCAGTTCACAAAGACATTGAACTCCATCCAGTTCACAGGGACACTGGGGTGAATTTCCATCAGGTTCTCCTGTTCAACCATTGTAACTTCAGTGGAAGAGCTATGGAAACGTTGGATAACACCATTTTTTTTAGAGTTTCTGTGGATCTTTAGCCAAAGTCGATCAGGAGAACGCTGCAGAACTTCTCCTCTACTCCTGGTTCATACTGGCATTTCCTCTACCTTTTAAATTCACTTAGCACTCCATCCACTTTTTCCATTCTCCTCCATTTAAGCTAGTATAATTCCTTCCTGGTCTCCCAGTATATAGCCAATGGAAGTCTGGCAGAACTCCCAGGAAACAGTAAACAGCTGAGCCATTTATGTCATTTCTCTGGTCGCTGCAATGGTCACAGACACATCTGCGGGCGTGGCTCTGGGCCCATTCATTATCTATGGTACGGTCGCCATCACTGAGAGAGCGGCGGGGAGGCAACATGGCCATGGAGTCCAGAGTCACCCAGGAGGAGATTAAGAAAGAGCCAGAAAAGCCGGTGCATCGCGAAAAAACTTGCCCTCCTCTGTTGAGAGTATTCACAACTAGCAATGGAAGACATCATAGAATGGATGATTTTGCTAGAGAGAATGTCCCATCTGGTGAGCTTCAAATCTACACTTGGATGGATGCTACACTGAAGGAGCTAATTAGCTTAGTAAAGGAAGTCTATCCAGAGGCCCGGAAGAAAGGAGCACACTTTAGCTTTGCAATTGTGTATCCAGATCCTAAACAACCTGCTTACAGAGTAACAGAAATCTGTACCACCGTTTCAGGCAGGAAAGGACCAGATGACTCGATGACATTACACTCTCAAAAGTTTCAGATTGGTGACTACCTGGACATTGCAATAACACCACCAAGTCGAGCACCACCCCCTCCTGGCCGCATGAGACCATATTAATGTTCTTTACCATCCCCTCCGGAATAAAACTTCACAACTAGATTTTTTGTGTGGAACATATGGGCAGTTCTGCCTGATTGTTAGTGGCCCCCGCTACTGTCTAACCAAGAAAGTTACATAAACCTGTTATGGCATGTGCCATTGTATTTTCTTCCAAAACAAGGTGCATTTTTGAGAATGAACTGAATTTTAACAGAATGCAGATTTGGTGCAGCATCTGTACATTCTACCTCCATAGTTTTGATATTGATCAGTAATTTGTTTGGAATGTTTTAATAAAACTCTGGGGGTTCTGGTGGGAGACTGGGAGATCTCGGCAGGATTTGAGGATCATTAAAACTTTTCACAGCAGCTATTCACAAGAGGCACAGGAACAGCATTCGGTTACTCTGTCACCTTGGGTGGGGAGATTCAGCCGTTCTTAATAATGACCTAAAAGACATATATATCCCTAATGCAAAACCCTAACATAACATTGAGTTGGCGTGTATACTAAATGTATTGCTAAATACATGGACATAGAGCTTGAGACTGAATCCTGGCAGATATCACTTTTGGATATTTGAAGCATTCCTTTGGCCTGTAAAGCAACGACTTCAATGACTTTTACAGACAGTGACTTACATTTCTAAGGGTTTGTTTCCTCTGTGTGACATTTTTAGAGCATTGGTTAATGCATTTGCATCAAATTTCTGTCTGCACTATTTTAACGCGGTCATTACCCATTTAAAATAAGTGTTAAAATAACACAGAGAGGAATTTAATATAAGCATATTAACCGATAAGCTAAAGTTAGTTAATTAAGTCCTTTGGATTTTATACATTCCACTAGGTGCTTCATTGCTGTGCCTTTAATAGACAATTACAGAACCATCACTGAAATCCAGGGAGTTGGTCTGAGAAAGACAGATGATTTTTGGTGCTACAGGCCTAGAAATCATTATCTGTGTGCTAATGAAGCCGTTTCAATTCATTCAGACAAGCACTTGTTAATTGTAATGATGAGGCATCTGAACATCTGAAATAGCACATGGGAGTCCAGACCAGCTGTTACTGCAGGAATTTTTCTGAGCAATTCAGTCACCTAGCAGAGGAAAGCTAACTATATGAGCCTTCCTTGAAGGACTGAGGAAGAGGAAGGATACACTGCACCAGACAGATGGACACCGCCAAAGCACCGAGTGCAGCAAGCATGCTGCTGGGACATGGATAAACAGACTGCTGAGGGCCGAAATTCAGGTGCTCCAGAAAGCTGGTGCACCTATGATTTTTAGAGTAGTACTTGCCGCTGGGAGCTCCGATGCAGTCGGAAGAGCCATTTTCAGGATTTTGAAATTTTTTTCAAAGTCCCACAAGAAATGACTCGTAATGGGGGAGGGCCATAGACTTAAAGCCAGGTTGACTGGCTGAAAATGGGTCGGATAGGGACTCCGCCACTGTCAATCAGCGGTGGAGTAGTGGTGACATCACAGCCATGTGTGTCACCATACTCTCTCTCCTCCATTAAAGGGGAGAGATTCTGTTTATTTAAAACTTCGGCCACTGGGCCACCAGGGAGTGTTTCGGCTGGGCCAGTGGCCTGGCACCCAAGAGTGGGTGCCAGACTGCCCATTGGCGGCCCGGCCGAACCCAGGGGCAGTATTTTGCTGGCTGATCGGGAAGTCGGCCGGTAAAAATGTTTACATTGCGGTTGCGGACCCTCCCCCTTCAGGGCCACTGCGTTGCTAGGCTGCACTCAGTCTACAGATGGTGTACCAACAGAAAAAACTGTCATAGGCACTGTGTGGCAGGGGATCGATGGATAGAGCTGAATATCGGAAGATACGTCATTTTGTTTAATAAAATTGGCGGTGCAACCCCTGATGACTCGTTTTCGGTGGTCATCAGAATCGGGCAGGATCGGGTCTAGGCCGAAAAATCCCCGACCTGAATTTAGGTTGAGACAGCCAGTTGACCCCAAAGCGGCGGCCATTCGATTTTTAAGAATGGCCGCTGCAAACAGGCATTAACAGGTCTCTTTGAGACCCTGAATTTTGGCCTCCTGCTGTCTCCGAGCAAGCCAGCACTTCATAGCACCCAGCCTCACTACTGCCACTTCTGCGATGCACCAGCACAGTTGTACGTATCCTTCGAGAATGTAAGTAGTGAGGCTGAGAAGGTAACACAGAGTGAGTCACAGAAAGAGTGAGGAGAAGCAAATGCCTGGTGACTACTGAAGGCCAAGTTCAGAACGGTTTCTGCCTCTGCTCCAGTGCTTAGGGCTCACATCTCATAGGGCATACTTATAAACTTAGATCATTGTCTGAGCAAAATCATTTACTTGTGTCTGTGCTAAATAAATTACACGAGCTGGCTAGCAGTATAAAGGAGTCCATGAACTAACCTGAACAGTCACAGATGAACGGGAGTACTTCAGTCCATCATGGAGCATGTCGCAACTCTTGAGGCACCTGCAATGAAGCTGTCAGTGATGGAGACCGTAGGCATAATAGAAATATCTCTCAGGAAGGTTCAGGCTGTTCTTATAGAGGCTACTTGAGTTTCAGTCTTAAACATCACCCTTAGCTGCTTCAACATATTGGTAGGTTTTCTCACAGACAATCGTATGCCAGAGAAAGATAGAATTTTACAGTGCAGAAAGAGGCCGTTCAGCCCACCATGTCTGTGCCAGCTCTTTGCTAGAGAAATCTAAAACTAATCCCACTGCCTCACAATGGGCCCAAATTTGCCCAGGAGTTGCTCTGTCTTTTTTTGGAGCAACTTGATTTTTCTGGAGTATCTTAAAAATTCGGGGTTGTAGAGTCAGCCGTTTAGGTCGGTTTTGTTGAAAAAATGGCAGCCACCTTGCATCCTCTGGCTTCTGACACAGAACTCGATGGCCGCCATTTTGTAGCGGTCAGCCCACTGCCGTTGCCTGCACTCACCTCTCCCATCTAAATATGTGGATTGTGACGTCAACCGGCATGCAGCGCCTGAATTGACGCACGACTGTGGTTTTGGACATTGCCGCTCTCCATACCGCCCTCTCCCAAACACGCACAGAAGAACATGCATACAGCAGTATTACAGAGACGCTGTCAGCACTTCTTAAAGGGACACACACATCTTTCAGGTAAGTTTCAATTTACGGTTTTGAAGTGGCATAGTGGCTTGGTGCATACATTTAAAAAGTTGTTAAAGTGTGTAGGGAGTGCTGCTGGATGCTTGCAAGGCTTTGGATGTTAAATGAAGGCCTCTAAGAAGACCACTTGCTCAGAATCCTAGGGGCTGTAGTTGCAATCCACCTTGGGCTGCAATATCACATGGTGATGAAGCAAAGGCAGCAAAGGGGACAAGCTGCTCGCAGAGGGAAGAGGAGGAAGCAGAAGAGGAAGAAGCAGTGATCACAACCCCAATTCCCCACTCAACATTTGTCCCACACCTTCCCTTCCCTCTGCTACTGACCATCACAGTGTCCTCTTGGCCACAATGATGAAATAAAAGCCACCACAAAGCAAACTTTCCAATCGAACTTTATCCATATAGCATCCAATATAACATAAAACAATAAACTAATCACCCTTGTGCATTCCCTTAGTGACTGTCTTGCATCTTTCTTTTCCTAGCCTAGTGATGTTACACAGTGCTACCCCACTGGCTGCAGCATGGCTGGTGGAAGGCTGCTGACTTTCAGTGGGGGATACTACAGATGCCTTGCAGGTCGACCTTGAGGAGCTGGTGGCTGGGAATGTGAAATCGAGTAAAAGTGTTTCTTTTTCTCCTTCTTCACTCTCCTCTCCCTCTTCTTAGCCAACCACTGGCTGGGCAGGCTGGATATCTTGGATGTCTGAAATGAGGAAGGCGCAAAGATAGGATTGTGGTGAGCAGGGGCGGCTGAGGGGGGGTGAGGGCGGTGGTGTGGAGGAAGCAAGAGGTAAAGCTTGTAAAGCAGAAGTGATTGTGGGATGAGGGGGAAGTGGGATGTGAAAAGGAGGATAACATATTTTGTATTCTTTCAGCCCCACCACGGGCCAAGGGTTCAGCCATGACCCTGCCAAGAATGGCCAGTGCTGTCTCCTCCAAAGGGCTGAGGTGAAGCTAGGAATGTGAGGTGTGCCTCGTGTTTGGTAGAGATTGTTGATAGGTGAGTGATGGGGGTGGCGGGGGGGTAGGGGGGCGGGGGGGGTCATGCATTGAGCAGTTTGTAAGGCTACTGATGCAGTTAATAGGAGATGGCTTTTAAAGATTCATTTACTGACCTTGACCACTGGTCTTGATACTTCTTTGGGCATTGGAACCAGGTAGTGGGAGTGACACTGCAGGCTCTGATGGCCTCGGCAATCTGGTCCCACATCCTTCTTTCTGGCCCCCTGTGGGTAGAGGACCTCTCTTCCAGCGTTAACCCCCTGCACAAAGCTGCAGTGCTGCTTGCGGGACCCTAGGTGCCTTTTCCCTGGCCTGTTGAGCCATTTGTGTGAATGCTGAAGCACTTTTACCATTTTCTACATACAGAAGGCAGTTCAGCTTTAAGAGCTGCAGACTGCCTAGTTTGGAATGAATTTTATTGGTTTTTTTTCAGAAAGCAGTTCACCTTTAAGGGCTTAAGTCTGCTTTAATAACTGACAACCTTGATTTCAGAAAGTGCAGGGTTGGTACAGCGATATTGGTCCTCCTACTGAGCGCACAGCTTGAAGCAACGCGATAGTCACTGGGCTGTGTGCTAAAATCAGTTAAATTAGCAGACAGCACAAAATTAATGTGCTGCCTGTGCTTTCTAAACAGGTATGAGCAAATCTTGCCCTGCGGTGCCCGCATCCATTTTCTGGTCTAATGGAATTTTACTCCCAAAGTTTATTGGCCAACATTCTCCAGTGTCTCATCGTGACTCTGTTGCGAGACCAGCAGAACACTGAGTAAAAGAATGTTATGAGAGACAATTAGAACCCATATGCAGGGTTGTGTTTGCTGCATGTTGAGATCATTGTTTTGAGGCTTTACTATTAAATCATAGAATCATAGAAATCATACCCTGGTTTATCCAATGGCAAGCTGAAGTGGAGGATAGGCCATTGAACACAGACCTTCGACTGATTCACCTCCATTACCCACCAATGCTTCTAATCTTCTTTCCTATTAAGTTGCTAAGAAAAATAATCTTGTTTTCCCTGAGGATTACAATGATGAAAACATTAGACATCTTATAAATCAGGCATTGTACTGAGTTTCACATTGCTAAAACAGATCAAATTTTTTTTTTAAATTGTTCCACTCCCATTCTATGTGGATATAAATTTTAACTTGTGTTCCATTTGATAGTTTTACACAAAACACCAGTACAATATATGCCAACACTGGTGATGAATATGTTTACTTTTATGCTTAAAGGCAAACAATCAAACATCCCTTTAAAATATTGAACTATGGTTCTGAAAGCATTCCTTGAAAATCAATTAGGAATGACTGTTATTTTCTGTGGTATTTTGCAGCTAAGGTCATCCATGAAATAAAAGTAATCAGTCTGAAACATTGTCGTAAAGTTCATTGTTGAAACCTAATTTGTTGATATGTTGCCAGTTCCGATTGTTAAAAAAGACAACGTTGCTCTCAGTTTTATGTTGTGATTTATACTGAGACTCAGTTTCCATTTTTAACTGAATATTTTGCTAGGAAAACAGATGTGCCTGTGAGAACATTTATTTATCAGACCTGTTAACTACACTGCTTCACTGCAAGAACAGTTATCAAACCAGAATCGAGACTTTAGGTACTGTTTGAAAAGTTTGCACTGGGAAACATGTATCCACGCAGATTTGATGAAGTATTTTATGCACCTTCCCATGGTGTAATCCAAAACTTACAAATATAATCATTCTGTGACTGACTGAAATGTCCCCAACCATCAAGAGATTTCTCTTTTTATATGCAAAAATGGGCTTGAATACATTAGGCTCAGGGATGATCTTACAGATCATATTCGAAATGGCATAGACAAGATAAACATCATTGGCCGGAATTTTCTGGGGTGGTAGCAGGCGTGATCGGGTGGGAAAGTTGCTATTTTTGGGAGCGGTTCAGGAACCCGCTGTTATCCACTCCCACGTGCCTTTCCCCCAGACACGTCTGCCAGTGCGGACCCAACCTGATCGGCAGAGGGGGTGACCCAATTTAAATCATTAGTAGCTGTTGTCAGACTCTTAAAATTGGTTTTAACCTAACCTTTTACATTTAACTGCATGGCCACGGGAAACACACTACTTGGGAACCACATCTGTCAACCTGAGACGGGACTTCAGTGGCCATTGCTCCATCTGATTAGTTGACAGCATCAAATGTATTATAAAAGCTCCAACCTGACAAATGATCACTTTCCTAAGCAGAAGCTGTTTCTCACTCCATTCCCAGCACAGATTCTACAGGCTGCAATTTTCCCAGCAAAGTCTCCATCCAGTGTCACCTCATTGGAAAAACCTCTCACCATTGGCAGATTGCTTCTGTCATCGCTACTTCACCTGCCATCTATTCCATCAGCATGGATGCCTTTTATATTCTCTCACCTTGGTCCTCAGAATCTGATCACCATTAGCCCCAACACTTGCAGCATCAGGCACACCAGCAGCATCAACAACACCACCAAAATTCTCCTCAATCACCTGATGCACAGGGCAGATGGCATCAGCACCCAACCACATTGCTGCAGAAATGGCCTCGTCATGGTCAGATTTAGAAACATAGAAACATAGAAACATAGAAAATAGGTGCAGGAGTCGTCCATTCGGCCCTTCGAGCCTGCACCACCATTCAATGAGATCATGGCTGATCCTTCCCTCAGTACCCCTTTCCTGCTTTCTCTCCATAACCCTTGATCCCCTTAGCCATAAGGGCCACATCTAACTCCCTCTTGAATATATCCAATTAACTGGCATCAATAACTCTCGGCGGCAGGGAATTCCACATGTTAACAACTCTCTGAGTGAAGAAGTTTCTCCTCACCTCAGTCCTAAATGGCCTGCCCCTTATCCTAAGACTGTGTCTCCTGGTTCTGGACTTCCCCAACATCGGGAACATTCTTCCCGCATCTAACCTGTCCAGTCCCGTCAGAATCTTATATGTTTCTATGAGATCCCCTCTCATCCTTCTAAACTCCAGTGTATAAAGGCCCAGTTGATCCAGTCTCTCCTCATATGTCAGTCCAGCCATTCCTGGAATCAGTCCAGTGAACCTTCGCTGCACTCCCTCAATAACAAGAGCATCATTCCTCAGATTAGGGAACCAAAACTGAACACAATATTCCAGGTGAGACCTCACTAAGGCGCTGTACAACTGCAGTAAGACCTCCCTGCTCCTATACTCAAATCCCCTAGCTATGAAGGCCAACATACCATTTGCCTTCTTCACCGCCTGCTGTACCTGCATGCCAACTTTCAATGACTGATGAACCATGACACCCAGGTCTCGCTGCACCTCCCCTTTTCATAATCTGCCGCCATTCAGATAATATTCTGCCTTCGTGTTTTTGCCCCCAAAGTGGATATCCTCACATTTATCCATATTATACTGCTTCTGCCACTCGCCTAACCTGTCCAAGTCACCCTGCAACATCTTAGTGTCCACCTCACAGCTCACACCGCCACCCAGTTTCGTGTCATCTGCAAACTTGGAGATATTACACTCAATTCCATCATTTAAATCATTAATATATATGGTAAAGAGCTGGGGCCCCAGCACTGAACCCTGCGGCACTCCACTAGTCACTGACTGCCATTCTGAAAAGGACCCATTTATCCCGAGTCTCTGCTTCCTGTCTGCCAACCAGTTCTCTATCCACGTCAGTACATTATCTCCAATATCATGTGCTTTGATTTTGCACACCAATCTCTTGTGTGGGACCTTGTCAAAAGCCTTTTGAAAATCCAAATACACCACATCCACTGGTTCTCCCTTGTCCACTCTACTAGTTACATCCTCAAAAAATTCCAGAAGATTTGTCAAGCATGATTTCCCTTTCATAAATCCATGCTGACTTGGACCAATCCTGTCACTGCTTTCCAAATGCGCTGCTATTTCATCCTTAATGATTGATTCCAACATTTTCCCCACTACTGATGTCAGGCTAACTGGTCTATAATTACCCATTTTCTCTCTCCCTCCTTTTTTAAAAAGTGGTGTTACATTAGCAACCCTCCAGTTCATAGGAACTGATCCAGAGTCAATAGACTGTTGGAAAATGATCACCAATACATCCACTGTTTCGAGGGCCATTTCCTTAAGTACCCTGGGATGTAGACTATCAGGCCCTGGGGATTTATCGGCCTTCAATCCCATCAATTTCCCTAACACAATTTCCCGCCTAATAAGGATATCCTTCAGTTCCTCCTTCTCACTGGACCCTCGGTCCACTAGTAAATCCGGAAGGTTACTTGTGTCTTCCTTCGTGAAGACAGAACCGAAGTATTTGTTCAATTGGTCTGCCATTTCTTTGTTCCCTATTATAAATTCACGCGAATCCGACTGCAAGGGACCTACGTTTGTCTTCACTAATCTTTTTCTCTTCACATATCTATAGAAGCTTTTGTAGTCAGTTTTTATGTTCCCAGCAAGCTTTCTCTCGTACTCTATTTTTCCCCTCTTACTTAAACCTGTTGTCCTCCTCTGCTGAATTCTAAATTTCTACCAGTCCTCAGGTTTGCTGCTTTTTCTGGCAAATTTATATGCCTCTTCCTTGGATTTAACACTATCCTTAATTTCCCTTGTTAGCCACGGTTGAACCACTTTCCCCGTTTTATTTTTACTCCAGACAGGGATGTACGATTGTTGAAGTTCATCCATATGATCATTAAAGGTTTGCCATTGTCTATCTACCATCAACCCTTTACGCATCATTTGCCAGTCTAATCTAGCCAATTTGCGCCTCATACCATCAAAGTTACCTTTCCTTAAGTTCAGGACCCTAGTTTCTGAATTAACTTTGTCACTCTCCATCTTAATAAAGAATTCTACCATATTATGGTCACTCTTCCCCAAGGGGCCTCGCACAACAAGATCGCTAATTAGTCCCTTCTCGTTACACATCACCCAGTCTAGGATGGCCAGCTCTCTGGTTAGTTCCTCGACATATTGGTCTAGAAAACCATCCCTAATACACTCCAGGAAATCCTTCTCCAACGCATTGCTAACAGTTAGGTTAGCCCAATCAATATGTAGATTAAAGTCGCCCATGATTACTGCTGTACCTTTATTGCACACATCCCTTATTTCTTATTTGATGCTGTCCCCAACCTCACTACTACTATTTGGTGGCCTGTACACAACTCCCACTAGCGTTTTCTGCCCTTTGGTATTCCGTAGCTCCACCCATACCGATTCCACATCATCCAAGCTAATGTCCTTCCTTACAATTGCATTAATTTCCTCTTTAACTAGCAACGCCACCCCACCCCATTTCCTTTCTGTCTATCCTTCCTAAATGCTGAATACCCCTGGATGTTGAGTTCTTAGCCTTGGTCACCCTGGAGCCATGTCTCCGTGATGCCAATCACATCGTATCCGTTAACTGCTATCTGCGCAGTTAATTCGTCCACCTTGTTCCAAATACTCCTCGCATTGAGGCACAGAACCTTCAGGCTTGTCTTTTTAACACACTTTGCCCCTTTAGAATTTTGCTGCAATGTGGCCCTTTTTGTTTTTTGCCTTGGGCTTCTCTGACCTCCACTTTTACTATTCTCCTTTCTATCTTTTGCTTCTGGCTCCATTTTATTTCCCTCTGTCTCTCAGCATAGGTTCCCATACCCCTGCCATATTAGTTTAACTCCTCCCCAACAGCACTAGCAAACACTCCCCCCTAGGACATGCCCAGGTGCAGACCGTCTGGTTTGTACTGGTCTCACCTCCCCCAGAACCAGTTCCAATGCCCTAGGAATTTGAATCCCTCCCTTCTGCACCACTGCTCAAGCCACGTATTCATCTGAGCTATCCTGCGATTCCTATTCTGACTAGCACGTGGCACTGGTAGCAATCCTGAGATTACTACTTTTGAGGTCCTACTCTTTAATTTAACTCCTAGCTCCCTAAATTCGTCTCGTAGGACCGCATCCTATTTTTTACCTATGTCGTTGGTACCTATATGCACCACGACAACTGGCTGTTCTCCCTCCCTTTTTAGAATGTCCTGCACCCACTCCAAGACATCCTTGACCCTTGCACCAGGGAGGCAATATACCATCCTGGAGTCTCAGTTGCGGCCGCAGAAACACCTATCTATTCTCCTTACAATCGAATCCCCTATCGCTATAGCTCTCCCATTCTTTTTCCTGCCCTCCTGTGCAGCAGAGCCACGGTGCCATGAGTTTGGCTGCTGCTGCCCTCCCCTGATGAGTCATCCCCCTCAACAGTACCCAAAGCAGTATATCTGTTTTGCAGGGGGATGACCGCAGGGGACCCCTGCACTACCTTCCTTGCACTCCTCTTCCTGTTGGTCTTCCACTCCATATCTGGCTGTGTAACCTTTACCTGTGGTAAGACCAACTCGCTAAATGTGCTATTCACGTCATTCTCAGCATCGTGGATGCTCCAGAGTGAATCCACCCGCAGTTCCAGTGTCGCAATGCGGTCCGTCAGGATCTGCAGGCGGATACACTTCCCGCACACGTAGTCGTCAGGGACACCGGAAGCGTCCCTGAGTTCCCACATAGTACAGGAGGAGCATAACATGTATCAGAGCTGTCCTGCCAAGACTTAACCCTTAGATACACTTAATTTGGCAACAACAATGCTCAAGGTTACTTACTGATATAAAAAAGAAAAAGAAAAACTCACCAATCACCAGCCAATCACTTACCCCCTTGGCTGTGATGTCACCTTTCAATTTCTTTCAACTTCTTTTTTGTCTTCTCTCCCAGCTGCAGCTGCACCGGCTGGCCTTTATAGGCCTCTCCGACATCCCTGGACTCGCGCTGCTCCGAGCTCCCGCCACCTCGACTGACTGCTCAAACTCCCGCTGGCCTTTATAGGCCTCTCCGACGTCCCCGGACTCGCGCTGCTCCGAGCTCCCGCCTCCTCGACTGCACTTTGCTTCACTTGATGCTGTACACCCATATGGCTGCCACATGATGTGCCAGGTTGGCAACACCCCACAGCAACATCATAAAGGACCCCTGCAATGACCAAGCTATTACTTTCACACTCACCACCATTGCTGGAGGTATCGTTATGTCTCACCATTCACTGTAACTCACTAAGTCATTTTCAGCAGCGAGATGAAGACAGCAGTGGGGTCGCGACCCACCATGGCCACCGCCTGCATCAGACCAGCTCTGGTACGCAAAACCCCGGTCTTTATGTGTAACATCGTCATAGGTTCTACAGGAGGGCATAGTGTAAGCTTAGAAGATGGAGGATGAATGACAGTTTAGATTTAACTATGCAGAGTATGATCACTATTTGGGGTGAACTGCCAAAGGATGCACTGGGTGCTGATTGTATCAGTAAGTTCAAGAGAGAGTTGGATATGTAGATGTAGAAGAATTTGATGGAGGTGCATGAGAACTATCATGAGATATATTTCCTAGCAACGGAGACTGGTTTGATTGACTGCAATGGTCTTTTCTGGTCCTGTGTATCTTGTATATTGCAATCTTCCAGAATTTATAATAGTTTTCTTACCTAGGTAAGAAAAGAAGACATTTGTACTTAAACATCATCTCAAAGCACTTCATAACCAATTAGTTGTTTTTAAAGTTTTTTAACCAAATGCAACAGCCAATGGACACATAGCCAGGTCCCAAAAACAGCAAATTAAATGAATGACGAGTCAATATGTTCCTGGGGTTGTTGGTTGAGAGATGAATGTTGGCCAGAACACCTACCTAATCTAATCTTGTTAGGTACGGATACAAAGTGATATGCAGCAAAAGCAGGTAAATGGAGTTGAGGTGCAGATCAGTTACAATCTAATTGAATGGCAGAGCAGGCTTGAGGAGCTGATGGCCTACTCCCGTTCCTAAACTTCCTTTGTTCCTAATTCAAATCATGCCCCGAGATCTTTTGTGTCCACCTGAGAAGAAAAACAGAGACCTCAGTTTAAAATCTTATGCCAAGATGGCACCTCCAACAAGGCAGCATGACTGCATTGAAGCGCAGTACCAGCCTAGATTACGTGCTTTTGTCCTGGAGTGGAGCTTGCACCTATGATTTTCTGACTCCAAGGCAAGAGTGCTACCAATTGAACCAAGTATACACACTTTGAGTGAGTGTTTTACAATGCCAATGTAGTGATTGATATGCTAACATACTGTGGCAGACTAATAGGGCCCAAAATTGATGAAGGCCTCCGCCCACCCAAGTGCCGCCCAAAGGACCGCCGATGACCGCCGAGGTCCCTGCTGGTTCTTTGGGTGGGGTTTTCTTCACCCAGGTCCCTTGAAAGTCAGCGGGCGGCAAATGAGCGAAGTACGCCACCAATCTGGGCGGCAGCCGGCGGGAGCTCTCCTTCTTGGCGGCAAAGCCGCTTGCCACCTAAGTGCCACTAAGGATGGAGTCGGGCCCATGGAGGGTCGAAAACCTGAACAGCAAAAGCACTTTTTAAAAAAATGTAAAAAACATCTGAGGACCTTCAGGAAACCCCATCCAGTATCTGTAAAGAAAAAAATTACAAAAAGTGTACTCACCTTTTTTTCACCATCTACTTCGGGGACAGACCAGCCTCCAGCTAACGGTCCACCCCCGTTCTGCCACCGACTCCCGCCCGCACCAATCTGGCAGCTCAATGGATGGGAGGTCAGGTCCACAACTCAGTCGTCCATTGACGTCGAAGGGCGCTTCCTGGTAGCTCTCTTCTCCCTCCCGCTCCAGGCCACATCGAAAGTGGATGTTGCAGAAGAATGTCGGCAGCAATGGGTGGCAGTTGGCATCAGTGGGTTGTAAGTTCTTCAATTTCGGGCCCATGGTATCTAAGTTCCTATCCATAGGTGAAGGCTCTTCATATAGCATCCAACCAATCAGGGGCAAGTATAGGGTGGGAGGGAAAATTGTATGGGAACATCCAGTTTAATACAGCTGGAAAACTTTTCAGAATTATCCTGATGCGGATTGTTCAATGAACTGTGAGATGCTGAGTTGGTATATTTTGCAAAGCAAAGAATGAGGCAGGTTCTTATTTAAATAAAGTGCTGCAGTCGCCTGCCCGAAAGCTGGCCAGATAGAGAGACTAGCCGGTGGGCAGGAGAGCGTACAAGCAGCAAGAGGCCACAGCCAGGCACCCATGGGCACGGTCTCTGGCAGTTAGTGGGGGGAAAGCTTGGGGCCAAGATCAGGGGAAGGGGAAAGGTCTGTCTCTGATTGGGGACAGGGGAGAAGTTACTCTACAATCGGCGGTAGGGGGGTGGAGGGGTAATCCAGTGCAATGAAGGCTCAAGGCTTCATTATGAGGCCCGAAGGAGCATTGCTGCCCCTTCTGGCCTACAAGAAAACCAAAAAAATTATTTTTTAACTTATGTGCTGGTCCTCTTCTGCCCAGGATCTGGATCCTGGCAGGTGTGGCCTGATGTAGGAGCCAACACTGACCTCACTCAGGCCTCTGCTTGATATCGCAGATCGGGTCCTGATGGCATCTTCGCAACCGACCTCCATATTTAATGTAGGACCTCGTTTCCCTCCTTTGGGTGTCCTGCTCGAAAGGGTAGTTTAATATGGGGATAAACTGGGGTGAAAAAACAGCATTGGTGGGCTAACTGACATCCGTTACTGGCCCAGTTTCCACCAGGTGCGGGCAGTTAAAATTGGTGCCCAAATGTTTCCTGAAAAGGTTAAGCACTTCTTAGACATTTTAACAAATTGTTGCAAAAGCTCCATTGGATGGTAACTAGACCATGAGAAAGGTAGTGCCTGAGTGCCTTCTTGTTCTCTTCGATCCTGTGCACATTTGTATTGTACGAGCCCTTTCTCGTGCCACGCTTTTATCAGTTCTTCCTTTCTGCTGAAGCCTTGTAAATGCTTCAATTACACTTGCCTTCCTCATGAAATAGCAGATAATGTTTAGTTGTGTTAGGTTCTGCCTACACATTATGTACTGTTAGCAGAAAAATAATCCTCGCAATTTTGTTTTATATAGCAGACTAAAAAAAAAGCATGAAAATGACAGAAACTAGTAGCTGAAGTGAAAACTAAAAATGTGCTGTGAAACAAGGCCGGTATCTGGACTTAAAATACAGAACAACCATGATCTAATTGAATAACAGAAGAGGCTCGGGGAACAGAATGGCCCACTCCTGTTCCTATATTCCGACAACACTCAAACAGAAAGTATCCAGCGTTACGGCTAAGTAACTTCTTTCATTTTTTTCCTCAATTTCCTCTATTTGATTGCATTCAACATCACATTGCTTTTTATGCCTTCAGGCAGAATAGTCTTTGAACACTTATATTATTTTTGGGTCCTGAAATGATATTGTAAAAACATTAGTGCACATATGCTGAACATATTGGTATGAAATTCCTTTATGCAATATTTAAACAGAAGTATTAACCTATTCAGTGTATGCAGGTTAATAGCCGGAAGTTGCGGTCAGCGGGGAAGGAAAGATGTTCGCCGCTAGCCTAAAAGAAAGCTGCACACAAAAATCTCATGGTCTCTGTGGCGAGAGGTTTGCCTTTTTCAATGAGTATGAGATTTCAGTGCAGTATATTGGGGAATTGCGAGTGCGATCTGCTGTGACGTCAACAAGCTGTCTACGCAGCCAATCAAATTGCAGAATTCTCATAGACAGGGAAGCAGGAACTAGGAGGCTGCTTTTATCCTGATTTTTTTTTTAAATTACAGAGATCAAAACAAAAATCGGGGCTCTCACAACTTCGGGATGTACACATTTAGATGCGCATGTGCTCAGTTTCAAAGGCGTAATAATGGTAAATGCTGTTCATTCGCCATTATTATCTATAGCAAATTCCAGCCCAATGCTCTGTAACAATTGCAGCCAAAGAAATTTCCTATACAAACATAGAAACATAGAAAATAGGTGCAGGAGTAGGCCGTTCGGTCCTTCGAGCCTGCACCACCATTCATTAAGATCATGGCTGGTCATTCCCTCAGTACCCCTTTCCTGCTTTCTCTCCATACCCCTTGATCCCTTTAGCTGTAAGGGTCATATCTAACGCCCTCTTGAATATATCCAATGAACTGGCATCAACAACTCTCTGCGGCAGGGAATTCCATAGGTTAATAACTCTCTGAGTGAAGAAGTTTCTCCTCATCTCAGTCCTAAATGGCCTACCTCTTATCCTAAGACTATGTCCCCTGGTTCTGGACTTCCCCCAACATTGGGAACATTCTTCCCGCATCTAACCTGTCCAGTCCCGTCAGAATCTTACACGTTTCTATGAGATCCCCTCTCATCTTTCTAAACTCCAGTGAATAAAGGCCTAGTTGATCCAGTCTCTCCTCATATGACAGTCCAGCTATCCGGGGAATCAGTCTGGTGAACCTTCGCTGTACTCTCTCAATAGCAAGAACGTCCTTCCTCAGATTATGAGATCAAAACTGAACACAATATTCCAGGTGAGGCCTCACTAAGGCGCTGTACAACTGCAGTAAAACCTCCCTGCTCCTATACTCAAATCCCCTAGCTATGAAGACCAACATAACATTTGCATTCTTCACCGCCTGCTGTACCTGTATGTCAATTTTCAAAGACTGATGAACCATGACACCCAGGTCTTGTTGCACCTCCCCTTTTCCTAATCTACCGCCATTCAGATAATATTCTGCCTTCGTGATTATGCTCCCAAAGTGGATAACCTGACATTTATCCACATTATACTGCATCTGCCATGCATTTTCCCACTCACCTAACCTGTCCAAGTCACCCTGCAGCCTCTTAGCGTCCTCCTCACAGCTCACACCGCCACCCAGTTTAGTATCATCTGCAAACTTGGAGACATTACACTCAATTCCTTCATCTAAACCGTTATTGGATATTGTAAAGAGCTGGGGTCCCAGCACTGAGCCCTGTGGCACTACACTAGTCACTGCCTGCCATTCTGAAAAGGACCCGTTCATCCCAACTCTCTGCATTCTGTCAGCCAACCAGTTCTCTATCCACGTCAGTACATTACCCTTAATACCATGCGCTTTGATTTTGCACATCAATCTCTTGTGCGGGACCTTGTCAAAAGCCTTTTGAAAGTCCAGATACACTACATCCATTGGTTCTCCCTTGTCCACTCTGCTAGTTACATCCTCAAAAAATTCCAGAAGATTCGTTAAGCATGATTTCCCTTTCATAAATCCATGTTGACTTGGACCGATCCTGTCACTGCTTTCCAAATGTGCTGCTATTTCATCCTTCATGATCAATTCCAACATTTTCCCCATCACTGATGTCAGGCTAACCGGTCTATAATTACACGCTTTCTCTCTCCCTCGCTTTTTAAAAAGTGGTGTTACATTAGCTACCCTCCAGTCCATAGGAACTGATCCAAAGTCAATAAACTGTTGGAAAATGATCACTAATGCATCCGCTATTTCTAGGATCACTTCCTTAAGTCCTCTGGGATGCAGACTATCAGGCCCCGGGGATTTATCAGCCTTCAATCCCATCAATTTCCCAAACACAATTTCCCGCCTAATAAGGATATCCTTCAGTTCCTCCTTCTCACTAGACCCACTGTCCCCGAGTACATTCGGAAGGTTATTTGTGTCTTCCTTTGTGAAGACAGAACCGAAGTATTGGTTCAATTGGTCTGCCATTTCTTTGTTGCCCATTATAAATTTACCTGTATCCAACTGCAAGGGACCTACGTTTGTCTTCACTAATCTTTTTCTCTTCACATATTTATAGAAGCTTCTGCCGTCAGTTTTTATGTTCCCGGCAAGCTTCCTCTCATACTCTATTTTCCCCCTCTTAATTAAATCCTTAGTCCTCCTTTGTTGAATTCTAAATTTCTCTCAGTCCTCAGGTTTGTTGCTTTTTCTCGGCAATTTATATGCCTCTTCCTTGGTTTTAATACTATCCTTAATTTCTCTTGTTAGCCACGGTTGAACCACCTTCCCAGTTTTACTTTTACTCCAGAAAGGAATATACAATTGCTGAAGTTCATCCATGTGATCTTTAAATGTTTGCCATTGCTTATCCACCGTCAACCCTTTAAGTATCCTTTGCCAGTCTATTCTAGCCAATTCACGCCTCATACCGTCAAAGTTACCTTTCCTTAAGTTCGGGACCCTAGTTTCCGAATTAACTGTGTCACTCTCCATCTTAATAAAGAATTCTAGCATATTATGGTCACTCTTCCCCAAGGGGCCTCGCACAACAAGATTGCTAATTAGTCTCTTCTCATTACACATCACCCAGTCTAGGATGGCCAGCTCTCTAGTTGGTTCCTCAACATATTGGTCTAGAAAACCATCCCTAATACACTCCAGGAAATCCTCCTTTACCGCATTTTGGTTAGCCCAATCAATATGTAGATTAAAATCGCCCATGATAACCATGATAACTGCTGTACCTTTATTGCACACATCCCTTATTTCTTGTTTGATGCTGTCCCCAACCTCACTACTACTGTTTGGTGGTCTGTACACAACTCCCACTAGCGTTTTCTGCCCTTAGGTATTCCGCCCATACCGATTCTACATCGTCCAGGCTAATGTCCCTCCTTACTATTGCATTAATTTCCTCTTTAACCAGCAATGCCACCCCGCCTCATTTTCCTCTCTGCCTATCCTTCCTAAATGTTGAATACCCCTGGATGTTGAGTTCCCAGTCTTGGTCACCCTGGAGCCATGTCTCCGTGATGCCAATTACATCATATCCGTTAATTGCTATCTGCGCAGTTAATTCTTTAATGCTTTAAACATTCGAATTCTAATATTCACACATTAGAGGGACACATATAAACATGCAAATCAGGATCCGATGAGGTTGTCGGATCTCGATCATGATTTTAACTGCAGTCTGTGGGAGAAGCCGTTGCTGCTTTCCCGCCAGGTAAAGTCAAGTGAGAAGAGGATCAGAAACTGAAGAGGCTATTCAAGGTAAGTTTTTTTTACCTTTCTTTGTAGGGCTGGAAGGAGCAAATATTGGTCCTCCAGGCGCCACAAAGAAAGTTTAAGCCTCTCCTGGTCCTGACTTCCTCTGCCACTCTCCTGACATGCACCCTGCCCACAATGTCCCTCACCTGCTCTTCAATTGGGAGCAGCACACTGGTGGATCGTGGCCCTCCTCCTTGGCTGCCTGCTCTGTTATTGCATGCAAGCTCGCCCTGCAAGAAAGGAGGCAGTGAGTTATTGGCAGAGTAGTGAGAAGTTTTGAGGACATGCATGTTCCTAGTGTCTAAAAGAAAGCAGAGATGTAAGGAGGTGAAGTAACAGTGAGGTGAATAGCAGAAGGCAGCGGAGTGAAGTGTGCTGCTGTGATTGCAGGAGAGTGCTGTTAATCAGGAGAGGATGGGTTGTGACGGCAGCAGCAACAGATAGTGCAAGGCTAAGCAGAGAGTAATAAGAGATATGAGTCAGGAGTCTTACCTTTGCTGTGCTCGTCAGGTCATTGCACTTCTCACTGCAGTGCAGCCATGTCCTGGAGTGATACATCTGGCACTGGCGCACTCTGCTACCTCTGCCCATGTGTGCAGAACAACTTGCCATAATATCTTCCTGTCGCCTGGTGGACTAGAGATGTCCATCCTGCAGCCGACCTCCTCCACCAAAACTCTCCAATGTAGTATCAGAAAACCGGGAGTGGGAGCATGTGCAGCTTCTACTGTGCCTGCCATTTTCCATAATCCTCAGTTATAGCTACCTGCAATCAAAATACACCTCCCTTTAAGAGATGCAAACTTCCTTTAAATGACGTCAGCAATATGAGCTATTAACACACCCCACCCCCACCACGACCATCATTAGATGAGCTGCCAATGAATAGTAGTGCTGCCAGCCCACTTATTTTATTTTAATAAATGCTAAAAATGTTCTTCAACAATAATGAAAAGTTTCACAGTTTTATGTATGCATTAACGGCAGTACCTGCGTTTATTTCCTATTTTCTAGTCTTCCTGTGTATTTTATTAAAATGCTCTACCTTAGATGAAGCATAGCCCATTAGGTGTAGGAATGAACTATTGCATTCCTATGCTAGGATTCATTTTCTGGTCTCATCTTTAATTGACATTGGAATACTTTCAATAAGTTTCACCAGTTCTCATCAGGACTGAGAGTAAAGTGATCCATCTGTGGGGGGAGGGGGAAACGGGAAGCTCAACCACTCCTGCTGTGCAGAAATGCTTTTCCTGTTGGCTGATCTTGAAACAAAATTGCATTGACAGCAGGAGTAGATGAGTCCACAGCCCAGACCATCCAAGCAGGAAAAAAAGAAAGAGTACATTAAAGTCTCATTTTCCTTTATTTCCTGAGATTTTTGTGGTTCACTCATGAATACTTATGGAGGCAGAAGAAGCACCAGACTCCTTTTGCACTGTGTTAAGGAAACAAACAAGGAAAGAAAATTATTTTTAGAACCTAAGGATTAATGTCATAAAATCACAAAAACGTCAGGCTCCAAATGTTAGCTTATCAACGTCATCAATAACGGCTCAAAATGCCTTGACAACATCAGAAAAGCAAAATTCTCTGGCAAGCTATAACGATGCGTTTCAGTTATGATTGATGACTTAGTGTTGATGGAAAGATGTGAAATAAATTGGAATAATGTAACAAATAGTTTTCCTGTTAAGTTTTTCATAAGTCCTTCTTTCAAAAGCAGTTGGAATAATAAATTGAATTGTTGATACTCGCAACACATTTTTCATGATAAGCATGATGTAATGAGTCGGATCTTGCAGGAGTGAGGCATCTCGCGGCATATGCCTTTTTTCGTTCCTGGGATGTGGGCGTCGCTGACAAGGTCAGCATTTATTGCCCATCCCTAATTGCCCAAGGTGGTGGTGAAACGCCATCTTGAACCGCTGCAGTCCGTGTGGTGAAGGTACTGCCATAGTGATGTTAGGGACGGAGTTCCAGGATTTTGAATCAGCGACAATGAAGGAATGATGATATATTTCCAAGTCAGGATTTGTGTAACTTGGAGGGGAACTTGCAGATGATGGTGTTCCCATGCGCCTGCTGCCCTTGTCCTTCTCGGTGGTACAAGTCGCGGGTTTGGGAGCTGCTGCTGAAAAAGCTATGGCGAGTTACTGCGGTGCATCTTGTAGAGGGTACACACTTGAGAAACGGTGCACCAGTGGTGAAGCGAGTGAATGTTTAAGGCGATACATGGGGTGCCAATCAAGCGAGATGCTTTGTCCTGGATGGTGTTAAGCTTCTTGAATGTTGTTGAAGCTGCACTCATCCAGGCAAGTGGAGAGTATTCCATTGTACTCCTGACTTGTGCCTTGTGGATGGTGAAAAGGCTTTGGGGAGTCAGGAGGTGAGACACTCGCCGCAGAATACCCTATCTCTGACATGCTCCTCTAGCCACGGTATTTTTGTGGCTGATCCAGTTAAGTTTCTGGTCAATGGTAAGCCCCCAGGATGTTGATGGTGGGGGATTCGGTAATGGTAATACCATTAATATCAAAGGCGGTGGTTAGCGTCTCACTTGTTGGAGATAGTCATTGCCTGGCACTTGTGTGCCAGGAACGTTACTTGCCACTTATTAGCCCAAGCCTGAATATCATCCAGGTTTTGCTGCATTTGGGCATGAACTGCTTCATTATCTGATGAGTTGTAAATGGAATTGAACACTGTGCAGTCATCAGCGAACATCCCCACTTCTGACTTTATGGTGGAGAAAAAGTCTTTGATGAAGCAACTGCAGATGATTGGGCCTAGGACACTGCCCTGAGGAACTCCTGCAACTATGCTCTGAGGCTGAGCTGATTGACCTCACAACCATCTTCCTTTGTGCTAGGTATGACTCCAGCCAGTGGAAAGTTCCTATTGACTTCAGTTTTACTCGGGCAGTTTGATGCCACATTTGGTCAAATGCTGCCTTGATGTCAAGGGCAGTCACTTTCACCTCACCTCTGGAATTGAGCTCTTTTGTCCATGTTTGGACCAAGGCTGTAATGAGGTCTGGAGCCAAGTGGTCCTGGCGGAACCCAAACTGAGCATTGGTGAGCAGGTTATTGGTGAGTAAGTGGCACTTGATAGCTCTGTCGACGACACCTTCCATCACTTTGATGATGATTGAGAGTAGACTGGTGGGGCGGTAATTGGCCGGATTGGATTTGTCCTGTTTTTGTGGACAGGATATATCTGTGCAGCTTTCCACATCTTGGGACAGATGCCAATGTTGTAGCTGTATTGGAACAACTTGGCTAGAGACATGGCTAGTTCTGGAGCATGACAGCTGGGATGTTATCGGGGCCCATAGCCTTTGCTGTATCCAGTGCGCACAGCCGTTTTTTGGTATCACGTGGAGTGAATCGAATTGGCTGCAGACTGGCTTCTGTGATGGTGGAGACCGCAGGAGGAGGCTGATATGGATCATCCAACAGGCACATCTGGCTGGAGATGGTTGCAAATGCTTCAGCCTTGACTTTTGCATTCGCCTCCTGGGCTCCGTCATCATTGAGAATGGGAATACTCATGGAGCCCCCTCCTCCCGTTAATTGTTTAATTGTCCACCACCACTCATGACTGGATGTGGCAGGACTGCAGAGCTTTGATCTGATCTGTTGATTGTGGGATCACTTAACTCTGTTTATAGCAAGCTGCTTCTGCTGTTTAGCATGCATATAGAGGGGCTAGATGGCCTACTCCTGTTCTTAATCCTGTGTTGCAGCTTGGCACCTCATTTTTAGGTACACCTGGTGCTGCTTCGGGCATGCTCTCCTACACATCTCATTGAACCCCCAGGGTAGGTGCCCTGGCTCGATGGTAATGGTAGAGGGAGGGATATGCCGGGCCATGAGGTTACAGATTGTGGTGGCATACAATTCTGCTGTTACTGATGGCCCACAGCACCTCACAGGTGCCCAGTTTTGAGCTGCTAGATCTGTTCTGAATCTATCCCATTTAGCATGGTGGTAGTGCCGCACAACAGTGTGAAGACAGGATTACGTCTCCACAAGGACAGTGAGGTCACCAATGCTGTCATGGACAGATGTATCTGCAACAGGTAGATTAGCAAGTACCTCACCACCTGCCTCAGGCCTAGTCTGGATGCTATATCCTTCAGTACTCGGCCTGTTCAGTCAGTAGTGGTACTATCAAGCCATTCTTGGTGATGGACATTGAAATCCCCCACCAAGAGTACAGTCGGTGCCCTTGCTACCCTCCGTGCTTGTTCCAAGTGATGTTCAACATGGAGGAGTACTGATTCCTCAGCTGGGGGAGGGTGATAGGTGGTGATTAGCAGGAGGTTTCCTTGCCCATGCTTGACTCATGGGGTCCGGAGTCAATTTGCCCAGGTTTGTCCTGTCCAAAAAAGCAGACAAATCGAATCCAGCCAATTACCACCCCATCAGTCTACTCTCAATCATCAGCAAAGTGATAGAAGGTGCTCCCAGAGCCACTCCCTCCCAATTGTATACCACTGTCCCACCATTTCTGGTGGATCTGACCTGCCGGTGAGACAGGACATATCCTTGCTAATCTATCTGTTGCAGATGCATCTGTCCAGAGATGCTGTAATCGTGACCATCTTCAAGAAAGGTGACAAGTCCGACTGCGGTAACTACAGAAGAATCTCCCTGCTTTCAACGACCAGGAAAGTCATCGCAAGAATCCTCCTCAACCGTCTTCTTCCTGTGGCTGAAGAGCTCCCCCCAGAGGGATTGCGCCCACTAAGGGGCACAATGGACATGACCTTCACCGCGTGGCAGGTACAGGAGAAAAGCAGGGAATAGCAGTAACCCTTGTACATGGCCTTCTTTGACCTCACAAAAGCCTTCGACACTCAACCATGAGGGATTAAGGAGCGTCCTCCTCAGTCAGCTGCCCTCAAAAGTTTGTCACCATCCTCCGCCTGCTCTAGGATGACATGCAAGCCGTGATCCTGACCAACGGATCCATCACAAACCCATTTCACGTTTGGAACGGGGTCAAGCAAGGTTGCGTCATCGCACCAATGCTCTTTTCGATCTTCCTTGCTGCAAATGCTCCATCTCACCCTCAGCAAGCTCTCCTCTGGAGTGGAGCTAAATTACAGGACAAAGGGAATCTGTTCAACCTCCGCCGCCTCCAGGCCCAGATCCAAGGTCATCCCATCCCCTGTCATCGAATTACAGTACGCAGATGGACGCTTGTATCTACGCACACTCGGAGGCTGAACTCCAAGCCATCGTCATCACTTCATCGAGGCGTACGAGAGCATGGGCCTTACACTAAACATCCGTAAGACAAAGATCCTCTATCAACCTTCTCCCGTCACACAGCACTGACCCCCGGTTATCAAAATCCACAATGATGCCTTGGACAATGTGGACCATTTTCCATACCTCAGGAGCCTACTGTCAACAAGGGCAGACATCGATGACAAGGTCCAACACTGCCTTCAGTGTGCCAATGCAGCCTTCGGTCACCTGAGGAAGAGAGTGTTTAAAGACCAGGAGCTCAAACCCGCACCAAGCTTATGGTCTACAGAGCAGTGGTGATACCTGCCTTCCTATATGGCTCAGAGACATGGACCATGTAAAGCAGGCACCTCAAAACACTGAAGAAGTATCACCAATGCTGCCTCCGCAAGATCCTGCAAATCCATTGGCAGGATAGACGCACCAACATCCCGCTCAGGCCAACATCCCCAGCATCGAAGCACTGACCATGCTCAATCAGCTCCACTGGACGGGCCACATCGTCCGCATGCCTGACATGAGACTCCCAAAACAAGCGCTCTACTCGGAGCTTCGACACGGCAAATGAGCCCCAAGTGTGCAGAGGAAGTGCTCCAAGGACACCCTCACAGTTTCCTTGAAAAAATGTAACATCCTCATCGACACCTGGAAATCCCTGGCCCAAGACTGCCCAAAGTGGAGGAAATGCATCCGGGAAGGTGCTGAACACCTCGAGTCTCTCCGTTGAGAGCAAGCTGAAGTCAAGCGTCGAGAGCGGAAGGAGCGCATGGCAACCCTGGCACCCCAACCTCCTGTTCCTCCAACCACCATCTGCCCCACCTGTGACAGAGACTGTAGGTCCAGCATTGGACTCCTCAGTCACCTGAGAACTCATTTTTCGTGTGGAAGCAAGTCATGCCTGACTCCAAGGGACTGCCTATGATGATGATTTCTGGTGGGTCTGTCATGCCGGTGGGACAGGACATACCCAGAGATGGCGATGGAGGAATCTGGGACATTGACTGAAAGGTATGATCCATGCTACATCTTAATGCTGTAATACAGAGAATGGTTAGTGGCATCGAGTCTCAGACTGCTCTCATGCAGTCTCAGTTGGATGTCACGCAAGCTTTGACTGCTGACATCATTGCTGGATCCATCACAGTCCACCGGGAATCTCAAGGTGTCACAGCAAGCCACCAATCTGTGGTCCAGTAGATTGGTAGGATGCTCAGGTGCTGCCCCAGGGGAGTGGCAGTGGGTCAGTGGAACAAGAATTTGCTGTCCTCTCTCAGGATGACAGCATTCCTGATCCCACCACTGCCATTCCGACATTGCACCTGTCGCTGCCTGTCACCCAGCAGACCAGACTGCCACCGCCCGTCCTGAGGTGGTGCAATGTATAGTTGGGCCTTCGAGGCCCAGAGCTGGTCAAGGGCATCCTGCAAGGCCATCTGTAGTCTCTGGCCCTGACGCATTGCAACCTTCCACCAGCCTTGCTGCAGTCACTGGGGAGATACTACGTAGGAGCAGTAGATTCGGAAAAGCACTGTAAC
Source organism: Pristiophorus japonicus (assembly GCF_044704955.1). NCBI lineage: Eukaryota > Metazoa > Chordata > Chondrichthyes > Pristiophoridae > Pristiophorus > Pristiophorus japonicus. The sequence goes on along the minus strand of NC_091983.1, from coordinate 74,878,071 downwards.
GAGGGGAAGTAAGGGTTTGCACAAGAGTGATGAGTTAATATTGTTGTTGTATATATGTGGTTACTGAATTTGAATAAATTTATGAATGCAATGTGGCAGATTTGTCTCATTTCAGCTTTGGGGTGTGGAATGGAATGAGAAATTAATGAAATGATGAGGACATACTGAGCAACCGGGAGCTGGCTTCAAATTCATTGGAACCGAAGTCTGATGTGGCGGTCACAGAGCACCATTCCATAAGGACGATTGAGTAGCTACCTTCTCTGTCGCTGCTTTTCGTGCTCCTCCTCCTCCTCCTCATCCTCATCCTCCTCCTCGTACTCCTCGTCTCCCTCTTCCTCCACCTGAGGTGGTGCAGCTATGCCTGATGACAATGGCTGCGCCCTCATGATGGCCAAGTTGTGCAGCATGCAGTAGATGACCATGGATAGGAACACCCGCTCAGCCGATTACTGGAGGCCTCCTCCTGAGCGGTCAAGGCAGCGGAACCATTGCTTGATCATGCCAATGGTCTGCTCAATGGTGTTCCTGATGGCGGCATGGCTCTCATTATATGAGTGCTGGGCATGAGTGTTGGGGTTGTGAAGGGGAATCATGAGCCAGGTGGAGAGTGGATAGCCCTTGTCTCCTGACAGCCAGCCATGAGCTTGATGTGGTGGCTTGTACAGAGCTGGCACAGGATGAAGGCATCATGGCTGCTGCCAGGATAGTGGGCATTGACGGTGGGGACTCGGCGTGTATGGTCGCACACCAACTGTGAATGGTAGCCTTTGTGTTTACGGATGATGTCAGGATTGTTATACAGTGCCCTCAAAGCTTCGTGCAATCAATGGCACCCTGCACCATGGGGAAGCCCGCTATCCTGGCAAAGCCACATGCATGCCTGTACCGCTTCTCTCTGGTTATGGGGAAGGAAATGTATTGGAAATGTATTCCCTTCTCCTTCTGTCGAGAGCCTCTGTGACCTCGCGGATGGAGCAATGGACGGCAAACTGCAATATGTCTCTTGTTGCATAGACATTGAGGGCGACGGTGATGTTGACTGTCACCGAGAGAGCCGCCCTCACCCTGGTCTCAGACTCGAGGTCTGGTTGCAGGAGGTGGCAGAGCTCTGTGACCATGTCCTTGGTGAAGCGAAGCCTACTAAGACACTGTTCGGCAGTGAAATTGATGTAGGAGAACTGCTGCAGGAATACCCTGGGAGACTAAGGCCTCCTGTTGGCCCTCCTCCCTCTGGCCACATTTTGCAATCTTTCTCCCTGCCTGCGCTGCCTCCGACGTTGATGTGGGACTGCAAGTACAGTCCTCATTAAAGTATGGAAATGTTGCACTTTGAAATCTCACTTAAATGAAAGTGAATCATTTTTCTGAGCCAGAAGACCTCTTAAAGTGAAAAATGCTGAAATCGCCTCTTTGCCTTTGTCAAACTGACACGGCAGCATTCTTTGCCGACTAAAAATAAATCGGATGTTAACACCTTAAAATATCGTTCCTCCAGCAGCCATCTGACTGCATACCACCTCCTTTACCTGCCATTGCTAACGGCAGGCACTCAGGCAGGGGGCAAGAGGGAATTTCTGATTTGGGGTGCTAACAGGGCACTGCGCACCAGTTGACATCACGATCATTAGTCTCAGCACCAGGGAATTTCGCGGATGTCGCACAATTTGCTGCGCCCGGTTGCACACTGAGGCCAATTTCTCCCCCTGGCTTTTGAATCCAGATTTTATATAATTAATTGAATTTAAATTCCCCAACTGCCATGGTGGGATTTGAACTCACATCTCTGGATATTTAGTCCAGGCTTCTGGATGATTGTTCCAGTATCATAACCTCTATGCTACCATTCCTGGCTTTGCATTAGACTTTTTACTGTGCCTTTCAGGGAGAGTTTTTTGCGCTGTAACTTGCTGGAAGTGTGAGCTGATAACGGTGTGGCAAGGGCAACAGGGCATTTGGGACCTCAGTGAACGGCGGGACCAACAATGTATCTCCTTAATCAATGATTCGAGCAACGGGAGTCCGGGGCAGCATTGGAGAGGTCTATAAAAGGCCCAACAGTCGGCGGAGGCAGGTGTTTGAGCAGTGGGAGTTCGGGGCAGCGTCAGAGAGACCAGCCGGTGCAATTGCAGGGGCAGAAGGTAAACAAAGAAGTAGAAAGAAATCGAAAGGTGACGTCACAGCCAAGTGGGTAAGTGATTGGCTGGTGATTGGTGAGTAGTTTTTCTTTTTCTTTTCCTTTATCAGTAGGTAATCTTTATCATTGTTGTTGCCAAATTAAGTTCATCTAAGGGTTAAGTCATGGCAGGAGAGCTCGGACACGTGTCATGCTCCTCCTGTGCTATGTGGGAACTCAGGGATGTTTCCAGTGTCCCTGACGACTACGTGTGTGGGAAATGTGTCCTGCTGCAGCTCCTGACAGATTGTATTGTGGCACTGGAGCTGCGGGTGGATTCACTCTGGAGCATGCGCGATGCTGAGGATGTCGTGAATAGCACATTTAGTGAGTTGGTCTTACCGCACGTAAAAGTTACACAGACAGATAGTGAATGGATGACCGTCAGGAAGAACAGTGGAAGGAAGGTAGTGCAGAGGTCCCCTGCGGTCATCCCCCTCCAAAACAGATACACCGCTTTGAGTATTGTTGGGGGGATGACTCATCAGGGCAGGACAGCAGCAACCAAGTCCATGGCACCGTGGGTGGCTCTGCTGCACAGGAGGGCAGGAAAAAGAGTGGGAGATCTATAGTGGTAGGGGATTCAATTGTAAGGGGTATAGATAGATGTTTCTGCGGCCTCAAACCAGACTCCAGGATGGTATGTTGCCTCCCTGGTGCAAGGGTCAAGGATGTCTCGGAGCGACTGCAGGACATTTTGAAGGGGGAGGGTGAACAGCCAGTTGTCGTGGTGCATATAGGTACCAACAATACAGGTAAAAAACAGGATGTGGTCCTACAAGCTGAATTTAGGGAGCTAGGAGTTAAATTAAAAAGTAGGACCTCAAAGGTAGTAATCTCAAGATTGCTACCAGTGCCACGTGCTAGTCAGAGTAGGAATCGCAGGATAGCTCAGATGAATACGTGGCTTGAGCAGTGGTGCAGAAGGGAGGGATTCAAATTCCTGGGACATTGGAACTGGTTCTGGGGGGGGTGGCACCAGCAAACCGGACGGTCTGCAACTGGGCAGGACCGGAACCAATATTCTCGGGGGAGTGTTTGCTAGTGCTGTTGGGGAGGGGTGAAACTAATATGGCAGGGGGATGGGAATCTATGCAGGGAGACAGAGGGAAGTAGAATGGAGGCAGAAGCAAAAGATAGAAAGAAGAAAAATACAAGTGGAGGGCAGAGAAACCCAAGGCAAAAATCAAAAAGTGCCACATTGCAGCAAAATTCTAAAAGGGCAAAGTGTGTTAAAAAGATAAGCCTGAAGGCTCTGTTCCTAACTACGAGGAGTGTTCATAATAAGGTGGACTAATTAACTGCATAGGCAGCAAGTAATGAATATGATATAATTAGCATTATGGAGACATGGCTCCAGGGTGACCAAGGCTGGTAACTCAACATCCATGGCTATTCAATGGGTTAGTGCTGCTGGTTAAAGAGGAAATTAACAGAATAGTAAGGAAGGACATTAGCTTGGATGATGTGGAATCTGTATGGGTGGAGCTGCGGAATACCAAAGGACAGAAAACGCTAATGGGAGTTGTGTACAGACCACCAAACAGTAGTAGTGAGGTTGGGGATAGCATCAAACAAGAAATTAGGGATGCATGCAATAAAGGTACAGCAGTCATCATGGGCGACTTTAATCTACGTATAGATTGGGCTAACCAAACTGGTAGAAGTGCGGTGGAGGAGGATTTCCTGGAGTGTATTAGGGATGGTTTTCTGGACCAATATGTCGAGGAACCAACTAGAGGGCTGGCCATCCTAGACTGGGTGATGTCTAATGAGAAAGGACTAATTAGCAATCTTGCTGTGCGAGGCCACTTGGGGAAGAGTGACCATAATATGGTAAAATTCTTTATTAAGATTGAGAGTGACACAGTTAATTCAAAAACTAGGGTCTTGAACTTAAGGAAAGGTAACTTCGAAGGTGTGAGACGTGAATTGGCTAGAAAAGACTGGCAAATGTTAAAGGGCTGACGGTGGATAGGCAATGGCAAACATTTAAAGGTCACATGGATGAACTTCAACAATTGTACATCCCTGTCTGGAGTAAAAATAAAACGGGGAAGGTGGCTCAACTGTGGCTAACAAGGGAAATTAAGGATAGTGTTAAATCCAAGGAAGAGGCATATAAATTGGCCAGAAAAAGCAGCAAACCTGAGGATTGGGAGAAATTTAGAATCCAGCAGAGGAGGACAAAGGGTTTAGGAGGGGGGAAATAGAGTATGAGAGGAAGCTTGCCGGAAACATAAAAACTGACTGCAAAAGCTTCTATAGATATGTGAAGAGGAAAAGATTAGTGAAGACAAACGTAGGTCCCTTGCAGTCAGATTCAGGTGAATTTATAATGGGGAACAAAGAAATGGCAGACCAGTTTAACAAATACTTTGGTTCTGTCTTCACGAAGGAAGACACAAATAACCTTTTGGAAGTACCAGGGGACTGAGGGTCTAGTGAGAAGGAGGAACTGAAGGATATCCTTATTAGGCGGGAAATTGTGTTAGGGAAATTGATGGGATTGAAGGCTGATAAATCCCTGGGGCCTGATAGTCTGCATCCCAGAGTACTTAAGGAAGTGGCCCTAGAAATAGCGGATGCATTGGTGATCATTTTCCAACAGTCTATTGACTCTGGATCAGTTCCTATGGACTGGAGGGCAGCTAATGTAACACCACTTTTTAGAAAAGGGGTGAGAGAGAAAACGGGTAATTATAGACCAGTTAGCCTGACATCAGTTTTGGGAAAAATGTTGGAATTAATTATTAAAGATGAAATAACAGCGTATTTGGAAAGCAGCGACAGGATCGGTCCAAGTCAGCATGGATTTATGAAAGGGAAATCATGCTTGACAAACCTTCTGGAATTTTTTGAGGATGTCACTAGTAGAGTGGACAAGGGAGAACCAGTGTATGTGGCTTTTGACAAGGTCCCACACAAGAGATTGGTGTGCAAATTAATGCACATGGTATTAGAGGTAACGTACTGAAGTGGATAGAGAACTGGTTGGCAGACAGGAAGCAGAGAGTCGGGATAAATGGGTCCTTTTCAGAATGGCAGGCAGTGACTAGTGGGGAGCTGCAGGGCTCAGTGCTGGGACCCCAGCTCTTTACAATATACATTAATGATTTGGATGAAGGAATTGAGTGTAATATCTCCAAGCTTGCAGATGACACTAAACTGGGTGGCGGTGTGAGCTGTGAGGAGGACGCTAAGAGGCTGCAGGGTGACTTGGACAGGTTAGGTGAGTGGGCAAATGCATGGCAGATGCAGTATAATGTGGATAAATGTGAGGTTATCCACTTTTGGGGGCAAAAACATGAAGACAGAATATTATATGAATGGCGACAGATTAGGAAAAGGGGAGGTGCAACAAGACCTGGGTGTCATGGTATATCAGTCATTGAAAGTTGGCATGCAGGTACAGCAGGCGGTGAAGAAGGCAAATGGTATGTTGGCCCTCATAGCTAGGGGTTTTGAGTATAGGAGCAGGGAGGTCTTACTGCAGTTATACAGGGCCCTGGTGAGGCCTCACCTGGAATATTGTGTTCAGTTTTGGTCTCCTAATCTGAGGAAGGACGTTCTTGCTATTGAGGAAGTGCAGCAAAGGTTCACCAGACTGATTCCTGGGATGGCTGGACTGACATATGAGGAGAGACTGAATGGACTGAGCCTTTATTCACTGGAGTTTCGAAGGATGAGAGGGGATCTCATAGAAACATATAAAATTCTGACAGGACTGGACAGGTTCGATGAAGGAAGAATGTTCCCGATGTTGGAGAAGTCTAGAACCAGGGGACACAGTCTAAGGATGTGGTAAGCCATTTAAGACTGAATTGATGAGAAACTTCTTCACTCAGAGAGTTGTTAACCTGTGGAATTCCCTACCACATTGAGTTGTTGATGCCAGTTCATTGGATATATTCAAGAAGGAGTTAGATATGGTCCTTTTGGCTAAAGGGATCAAGGGGTATGGAGAGAAAGCAGGAAAGGGGTACTGAGGTGAATGATCAGCCATGATCTTATTGAATGGTGGTGTAGGCTCGAAGGGCCGAATGGCCTACTCCTGCACCTACGTTCTGTATTTCTATGATATTTAAGGATTGAGAAAAAAAACAGAAGAATGATGGAGAAGGAGGGTGAATTACAGACAAATCAGGTACATGAAGAGAAATAAAAAGAGGGAAAGAAAGATTGGATTGAGAGAGAGAGAAAAAGGGGACAGAAATGAAAAGTCAAAAAAGAATTAAAATTTGACATTTTTGAAATCTCTAAGAAGAAATTACTACATGCAGGAAGCAGGAATAATATTGAACACTTTAAATTGTGTCTTTTTGGGCCAGAAAGGTTGATTGGCCTTGCATTAACAATTATTAAAATTTAAGCTGTTAAATTCCTACCCTAACATTCTGCAGTGAATTCAATGCTCTATTAATGTGCAAAGATAATGGGGAGGCAAAGAATGAGACGCAGCATCGAAAATTGACCAAAATGTTCTGGAGATTCGCAACTCACTGTGTAATTCTTCATCCTTTGAATTTGCTGACCGATTTTCTCATTATGCATCATTAACATGATACACGGAAACAGCTACCTGAGAGTGCTAGTGCCAGACTACTAACATAGATAAGCAACTTCACTTAAAGTTAACAGTCAGCACAACTTGAAATTGTTGTATAGCAATGCAGATTTTCAGAATAATTTCTCTAATCTAAAGGAAGTACGGCATTCTCTTTCGCTTGAGACTGGCTGCATATATACACAAAGTAATCCAGGCACTACTCTGTGTAGCTGAACTTCAATAAAACATTTTTTAAAGCATAATCACAATTTACACTCAGTACCTAGACCATAATTAACACTATGGCAAAGGATTCTGGGGTGTCAGAAAAATTGTGATTGTGTAATGACATGTGGAAATAACAGTGACATGGTGATCTGTTGAATATAGAGGTTAGCAGTTTCAGAAACAGGTTGAGGAAGCTAATTTAGAACACCAATTAAGCTCATTAAGGCATGGAGCCAGTTAAGCAGAATAGATTCTGTGTATTTAAGTGACATGAAGACCTGTCACCGATGTCCAATGTGGAGCTGATGCAAACAGAAAGAATGCTTTGTGAAATCTAGCAAGATTTTTGTACTTTTTTCCATCTTTGAGGAATGGTGTATTGCATAGTAGACCTAGTGTTGTTAAAAATATCAAACAAGCCAATAATAGTTTAAGCCTATACATTTTCAATTTCAAAGAAGACTTCAAAAGCACTCCCCAGAAAATGAATTGCATTCATTGCTACATTTCAGGCAAATGCAGCAGCCATTCTGTGCACAGCAAGGTCCCATAAGCAACACTAAGATGAATGGCTAGTTAATCTATTTTTGATGGTTAATTCATTTGTGCAGGAAGAATGTTGGCCAGGACCCAGTAGAATTTTCTGCTCTTCTCCAATAATGCAGACAGGACCTCCTTTTTATTTCATTTTGTTTTTTATATAACACCTCATCAAGGATTGAGGATGCTCCTAACACTTCCGATCCTAATACCTGCTCGTGATGCGTAGTCACTATTGTAATTCAAGTTTAGCATTTCTTGCAAAGGACTGCACCATCAACAATGGAACACTCCCTCAGCACTACACTGAAGTGTTAACATAGATTATGTGCTGAAGCAGAAATTGAACCCATAAGCTTTAATTCAGAGACAAGTGTACTACTAAATTAACCAAACTGACACTTTTTGAATATATTTTATTCAATGTTTTCATCTTTTTAGTTCCCATAGAATCATAGAAACTTACAACACGGAAGGAGGTAATTTCGGCCTAACATGTTCGGGCCGGCCGACAAAGAGCTATCCAGCCTAATCCCACTTTCCAGATCTTGGTCCATAGCACTGTAGATTATGGAATTTCAAGTGCACATCCAAGTACTTTTTAAATGTGGTAAGGGTTTCTGCCTCTACCACCCTTTCAGGCAGTGAGTTCCAGATTCTCACCACCCTCTGGGTGAAAAAATATCCCCTCAAAACCTCCTACCAATTACTTTAAATCTATGCCCCCTGGTTGTTGACCCCTCTGCTGAGGGAAATAAGTTCTGCCTATCCATTCTACCTAGGCCCCTCATAATTTTATACACCTCAATCAGGTCTCTGCTCAGCTTCCTCTGTTCCATAAGAATGTAAGAATAGGCCATTTGGCCCCTTGAGCCTGCTCTGCCATTCAATAAGATCATGGCTGATCTGATCTTGACCTCAGCTCCACTTCCCCGCCTGTTCCCCATAACCCTTGACTTGCTTCCAAAGAAAACAGACCCAGCATCTCCAATCTTTCCTCATAACTAAAATGCACCAATCCAGGCAACGTCCTTGTAAATCTCCTCTGCACCCTCTCGAGTGCAATCAAATCTTTCTGTAATGTGGTGACCAGAATTGCATGCAGTAGTCTAGCTGTGGCCTAACTAGTGTTTTATAAAATTCAAGCATAACCTCCCTGCTCTTGTATTTTATGCCTCGACTAATAAAGGCAAGCATTCTGTATGCCTCAACCACCTTATCTACCTGGCCTGCTACCTTCAGGTATCTGTGGACATGCACTCCAAGCTCCTTTTGTTCATCTACACTTCTCAATGTCCTACCATTTAATATGTATTTCCTTGCCTTGTTAGCCCTCCCCCAATGCATTACCTTGAGGCATTACCCTTGAGGAACTATTTCAACATTACCTTGAGGTAATGCATTTGGGAAGGGCTAACTATTGTAGTCTAGTGTACACTCCTGTACTATATACCATTCCTCAACTAATAAAGTTGACAGACAAGTTTTGCCATTCAATATTCAACCATTGGATAATGTGAGAAAGTGACCTGGATCAATTCAGGCTCTTCTTCCCTCTGGGGATATGCGTCACTCTACGGAATATTTCCTTGAAACAATCCAAATGAAACTGGGAAGTCACAAGAGGTTTAGGGCAGATTTTCCTGCTCCTACACTTGGCATATTGGATCACCGAAGGGCAGCAAATAGAAAAAGTCAGGTGGAATGGACCACATGCCCATAAGGGAGTAGGTCCAATATTCTGTCCATTTAAACTCTATATAAAAACATTAACCAGTGCACTACCAGTGGAAATTAACATTCTCAGTGGGAATTGGAGGAACAATATCATTCAGCATGTTGCTACAACAATATAACTTGCCAACATTCCATTATGGGCTGATCACATATAGTAGCATTTGCGATTGTATTTTCTTGTTTAAATTCATTCATTGGAATAAATTACAGTTGGTTGTTAAACTTTAAAGGAGATACAGAACTATTTCAACATTAATTGTAAAATGTAAATTCATTCAATGATAAACCTTTTGTAATAATACAAAACAAAGTGAGGATCTGTGAATATGGAGTAATGTTACTGTCCACTTATAGCTGAGTTAAAAATGATAACTTGCAAGCAATGGTTCTTTGGGAATATCACAACCACACTGTATTTTTCATTAAGGGTTTAACACAGCAGTTAGTGATTGCTGATGCTTGAGTAGCAATTTGAATTAAGCCAGTTATTTTGAGATGGATCGCATTAGCATAGCCCAGTCTGCCATTTTCCAAATTTTGAAACCTTTCACAGTAAAAGTGCCATGATTCAGTTCTAGTTAAATTTTAAAGCGTTCCACAGTATTAATACATTATCTTTGGATAAACTTAATAGTTTGAAATGATTGTTTTTATATTAGTTTTCTTATATCTTTGGATGGCTGCTATAGATAACAAACCTATTGTCATTACTCTTTATTATGGCGGTAATCCAGTGAATATTTAGGGAAAGATTCTAATTTAAATGATGCAATAATATGTTTCAGTTGGCACAGTTGAAAGCACATCCACATGAAGATATTAATTTATTGCCCATCCCTAATTGCCCTTGAGAAGGTGATGGTGAGCCATCTTCTTGAACTGCTGCAGTCCGTGTGGTGAAGGTACTCCCACAGTGCTGTTAGGGAGGGAGTTCCAGGATATTGACCCAGCGACGGTGAAGGCACACCGATATATTTCCAAGTCAAGATGATGTGTGACATGGGGGAGACCTTGCAGGTGGAGGTGCTCCCATGTGCCTGCTGCCCTTGTCCTGCTAGGTGGTTGTGTTTGTGGGTTTAGGAGGTACTGTCAAAGAAGCCTTGGCGAGTTGCTGCAGTGCATCTTGTAGATGGTGCATACTGCAGCCACAATGGTGGTGGAGGGAGTGAATGTTTAAGATGGTGGATAGGGTGCCTATCAAGTGGGCTGCTTGGTCCTGGATGGTGTCGAGCTTCTTGAGTATTGTTGGAGCTGCACTCATCCAGGCAAGTGGAGAGTATTCCATCACACTCTTGACTTGTGCCTTGTAGATGGTGGAAAGGTTTTGGGGAACCAGGAGATGAGACACTTGCCACAGAATACCCAGCCTCTGACCTGCTCTTGTAGCCACAGTATTTATGTGGCTGGTCCAGTTAATTTGCTGGTTGATGGTGACCCCCAGGATGTTGATGGTGGGGGATTCGATAATAGCAATACCATTGAATGACAAGGGGAGGTGGTTAGACTCTCTCATGTTGTAGAAAGTCATTGCCTGACACTTGTGTGGTGTGAATTTTACTTGCCACTTATCAGCCCAAGCCTGAATGTTTTCCAGGTCTTGTTGCATGCGGGCATAGACTGTTTCATTATATGAGGAATTGCAAATGGAACTGAACACTATGCAATCATCAGCGAACATTCCTTTTTCTGACATAATGGAGGGAAGTTCGTTGATGAAGCAGCTGAAGATAGTTGAGCCCAGGACAGTGTCCTGAGGAACTCCTGCATCAATGTCCTGGAGCTGAGATGATTGGCCTCCAAAAACTACAACCATCTTCCATTGTGCTAGGCATGACTCCAGCCAGTGGACCGTTTTCCCCCGATTCCCATTAACTTCAATGTTACTAGGGGCACACGGTGGCACATTCAGTCAAATGCTGCTTTGTTGTCAAGGGCTGTCACTCATACCTCACCTTTAGAATTCAGCTCTTTTGTCCATGTGATGGTGGGGACCTCAGAAGGAGGCCGAGATGGTTCATCCACTCCGCACTTCTGGCTGAAGATGGTTGCAAGCGTGTTTCTTTTGCACTCAAGTGCTGTGTTCTGCCATCATTGAGGATCGGGTTGTTCATGGAGTCTCCACCTCCCATTAGCTGCATAATTATCCACCACCATTCACAACTGGATGTGACAGGATGGCAGAGCTTTGATCTGATCAGTTGTTTGTGGGATCGCTTAGCCTTGTCCATAGCATGCTGCTTCCACTGTTTAGCAGGCATGTAGCATGCATCTGTGTTGCAACTTCACCAGGTTGATACCTCATTTTTAGGTATGCCTGGTGCTACTCCTAGCATGCTCTTATATGCTCCTCATTGAACCAGGGTTGGTCCCCTGGCTTGATGGTAATGGCAGAGTGGGGGATTATGCTGCGCCATGAGGTTACAGATACTGTTGGTATACAATTCTGCTGCTGCTGATGGTCCACAGTGCCTCATGGGTGCAAAGTTTTGAGCTGCTAGATTTGTTCTGAATCTATTCCATTTAGCATGGTGGAGGGTGTCCTCAATGTGAGGATGGGACTTTGGGCTAGATTTTACACTTTTGTGCGGATCGCCGAAAAATGGACGGTATTTCTGGCGTGGGTGGTAACAAAAGGTTTTCAGATCGCCGGCTTGTCAGCCATTCTCAAAGCCCCTAGTCTCCATTTTTGAAAGTGGGCATTACCACGAGTGATATGAAATGGGAGGTAGTGTTAAATCTCTCTGACCTTGTGCCGTAAAGTGTCGCCGTCCTTAGCAACAGCATGGCAACACTCGATTCTCGTGATTCAGGAGGTCAAGGGTCACCAATATGTCGAGGAACCAACTAGCGAGCTGGCCATCCAAGACTGGGTGTTGTGTAATTAGAGAGGACTAATTAGCAATCTTGTTATGCAAGGCCCCCTGGGGAAGAGTGAGCATAATATGGTAGAATTCTTTATTAAGATGAAGAGTGACAGTGTTAATTCAGAGACTAGGGCCCTGAACGTAAGGAAAGGTAACTTCAATGGTATGAGACGTGAATTGGTTAGGATAGACTTGCAAATGATACTTAAAGGGTTGACAGTGGATAGGCAATGGCAGACATTTATAGATTACATGGACGAACTTCAACAATTGTACAACCCTGTCTGGACTAAAAATAAAATGGGGAAGGTGGCTCAACTGTGGCTAACAAGGGAAATTAGGGATAGTGTTAAATCCAAGGAAGAGACATATAAATTGTCGAGAAAAAGCAGCACTGGGAGGACTGGGCGAAATTTGTAAATACAGCAGAGGAGGACAAAGGGTCAAATTAGGAGGGGGAAAATAAAGTATGAGAGGAAGCTTGCAGGGAACATAAAAACTGACTGCAAAAGCTTCTATAGATATGTGAAGAGAAAAAGGTTAGTGAAGACCAAGGTAGATCCTTTGCAGTCAGAATCAGGTGAATTTATAATGGGGAACAAAGAAATGGCAAACCAATTGAACAAATACTTTGGATCTGTCTTCACTAAGGAAGACACAAATAACCTTCCGGAAATACTAGGAGTTCGAGGGTCTAGCGAAAAGAAGGAACTGAAGGAAATGTTTATTAGTCAGGAAATTGTGTTAGGGAAATTGATGGGATTGAAGGCCAATAAATGCTCAGGGCTGGATAGTCTGCATCCCAGAGTACTTAAGGAAGTGACCCTAAAAATAGTGCATGCGTTGGTGATCATTTTCCAAAAGTCTATCGACTCTGGATCAGTTCCTATGGACTGGAGGGTAGCTAATGTAACTCCACTTTTTAAAAAAGGAGAGAGAGAGAAAATGGGGAATTATAGACTGGTTAGCCTGACATCGATGGTGGGGAAAATGTTGGAATCAACTATTAAAGATGAAATAGCAGCGCATTTGGAAAGCAGTGACAGGATCAGTCCAAGTCAGACTGGATTTATGAAAGGGAAATCATGCTTGACAAATCTTCTAGAATTTTTTGAGGATGTAACTAGTAGAGTGGACAAGGGAGAACCAGTAGATGTAGTGTATTTGGACTTTTAAAAGGCTTTTGACAAAGTCCCACACAAGAGATTAGTGTGCACAATTAAAGCACATAGTATTGGGGGTAATGTATTGACATGGATAGAGAACTGGTTGGCAGACAGGAAGCAGAGAGTCAGAATAAACAGGTCCTTTTCAGAATGGCAGGTAGTGAGCAGTGGGGTCCCGCAGGGTTCAGTGCTGGGACCCCAGCTATTTACAATATACATCAATGATTTAGATGAAGGACTTGAATGTAATATCTCCAAGTTTGCAGATGACACTAAGCTGAGTGGCAGTGTGAGCTGTGAGGAGGATGCTAAGAGACTGCAGGGTGACTTGGACAGGTTAGTTGAGTGGGCAAATGCATGGCAGATGCAGTATAATGTGGATAAATGTGATATTATCCACTTTGGTGGCAAAAACAGGAAGACAGACTATTATCTGAATGGTGACAGATTAGGAAAAGGGGAGGTGCAACGAGACCTGGGTGTCATGGTACATCAGTCATTGAAGTTTGGCATGCAGGTACAGCAGGCGGTGAAGAAGGCAAATGGCATGTTGGCCTTCATAGCTAGAAGATTTGAATATAGGAGCAGGGAGGTCTTACTGCAGTTGTACAGGGCCTTGGCGAGGCCACACCTGGAATATTGTGTTCAGTTTTGGTCCCTTAATCTGAGGAAGGACGTTCTTGCTATTGAGGAAGTACAGCAAATGTTCACCAGATTGATTCTTGGGATGTCAGGACTGACATATGAGGAGAGACTGGATCAACTGGGCTTGTATCCAATGGAGTTCAGAAGAATGAGAGGGGATTTCATAGAAACTTATAAAATTCTGACGGGATTGGACAGGTTAGAGGCTGGAAGAATGTTTCCGTTGCTGGGGAGTTCCAGAATCAGGGGTCACAGTCAAAGAATAAGGGGTAAGTCATTTAGGACCGAGATGAGGAGAAACTTCTTCACTCAGAGAGTGGAATTCTCTACCACAGAAAGTTGTTGAGGCCAGTTCGTTAGATATATTCAAAGGGGAGTTCGATATGGCCCTTACGGCTAAAGGGATCAAGGGGTATGGAGAGAAAGCAGGAAAGGGATACTGAGGTTGAATGATCAACCATGATCTTATTGAATGATGGTGCAGGCTTGAAGAGTCGAATGGCCTGCTACTGGACCTAATTTCTATGTTTCTATGTATCATGACATGCGCAGAAGAGGAGACAAATAGAGAGGGAGCTGAGAGGGACTGAAGGCGTGTGTGGGTGTGATGTGGCTGCTTTGGGAGGAAGGAGGGAGAGTTTAGAACTTTAGAGCAAATAGTAAACAAAAATTAGCTGTTACCAGCCACATATTTCCCTGAATTTGGCCTATAATGGAGGGAGAGGGAGAGGAAGCACAGCACGCTGTGATCCTGGCGAAACCAGTGAGCTGGGAGAGAAGCACATTAGAGGGCGCAAAAGAGCCAGGAGGTTCTTGGACGAGGCAAATGCCTCCCTCCTGCAGGAGGTCGAGTTACGCTGGGGTGATTTGACACAGGGAGGGCGTGGGAAGACCACCCCAAAGGCCTACCAGATGATAGGGACCGAGATAGCAGAGGTGGTCTCATCGGCGACCAACGAGGTGCGTGAGGGCAACCAATGCCGCAAATGATGCAACGATCTTGTGGGATCCACAAGAGTAAGTATTATATTTATTTACATGTACTTATGTATTTATATAATTTGATTTGTAAGAGTCATGAGTGACTATCAGCAGATGTGAGGTCTTGCACTTTTACCAGGAACGTTGTAGTCAAAGCCTGCGGTCACGGTGCATGTGTTTAGGTAAAGAATGATAATTATCAGAATAATCATGATTACATCTGTCGGTTATGTGTTGTATCAGTCACTGTGATAGTACCTAGCAACGATATCACGCAATGATCTCATCCCATGTCGTCCTGTCACCTTTTACAGAAGAAGCTATCGACGAAGAGGTCTGTGCAGAGGCGAACGGGTGGGAGGGCCATCAGTCATCAGCGACATCACTGACATGGAGGAGCGGGTGCTTACACTTGTGGGAAAGCACCCCCAGATGGCCATGCAAGCATCTGCAGACCTTGAAGTGAAGTGACGTGAGTAAAGTTTACACCATTATGTGATGTAAAGTTAAGAGATGCCACACCCACTCTTAACTGAACAATCATATATGATAGATGATTTCTAAAGTTGTCCTTTAAATAATGCTGGCCTAATGAAAATCATTGCAATGCACAATGTGTTGATGGTCATGAAATGTGATGTCTGTGATGATTTTGATAGCGGTGCTGTTTTTGTTGTGCATATGCTGTGTGTAGCGCTGGAATCACCTTGTGACCCAAGCACCCCCTTCTCCTTTAATAATCTCATTTGTGTTTTGCAGCTCAGCCAGCAGCGCGGCCCCAGGCAAGACCACAGAGGCCAGAAGTTGGGGGCGCGGGACCCGACTCTCCGGATGATCCAACATCTGGTGCTGAGGAGCTCCGATTCTCGCCCGTCAATCCGCTGGTTCTGTTCTCTACGGGTGAGAGCGCGGACTTCGAGGAACCTGCATCGCCACGCTCCAGAAGCCATTCTATTCCAAGGCCATCTAGTGCTCCTCTGGTCATTCCCGCCTCACGCTGGAGGTACCGGCCCCAAGCACTTTGCCACAGGGCACCTCATTTGTCCCCAGGACGGCGCGGGACCCTGTGGAGGTTTCATGGAGGCGGTAGGTCTGGTCCATGAGCGCGACTTGAGAGCGGAGAGATGGTACAATTTTCCAGGAGGACTGTAGACATTGGTGACCAGATCCTTGATGCATTGGGGTGCATATCCCGACAGCTGGCCACCATGATTGAGTACGTTCCGCGGATAGCGGAGGCCCTGGAGGCGATAGCCAGGAACACTGCTGGCACAGGCCTCTCAGTGGTCCCATAGCATGGCATTCCACCCCTAGGTTTCGCACCACCACTGCGAATGACAGGTGAGAGGCAGGACCAAGATCCGGCTTCTGAATTAGAGAATGTTCCCCCCTCGGCAGCCCCCGCTCTCGTACTCTCCAACCACCGCCTCTGCCTTCTTCCCCCCCAATGAGGCATCACCTGAGGAGCTCTTCGGCCAGGCGGCATGGAGCGAGGAGGGGAATGGATAGAGATGGGGAGAAGAAGGGGAGCGGGGAAGGAAAGTCAGGTGCATGTCAACAGGTGATGACTGTGCTATAGCTCCATCTGGGTGTATGCAATTTGTTGTAATGTATGGGGGGAGGGGGCCACCCTCCTGCTTTGCCTTTGTGTTCTGTGTTGCTGGACATGTTGACCATTTGATTGATATCAATGGTCGAAAAAGTGGGGTGTGGGTGGGGGTGGGGTGTTTTTGCCCGTGATACTTATGATTTCAGATAATTATTGAACATAATCTTGTTGCGCATTGTCTCAAATAGCTGGACCATTACACACTGGTGATTCCTTAACATGAACGGGTTAAATAAAACTTAACTTCAATCAACGTAAACTTTAACTGGCATCAAGGTGATGGGCACCATTGATGTCTGAGTTGCACACACACAGCAGTGTGTCAGCGTTGTCACTCACAGCAATGTTCTTTCAGGCAAATCGTTCAGATATCAGCTCCTCACATAAGAGTCTTGCAGCTATGTAGCCACCACGGGCCCTTTCCTGCAGTCTGGAGGGGGGGCATGGGCATGGTTGCATAGCCAGCCTGATTGTCTGGCCCTAGGTCAGCGTCCAGCCCCTCGCCTTCCTCTTCCTCTCTCTCCTGAGGTGGAGCATCAGTCCCTTCTGGCAATTCTTGGCCCCTACTGATAGCCAGATTGTGCAGCATGGAGCACACGACCATGAATTGAGCTATTTGCTCAGGGTTGTATTGTAGCTCCACTCCTGAGTGATCCAGGCATCTGAAGTGCTTCTTAAGCACAGTTATTGTTTTCTGGACCACATTGCATGTGTTTCTGTGGCTCTGGTTGTATCACTTCTCGGCCTCAGTGTGAGTGTCATGCAGTGGGGTCACCAGCCAGGTGACTAGGCCATATTGGTTGTCACCAAGCATCCAGCATTGTCCTTGTGTGACTCTTAAACATGTCAGAGACTGCGCTCTCACACAGGATGTGAGCCTCATCGAAGCTGCCCGGACATGTGGCATTCACTGCCATTATGATCTGGTTGTGGTCGACAATTAGTTGGACCATCAGGGAGCAAAATCCTTTTCTGTTATGAAAACACTCTAGGTCCTAAGAAGGTGCCTGCATGACGATGTGAGTGCACTGTATAGCTCCCTGCACCCTGGGGAACTTAGCAATGCAGTAGAATACTCCAGCCCTGTCAGTCTGAGCCTCCATGGTCATGGGGAAGCTGATAAAGTCCATCCTTCATGCGTACCTGTGACCATTCTGATGATTCCACCCCAAACAAGTGGGCGGGCAGTATTATTTTTTCCCAGCGTTACGCACTTGGGGAAAGTAACGCTCGGCAATAAGTGTCAAAAAAATGGCCGTTTGTTTCCATTTTGTGGCAAAATGGGCGATATCTGGGCATTATACGTCATTTCAGCAGTAAAATGGATGTTAAGTGGGCGTTAAGCATGCAAAAAAAGTGCAAAATCTAGCCCTTGGTCTCCACAAGGACTGTACAATGGTCACTCCTACCAATAATGCCATTAACACATGCAACTGCAACAGGTAGATTGGTGAGGATGAGGGCAAATAGGTTTTTCCCTCATGTTGGTTCTCTCACAACCTGCTGCAGGCCCAGTTTAGCAGCTTTGTTCTCCAGAACAGGGACAGCTCCATCAGTGTCATTGCTATTGAATTGCTCTTGGTCATGGACATTGAAGACCCCCACCCAGATTACATTTTGTACTCTTGCTTCAGTGCTTCTTCCAAATGATGTTCAACATGGAGGAGTACTGACTCATCCGCTGACGGAGGTGGTCGGTGATAATCAGCAGGAGGTTTGCTTGCCCATGATTGACCTGAAGCCATGAGACTTCAAGGTCTCCAGAGCCAATGTTGAGGATTCCCAGAGCCACAGCCTCCCAACTGTTTACCACTGTGCCAGGATGGTGATGGAGGAGCCTGGGACTTTGGCTGAAAGGCATGATTCTGTGATTATGACAATGTCAAGCTGTTGCTTGACTAGTTTGTGGGACAGCTCTCCCAATTTTGGCACAAGTCCCCACAAAAGTCAACCATTTATATGGGTCTGGAGTCACATATAGACATAGGATAAGGATGGCAAATTTCCTTGGGTTATTACAACAATCTGGTAGTTACATGGTCATCATTATTGATACTAGCTTTATGTTCCAGACTTATTTAATTAACTGAATTTAAATTCTCCAGCTGCGTAGTGGGATTTGAACTCATGTTTCCAGATCATTAGTTCAGACTTCTGGATTACTAATCCAGCGATATACAGAATTCTGCAATCCAAATACACAAACACTCAGCAATTAATTTGTTATACTATGTTTCACTTTTTTTTTAGTGTGCTGTTCCTCAAAATGACAAGCAGACTGTTTTATTGAGTCTACCAAAAGGTGTTGGACACTAAGCAGAACATTTACAGATGTAGTTTCAGGCCACTGTTAATGTTCCCAGTAGGCATTAATGTTTTAAAATAACGCAGTGAAAACTTCCTCAAATCAGCATTTATGTGATCATATCCTTTGTACATTCAGCTCAGGAAATAGTGCAGAAATGTTTGAGTGGGAGGGGCAGAGGAATTATGGGCTAGACTTTCCACTTTCAGGTTAAGGCCGAAAAAATTGGGCCTTGTTCCAGCGATGCGGGACCTATCGCCCGTGCTGATCGCCCATTTTTTTTTTTTGCGATTTTCCACTCGGCCTTAGCCCAGCGATGTCAAATGGGCGATGTCATTTCTCAGCGATCTCCTGATCGCCCAAAGAAAACGGAAGTGAATTTTTTAAAAAAACCTTCCCTAGCAATGCATTACTGCGCATGTGCAGGTTGATTTTTTTTTTCCAGGTTGATGCTTCTTCCTGCGTTTTGAGAGGTCAAGGGTCTTCACACATGCTCAGAAGCTCTGGGTGGGTCTGGGAGAGAGAGAGAGAGAGAGAGAGAGAGAGAGGAGAAAGGAAGCAGGTCAGAAAGTTTTATCCAAATTACAGATACATTTAAAGAATGGAAGGAGGAGGTGCAGGAAAGAGAAGGGCCAAATCCTTCAGCGAAGAGGCAAATGAGGCCCTCGTAAAATGCTGTCAGCTCCAGGTGGGAGGATCTGACACGGGGTGGGCAGGGGAAACCTCCACCCCGTGCATATCGCAGGAATTGGTCCGAAATAGCCGACGTAGTCACATCGGCCTCCAATAAAACGCGCACATCGGACCAGTGCCGCAAACGGTGGAACAGCCTACTGGCAGCTGCGAGAGTAGTTGAAATTTATATTTATGTATTATTTAATGATCTAAATAGTAACTAGAATCTGCAATGTTATTGGGTTACATTTAAACATAACTAAATTTTACACAACCCAGCATAAAGTTAAATGTTCACTTGTTCACTTGTTCTCATTACTTAACTGTTTCTTTTCCATTCTTTCTGAAATGGTCACTTATTGTCATGACTGAAATGGTCACTGGTTGTCATGACTGAAATGGTCACTTGTTGTCATGACTGAAATGATCACTTGTTATCATCAATGAAATGGTCACTTGTTGTCATGACTGAAATGGTCACTTGTTATCATCACTGAAATGGTCACTTGTTGTCATGACTGAAATGGTCACTTGTTATCATCACTGAAATGGTCACTTGTTGTCATGACTGAAATGGTCACTTGTTGGCATGACTGAAGTGGTCACTTGTTATCATCACTGTAATGGTCACTTGTTATCATCACTGAAATGGTCACTTGTTGTCATGAATGAAATGGTCACTTGTTGGCATGACTGAAGTGGTCACTTGTTGTTATGACTAAAATGGTCAATTGTTATCATAACTGAAATGGTCACTTGTTAGTGTGACTGAAATGGTCACTTGTTATCATTACTTAAATGGCCACTTGTTCTGTAAAATGTTAATTTCTTCTTCTTGTAAAGTTTTGGGGATTTTGAGGGAAGGGTGGGATGGTGCGGGGGGTGGGGGATTGGAGGGAGGGTGTTGTTCATTAGTTCTTTCTTAATAAAAAAAAAAATTTCTACAACTTTTGAACCTTCTCTCCTACTTGCATAAATTTTACAATGTACAGTTCTTCATGCAGATTTGTTTGTTTATTCTGTTTCCCCATGGGATATCATTAAATAACTTCACTATGTAAAAGCTATTTAATAAATAATTCCAATATATGCATAAATAAGGTGATAATACCTATTTATATTCCCTGTCCCAAATTTCTGAGTACAATTTGCATCAATTTTATTCTCTAAATAACTCAAAACAATTCTCCACCCTTCCTCAGAGGCTAAAAATGGTGTCCGTAGTGCCCATTTCCCTCTCTAAGGCCCTGAAAAAGCAACTATTTTTGAGCACTCTTTTGGGCCTTGCATCGGTCCAGCGAAGTGCATGCTAAGTGCTGAAACTTGGGATGGACCTTGTGTGGGCGATCATTTGGGCGATCATCTCAGCGATCAAAGTGGAAATTTCGGGGCCTATTTTTCCGGCGATATTTTGGGCCTAGTTTCCATTTTTTGCTCAAAATAGGCGATAGAGCTCCATTTTGGGCCATAGATGGGCCTTAGATAGGCGATGTGAAGTGGAAAATCTAGTCCATACTTTCAGAATTATATCAATTTCGAAACCGTGTAGTCATTTAACCCACCAGACTTCTGCCATTGCTAACTTTCCCATTGAAACGATCTACCCTAAATCTATTTCCTTGTTCTTCCTGTTTCCTCTAATATTTTTCTTTGCCAGTTATTTATCTCATTCCCTGTTAAATATCCTGATTGACTCAGTTTCAGTAGTGATAGAGCAGTCAATTCCTATTAAGCGCTTGCTTGAAAAAAAACCCTTCTGAAGTCCATCTTTGTCAGGGTTCATTATAAGAAGGAAGGGAAATATTTCAAATTATCAGCACAGCTTGTATCTGTGGTTTTAAAAGTATCTAAATATGACATTTTCCAATACCAATACATCAATGCTATATATGCTATGAATTATAAAACATAAATAGAATAACAGCAGCATTTTATTAAGCATAAAATGTAGTTTATGTGCTACAATGTCATTTTTACGTTGTAAAAGTTCAATTATAGTTTGCCTAAAGAAAATGTTTAATGAATTATGAATGTCTTCTAAGCTACCCTGATCTTGATCTTATAATAAAACTATCGGCAAGCCTTCATCTTTTTTTAATACATTAGTATTTCTTATTTATCCACGTCTTTATTTCATGTCCCATTGTATTTCAAATAGATTCCTGTTTTCATTTAAGCTTCTTTTAATATCAAGATATATGTTGGATAGAATGTATTAAATATTTATATATGTGTACACATTTTGTAAATTGTGTCACCATGAATGCAATAAAATCTGCATATTTAAAAAGATGTACAAACTCCTTTATTTGAGTCTCTGACCTCATAAATTATCAATATGCAACAAATCTTAATTATAAATTCATGCTGTTGGCCCCATGATAACTGTCTACTGTGTGAAAAAAGTCACAGCTGTAACCATGGTAGCAGTTGCTCATTTTTGTTCATATGAACAGGTTGTACAGGTTTCCCAAAGAATGGTTTTGCATACAGCATATGAAAGCAACAAAGAGCAAAAATGCCTCGAATTATCTGAGTTTAGAATTTTTGAATTGAATTTATCTGCCAGTCTCAGTGGAACATAACATTTAGCCGGTACTGTGACCATGGTATAGCTAGTCTGACTTGTTGTGGATGACTATATTTTATATAGGCCAAATTCAAGACATCTTTGTCACAGCAGCAATTGTCATTAGATGTGATGCTGAGTGATGTATTCATCTCTTCAGATGATATGGTACTTATTACAATATGCAATTAACCTGTTTCCGAGTATTGACTGAAGGAATAATATAGATTTGAAAAAAATAATAAATAAAGGGGGAGAAATTTGCATCATTTGCGCCCCGTTAGCGTCCCCGGAGTGTGCTAACGGGGCGCAACCGATTTCTCGCTCGAGGCGCAGGGCCGCTACCGCAAAATTCAATTTTCCGGGAGTTTGCAGAGGCGAAAAATCGGTAGCGACCCCCTTCCGCTGGTAGCGCCCTGGGCCGCTGCGCCGGCGATGATAATGCCATTGCCGTACGCAGCGACCCATTTTCACCCCGGAGCGGTATTCCGGTAGCGCCCTGTGAGGCTGCCACTGGCTTGGACAGCACCAACTACATGGGTCACGAACCAGGCTGCATTCCGCTCATGGGGCACAAATTAAAGGGGAGGTGCATAGCGCCATTTTGTTTCAATGGCCGACTTACCAGTCCGGCCTCTCGTTGAAGATTTTGCAGGGTCCGTGCTGCTGCCACGGCACCCCGCTTTCCCGGTGGTAAAGTGGTGGCCCCTCGCTCCATTGCAGGGGTGTAACCAAATTTTGGCCCCAAGCTCGTCATGTGTATCAGCAGTAGTCCTTAATACAGCTATTTTTGGATTGAATTAAGCCACAGTTCATGTTGTAGTATATTTAATGTGACTGAACCTGAAAGTGACCTCTTGTAAAATGTAATCCTCAGCAATAACACATTTACAGCACGGTAAAAATGTGGAACTATTTCACTAATATTTTCAACACCAGTGGCCAATTATGTATTACAGCCGGCTAGCCTGTAAACCAAAAAGACTGCAATATATTGTATAATACAAGCAAATGCATGTACATTATCGAAACAAAATCATCCCACGAGTCCTCTTTAAATGAGCTTCCATTTACAAGTAGGGTCATCAATAAATTGCTGACTGTAATAAAATGGTAATAACTTGTTGATGGAAAGAAACTATTGCAACTTTGACCCATTGCCTTATCTCCAATAGTATGTAACTCACAAATAACTAATGCCTGAGCATAGATTTGATTCTCATTGCTCCATTGATGCATAGTCATCTAGATATATTGTAATTTACCATGTCTATTACATATGAGCATTATCATTCAAGATCACATCAGGTTGTTTTTTTCTTCTGCTCAACATGAAATGTCCACTTTCATAGGACTTTTCCCCCTCTCAGAGTAATCTGGGATAGCGTGCCCAGGGCGAACAATAAACTATTTTATTGCTACCAGATAGTACATAGGAATGCCACTAAATCTCACGTACCTTTGGATAATATCAGCCACACCAGATACTTTCCATAACAGACTAAACTATCAAACAGGTTTATGTCTGAATAAAGTTATTACAGAGGTGAGATATTGGCCAGAATTTTGCCAATCTCTGCGGGTCTGGTGTGGATGGGTTGCGACCCCACTGCTGGCTCCATCCCGCTGCTGAAAATTACTTTCCATGAATAATGTCTATTAAGCCCGCCCAGCACAATTAAATGGAATAGGTTTGGAAACATCATTCATAATGCGTTTTCAGCCGGGATCTTTAAAGGGACCATGGCCACATTATATTTGAAGTTCAATCTAACAAAGTGCTGTCAGTGTACTACAACATCGGAGTGCTGCAAACACTGTCAATGACTGCACAGAGACAGAGGGCTGCACCCAGGCTCTTCGATGACTCCCTCCATATGCTTATGAAGGGAGTCAGAGCTCGCATGGAGGTCCTCTTTCCTTCCGATGGGCAGTAGAGACCTCCCCAAGAGACCAAAACATCCTGGTTCCAGATTTCAGAGGTCACAAGCAGGGATGTGGTCAGGAGGACATGGGTGCAGTGCCGCAAACATTTCAATGATCTCATTAGAACAGAAAATGTTAGTCCAAAGCCACACACAACTGCATCCTGCTGTGCCTCTCATCACACCCCCATCATTCTGCCTTCCCTACCCTACTCCTGTATGTCCACCCATCTCTCTCTCTCTATCTATATTATCACATCCTTATCTCACTAGCCACCCCTCACACTCACCCTCATCCTAGTGCAATCATATCAACTAGGGTAGCCACTTGGGTGTTTTATCCAATGTTCATGTAAAGTTTCTGTTAACATGGTGTCAAATTAAAAATCTTTATTTTCAACAATTTCCAGTCGTAGACAGATTTGTGTGCATCTTTGGAAGTGGCTTAGTGAGTTGCAGTGAAGGGTG
Source organism: Pristiophorus japonicus (assembly GCF_044704955.1). Classification (NCBI taxonomy): domain Eukaryota; kingdom Metazoa; phylum Chordata; class Chondrichthyes; family Pristiophoridae; genus Pristiophorus; species Pristiophorus japonicus. The sequence goes on along the minus strand of NC_091983.1, from coordinate 74,853,634 downwards.
AGACTTAACGGTACCCCCGCCCCCACAATGGTGATGAGTGTGAAAGGAATGATTTGGTCATTGTACGGATGCTTTATAGTGTTGGTATGGGGTGGTGCCAACCTGGCACATCATGTAGCAGCCAGAGTGTAGAGCGTAAAGTTAACTAAATCTGACCAAGATGAGGCCATCCCTGGCCTCCCAGGAAATAATGTGCTCAAGTGCTGATGCCCTGTGTTCTGTGCAGCATCAAGTGGTTGCGGAGAAGTTTGGTGTTGTTGGTGCTGCTGCTGTGCCTGGTGCTGCTTGTATTGGGGCTCATGGTGGTCCAATTCTGAGGACCAAGGTGAGACATGTTGATGGAATAGATGGCAGGTGAAGTACAGATGACAGAAGCATTCTGTCAATGGTGAGAGAGTTCTTCCAATGAGGTGAGACTGGATGGAGATTTTGATGAAAAGACTTGCAGCCTGCAGAATCTGAGCTGGAAATGGAGTGAGCAACAGCTTCTGCCTGAGAAAAATAGCCACTTAACTCCTGCCTCAGGTTGACAGACATCGTTCCCAAGCTGTGTAAATCCCATGGCCATCCAGGGAAATTTAAACTGTAGAGGGAAAAAGGCTCTTAATTGCCTGTAGCTGCCTGATAATGATTTCAATTCGGTCGCCCGCCGATGCCGGTCGGGTTGGCTCCGCGATGACAGTCGCGCCTGGGAGAAAGGCATGTGGGGGCTAGATGATAGTGGGTTCCTGACCTATCCTTATGCCTATCGGCCAGACAAAAGTGAATTATTTGGATAATCGCCTCTTGAATTCAGGCCTTGGCTTGAATGTCACTCTGGGAGACAAAATTACCACACAAAGTCAATGAAGATGGCAACCTTCATTGTTTGGTAACATCTGTGAATACATATAATCTGTGAATTATACATTCTCATGATACCTGGTTCAAGTGACCTTCCTGACCCACTCCCGGCCTGCTCGCATCCCGATAAATACCAGCCGATTTTGAGAACCCATTTGGCAGCCGCAGATGGCGGTGAAATTCAAATGAAACCTGAATCTGAAAGTGGCAATGAGCCCGCTTCCTTAAGGCATCCCTCCAATATCTGCACAAGAGGGAGCTTCAGTCATGGGCTCAGCACTCCGTTCCACTGCAAGAGAAAGGCTGCCGGAAGGGCAGCACCTTCACTGAGATAAGAATCACCTCAGGTTGCTAAGATGCCAGGAGAACAATCCCAGCCACCCACCACTCAATCTCATTTCAATTTAAATCAAGCAGTACCTCATAGGAGGATCAGATTAAGAGCAACAGCAAGTAAATTAGCTGGCACATAGGGAAGACACAGTTGTAAGTAGTTATTGATAGTGAATGGTTTTGATGGTACCTTTTCATAAATGCTTCTGTGCGAAATAAATACTGTTTGACTATATAAGGTTCAGAGTTAATTTCTGTGTATGCTTGCTGACATTTGGGACCTGAATGAATGTATGGGAACAGGTAGGCTTCTGTTTTATAAAGGAAATAAGTTAAAGTCTTTGGGGCCGAAATTGATGGTCCTGCCGCCGACTTCGGCCAAGTTTTCTCGGCAGTTTGCCCGTTTTTTCGGCGCTCTCCCCTCCATGGGAGCTTGGTGAGGCCCTCACGCTGGGGGTTTGGAAGGACTGCTGGGGAGCTCTCCCGGCATGCACCGCCATAAATGTCCTCCCGCCTGAGATTGGTCCAAGCGGTCCTCCGCTCCTGCAGGAGAAAAGACCACCGCGTGGGAGCAGGTCTTACTTGGACAGTAGGTATGAAGACCTGCAAGAAAAGGTAAGTGAGATTTTTTTTAGTTCTTTTGCAGCGATTTTGTGTTAAAGGCTCCTCTGAAGGTTTTGTGATTTTTTTTTTGGAACTTTTTTTTTGCGTGGTTCCCCCCTCCCGAGGCTCGACTCCAGCCTCAGCGTAACTTTCTCCAGGATTCCATTTGCCGCCCTGAATCCCCCTACCATCCTCTACCGCCCAGCATCGGCATGCAATGGCCATTTTGCCGCCGGGCATTTTGTTCCTCCTTTTTTGACCAAACTTCCGACCAAAGTACCATCAGGATCTTAGCGGTCTTTTCGACGGTAAATGGGCGGAACTTGCCTTTTGATCAATTTCGACCCCATAGACAATAAATGACTTTATGTGGGGAAGGATGGACTGGAGTGGAGTGACTTTATTTGGTGTGTCAACTTTTATTCATTGAAAGCATTGGGCTACAAGGTGAGCTCTCTTTTATTTGGCTGTTGCATCTCCTATTCCACATCCTCTGCTTCTTGTTCCCCCACGACCGGCCTTCTTCAGCATCACTGACTTCAGTTTCCGGAAGCAGAAAGCCTTTCTTCATCGATATTATTTAATACATAGCAAGATAAAAAAAAATGTTTTGGTAGGAATTAGTCCAGACAGAGAGGCCGTCTCAAAATTGGGCCTTGAGTCTCATCTATATCTTCAGTGTGAGGTGCCAGTGTCTCCACAGTTCCTCAGAAACATTCCACAAGGATGGTTGCATCAGGCCTGTGGAGTCAGGGGGAGTACCATTAGTTGGCAGTCTCAGGGGCCGTTGAAGATTCCTGAATGGGGCATGCCTGCTCGCTCATCAGTAACATATTTTGTCGAGGCAATAATCCCTTATTAACATATTTAAGGGGCTTAATGTCGGCCTGAGTCACCTAAGAAATGGTCCCTATGAATTTAGCAGTGGGACCAATGCCTGCATCAATCGGGCGCAGACTATCCCACTGCTAAATTGGTATGTTTTGCACCTGTTTTACGATGGGAAAATGGGCACAATGCCTACCAATTTCTACCCAGTGATGCTTGAGTTTCTGATTGCCCTATATTGCTGTATTACTTTATCCAGGCGCCTGAAACAAGAATTTAGAATGTCTATAGTCTGCACTATCATAACTTGTCGCAACATATCTGTTTCATGCCCTCTGTCTGTGGAACACTTAAGGGCGTCATAAGCCACGATCACCGATCAACCATACTGATACATAATCTTGCGGTACCCTACTTGTCACTGCCTGCCATTCTGAAAAGTCCCCATTTACTCCTACTCTTTGCTTCCTGTCTGACAACCAGTTCTCAATCCATGTCAGCACACTACCCCCAATCCCATGTGCTTTAACTTTGCACATTAATCTCTTGTGGGACCTTGTCGAAAGCCTTCTGAAAGTCCAAATATACCACATCAACTGGTTCTCCCTTGTCCACTCTACTGGAAATATCCTCAAAAAATTCCAGAGGATTTGTCAAGCATGATTTCCCTTTCACAAATCCATGCTGACTTGGACCTATCATGTCACCTCTTTCCAAATGCGCTGCTATGACATCCTTAATAATTGATTCCATCATTTTACCCACTTCCGATGTCAGGCTGACCGGTCTATAATTCCCTGTTTTCTCTCTCCCTCCTTTTTTAAAACATGGGGTTACATTGGCTACCCTCCACTCGATAGGAACTGAACCAGAGTCAATGGAATGTTGGAAAATGACTGTCAATGCATCTTCTATTTCCAAGGCCACCTCCTTAAGTACTCTGGGATGCAGTCCATCAGGCCCTGGGGATTTATCGGCCTTCAATCCCATCAATTTCCCCAACACAATTTCCCGACTAATAAGGATTTCCCTCAGTCCCTCCTCCTTACTAGTCCCTCTGATCCCTTTTATATCCGGAAGGTTGTTTGTGTCCTCCTTAGTGAATACCGAACCAAAGTACTTGTTCAATTGGTCCGCCATTTCTTTGTTCCCCGTTATGACTTCCCCTGATTCTGACTGCAGGGACCTACATTTGTCTTTACTAACCTTCTTCCCTTTACATATCTATAGAAACATTTGCAATCCGTCTTAATGTTCTCTGCAAGCTTCTTCTCGTACTCCATTTTCCCTGCCCTAATCAAACCCTTTGTCCTCCTCTGCTGAGTTCTAAATTTCTCCCAGTCCCCGGGTTCGCTGCTATTTCTGGACAATTTGTATGCCACTTCCTTGGCTTAAATACTATCCCTGATTTCCCTTGATAGCCACGGTTGAGCCACCTTCCCTTTTTTATTTTTACGCCAGACAGGAATGTACAATTGTTGTAGTTCATCCATGCGGTCTCTAAATGTCTGCCATTGCCCATCCACAGTCAACCCCTTAAGTATCATTCGTCAATCTATCCTAGCCAATTCATGCCTCATACCTTCAAAGTTAGCCTTCTTTAAGTTCTGGACCATGGTCTCTGAATTAACTGTTTCATTCTCCATTCTAATGCAGAATTCCACCATATTATGGTCACTCTTCCCCAAGGGGCCTCGCACAACGAAATTGCGAATTAATCCTCTCTCATTACACAACACCCAGTCTAAGATGGCCTCCCCCCTAGTTTGTTCCTCGACACATTGGTCCAGAAAACCATCCCTTATGCACTCCAGGAAATCCTCCTCCACCGTATTGCTTCCAGTTTGGTTAGCCCAATCTATGTGCATATTAAAGCCTTTCCTGGTCATGAAATTTAGGGATTGTCATCTGGGCCTTTGAGTGCCACATTTGTTCTGTCAATTGTTCCTTACACCCATAGGAACACTATCAATCTACAGAAATGCATAGAAAGGACAGAAAAAGAATATCAGTGACCTTCGTAATACAATAATGAGCTACTGCCTGATTAATGTGACAAAGATCTCCAGATGTTGCCGAGTAAAGTCCAGGAGCAAAATAATCCAAGGTAGTAGTGACATTGACTGATACAGGCAATATTGTTCTTATGTCTTCAGTCAGCAGCTGGCACATCTCCTCAATATCCTCTTGGAGGACTGCAGCTTTATGAGCTAGTAATGATTAGAGAAGTCCACGTAGGATCTTCTTGGTCTCTAAGCACTGTTGAGTGGGCCTGCATGTGTAGGAGAGAAACATTTTCTGTGCAGCCTCATTCTGAGTGCCTCTTCCGTATCCTTATATTTTTCTTTACAGCAAATGAATAAAGGAATTCTCATTGCGAGTAAGTCCCTGGCTGGAGAGTTTTGAACTCGGGGTCACAGTCTCAGAATAAGGAGTCGGGCATTTAGGACTGAGCTGAGGATAAATTTCTTCACTCAAAGAGTTGTGAATCTTTGTGATTTTCTACCTCAGAGAGCTTTGGATGCTCTGTTGTTGAGTATATTCAAGACAGAGACCGATAGAGTTTTGGATACTAAGGGAATCAAGGGATATGGGGATAGTGCGGGAAGGTGGAGTTGAGGTAGAGGATCAGCCATGATATTATTGAATGGTGGAGCAGGCTCAAATGGCTGACTGGCCTACTCCTGCTCCTATTCTTCTGTTCAAAGCTGTACTTTTAAAAGAGCTGACTAAATCTAGCAGCAAAAGTACTAATAGAACCTCCAAAGTACTAAACAGTTTGATATGCAGACAAAATAACAACAACCTTCAGATGTGGCCTCTTCTAAGTAGTACCTGCCTCTTCTAAGTAGAGATACCTTTCTGGTGCCCTTAGCACCATTAATATAGTGCCGATTTAAATTGGGGTGGGCATGGGGCAGAAGTTGGCAAAAATGTGTTGATAGGGTTTGCCACACCCACTTGGCCCTATTTAAATGTGGCAAAGCAGGCACCTAGTGAGCCTTAAAGGGTACTGGCATTTTATTTGGTTAGCAAATTCCAGTGCAATGATAGACTGATGGTTTTGAGGCGGCAGGCATTTGCACCCCATTTTACTCTATTTGCAACCTCAAAATCAATCCCAAAACAGGCAGTAATTTAGAGGAAAATCCAGCCCATAATGTTTTGTGACATATTTGATTATCTGATTCTATACTTGTTCTTATAGGGCCGTGATTTGCAGTCACTATGGGCGCGTACGCAAAGCGCATGTGCAAAATGAAAAACAATTACACACAATATCAAAGTTGAACGATATTGCTGCAAATTAGATCAGATTTAGAAAAATAACAACACAAAAAATAAAGTCACTGAGGAGTATATTCAAAGAAAGTCATTTGGTCAAAATCTGAGAGGACACTTGAGTCGGAAAAGCAATGCTTAAGTAGTTCATGTAAGTGATCTCAATCTAGATATGAAATTGTGGCCTTGAACTTCTCAATTTTGTATTACATTCATTACTTTTGTTATTCTGGTGTCTAATTAATTTTGTAGCTGGGAATTGGGGTGCTGCTGCAGTTACTTGTCTGTGAAACAGAGCTGGCACTAGTTTTGATGACTATGTGATATTGTTGGCTAGATAGAGAGACAGGCTTTGCAGAAATAATATATTCACTGGAATGAGTGTGGCTGGAAGAAGCATCGAGATATTTGGTGTCTGTAATGGTATTTTCAGTATTTTTCTGTTTATACTGACTTCCACTGACAAAATATTTTTTCCAGTAATGGGGGAATATGGTACAAATTATGTTGTTAAAATTGTATAGTAGAGGATGAAGAAGATTGAAAAGTACAATAGAATAACACTGATTATTCAGGCATTTAGGCTATTTAGGAGTGAAATCAGGAAGCACTTCTTCACAAAAAGGGGGGTGGAGATCTGGAACTCTCTTCCTAAAAAGGCTGTGGTCCTGGGGTCAATTGAAATTTTCAAGACTGCAATTGCTAGATTTTTGTTAGGTAAGGATACCAAGGGATATTGAACAAAGGCAGGCAAATGGAGTTGACATACAGATCAACCATGATCTAATTGAATGGCTGAAGAGCCTCATGGGGCTGAATGGCCTACTCCTGTTCCTATGTTCCCTATGAATAATGCGTGCAGAGTATAATATAATTGCTGATCATGCTCAAATGAATCATCTTTGCTGTAGAATCAATATAGGTAGATTATGGTCTATTCCATCTTTGCATACTAGTGAAATATCATTATATTTAGTTATTTGTAAACATTCTATACTAACATAACTTTTGTAAATCTTGTGTTAATGATAGATTTGGCACAACAGATGGCCAAATGTGTAGCTATGGCACAGATCGCTAAGGGATACAAATATTTTTGATCTCACTTTCTCTTCCTGACGTGCGTTGATCTCTCTATGTGAATCCTTATATAACAGCTGTGGTGACAGCAGTTGAGTTGAAATATGTTGGTGGCAGAAGAGAGGAGAGGAAGTCAGTGCATGTTTATACATCAACAAATGTGTATATATTTGCAGTTGTATAATCTTAGAACAAAGTTTGATTATATCTGAGCTTGCCATAAGAAAGGCCCAGCTGACGACTTGTGCATAATAATGCTCTAAACACACAAAAACATTCGCCGCACCTCCGCCACGATCTCTCACCGCACCTCCACATCAAACATTCGTTGAATCTCCGTCACAATCCCTCGCCAAATGTTTTTGTGGCGCAGGAGCGGTGAGAGATCGTGGCGGAGATGCAACAAATGTTTGTGGTGGAGGAGTGTCGAGAGATCGTGGCAGAGGAGCGGTGAGAGATCGTGGTGGAGATGCAGCGAATGTTTTTGTGGCGGAGGAGCGGCGAGTGATCGTGGCGGAGGTGCGGCAAATGAGGGTATGGGGCCCAAAAGAGCCGAGGGCCCAGTGGCAGCACGGGCAAGCCCACACTGCGATATGTGTGCACACTAGGTTTGTGCAGCAGAGCAGGCCTCCAGTCGTCCTGGTTAACCCTTGCCACTGAATAAAGGCTTAGATCTGTCAAGCCCATGGGGTGGCTGATGTGCAACAGTCACCACACGTAAAAAAAAATTCACGCACAGGCATCTTCCACCCCTTCAATTGAAGTTCAGGTCTGGAATATCGGGTCCTTTATTGAAACATCTGTGAACTTATGTGGAAGCAAGTCACCCTCGTTCAAGGGACCACCTATGATGATGACAGTGCTGTAGCATCTCGGGCCCCAGCAGACTCCTTCATTTTGCTATAGCCTTGTAATGCAGTTCAAGCCAAGTAGTATTAGGTTCTAGTTGCTATCCCAATTTTTATTTAAACAGTGATGCATTGCAGCCACGTAGCTTTTTATGAATAAAATGGATGCAGACAAGATTTTTTTCAATCAGGTTTGAAACAGACAAGCATTCAAAGAGAATTGCAAAAGCTTAATAATGCCTTGAGTGCATTTGCCGAAGAAAGTGCTGATTAATGATTAATAAGAACTGATTATAAGAGGACGCCACTATATAGCATGAAATAAACCAAAGAATGGACTAAGACCTTTTTTTTATTGATTTACTACATGGTTTCTGCAGTTTCTGGGTAAACAGCAGCAAGAAAATAAGATGGGGAGCAATTCACTAACTCCCCAGTCTCTGCCACCAATTCAGAGATTTTCCAGCAAAAGTGAAGGCAAGTGCGAAATACACCTGCCAAGTTTTGGGGTGGGTTGGCAGATTCAAATGAAATGTTAATTATGGGAATATGTCGCCCAACGTATCTTCCGTTGTTAATGCATTGACAACACTAGGCGACAGGATCGCAGTTGCAATTTGGCATCCAACATCGCTAAAGCAGTGGAGAAGGTGCAGGCTCCAACCAGTATCAGTCAGCAGTCCAGCCGAAGGGGACCCGAAAGTTGAACTCCTCTTCATTTCTGTAGGGCTGGGAGGCTCAGGATAACATGATAATGAAGTCCTGCTGTTAAGTTTGGCGGGATCTATATGTCCCCGGCCTTGCAGATTCATTGGCCAAAGTGTCCCCGCCTCCTCTTAAATATTTGGGCCTCAGTTTCCAGCTGCAGCCTTCCGGCCCGATGCAAATGCGACCCAGTCCTTCAAATGAACTGGTCCACCTGGCTGCATTGTGTGTCCACCAGCCAACTCTCTGGATACCACTCTAGGGGAACATCTACCCCAATCTTTGAAAGGTATCATTCACTTTTGCTTTTTTTTAAATATGAAAGTGTCAATATATATGTTTTAAACTCACAGGGCACTCTTGAAGTCTAGGGTTGCTACCATTCAAATGCATCAGGTACATACGCATGATGAATTTAGTCAGTTCTTGGACAATCCATCTCTCAGTGGTGGAAGATCTCACAGAAAGAGGAGGGTTTAGAGAAACTGGCAAAATGCAACATACTAAACATCAGTGTAACTTCTGCACCTTCCGTCATCTGTAACACAGACGTCTTTGGAAGCCCAAAGCTCATTTGTTTTTCTCCAGAAAAAAAAGGAGAACTAGGAGCAAATGAAGAAAGCCAGGTTAAAGAAAATGGCAATGCAAAAAGGCTAATCCTAGAACTACCAGATCTGAATGGTTGAATCGGGCTTATTCTACATTCAGGTATTCTGTCCCATCTCTTCAGATTGAGAATACTCCCAACTGATTCCATCAGTCAGTATAGTTTAGCTGTCCCTGAGCCATAGATGACCAAGAAACAATCCTACTTCTCCGGCAGTGAAAGCAGGCTAGATACTGAAACTCATTTAAAATTAATCACCCAATAAATATTGAATGAGTACTTTTTAGGCCAAAAGACTTAACATGATAAAGTAAAACATTGGATTTTATCTGAGTTATGAAAGCCAATTCTACTGATGAAATTGCTTGTATTTTTGTGTTTGGGAATTTGTACCAAAATAGTTTTCAAAGAAAGACTAACTGAAGCTCAATCCATTAGCAGTTCCATCCTCACTGTGTTATAAAATAATTTCCTCCATTGCACTAAAATGGGAAATGTTACAGAAATTGTACTTTTCGGTTGTTTTCTTGATTACATTGTGGGCCATTGCATAAATCAGCTTTTTACTTAGCTTTGGAAATTCAACTTCCAACACTTGGCTGAGTTTAGTGTCTCACTGTTAAATAATTTCAGCCTTTTAATCAATCACTCCTGCCTAGAACTGTTACAATGTATAATGAGTATAACAAAAATTTGCATTATTACAGCAGCTTTAACAAAGCAAACATCCCACGGTGCTTCACAGTGCACAAATGGACACAGAGCAGCCAACCATTAGAAGAGATGAACAAAAGCATGGTCAAGATATAGGTTTTGGGGAGGCTTTTACAGGAGGGGAGAAAAATAACAAAGCAGAGAGAATTAGACAGAATATTCCATAGAGTAAGGCAACGATGCATGTAGTGCACACTGTTAAGTTCTGTTCAGGAAGACTGCAGAGTTTCAAAATATGTGTGGTTAATAGTCATCAGCCTACAGTTGCCAATCAGACAAACAGTTCCAGGTCAGGAGAAACATTCAGGGAACTTTCTGTACTTAACTTTGAAAACAAAGTTACATCAATGATAAAAGCTGTATCAAACACCAAGTCCAAAAGTCCCAATATTAACTGTTCACCCAAAGTTATTGATGGGTAGAATGAGTGTTGTACAGTTTTTGTAGAACGCTCGACTCTGGGTGGGTGGCTGGCTGGTTATATTGTTAATGGGAGCCATTACCATCAAAGATTCCAATTGCTGTGCTGGCTTACTGCTTTATTGATTACCGCCACAGTCTTCTTCTTGTATTCTGTTGTAGCTACTGTTTTTTAATTTATTTATTCAGTCACGGGATGTGGGTATCGCTGGCAAGTCTAGCATTTATTGCAAATCCCTAATTGCCCTTGAGAAGGTGGCTGCCTTCTTGAACCACTGCAGTCCGCATGGTGAAGGGAGAGAGTTCCAGGATTTTGATCCAGTGATGATGAAGGAACGGCAATATATTTCCAAGTCAGGATGGTGTGTAACTTGGAGGGGAACTTGCAGCTTGTTGAGTTCAGAATAACTCCACAAGACTGTGTTATAGGCTCAAACCATTGTGACCTTGGTCTCTTTAATATAACTCCAAAGTGAGGCAGCAGCATGGTGGACTGCCTTTTATACCTGCTTGCTCCAGGGTGCACAGGTGACCCATAGGTCTCTCACAGGTGTGCCCCCTAGTGGCAAGTCTTATACATAGATGAGTTTGCATACATAACTCAGCTGATGGTGTTCCCATGCACCTACTGCCCTTGTCCATCTAGGTGGCGGAGGTTGCAGGTTTGGGAGGCGCTATCGAAGAAGCCTTGACAAGTTGCTCCAGTGCATCTTGTAGATATTACACACTGCAACCCATGATGTGCTGCTGGTGGAAGGAATGAATTTTTAAGGTGGTGGATGGGGTGCCGATCAAACAAGCTACACTGTCCTGGATGGTGTTGATCTTCTTGAGTGTTGTCGGAGCTGCACTCATCCAGGCAAGAAGAGAAAATTCCATCACCCTCCTGACTTATACCTTGAAAGTGGTGAAAAGGTTTTGGGGAGTCAGGAGGTGAGTCACTCACCAGAGACCTGTTCTTGCAGCCACAGTATTTTTGTGGCCTCTGCCTCTGCTCTCTGCCTCTGCTGCCACTTCTCTTCCTTCCCCAGCCCATCAAACCAAACTTCCTCTAATGTTCTCCCTGCCCGAGCCCTGAACTCACATCTTTCTCCAGTTTCTCTCTTATCTCCCTATATGCCCTCTCCAAGCTCACCTTGTCCATGAGACCCACTTTCTGCTCCCTTGACCCTATTCCCACTGAACTGCTGATCACTCAACTTCCTTTTCCTGCTCCCATTTTAGCTGATATTGTTAACGGTTCTCTCTCCTCAGGCATTGTCCCCCTCTCCTTCAAAACTGTCATAATCACCACTCTCCTCAAAAAACAACTACTGATCCCTCCGTCCTTGCAAACAACCGCCCATCTCCAATCTTCCTTTCCTCTCCAAAGTCCTTGACCTTATTGCCGCCTCCCAAATCCGTGCCCATCTTTCCCAGAACTTAATGTTTGAATCCCTCCAATCAAGTTTCCACTCCTGCCACAATACCGAAACAGCTCTTATCAAAGTCATACATGACATCCTATGTGACTGTGACAAAGGTAAGCTATCCCTCCTCGTCCTTCACAATCTGCCTGCAGCCTTTGACAAGGTTGACCACTCCATCCTCCTCTAACACCTCTCCACCATCGGCCAGCTGGGTGGGACTGCACGTGCCTGGTTTCAATCTTATCTATCTAATTTTAGCCAGAGAATTGCCTGCAATGGCTTCTCTTCCCGCTCCTGCATCATCCTAAAACATATGGCAGTTTCCACATGTACACTGACGACACCCAGCTCTACCTTACCCCCACACCTCTCTCGTTCCCTCACTAAAACTGCCTATATTGAGTCATCACTAAGACCACCTATTTCCACCTCTGTAATGTTGCCTGACTCCACCCCTGCCTCAGCTCATTTGCTGCTGAAATCCTCATCCATTAACTCTAGACTTAACTATTCCAATGCACTCCTGGCCGGCCACCCACATTCAACCCTCCGTAATCTTGAGGCCATCTAAAACTCTGCTGCCCATATCCTAACTTGCACCAAGTCCTGTTCACCATCACCCCTGTGCTCGCTAACTTACATTAACTCCGAGGTAAGCAATGCCTCAATTTTGAAATTCTCATCCTTGTTTTCAAATCCTTCCATGGCCTCAACCCTCCCTATCTCTGTAATCTCCTCCAGCCCCACAACTCTCTGAGATACCTGCACTCCTCTAATTCTGCCCTCTTGAGCATCCCCGATTTGAATTGCTCCACCATTGGTGGCCGTGCCTTCAGTTGCCAAGGCCCTAAGCTCTAGAATTCCCTCCCTAAAGCTCTCTGTCTCTCTACCTCTCTTTCCTTCTTTGAGATGCTCTTTAAAACCTATCTATTTGACCAAGCTTTTGCTCATCTGCCCTACTATCTCCTTGTGGCTCGGTATCAAAATTTGTTTGAAACGCTCCTGTCAAGTGCCTTGGGATGGTTTACTACGTTAAAGGTGCTATATAAATGTAAGTTGTTGCTGTTATACGGTAGGATCGGATATTTACTTGCTGTTGCACTTTTACTGGCATCTGTTTCCTTTTTCCTCTTGGTTGAGTTCTGACAACTTTAATTTTAACAAACTCTTTGGGACCTTTATTATAAAACTGAATCTGTTTGACTTTTCTGAGGAACGTTCTTTTTTACATTATTTACTAGCGTTGGTTTCAGAAGTTGGCTTGGAGGTGCCTTGGTTTTTGTCTGCCAAATAATGTTTGAGCTCGTAAGCTGTCCTGTATTTCATGAGCTGTCGCATATCATGCTTCACATACTGTACCAGTCGAAAAGCATGCCAAATAAGCTTTCATCTTACGATGGGCACCCTAGAAGGACCATTTGCATCAGAGCTTCTGTCAGGCTGTTAATCATCTTGTGAATTCTTCTACTACTTCACACTAGTCTCATTATTAATGACTTCTCAGAAATCTCAAGACCAAAGCAGACATTTGTATCAGAAGCATGGATCCTTGCTAGAGCCGGCAATGACAATTATCTCTGCAAACATCGAGGGACTCTCAAAATAGTAGATAATTGCAGATATCTGTGCCAAAGGCCAGGGCAATATCCTTTGTTTGCAACAAAATCATCAAGGAACACACAAAATTCAACCGAAGATACTGCGATTGTCTCAGGCAATAGAGAGACCTCATGATCAATAAAGCAATGCTTTGTTTCCTGCAGAAAGGAACCATTATTGAGAAAGTATCAGAGCCTGGAGTAAATAATGTAGAGATTCTGCCTGTTAAGCTCAGTGGTCTATCAAGCAATGCTGTATATAAACCACCCAACACCAAATTTGTTTACACTACTGTCCTCAACTACAACACAGTTCCTGTTATGAATGACGACTTTAGTAGCCAGTTGGGTTACTCCATGATGAATGAAGATGTGGATTGGTTGAAGCCTGGGCAGAGGCATATCAACAGTCCCGTATATATGGCCCCATGGTTCCCAACACATTCAATCGTGGCAGTTGGAGATGTGGATTCAACCGAAGTTTGGTATTTGTTAAGACTGGCTCGATGAGAATGACCAGGAGATCCAGGAGCTAAAAAAAACATAAACACAAGGCATTCTTGAATTGGAAACAGCATCACAACTTGAGAGAAAGAAAACAGATCTACAGGCAACTGCAGGCCGATGACCAGCAAAAAACTTGTGACCTAAAGAACAGATGGTGGGTGGAAAGAGCACAGGAGATCCAGCAACTAGCCGATAATCATGAGATTTGCGCAGCTTTTTTAGCGGAGTCAAGACCAACTACAGCCCAAGCACTCAAGGTCCTACCCCACTGAGGGCTAAGAATGGAGATATGCTCATCAGGGACAGAGAGGCAGACAGTGCCCGCTGAAAGGAGCACTTCGAAGATCTCCTTAACCAAGACTCTGTCTTTCATGTGAACATCCTCGACTCCATCCCACAGCATGCTACCCGCCACCATTTCGGCACAACAGCAGCCTGGCATAAGGTTGGAAAGGCCATTCGACAGCTAAAGAACAACAAGACCTCAGCAGCAGATGGAATCCCCACCAAAGTACTAAAGCATGCCGGAGAAGTACGCTTGGAGCAAATCTATGACCTCATCACTCTTATCTGGAAGGAGGAGAGCAGGCCGGGGCATCTCAGAGACCATTTTCAAGAAAGGTGACAAGACCGATTGCGATAATTACAGAGGAGTCTCCCTGCTGTCTGCCACAGGGAAAGTTATCGCAAGAACCCTCCTCAATCACATCCTCCCAGTGGCTGAACAGCTCTTCCCAGAGTCGCAATACGGATTCTGCCCAATGAGAGGCACAACGGACATGATTTTCACTGCATGACAAATCCAAGAAAAATGTAGGGAGCAGCACCAACCTCTGTAACATGGCCTTCTTTGACCTCACAAAGGCCTTCGACTCTGTTAACCGAGAGGGATTATGGAGTGTCTCCTCAAATTCGGCTGTCCTCAAATATTTTTCACCATCCTCCATCTGTTTCATGATGACATGAAAGCCATGATCCTTACCACCAGATCCACCGCAGACCCAATACAAGTGCAGACCGGGGTCAAGCCAGATTGTGTCATCGCTCCAACACTTTTCTCTATCTTTCTCGCTGTAATGCTTCATCTAACCTCCAACAAGCTCCCTGCTGGAGTGGAGCTAATCTACAGGACGAACGGGAAATTGTTCAACCTCCATTGCCTCCAGCCGAGTACCAAGGTTGTCCCAACCTTTGTCATTAAATTACAGTATGCAGATGACCCTTGTGTTTGCGTACATTCAGAGGCTAAACTCCAAACCATCGTTGACACCTTCACTGAAGCGTGCAAGAGTCTGGACCTTACATTAAACATCCGTAAGACAAAGGTTCTCTACCAACCTGCACCTGCCTCATAGTACTGCTCCCCGATTATCAAAATCCACGACAAGACCTTGGACAGCGTGGACCACTTCCCATACCTTTGGAGCCTTCTGTCAGCGAGGGCAGACATCGATGATGAAACCCAACACCGCCTTCAGTATGCCAGTGCAGCCTTCGGTCGGCTGAGGAAAAGAGTGTTTGAAGACCAAAATCTCAAACCTGGCACCAAGCTCATGGTTTACCGATCAATAGACTCCCGCCCTCCTATATGCTGCAGAGACATGGACAATGTACAGTAGGCACTTCAAAGCACTGGAGAAGTATCACCAATGCTGCCTCCACAAAATCCTGCAAATCCATTGGCAGGATAGGCATACCAATGTCGGTGTTCTCTCTCAGGCCAACATCCCCAGCATTGAAGCATTGACCATGCTCAATCAGCTCCGATGGACGGGCCACATAGTACGCATGCCTGATACAAGACTCCTGAAACAGGCACTCTACTACGAGCCCCTCACGGCAAGAAAGCCCCAGGAAGGCAGAAAAAACGCTTCAAGGACACCCTCAAAGCCTCCTTGAAAAAATGTAACGTCCACAGCGACCTTTAGGAATCCCTGGCCCAAGACTGCTCAAATTGGAGAAGGAGCATTTGGCAAG
Source organism: Pristiophorus japonicus (assembly GCF_044704955.1). Taxonomy (NCBI): domain Eukaryota; kingdom Metazoa; phylum Chordata; class Chondrichthyes; family Pristiophoridae; genus Pristiophorus; species Pristiophorus japonicus. The sequence continues at coordinate 74,837,880 of NC_091983.1, read as the reverse complement.
GCGCCGAGCAGTTTGAGTTTCTTCATCGGGAGCACGCAGTAGTCAAGTACAAACAGCGAAAGGGAGCATAAGACAATCCAAGCACCCCACCTACCCGTCCCTTCAACCACCACCTGCCCCACCTGTGACAGTGTCTGTAGATCCCGCATTGGACTCTTCAGCCACATGAGAACTCATGTTAGTGTGGAAGCAAGTCATCCTCGACTCCGGGGGACTGCCTAAGAAAAAGAAAGTATTTGTCAGCAAAACTATCGCCAATCAATTCGAGAAAATTGTTTTAGATCTGGTCATAAATTCACAACACCGACCTATCGCAATTAAGTTCAATGCGGCTCTCTCCCTGAAGACTGCCTTGTTTCGTTATCATTTTAATTTTAAGAAGGCAGATTGGGAAAGCTTCTCAGTAACCTGGATGCCACATTCAAAGATGTACCCATGATACTTGAGAACTGTGACTGCTTTGTGGAGTTGATCCAGAAGGCTGCTCGAAGGAATATACAAGAATGATATAGAATGCTTCCAGACAAACACTTTTTCAGTTGATACATTAACAGCAGGTGACATACTCATGACTGCAATCAAAAATAAATAGCGTAAAACTTGGCAAAAGCTGATCAAATCAACTGACACGACTCACAGGAAAGCTTGGAGGACAATATGAATATTCAGCAAAGACTCCACAAAATGGAACACATGCTACAATGTCACAGCAAATCAAGTGGCCCACCTATTCACCTATTCAAGTGGCTTGCTTCATCTTGTTCAATTTATAAACATAAATATTACAGCATATTATGGATCAATTGACAAAACTTCCTTGTTCGCAACCTTTCTAGTCATACGTAGTGGATAGGCTCTGCTCATATTGCGAGCAAGAGCGGTTTCCTTTTCATACTTTTGAAGATATAACATAATTCTCTGAAGTCTCGGGGTGCATTAATTAGCCATTTTTTTTCAACATAACTTAAGTGGTTTGTGATCACTTTCCACAATGGCTTTCGTTCTTTCTTCTGTAGCTCCTATTAAAAAGTTTAGGTATTCATAATGGGTTATTTCTGTTAGCATTTGTTATTAATTTCTATCACTGACCAACTAGAAAAGATGTAGAACTTCAAAATAAATGGTCTATATTCATCATCCATTTCTGAAGCACAACCTTCAACTATTAAAAGAAGGTGAGGAAATTGTTGATGCGTAAGTCACAATCTTCCAAAATTCTATTGGTTCAGGAATTGTCCCCTTGGATTGCAAACTGCAAATATCACTCTGTTATTGAAGAAGAGTCGGAGAGATAAACTAGAAAATTATAGGTCTATTAGTCTAATGTCAGTTGTGGGAAATTGCTGGAATGTGTTATTAGCGACAGAGTGACTGAGCATTTGAGTTGATCAGAGAGAACCAGCATGGAATTGTAAAGGTTAATTCATGTTTCATGAACCTAGTTGATTTTTTGAGGAGGTAACAATGTGGTGTGTCTATGGATGTTATTTATGTGGACTTCCAGAAGGCACTCGACAAGGTTCTACATAAGAGATTGTTAATTAAAATAAGGGCAGACGGAATTGAAGACAACCTATTGGTTGGTTAGGGAATTGGTTAGGAGGTAGGAGACAGAGAGTAGGTTAATGGGTATGTACTCAAATTTGCAGGTTGTAACTAGTGGTGTTCCACAAGGATCTGTACTGGGGCCAGAGTTTTTCACTATATTTATAAATGACTTAGATGAGAGAAGGGAGAGCTGTATATCTACGTTTGCTGACAACACTAAGTTAGGTGGTACAGTAAATAATGTAGACAGGAACAGAAAGTTGCAAATTGACATTGATAGATTAAGCGAGTGGGCAAAACTGTGGCAGATGGAGTTCAATGTGGGAAAGTGTGAGGTCTTCCTCTTCGGACCAAAGAAAGACAGATCAGAGTATTTTCTAAATGGTGACAAGCTAGCAATTGTGGAGGAGCAGAGAGATTTAGGGATCCAAGTACAGAAATCATCAAGAGTTAGTGGACAAATACAAAAAAATAATTAAAACGGCTAATGAAGTCTTTTAATCTCAAGCGGGCTGGAATACAAAGGGGTGGAAGTGATGTTACACCTGCACAGAGCTCTGGTTAGACCCCATCTGGAGTACTGCATTCAGTTCTGGGCAGCACATCTCAGGAAGGACACATGGGCCGTGGAGGGGGTGCAGCGCAGATTCACCAGAATGATACCGGCGCTAAAAGAGTTAAATTGTGAGGACAGGTTACTTGGATTATGCTTCTATTCCCTTCAATATAGAAGATTTAGGATTGATCTTATTGAGGAGTTTAAGATGATTAAAGGATTTGATAGGGTAGATAGAGAGAAATTATTTCCTCTCGCAGGGAGTTCAGAACAAGGAGTAATCTTAAAATGAGAGCTAGGTCATTCAGGGTCAATATCAGGAAGCACTTCGTCACACAAAGGTTAGTGGAAATCTGTAACTCTCTCCCCCAAAAAGCTGTTGAGGCTAAGGGTCAATTGAAAATTTCAAAACTGAGCTTGATAGATTTTTGTTAGCCAAGGCTACTAAGAGTTACAGAACCAAGACGGATAGATGGAATTTAGATTCCGATCAATCATGATCGAACTTAATGGCAGAACAGGCTCAAGGCTGAATGGCCTACTATGTTCAGTTGTCAATAATACAAACATTCCTAGATCAGAGGAAACAGTCCTGCACTAAACTGTGGAGACAAAATGGCATCAATATTGATAGAGTGGCCATAGGCTCCGACACCAAAGGTAGAATGAATGGAGGCTCCACAGGAGGCCAGAATAAGAGGACCAGAGGGCTGGATGAGGTTCCAGAAGCAGGGTTTGTTATTGGGGGAAGGGAGGCGGTCTGGCTGTGATTGCGGAGAGGGAGAGAGCCTGTGTAAGGTAGGCCCGAGGCTTCCTTGTGTGCCCCTGCTCCTACTGACCCACAAGGAAAAGTACGTTTCAAACTTATCTTATGGCCCAGGATTGGACTCCTGACAGGTTTGACTGATGAGGGATCTGACAGTGCCCCCATCCCCCACTCAGTCATGGCTCAGTTGGTAGCACTCTCACCTCTGAGTCAGAAGGTTGTGGGTTCAAGTCCCACTCCAGAAACTTGAGCACAAATATTGAGGATGACACTCCAGTGTAGTGCTGAGGGAGCGCTGCAGTATCAAAAGTGCCGTCTTTCAGATGAGATGTTAAACCAAAGCTTAATCTTCTCTCTCAGGTGGATGTAAAATAATCCATGGCACGATTTTGAGGAAGAGCAGAGAACTTATCCCCAGTGTCTTGGCCAATATTAATCCTTTTATTAACATCACGAAAATAGATTATCTGGTCATTATCACATTGATGATTGTGGGATTTTGCTGTGCATAAATTGGCTGCCATGTTTCCCACATTACAATAGTGACTACACTTCAAAAAGTACTTCATTGACTGCAAAGCGCTTTGAGATGTCCCAAGGTTGTGAAAATCACTATATAAATGCAAGTCTTTCTTTTCTTTCAGGCCTCAGGTTGATATTGCAGATCAGGACCTGATGACATCATTGGACCTGATTTGCATATTTAAAGGAGGACCCATTTTGTTCCTGTGGGAGTTCTGCTCACCAGCTCAAAAGAGCAGATTAATATCGCAAACACATAAAAACATAAGAAATAGGAGCAGGAGTAGGCCATATCGCCTCTTGAGCCTGCTCCGCCTTTTAATACGATCATGGCTGATCCATGGTCCACTTCCCTGCCCACTCCACATACTCCTTATTCCCTTATCGTTTAAGAAACTGTTTATTTCTGTCTTAAATGTATTCAATGTCCCAGTTCCACAGCTCTCTGAGGTAGCAAATTCCACAGATTTACAACCCTCTGAGAGAAGAAATTTCTCCTCATCTCAATTTTTAATGGGCGGCCCCTTATTCTAAGATTCTGCCCTCTAATTCTAGTATCCCCTATCAGTGGAACCACCCTCTCTGCATCCACCTTGTCAAGCCCCCTCATAATTTTATACGTTTTGATAAGATCACCTCTCATTCTTCTGAATTCCAATGAGTAGAGGCCCAACCTACTCAACATTTCCTCATAAGTCAACCCCCTCAACCCCGGAATCAACCTAGTGAACCTTCTCTGAACTGCCTTCAAAGGAAGTATATCCTTTCGTAAATATGGAAACCAAAACTGCACGCAGTATTCCAGATGTGGCCTCACCAATACCTTGTATAATTGCTTTTATACTCCATCCCCCTTGCAATAAAGGCCAAGGTTCCATTGGCCTTCCTGATCACTTGCAGTACCTGCATACTATCCTTTTGTGTTTCATGCACAAGTACCCCCAGGTTCTGCTGTACTACAGCACTTTGCAATCTTTCTCCATTTAAATAATAACTTGCTCTTGATTTTTTTCTGCCAAAGTGCATGACCTCACACTTTCCAACATTATACTCCATCTGCCAAATTTTTGCCCACTCACTTAGCCTGCCTATGTCCTTTTGTAGATTTTTTGTGTCCTCCTCACACATTGCTTTTTCTCCCATCTTTGTATCATCAGCAAACTTGGCTATGTTACACTCGGTCCCTTCTTCCAAGTCGTTAATATAGATTGTAAATAGTTGGGGTCCCAGCACTGATCCCTGCGGCACACCACTAGTTACTGATTGCCAACCCGGGAATGAACCATTTATCCCAACTCTCTGTTTTCTGTTAGTTAGCCAATCCTCTATCCATGCTAATATATTACTCCCAACCCGGTGAACTTTTATCTTGTGCAGTAACCTTTTATGTGGCACCTTGTCAAATGCCTTCTGGAAGTCCAAATACAAGCGGAAAAGAAGCGGGATCAGAGTGGGTAACTGACTCACAGCATTTTAACTCTCCCTCCCACCCCATTGCCGCCAGCCAAGCGTAGTTAAAATCAGGGCGATACGATTCTGTCCTGCACAAAGTCCTTGTCACCTATCATCCTTTCCCCAAAACACTGAATTCAAAAATCCTCATCCTCTTTTACACATGCCTGTGTGGCCTAGCTCCACCCTTCTTCTGTGACCTCCTCCAATCTTAAGACCAACTTGTTCTCTTCAAACCTCTAACTGTGGACCGTGCACCTCCTTTCCTTCTTCTCCATCACTCCATCAGAGCTTTCTGCAATCACGACGCAACTCGCTACCTAAACCATTCTCCCTTTTGTGATATCTTCAGGGAAGCACACAACACACAACTTGTAAGATGGCTGCAGGTTCCGGCAACCTCTGACCTGCTTGTCAGGTGACCTGCTCTTTATTAAACAGCACTAACTGCAGTAACACAGGCGTCCACAGCGTGGAGCTACAGACATTACACTTCTCCCTCCTTATTGAAGAAGTTATTATAACAACAATCATCATACATAGCTTGTATGGTTATACATAACAAAGTATGTGGACTTATTTTGCCATTTTTACAAATCAAGCTTAACCACTTGTTTTCTGTTTCGAAGAGGATATCTTCGCTCTCAAACAGAACCTTCCAAACATGGTGTTGAATTTAAACTCATTCGAGGCTGATCCTGAGGGAAGTTTTCCTCCAAGGAATGCCCTTGATTTCCATTTGAACTCTAACTTCAGACTGTTTGTTTTCCTGACTCGGACTCAGACTTAAATTCTGACTTTCTCTTGGATTTGTTTCCAGAACATTGGATGTAGGATATGCTACTGGTGTATCAAAACTATCTGATAAGTCAGAAATAATTGAATCACGCCCACTTTCAACTACTTCCATGTCTGTGGGTAAAATATGATCAATGTGAGCAAACCTAACCTGTCCATTAGCAAACATCTTGACCAAATATGTGCGAGGACCACATATCTTCTCCACTCTTCCTGGTAACCACTTTATCCATTTATGGTGATGGTTCTTCACTCTCATCTTCTGATTTAATTTCACACTTCTCTCTTTTACTCTACCTCTATCATGATTCTCTTTCTGTCTTAATTGTGTCTCTTCTATGGACTGTGCCAAGTTTGGTTTTAACAACGAGAATCTGGTTCGTGGCTGTCGTTTGAGAAACAACTCTGCTGGTGTTCTACCAGTAGTTGTGTGAGGAGTATTACGATACGTTATTAGAAAATTAGCCATTTTGTGGTCCAATGACAACTGTTGTTTCTTTGGATTTGGATCCAATATTTGTTTGATGAGGGCACGTTTTACAATTTGTACAGTGCGCTCTGCTGCATCATTCGAAGCAGGATGGTACGGTGGAACCTTGGTACATTTCACACCATTTTTGCTCGTGAACTGTGTAAATTCTTCTGACTGAAATTGTGGTCCATTATCCGAAACAATTTCTTCTGGGAGGCTAAATGAAGAAAATAATCTTCACAAAATGTCTAATGTTTTACTTGTTGTTATTTTCCACATTGGAAACATCTCAACCCACTTCGAATGGCTATCAATCACAATGAACAATTACTGTCCTTCTAACTCAGCCTTTGCCACACTCTGGGAGGCTATTTCCATGGCTGTAATGGTACTGATGGTGGTTGCTTGCTTACTGATTGACATGTCGTACACTGACTTACGATGTACTCTATATCTCTATCAAGACCTGGCCACCATAAGTAACTGCATGCAAAGCTCTTGGTCAAGCACAATCCCAGGTGCTGGTCATGGAGGTCTCCTAATAATTTGGACCTGAATTTATTTGGTATAACCACTCTTGTACACCACAAGATACAATCCTTATCGACTGATAATTCATTCCTACGAATGAAGAATGGATAAATATCTTTGTCTGTTACCTGGTTTGGCCATCTGATTGCAATATAAATCATACACCTTTGACATAACTGGGACATGTTTAGTTGCTCTACCAATCTCTTCAGGTGTGACTGGCAGTTCATCAATGTATGAAAAATAGAACACCTCTTCCCTATCGGTTGTAATTTGTGATGGGGAAGGCAATCTAAACATAGCATCAGCATTATTGTGATCAGCTGATCATCTGTATTCAATATCATATGTATATGCTGACAAAATCAAAGCCCATCTCTGCATTCGGGCTGCAGCTAATATTGGAACTGGGGACTTTGGATGGAGGATTGCTGTCAGGGGCTTATGGTCCGTAACGAGAGTAAACTTATGACCATACAAATATTTGTGGAACTTCTTGACCCCAAAAATTAATGCCAAAGCTTCATTTTCAATTTGCGCATAATTACTCTCAGTGGCACTGAGAGTGCATGAAGCAAAAGCAATTGGTCTCTCCTCCCCACTACGTAGTACATGAGAGATTACTGCCCCAACTCCATATAGAGAGGCATCACATGCTAGCTTGATCTCCTGAGATTCGTCATAGTGAACTAACAAGTTGCTTTTACATTCCTTGAATGCTGAATCGCATTCTTTTGACCACTTTCAATGGACCTGTTTTTTTCAATACTTCATTCAGTGGATGTAATACTGTCGCCAAATTTGGTAGGAACTTCCCATAATAGTTCAAAAGACCCAAAAATGATCGAAGTTCAGTGACATTCTTGGGAATCTCTGCATTTCTGATTGCATCCAATTTTTCCATGGTTGGATGTAAACCATCTTTGTCTACTCTGTACCCTAAGTACTCCACTGAGTTTTTAAATAGCTCACACTTGCGAGCATACACTTGGATTCTGTGCTTCTTTAACCATTTGAGGACTTCATTCAATATGTTATTATGAATTTGCCTATTTGGTGTTGAAATTTGGTGCTAAGATCATGTCCTCTAATTCTAGTCTTCTCCATCAGTGGAAACTTCCTCTCTGCATCCACCTTGTCAAGCCCCCTCATAATCTTCTACATTTCGATTGGGTTGGGTTGAGTAGGTTGCGCCTCTGCTCATTGAAATTCAGAAGATCATCTTCTGAATTCCAATGAGCAGAGGCCCAAGCTACTCAACCTTTCCTCATAAGTACACCCCCTCATTCCTGGAATCAACCTTGTGTGCCTTCTCTGAACTGCCTCCAAAGCAAGTATATCCTTTCGTAAATATGGAAACCAAAACTGCACGCAGTATTCCAGGTGTGGCCTCACCAATACCCTGTATAGCTGTAGAAAGACTTCCCTGCCTTTATACTCCACCCCCTTTGCAATAAAGGCCAAGATTCCATTGGCCTTCCCGATCACTTGCTGTACCTACATACTAACCTTTTGCATTTCATGCACAAGTACCCCCAGGTCCCACTGTACTGCGGCACTTTGCAATCTTTCTCCTTTTAAATAATAACTTGCTCTTTGATTTTTTTCTGCCAAAGTGCATGACCTCACACTTTCCAACATTATACTCCATCTGCCAAATTTTTGCCCACTCACTTAGCCTGTCTATGTCCTTTTGAAGATTTTTTGTCTCCTCATCACACATTGCTTTTCCTCCCATCTTTGAATCATCAGCAAACTTGGCTACATTACACTCAGTCCCTTCTTCCAAATCGTTAATGTAGATTGTAAATAGTTGGGGTCCCAGCACTGATTCCTGCGGCACTCCACTGTATTGGTTGCCAACCAGAGAATGAACCATTTATCCCGACTCTCTGTTTTCTATTAATTAGCCAATTCTCTATCCATGCTAATATATTACCCCAAACCCCATGATCTTTTATCTTGTGCATCTTGTCAAATGCCTTCTGGAAGTCCAAATACACCACATCCATAGTTCCCCTTTATCTACCCTGTTCGTTACATCCTCAAAGAATTCCAGCAAATTTGTCAAACATGACTTCCCCTTCATAAATCCATGCTGACTCGGCCTGACTGAATTTTGCTTTTCCAAATGTCCTGCTACTGCTTCTTTAATAATGGACTATAACATTTTCCTATTTCTTATGTTCTTATGTTCTTACATGATAATGCCCAATCACTGAAGTAGTTGACCCAATAAGATATAAGCTTGTAGGAGCATGCTGGCTTAATATTCATACCTTGTTCCGGCAAAGATGGAATAAGAGATTATAGAAGTTGTCCCTCCCCTCACATTTCCCAAGTAATAAGCATGACTATTCAAAGCCCATGCTGGATACAAGCACTCATTAAATAGTAAATTGCTGCTGTGTGTGTGTCGGAGCTGCAGAGCCTACACGCATAAAACATCAGCATTGAAACTAGGTGCCAATTCAATTCAGATTTAGTATTTACATGGAACATTAATCTTAAAATGAACTTGCCTCACACAATAAAAAAACAAACAGGAATTTGTGGAGATAATTTTCACCTTTACCGCCTGGGCAGTAAACATCTGGAGCAGATCACCAGCCCATTATATATGAAAATTAAAATCAGCTGGGTTCTAAAATGGCCGGCAAACCATTCCTGTAATTTACCGTCCAAGAGGTGAAGGTAAAAATTATCCCCCATATTTCTTTATCCATTTTCTCAATGTTAAAAGGATAGTGAAAAAAAAATTGTGATTGAAAAGGTAATTCTTATCTTCAGTTGACATTAATCTTGCATTAACAATCAGCATTGTTTGCCCTTTATCTTATGAATTTAACATTAATTCCTTTTTGTAATTTTTCATTAACCTTATACTTAGAATTTCTTTAGGAATCCTCCTGATCGGCCTCCATAACTGCAGCAGAAGATCAGTGTTTACACATCGGCCGATAGGGAGGACCCCAAGGAAATTCCTGGTGGTAATCTCAATTTCATTCCTCTGTCTGGTACAAACCATTCTCAAAGTGTCAGCAGTGCAAGGTGGGCCTGTCTTCATCATTCAAGTTCCAGTCATCACACAACTATTTGCAAAGCGATTTACTTGCAGTTATTTATTGAAGAAGTATACCCATAAAATGTGATATATTATACAGAAAATTCTCAAGGATCCACTACCTTATTTTGCCCAAATTGCTTACTCGAATAGTTTGTTCTGCTGTAAATCAATTTTAATTTGGTATTTTGATGAGGTTGTTGCTTCTACTCCCATTCAATAACATTTTCAGTGTTTTAAAAAAAACAACCAGTTTAAAACTTTGTTGATGTCAGCTGAAATAAATTTGCAATCCATCAAATAACCTGCTGTGGCTACCTGAATATCAGTTTTTATGCCTTTTTCTATCCTGTTACTATAATTTTAACCTTTCTCTCACTGATAACTCCATAAAGCTGCACTTTCATTTTCAAAACCTGGGAGCACATTAAACTGACAACACATCCCTGAAATACGAAAGAGTATCATTTCTCAATAACTTATCTTAAAAAAATGAATGAAATGGTCACCTTATAAATCTATTTATTATTGAAAATCTTGCACTTGGTGCACATTTCCTGTCCACAAACATTACTTCCTGTAATACTTTATAAGCCAACAGTTACAATGAAAAATTTAATGTTAACATTTGTAATGGGATCCTGTATGGCCCAGCCAAAACCCTCCCTGGTGGTCCAGTGTTTCACCATAGGTGGTCCCTCGAATCGAGGATAACTTGCTTCCATGCCAAAAAGGGATTTCATAGGTGTTTCAATGAAAGACCTGGGGCTGGACTTTCCACTTTTTTTGCATCGATACCGCCCACTTAACGTCCATTTTAACGCTGAGATGAGGTATAACGCCCAGATATCGTCCATTTAGCAACAAAATGGAAACTATTGCCCATGTATCGATCACTTATCGCCCAGCGTAACTTTCGGCATGTACTTAACGGCGAGAAATAATTATACCGCACGCCTACTTTTTTCGGCGTAAAGATCAGAATGGGCGAAAGTAGCGCCCATAATATCGCCAAGCATTACGTTCGGCATGTAGTTAACGCCGAGAAGTAATAATACCGCCTTCCCACTTTTTTTTGCCGTAAAGATCAGAATGGGCAAAAGTAACGCCCATAATATCACCGAGCATTACTTTCGGCGCCTTGCCCACATATCACCGAAAATATCGCTCGCCAAAAAACCCACTGAGAAAAAGTTGCTCTCACCTGAACTAAACCCAGCGGTATGGATGCCATTTTGTAACTCGGAAGTCAGTTCATATAAAAGGCTGCTTCAACTTCTGGGGAGTTTTGATGTACTCTGGAGGTCTTTTAAGGTGATTTGTACATCTGAACAAACATCTTATCATACTGTGAATGATTTGAAGTTATTTTAGGTGTTTTAGTAGATAAATTTATTGTTTGTGAACAATAGGTATAATACTGATTGTGATTGCAATGGGGCCTGTAATTTCTCAGCCAGTCTTGATGACTATGCACATGCTGTATGCTAGAGATGGCAGACGGTATATTCAACAGCATTATGTGTCCTATCAAAGAGGTCGCAGACTGAGGAGGAGGACGAGATCTTACACCCCACACACTTACAGGGAGAAGTGGTCTTATCTGAACTTGTCTGATAACACATGCCTTAGGAGACTGTGCTTCCGGAAAGAGGTTATCAGTGAGATATGCCAGCTCATCAGGGGCGATCTGCAGCCTGCCAGCAGCATCAGGACTGCACTGTCCGTTGCGGTCAAGGTCACTGCGGCACTTGCCTTCTACGCATCGGGTTCCTTTCAGGCATCAGCTGGCGATATTTGCGCTATGCCACACATTGCTGTATTTGACAGGTCACTGAAGCCTTTTATGCACGCAGGATGGACTTTATCAGCATCCCTATGACCAGGGAGGCACAGACTGAGAGGGCTCTAGGATTGTCCAGAGTTGCAAACTTCAGCAAGGTGCAGGGAGCAATAGACTGTATGCACATCGCGATATGGCACCTTTTCAGGATGCAGAGGTTTTTTGGAACTGAAAGTGATTCCTCTCCCTGATTGTGTGACTCATTGTCAACCACCAGCAAATTATAATAGCAGTAAATGCAAAATTTCCTGGTAACATCCATGATGCTCACATCCTGAGTGAGAGGGCTGTATCTGACATGTTTACCAATCAGCCACAAGGTCAAAGCTGAATGCTTGGTGACAAAGGATATGACCTCGCCACCTGGTTGATGACGCCCCTGCGTCACACTGACACAGAAGCCGAGAAGCGATACAACAAGAGCCACAGAGCCACCCATAATATCGTCAAGAATACTATTGGAGTGCTTAAGCAGTGCTTTAGATGCCTGGACCACTCAGGAGGCGAGTTACAATACCACCCTGAGCAGGTAGCTCAATTCGTGGTGGTGTGCTCCATGCTGCACAACTTGGCTATCAGGAGGGGATAAGAATTGCCAGAAGGGACTGCCGGTCTACCTCAGGAGAGAGAGGAAGAGGAGGATGAGGAGGTGAACGCTGACCTTGGGCCAGACAATCAGGCTGATGATGAAATCTAGTCCCCCCCCCCCCCGCCCCCCGCCCCCAGACCACAGGAAAGGGGCCGTGGTGACTATATAGCTGCAAGACTCTCCCGCCAGCAGCTCATAAATGAGCGCTTTCCTTGAAATAATGTTGGTCACATTTACAAAGCTGCAACACTATTGTGTCTGCAGCTCAGACATGAATGGTGTGCATTACCTTGGTGACAGGTAAAGTTTAAGTAGATTCAAGTGATGTTGAATTACCCCCTTTCATGTTAAGGAATCACCAGTGTGTAACAGTGCAGCTATCTGAGAAAATGTGCAACAAGGTTATGTGAAATAAAAAACATTTAATGAGAACATTTGTATAAAATCATAATTATAACTTAAAAAAAACACATCACCTCCACCCCACCCCACAACAAATTTATAATATTTATATCATTCATTAAATGTTTTACATTTCCAACAACACTTCATAAACATAGAACACAAATGCAAAAAAACAAGGTATCCCCCTCCCGCTTCCCCCAAACCTCCCAACAAAATAGCAGCAACAACATAAAAATACTATGACCAAGATGCACCTCACTTTCCTTTCCACCCCGCTTCTCCTCCCTACCTCCACCCCTTCCCCTTCCCCTCCTGACTCCAAGCCGCCTGGCCGAGGAGCTCCTCAGGTGCTGCTTCATTGGGAAGGATGATGGCAGAACCACTGGTTGGACGGATACGGGAGAGGACGGTCCCCAGGTGGGAACGTCCTCCGGGCCGGAAGCAAGATCTTCCTGGCTCTCATGTGTTGTTGGCAATGGGGGTGCGGCACCTTGGGGTCCAGTGCCGCGCTGCGGGACCACTGGAAGGCCTCTGCCACCAATGTTCCTGGCTATCACCTTCAGGGCTTCCACCATCCACGGCATGTACTCGCTCATGGTGGTGGACATGCTGGCCATCTGTTGGGACATGCCCCCATTGTCTGCAGGATCTGCTGACCTATGTCAACACTCCTCTTGGATAAGTGTACCATGTCCCTGCTCAGATCTGCTGCACATGGAAAAGACATAAGAACATAAGAATATAAGAAATAGGAACAGGAGTAGGCCATATGGCCCCCTCGAGCCTGCTCCACCATTCAATAAGATCATGGCTGATCAGATCATGGAGTCAGCTCTACTTCCCCGCCCACTCCCCATAACCCCTTATCCCCTCGTCGTTTAAGAAACTATTTCTGTCAAATTTATTCAATGTCCCAGCTTCCACAGCTCTCTGAGGCAGCGACTTCCATAGATTTACACCCTCTGCGAGAAGAAATTGCTCCTCATCTCTGTTTTAAATGGGCGGCCCCTTATTCTAAGATCATGCCCTCTAGTCCTAGTCTCCCCCATCAGTGGAAACATCCTCTCTGCATCCACCTTGTCAATCTTATATGTTTCAATAAGATCACCTCTCATTCTTCTCAATTCCAATGAGTAGAGGCCCAACTTACTCAACTTTCCTCATAAATCAACCCCCTCATCCCTGGAATCAACCTAGTGAACTTTCTCTGAACTGCCTGCAAAGCAAGTTATTCCTTTCATAAATATGGAAACCAAAACTGCACGCAGTATTCCAGGTGTGGCCTTACCAATACCTTATACAGCTGCAGCAAGACTTCCCTGCTTTTATACTTTGCAATAAAGGCCAAGATACCAGTGGCCTTCCTGATCACTTGCTGTACATGCATACTATCCTTTTGTGTTTCATGCACAAGTACCCCCGGGTCTCGTTGTACTGTGGCACTTTGCAATCTTTCTACATTTAAATAATAATTTGCTCTTTGATTTTTTCTGCCAAAGTGCATGACCTCACACTTTCCAACATTATACTCCGTCTGCCAAATTTTTTCCCACTCACTTAGCCTGTCTATGTCTTTTTGCAGATTTTTTGTGTCCTCTTCACACATTGCTTTTCCTCCCATCTTTGTATCATCAGCAAACTTGGCTATGTTACACTCAGTCCCTTCTTCCAAGTCGTTAATATAGATTGTAAATAGTTGGGGTCTCAGCACTGATCCCTGCGGCACCCCACTAGTTACTGGTTGCCAACCAGAGAATGAACCGTTTATCCTGACTCTCTGGTCTCTATTAGTTAGCCAATCCTCTATCCATGCTAATATATTACCCCCCAACCCTGTTAACTTTTATCTTGTGCAGTAACCTTTTATGTGGCACCTTGTCAAATGCCTTCTGGAAGTCCAAATACTCCACATCCACTGGTTCCCCTTTATCCACCCTGTTCATTACATCCTCAAAGACCTGCATCATCGAACCAACCTCTGCGTGGTTGCCGCCATCCTGGAGACACCTCGGGTGCCCTGCGGCATGGTGCTTGGCCCCGGTACCTCCACGGTGGAGGAGGGAATGGCCGCAGGAGCATGGGTGTCGACTGCATTATGGAACTTGGTGATATAGGCTCCTCGAAGTCAGCACTCTCATCCATGGAGAAGGCACCCAGCAGCTCCACGGGCGAGAATCGGGGCTCCTCAGCACCAGATGCACGATTGTCTGGCGACTCCGGCCCTGCACCGCCAGCTTCTGGGCTCCGTGGTGTTGTATGGGGCCGCGCTGCTGGCTGAGCTGCAAAACATAAATGAGGCTATTAGACGAGAAGGGGGTGCTGGGTCACAAGTTGATTCCAACACTACACACAGCATATGCACGACAAAAGCACCACCGCTATCAAAATCATCACAGATATCACATTTCATGACCATGACCAAATTCTGCATTGCAATAATTCTCATGAGGCCACCATTATTTAGAGAACACTTTTATCAATCATCTATCATATATTATTGGTCGGATATGAGTGGGTGTGGCATCTATTGACTTTACATCATGCAATGATGTATATTTTACTCACGTGGCATCACATCAGGTTCTGCAGCTGCATGCGTGGCCGAACGGGGGTGGCTCTCTGCTAGTGCCAACACCCACTCCTTGATGCTGGTGAGCTCGATGGTGACTGGTGACCCGCCACCTGTTCGCCTCTGCTCGGCCCTATTCTTCGAAAGCTTCTTCTGTAAAATGTAACACCAGCACGACATGGCATGAGATCATTGCATGAGATTATTGCTAGGTACTGTCACAGAGATTGATACAACACATAACCGACAGATGTAATCATGATTATTATGATAATTATCATTCTTTACCTAAAGACATATACCGTAAATGCAGGGTTTGCGTAACACATTCCCGGTATAAGTGCAAGACCTCACCTCTGATTTTAATCAATCATTACACTTACAAATCACATTATATAAATATATAAGTAAATGTAAATAACTATAATACTTATTCTGGCGGATCGGACAAGGTCGTTCCAGCATTTGCGGCACTGGTTGCCCTCATGCACCTCGTTGGTCGCCGACAAGACCACCTCGGCTATGTCAGCCCATATCCTCTGGGGTGGGCTTCCCACGCCCATCCTGGGTCAATTGATGCCAGCGTGACTCCACCTCCTGCAGGAGGGAGGGATTTGCTTCGTCGGAGAATCTACTCGCTCGTTTGCATCCTCCCAATTGTTCTTCTCCCACCACACTATTTTGGCCAGCATCCTCAGTCTCCACAGCATACTGTGTCGCCTCCTCCATTCCTTCCATTTAAAAAAAAACTCGGTGGGAACAACATTCTGTGTGCTCAGCAGTCTTTTTGCTGCTGGTAAATCTCCTTCCTACCTCCCAAAACAGTCAAACAAGCACACAACACACCCACACATGCTTCAGTTCCTCTCTGCTCCCTTTCTCTCTCTCTTCTCTTCTGTGCATGTATTGATGACCCCTGACCTCCTGAAACATGGGAAATGACTGTTGCCATGCCGTTGCTATGGACGCTGACACTTTGCGGCAGAAGGTCAAAATTTTAACGCTAACACCCATTTCAGATCGCTCGCGGTAACGCCCATTTTATAAAATGGAAAATTGGGGTTTTGAAAATCTGGCGATCTCAAAATCCATATTTATTGCCAATGCTGGAAATAACGCCCAAAGTTTAAAGTCTAGCACCTAATATTCCAAGTCCCAAACTACATGTTGAAGGGTGGAAGATGCCTGTGCGTGGATTTTTTTACTGTGTGGTGGCCATTGCACACCAGCCACCACATGGGCTTGACAGAGCTAGGTCTTGGTCCAGTGGCAAGGGTTAACCAAGGCGACTGGGGACCAGCTCTGCTGCACAGACCTAGTGTGCACACATATCGCAGTGTGGGCTGGCCCGTGCTGCCGCTGGGCCCACGGCTCTTCTGGGTCCCGAACTCACACCTTTCCTGGGCCGCGACCTCGCCGTTCCCGTGCCCCGAACTCGCTGCTCCCTCGCCGCGACCTCGACGCTCCCTCACCCCGACCTCGCTGCTCCCTCACCCCGACCTCGCCACTCCCTCGCTGTTCCCTCGCCCCGACCTTGCCGCTCCCTCACCACTCCCTCACCCCGACCTCGCCGCTCCTGCTGTGCCTGCTCACGCTCCAATCAGCGACTTGATCCTGGAACTTGTACACTGTTCAAATGGTGTCCTTATACCAGTGCTCATTGGTTAGCAGGTTATCAGTGAAGAAGCTCGCTCACCAAATCCGTTGCCATGATACCCTCGCTCCCCCCGAGTGAATAATAACAACAAGAATCCAAAGTGAGAAATAAACCCCCCCCAAGTATAAAACCAGACGGCGGCCACTGTGAGCCGCTCCCACCAGCTCCAACTCGCCGAGGCAAGAGCCCAGCGTGGCATCATTAGCGCTCGCCCCAAATACAGTGCCCGAGCTCCAAGTCCAACTCCCACTGAGGCCCGGGCCCATCCCAGAAACCTGCCTCTAAAGTGGCTCTCGCAGTGGTCCTTCCCTTTAACTGAAGGGGAGGGACATTGTGACGCACCAGCGTGATGACGTCATCAGCGCAGCACTGATGACTTCGAGCGTCGGCTACTCCACCCGATGATGAAGCCACTTCCGCACTTCCGCCCCGCTCTAAAAAAACCCCCGAAGTGCTGAATTTCAACGCTTAGGTCACCTCTTGCATTGGGGCGGCCGGAACACTTCAAGAGCGATAGGTGCGACTCTTTTCAGGCGGTGGGCAATTTCGGCCCCTTTGTATTTGGAAAACCCTCTTTAAACATTTTAGCATCACATTTTGTTTATGAACCAGTCGATTTTCTCAAATAGCCCACTTTTTTTCTCAGTGACCAAAATGTCTATGTCTTAAAAAAGTGGTTGATTTTAATCCCGAACAAGTTTCAGGCAGGTGGGAAGTCGGGCAAATGAGAAACATACCGCGCTGGCCCAAGTTTCAGATCCGGGTTTTTTAATATCTGCGTAGAGTAGCTGCTGACAGGGAAAGATTGGGCGGCACTTGCACCTCCTCCTACTTGTAGGTAAGTGGCTGGGAGGGCGATTCAGGAGGGACTCACAGGAAGGAAGAAGGAGTCTGGGGCAGGGAAAGCAGTGACTTTCCTTGTGGGTCTGGAGGTGGACTCCTATTCCTCCTGCCCCCACAAAGGAAAGTTTTAAACTTACCTTGAAGGATCCCTTCTGTCTGCTGACCAGCTGCAGATCTGGATTAGTCTGGGACTCTCCACTCAGTTCCCAGTTAAAATGCAATCAGAGTGCTGTTGGCATTATAGGACCCTGATCTGCACAACCTCATGAGGGCCCACCTGTTTTAGGTCTGCGCTTCATCTGCCTGCAGAAGTCTGCACCTGGGAGTCCCTGGCCCAAGACCACCCTAAGTGGAGGAAGTGCATCTGGGAGGGCGCTGAGCTCCTCGAGTCTCGTCGCCAAGAGCATGTAGAAACCAAGCGCAGACAGCGGAAGGAGCGTGCAACAAACCTGACTCCCCATCCACCCTTTCCTTCAGCCACTGTCTGTCCCACCTGTAACAGAGACTGCAATTCCTGCATTGGACTGTACAGTTGCCTGAGAACTCACTTTTAGAGTGGAAGCAAGTCTTCCTCAATTTCGAGGGGCTGCCTATGATGATGATGATGATGAGTGTGGTTAAAATCAGAAATGTTGCAAAGAAAGAACGAACTTGCATTTATATATCACCTTTCACAACCTCAGGATGTCCCAAAGCACTTTACACACTATGACATACTTTTAAAGTGTAGTCACTGTTGTAATGTCAGGAACCATGGCAGCTAATTTGTGCACAGCAAAGTGCAACATACAGCAATGAGATAATGACCAAATAATTTGTTTTTAGTGATGTTAGTTGAGGAATAAATGTTGGCTGGGACACCAGAACAGCTCCTCTGCTCTTCCTCGAATAGTACCATAGATCTTTTACGTCCTTCTGAAAGACCAGAGGGGTGTCTCAGTTTATGATTCCATCCAGTAGACAGCACCTCCGACAGTGCAGTACTCCCTCAGTACTGCACTGAACAGTCAGCCTATAGTGACACAAAATTTTCCTATGAGCGGATGCCTCTGACCGCAAAAATTTCTACGAAAGTAACTGGTGGTCCCAGAGGTTCGAAGACTCCTGGTCCTAGGCCTCTATGTGAAGGCCTGTGCAAGAGGCCCACATATTCCAGCAGCGTATGAGCTTCGTACGCATCACTGCGATCATGTGGGTCGGCCCAACCTTTCAAACTGGGTGTATTCCCATTCATACTTATGGTTCTGTTTTTACGCAGCTGCCATTAATATGAATGGGAATACCTCCAAAAACACACAAACACATTAAATAAATATAAAAAACACATTATATATATTTAAAATTAATTAAAATGCAATTTAATTAAATGTTTTATACCAAAATTTATTTTTTTGACTTTTTCTTATGTTTTAACAGGGCTAAAATAAACTTATCTTAATGGACAGGGTTTTTAATATATAAATGAATGATAACATTTTATTCTTCTATTTTTTTTAAAACCTCCTGATGGTAAAAGCAGGCTTTTACCAGCATGCTTTTGCCAGGTGTAAGAACTTAAAGGACATTTGCTGGGCAGGAGTTAGGAAAATAAACCACAATCTCTCCGCCCGCGGAGTCCCTTTTCCTTCAGAGGATTCTTAACAGATCACAAGTTCCGGGTTTAGGCACATGCACTTTGCATACCTAAACCCAGAACTTACATGGCCCCTAAGAGCGCGTGCGCACTTTGTTATCACCCGTAGGGGTTGCGAACTCAGGCCCATTATGTGTAGTAAACAACGAGGAGGATAGTAACAGACTTCAGGGGGTTATACACAGACTGGTGAAATGGGCAGACACATGGCAGATGCAATTTAACGTAAAGAAATGTGAAGTGATTCATTTTGGTAGGAAGAATGAGGAGAGGCAATATAAATCAAATGATACAATTGTAAATGGGGTGCAGGAACAGAGAGACCTGTTGGTGTATGTACACAAAACTTTGAAAGTGGCAGGAGAATTTGCTAAGGTTGTTAAAAAAGCATACAGATTCCTTGGCTTTATAAATTGAGATGTAGAGTACAAAAGCAAGGAAGTTATACTAAGCCTTTATAAATCACTGATTAGGCCCCAGCTGGAATACTGTGTACAATTCTGCACACCACACCTCAGGAAGGATGTCAAGGCCTTGGAGAAGGTGCAGAGGAAATATTTTAGAATGGTACCAGGGATGAGGGATATTAGTTACATGGAGAGACTGGAGAAGCTGGGGTTGTTCTGCTTACTGCAGCGAAGGTTGAGGAGATTTATTAGAGGTTTTCAAAATCATGAAGGGTTTTGATAGAGTAAATAAGGAACAATTGTTTCCAGTGGCAGAAGGGTCGGTAATCAGGGGACACAGATTAAGGAAACTGGCAAAAGAACCAGAGGTGAGATGAGGATACGTTTTTTTAGGCGGTGAGCTGTTATGATCTGGAATGTACTGCCTGAAAGAGTGGTGGAAGCAGATTCAATAATAACTTTCAAAAGGAAATTGAATAAATACTTGAAGGGGAAAATGTTTTCAGGGCGATAGGCAAAGAGCAGGAGAGTGGGACTAATCCAACATCTCTTTCAAAGAGCCGTCACAGGCACAATGGGCCAAATGGTTCCTTCTATGCTGTATCATCCTATGATTCTAAGACATCTCTGGAGTGGAATTAAAACCCTTAACCTTCTGACTCAGACAAGTGTGCTAACACCGAACCACAACCAAACTTTGAGTTACGAGTGGGTAATTAACCTATTGTTCTTAAATGCCCGTCCACCAAGCGCCCACCTCGTGGGTAGGTTTTAAATCGGCCCCAAAGTTGTAAACAAAATAAAAGCAAATCAAAACATTCAAAACATTCAAAAATTACATATTTCACAATAATCTGATAAAGTATATTCATTTAATTATTTTTGAATCTTTTAATACCTTCATTAAAGCTTCATCCTACTCGATGGAATTTCCACATGGGTTCTCACGATCTGCCACATTAACTTCAGTGGAGCAGGTGGAGAAATGGTGTAAATGGTTGTTTCCACTGATCTTTCACTGAAGTTGCGGCGAGGAGAACGACAGAATCCTAGTGGGAATTCTACCGCATAAACGTTTGCACGAAACAGCAAATTTTCCAACTGAAGCATGTGCGTTGTGCACTATTTCCCTGAATGCTTTGGTAGCAATTAAACCTGCCAAATGATAGAACAGTTTTCTCTGTCTCAAACAAAATCTATTTGGTTGTTGTTTAAAAAGATTTGAAGAAAGGCTAAAGGATTTTTTTTTAACTGGAGTAAGTTTGTGTGTGTGCGCACGCGCGTGTGTGCAAGAGAGAGAAACAGAACAGATTATACAAATAACACCAATTATCTGAGGGTTTTTCAGGCTGTAAATACGCAATAAACTTCAGAAAGTGTATTAAACTGAAGAGAGAGGCAAACACCTGCAGAATGTTTTTCCTCGAATTAATCTGATTTTTTTTAAATCAATTGAATTTTACAGCGCCATGATCATTTAATTATCACATGTATTTTGTTGATAGTTCGAAAATGGATAAGAACATGAGAACATAAGAAATAGGAGCAGGAGCAGGCCTTACAGCCCCTTGAGCCTGCTCCACCATTCAATAAAATCATGGGTGATCTGATCATGGACTCAGCTCCACTTCCCCGCCCGCTCCCCATAACCCCTTATCCCCTCAACATTTAAGAAACTGTCTATTTCTGTCTTAAATTTATTCAATGTCCCAGCTTCCACAGCACTCTGAGGCAGCGAATTCCACAGATTTACAACCCTCTGAGAGAAGAAATTTCTCCTCATCTCTGTTTTAAATGGGCGACCCCTTATTCTAAGATCATGCCTTCTAGTTCTAGTCTCCCACATCAGTGGAAATATCTTCTCTGCATCCACCTTGTCAAGCCCCCTCATAATCTTATACGTTTCAATAAGATCATCTCTCATTCTTCTGAACTCTAATAACTAGAAGCCCAACCTACTCAACCTTTCCTCATAAGTCAACCACCTCATCCCCGGAATCAACCTAGTGAAACTTCTCTGAACTGCCTCCAAAGCAAGTATATCCTTTCATAAATATGGAAACCAAAACTGCACATTGTATTCCAGGTGTAGAAACATAGAAAGTAGGTGCAGGAGTAGGCCATTCGGCCCTTCGAGCCTGCACCACCATTTAATATGATCATGGCTGATCATGCAACTTCAGTACCCCATTCCTGCTTTCTCTCCATACCCCTTGATCCCTTTAGCCATAAGGGCCACATCTAACTCCCTTTTGAATATATCAAATGAACTGGCCTCAACGACTTTCTAGTGGTAGAGAATTCCGCAGGTTCACAATTCTCGGAGTGAAGAAGTTTCTCTTCATCTCGGTCCTAATGGCTTACCCCTTATCTTTAGACTATGACCCCTGGTTCTAGACTTCCACAACATCGGGAACATTCTTCCTGCATCTAACCTGTCCAATTCTGTCAGAATTTTAGATGTTTTTATGAGATCCCCTTTCATTCTTCTAAATTCCAGTGAATATAAGCCTAGTCAATCCAGTCTTTCTTCATATGTCAGTCCTGCCATCCCGGGAATCAGTTTGGTGAACATTCGCTGCACTCCCTCAATAGCAAGAATGTCCTTCCTCAGATTAGGAGACCAAAACTGTACACAATATTCAAGGTGTGACCTCACCAAGACCCTGTACAACTGCAGTAAAACCTCCTTGCTCCTATACTCAATTCCTCTCGCTATGAAGGCCAACATGCCATTTGCCTTCTTCACCACCTGCTGTACCTGCATGCCAACTTTCAATGACACCCAGGTCTCGTTACACCTCCCCTTTTCCTAATCTGTCATCATTCAGATATTATTCTGCCTTCCTGTTTTTGCCACCAAAGTAGATAACCTCACATTTATCCACATTATAATGCATCTGACATGCATTTGCCCACCCATCCAATGTGTCCAAGTCAACCTGCAGCCTCTTAGCATCCTCCTCACAGCTCACACTACCACCCAGCTTAGTGTCATCTGCAAACTTGGAGATATTACATTTAATTCCTTCATCTAAATCATTAATGTATATTGTAAATAGCTCGGGTCCCAGCACTGAATCTTGCAGTACCCCACTAGCCTGCCATTCTGAAAAGGACCCGTTTAATTCTACTCTTTGCTTCCTGTCTGCCAACCAGTTCGCTATCCACATCAATACCTTACCCCCAATACCATGTGCTTTAATTTTGCACACTAATCTCTTGTGTGGGACCTTGTCAAAGGTCTTTTGAAAGTCCAAATACACCACATGAACTGGTTCTCCCTTGTCCACTCTACTAGTTACATCCACAAAAGGTTCTCGAAGATTTGTCAAGCATGATTTTCCTTTCATAAATCCATGCTGACTTGGACCGATCCTGTCACTGCTTTCCAATCCTGTCGCTGCTATTACACCTTTAATTATTGATTCCAACATTTTCCCCACTATGGATGTCAGGCTAACAGGTCTATAATTCCCTGTTTTCTTTCTCCCACCTTTTTTAAAAAATGGGGTTACATTAGCTACCCTCCAATCCATAGGAACTGATCCAGAGTCTACAGAATGTTGGAAAATGACCACCAATGCATCCACTACTTCTAGGGCCACTTCCTTAAGTACTCTGGGATGCAGACTATCAGGCCCTGGGGATTTATCAGCTTTCAATCCCATCAATTTCCCCAACACAATTTCTTGACTAATAAAGATTTCCTTCAGTTCCTCCTTCTTGCTAGACCCTCGGTCCCTTAGTATTTCCGGAAGGTTATTTGTAAATCCTTCGTGACAACAGAACCAAAGTATATGTTCAATTGGTCTGCTATTTTTTTGTTCCCCGTTATAAATTCAGCTGATTTTGACTGCAAAGGACCTACATTTGTCTTCACTAATCTTTTTCTCTTCACATATCTATAGAAGCTTTTGCAGTCAGTTTTTATGTTCCCTGCAAGTTTACTCTCATACTCTATTTTCCCCCTCCTAATTAAACCCTTAGTCCTCTTCTGCTGGATTCTAAATTTCTCCCAGTCCTCAGGTTTGCTGCTTTTTCTGGCCAATTGATATGCCTCTTCCTTGGATTTAACATTATCCCTAATTTCCCTTGTTAGCCACGGTTGAGCCACCTTCCCCATTTTATTTTTACGCCAGAGAAGACTGTACAATTGTTGAAGTTCATCCATGTGATCTTTAAATGTCTTCCATTGCCTATACACCGTCAACCCTTTAAGTATCATTCGCCTGTCTATCATAGCCAATTGATGTCTCATACCATCGAAGTTACCTTTCTTAAGTTCAGACCCTAGACTCTGAATTAACTGTGTCACTCTCCATCTTAATGTATTATGATCACTCTTCCACAAGGGGCCTCGCACAACAAGATTGCTAATTAATCCTCTCTCATTACACATCAACGTCTAGGATGGCCAGCTCTCTAGTTGGTTCCTCGACATATTGGTCTCGAAAACCATCCCTTATACACACCAGGAAATCCTCCTCCACCGTATTGTTACCAGATTGGTTATCCCAATCTAGATGTAGATTAAAGTCATTCATAATAACTTTAATGCATGCATCCCTAATTTCCTGTTTGATGCCATCCCCAACCTCACTACTACTGTTTGGTGGTCTGTACACAACTCCGGCTAGCATTTTCTGCCCTTTGGTGTTCTGCAGCTCTACCCATACAGATTCCACATCATCCAAGCTAATGTCCTTCCTTACTATTCTGTTAATTTCCTCTTTAATAAGCAACGCTATCCCACTTCCTTTTCCTTTCTGTCTATCCTTCCTGAATATTGAATACCCCTGGATGTTGAGTTCCCAGCCATGTTCTTCCTGGAGCCATATCTCTGTAATCCCAATTACATCATATCCGTTAACAGCTGTCTGCGCAGTTAATTCATCCACCTTATTATGAATGCTCCTCGCATTGAGACACAGAGCCTTCAGGCTTGTTTTTTTAACACTCTTTGTCCTTTTAGAATTATGTTGTCATGTGGCCTTTTTGATATTTGCCTTTGATTTCTCTGTCCTCCACTTTTACTTTTCTCCTTTCTACCTTTTGCTTCTGCCCCTATTTCACTTCCCTCTGTCTCCCTGCATAGATTCCCATCCCCCTACCATATTAGTTTAAACCCTCCCCAATAGCACCAGCAAACACTCCCCCTAGGACATCAGTTCCGGTCCTGCCCAGGTGCAAACTGTCCGGTTTGTACTGGTTCCACCTCCCCCAGATCCAGTTCCAATGTCCCAGGAATTTGAATCCCTTCCTCTTGCACCATTCCTCAAGCCACATATTCATCTTAACTATCCTGCTATTTCTACTCTGACTAGCACGTGGCACTGGTAGCAATGCTGAGATTACTACCTTTGAGGTCCTACTTTTTAATTTAACTCCTAGCTCCCTAAATTCAGTCTGTAGAACCTCATCCCATTTTTTACCTATATCGTTGGTATCTATATGGACCACAACAACTAGCTGTTCACCCTCCCCCTCCAGAATGCCCTATAGCCGCTCCGAGACATCCTTGACCCTTGCACTAGGGAGGCAACATACCATCCTAGAGTCTTGATTGCGGCCACAGAAACGCCTATCTATTCCTCTTACAATAGAATCCACTACCACTATAGCTCTCCCACTCTTGCCCACCCCCTTATCTATTGACAGTTCTCCTCATAGACCCAGCAAAATTAAAAACAGAAAATACTGGAAATACTCAGCAGGTCAGGCAGCATCTGTGGAGAGAGAAACAGAGTTAATATTTCAGGTTAATAACCTTTCAGCAGAACTGGAAAAAGTTAGAGATGTCTTCGCTGGTGCCAGCAAGTCCCTGACGAGGCCAAAGATGGTGGGCCCACAACTGGTTAGCAGGATTGCTCTGCTCTTATCAGCCAGTTGTGCCGTGCCGTCTCCTGCCAGGTCATTTGCTGTGAAGAAATGGTCGAGCCTCTCCACAAAGGCTTCCCAATCATCACCATCGGCGAACTGCTGCATCGTACCAAGGGTAGCCATTTTCGCATGAAAGTCCATAATCTCATCGCCAATTGTTTTGTCCTTAGATGCTCTAATAATGACTCCACGAGGCAATGTGTTGTACTTGAACTGAAGTGACCTTAGTCCTTTATTTGTTAACTCCAGAGTGAGGATCACACCTGGTGGCCTGCCTTTTATACTAGGCCAGGCACACCTGTACAGGTAACCTACAAGTTTCCCACTGTTCTGCCCTCTGGTGGCACACCTTGTGATAGTACCAACAGTAGCCATGTAGGATACATGACACTATCCATATCTTACTAAAATTCTTATACCTACACGGACTTCATATTTACAAAATCTTATTTGCTATCGTCGTTTTTTGCGTTACACTCCTGTGTTAACGTTTTTTTCCTTATAAGTTCCTAGATCCACATTTATAATGGAAACCATCTACGTAAACGCATCATCATGTAATTACACAGTATGACCATCAGGTGGAACTGAATCATCTTTTCTCACCGCCGCTTTATTATCGGCCCACTACCGCCTCATTGAACGCAAACAGGGAGGTAATGAGATGAAAATTGTCCTCTTTATAAGATTATTTCATACTTTTAAAATGTCCTTTTCAGAATGTTAGTCTTAGATGAAAAACAAATCACCTAATAAATCAAATATGTCACAAAGCAGCATCAGAATGGAAATAAATAAAAATAATGTGGATGATGTATGACATGCTGGATCCATAGGATTGGCAACAAGGAAAATTTTTGCAGGAAGGTAAGAAAAGGTGGCTGTGCAGACAAGGCCATTCGCGCGTGCATTCTCCACTAAATTAAACACTGCACGCAGTCACTCATATCATATAGAAAAAATTACAGAATTCCTCAACATTTTTATCATTCCTTCCAGGCATGCTGGAAATAATGGAACAGGTAACAAAATGCAGAAGTGATGTAGACTTATACATTTGAAGTCCGACTTCATGAACTTGACAGCTTGAGTCTCAAAAGGTGCACAGCAAGGCAAACAACATACCCTTCAGGTAAATTTTTAAAACGTTCAGTACTTTTAATTTCTGACAGAAGGCTGCAGTCAGCAGCTGTGTCTATTGCACTCACAGCATGAGGCAAGAAGAGACAGACATTGTTGATAGTGTGGCTATGTGCGTTGATTGACATCGGAATGGGGATTTATTGCTTAATGCAAAGCACCAGCTTTATATTTAACTAGATTGCACCTGCAGCAAATAGTCTCCAAGCCTTCCAGGCTCATGACAGGATAAGCCATTAACCTGCTCACTGCCTTGGAATAATATGGCACATTTTTCATATTAACTAGTCAATGTTCCATGGGATTTCACACTGGGACCCTGAAATTCCATGGCAATTTCTCCCGGAATCCTGCCATAACTCAGGTGGTTCTATCGTTCTCCCACCTAAATTATGGCAGGAAACAGGGAGAAAACCCCGCAGGATCTAAGGGCTGGGGTGTCAAGACTAAAGGATTCATTTTTACCCTGCCTCTCAGGCGGATACTGATAGGACATGGAGTTACAGTCGCTCGCTGGATATATCCGCACCGATCCCACCACCTTCCCGTCAATTTCCGATTTTAATCTGCTCTTCTGAGAAGGCGAGAAGGACACCTGCCAGAAGCCAGTGAGGTTCTTCTTTAAATACGCAGATCAGACACTAAGGATATCATTGGGAACGACTGCCATTTTAACCGGAGGCCTGCATGGGGATGCCATTGTATCTTCCCCAGCAGCCCAATCTGTCGGGAAGACGAGCCATGCTGCTCCCTGCCAGGATCTGACGGGCGTTTGTCTCGGCCTTTGCAGATGAAATCCAAGTGTTAAAACCTCCCAGGCTTCACTCTGCGGAAGGTCGTGCAGTTTCCTGTTTGCCTTGGCCCCGAACCACATAACACCCGCCGGGAGTTTAAATAAACCCAAAAGTGACGGGGCCGAAATTGCCCACCTCCCGGGAACGAGTCGCACCTACCGCTGTTGAAATATTCCGGCCACCCCAACGCATGGGGCGGCCATTCCGGACAAATTCAGCACTTTGTGCTTTTTTTTGGAGCGGAGCTGAAGTGGCCTCATTATCGGGGCGGAAGTGGGGGCGGGGCGGAGTGACTGACGCTCCAAGGCAACAGCGCTGTGCTGATGACGTCATCGCACTGGCACGTCACAACATCCCTCCCCTCCATTTACAGGGGAGGTTGACTGCGAACTCTGCAGCCACTTCAGTGGCATCCAAGAGGGGGTGCCAGGCTGCCTGTTGACAGTCCAGCTGAACCTGTGGGCATAATTGTTGGCCTGACCTGGCAGTCGGCCGACGAGAAAAAAACATGGATTCGCCGGCAGTACCACCTCCCCTTTAAGGGCGGCCATACTGCCAAGGCACAGAAAGGGTACTGACAGCAAAAGTTGTCAGGGGCACCGACTGGCGGCAGCTCCGCTCCCGTGGGACAATTTTTGAAAGGGGTTGACGCCAGTCGGTAAGAGGTCGGCGAGCGCACGATGCAGTGGGAAAATGGACAAAGCAGTCCCCTACACTGCTCCAAAATTGAGGAAGGGCAATTTCTAAAATGGTGGCCTCTCCACGGAGACTCGGTGGCCAGTCCACACCGACCCATTGCCGTCGCTTTCAGGTGGCCACGGGCCTTGTAGAGAGGGGCAATGTCGGCCCTGTATTCTTTAGGTGAAGCGGGGTTAGAGATCAAGGAAAATTGCACCAGAGTGTGATGACATAATTCAGTCCATAACTTAAAGTCATTTAGTCCATTCTTATTTTTATGTTTCCATAAATGTTCACATTTATAATGGAAAGTACCTACATAAACTGTCACATTCTAACCATACCTTTTCTGGCACGTGACTTCACTGCTGAGAGGAGAATTGGATGGGAGAATTCGGGTTGAGGTAAACACGGAAGGATACAGAGGTTGAGCAGATAGTTCAAGGGGGAGCAATACGGGAACTGCTCTTTATAACATTCCTATCAAGAGTGGGGTTTCTTTGGCCATTTGTTCCTCAAAAGTGACTAGGACATAAACAATTTTAATTGAGATTTGGGCAGAAGCTTGTCTGAAAGAGAGTAGATTGGCTATCCATAGTATTGTGACGAACTCTTTTGATTTCTGTGGGTCAAGAAAGAGCCTTTTTAAGACTTAACACAGACACCGGGAACACAGTTTCCATCTCAAACACTACAGACTTTGAGCTCTAACATGCAGGACTCTATAAGAACATAAGAAATAGGAACAGGAGTAGGTCATACGGCCCCTTGAGCCTGCTCCACCATTAAATAAGATCATGGACTCAACTCCACTTCCCCGCCCGCTCCCCATAACCCCTTATGGTTTAAGAAACTGTCTATTTCTATCTTAAATTTATTCAATGTCCCAGCTTCCACAGCTCTCTGTGGCAGTGAATTCCACAGATTTACAACCCTCTGAGAGAAGAAATTTCTCCTCATCTCTGTTTTAAATGGGCGGCCCTTATTCTAAGATCACGCCCTCTAGTTCTAGTTTCAGTGGAAACATTCTCACTGCATCCCCCTCATAATCTTATACATTTCGATAAGATCACCTCTCATTCTTGTGAATTCCAATGAACAGATACCCAACCTACTCAACCTTTCCTCATAAGTCAAATGCCTCATCCCCGGAATCAATCTAATGAACTTTCTCTGAACTGCCTCCAAAGCAAGTATATCCTTTCGTAAATATGGAAACCAAAACTGCACGCAGTATTCCAGGTGTGGCCTCACCAATACCTTGTATAGCTGTAGCAAGACTTCCCTGTTTTTATACTCCATCCCCTTTGCAATAAAGGCCTTCCTGATCACTTGTTGTACCTGCATACTATCCTTTTGTGTTTCATGCACAAGTACCCTCAGGTCCCGCTGTACTGCAGCACTTTGCAATCTTTCTCTATTTAAATAACTTGCTCTTTGATTTTTTTCTGCCAAAGTGCATGACCTCACACTTCCCAACATTATACTCCATCTGCCAAATTTTTGCCCACTCACTTAGCCTGTCGATGTCTTTTTGCAGATTTTTTGTGCCCTCACACCTTGCTTTTCCTCCCATCTTTGTATTGTCAGTAAACTTGGCTACGTTACACTCAGTCCCTTCTTCCAAGTCGTTAATATAGATTATAAATAGTTGGGGTCCCAGCATTGATCCCTGCGGCACTCCACTAGTTACTGGTTGCCAAACAGAGAATGAACTATTTATCCCGACTCTCTGTTCTCTGATTGTTAGTCAATCCTCTACCCATGCTAATATATTACCCCCAACCCCGTGAACTTTTATCTTGTGCAGTAATCTTTTATGTGGCACCTTGTCAAATGCCTTCTGGAAGTCCAAATACACCACATCCACTGGTTCCCCTTTATCCACCCTGTTCGTTACATCCTCAAAGAACTCCAGCAAATTTGTCAAACATGACTTCCCCTTCATAAATCCATGTTGACTCTGCCTGATCAAATTTTGCTTTTCCAAATGTCCTGCAACTGCTTCTTTAATAATGGACTCCAACATTTTCCCAATCACAGATGTGATTGCTGACAATTTGGGAGGCTAGGTACTCGCTTCACATTACTCAATAATAACCCATGGTGTGCTTTCACACAGGTCACTGGTCATCCTGGAAGGTTGCCTAGCACCCGGGATATGGCAGGAGAAGAGACAGATAAGGCAGCTCCATCTCAGGGTAACAGAACTCCAACCCATCTCACCCCCTCCAGTTAATGGGCAGATGCTGGCAGCCACCAGCATCTTGAATTTGTCACCAGCTATGGCAGAGCCACTTCATGACCCAACACTTGCATTTCGTGTCGCCTGGACTGAACATCAGCAGCCTGCCACCACACTTGCTCCTACCACTCAGACAGCACTTTCACGTCGTTCTAGATTAGGAAGTAGAAGAAGCACATTGTCATGTATCTCACACTACTGTACATAACTATATCTTACCATGCTATACATGACTGTAACCAGAGATGACCTGTAACCACAAGCTTACCTTACCACCAGGGGTGCACTTGCAGGAGACACTGGATACCTGTCCCAGACAGGTATATAAAGACACGCCTCAGGCAAGTGTGGCATTCAACAGCTGTGTAATAAAGGTGCAGGTCCTGAGTGACCTTGACTTCAGTATGTGCCTCATGTGAATCTGTACTGCAGGGACAGGACTTTACACACAAGTTATAGGCTCATCGGGGGAGAGCAGGATGGTAGCCATTCGGGGACCATTATTGTAAACATCAAGCACTTTATGGCTAGTTTTGCATTGCACTCTTACATCCGTAGTCTCCATGGGGATGACCTGATTGCTTACCCCAATATGGGGAAATGCATTCACATGAAAGAGATGGGAGCGATATCTCTATGCCCGTCATATAATTTTCCTGGGCTTTGTTTGGAGGACTCCTGAGTGAGCAAGTGTCAGAGGAGCTTAGAGTTGCAGGATTTCCTGTCATTGAAGATGTTTACAGATCTTCCTTGATCAGATGACAGCTTCTCTGGTAAGCAGTGAAGATAAATTTCTTCTGACATGTCCTGGGAGTGGTGCCAGAGTTTATGGCCTAGAAATTCACACTGTCTGCGCTGGCCATTAAGGCCCATTTCAGAACAAAATGGTGGCTCCGGCACGGGACTTGGCGGCCGCCATTTCGGTAAGGTCCATACCCCTGCCATTGGCAGTTTTGCCCCATAAATGTAAATCAGCAGAGCATGACGTCAGTCAGCATAGATGCCGACTTGATGCCACGTCTGCAAACTTTGACATTCCGCTGTGGCTGTGTGTGCCGCCGGGTTCTAAGCACACTCAGAAAAATGTGTGTGAAGCAGCCCTGCAGAATCCCTGAGAGCGTTTCTTAAAGGGACACACACATCTTTCAGGTAAATTGGAATTGAAGCTTTTGTAATGTTTTTTAATATTTTATTGAAGTAGTATTGGTGCAATAGATGTTAAAAGTTATTAAAGTGTGCAGGAGTGCAGGGAGTGCTTGCAAGGCTTTGAATGGTAAAGAAATGCCTCTGAGAAGACAGAAAATGCTGGAAATACTCAACAGGTCAGGCAGAATCTGTGGAGAGAGAAAAGCAGAGCCAACGTTTCAGGTCGAGATGCTGCCTGACCTGCTGAGTATTTCAGCATTTTCTGCTTTGATTTCAGATTTCCGGCATCTGTTCGCAGAGGGAAGAGGAAGATGCAGAAGACGAGGAAGCAGAAGGAAGGATTCAACCCAGACAGCCCTTTTCTGGCCAGGATATCTAGGATGGAATCATCCACCTGCAGTACGAATGACCACAGCCCTAATTCCCCTTTCAATATTTGTCCCACACCTTACCTTCCCTCTGTTACTGACCATCACAGCGTCCTCTTGGCCACAATACTGAAATGAAAGCCATCACAAGGCAAACTTTCCAATCCAAATTTATACATCTATTTATCCAATATTACAGGTGCAGCGTATAGAATCCAGGACCGAGGCCGTTCCTGATTCCGCGTTTTTCCAGACTTTGAATCGTCTTTCTGAAGTCATGAATCCAGAAATATCCAAGCCCAGGTTCGGGTATTTCTGGATTTCGGAACATCAGAAAGTGGGGGGTGGGGTC
Organism: Pristiophorus japonicus; assembly: GCF_044704955.1. Taxonomy (NCBI): domain Eukaryota; kingdom Metazoa; phylum Chordata; class Chondrichthyes; family Pristiophoridae; genus Pristiophorus; species Pristiophorus japonicus. The sequence goes on along the minus strand of NC_091983.1, from coordinate 74,805,619 downwards.
CCTGCCGAGGAGCTATTCGGGCCGCCGGCCCCATCGATGAGGTCGTTGGGCGGGGCCCCGCCGAGGTGGTGTTGTTCGGGCGGGCCCCCCTGCCAAGGAGGTGTTCAGGCGGGGCCCCGCCAAGGTGGAGCTGTTCAGGTGGGGCCCCACCAAGGAAAAGGTGTTCGGACGGGCCCCATTGTAGTGGAGCTATTCGTGGAGGAGGTTTTTGGGTGGGCCGGCGAGGAGCCTCCGAAGTCAGGCAGAGGCGGATCTGGATTCCAGAACATTGTACAGATTCCAGACGCACAGATTGATCCGGAGTCGGGATTCTGGAACTCTGGATTTTGGACGCTGCACCTTTACATCAAGAAATCCCTCAGTGAGTGTCATGTGTGTGCTTGTGCTACCGATGTCACGCAGTGCTACCCCAGTGGCTGCAGCATGGCTGGTGGAAGGCTGCTGACTTTCAGTGGGGTCACTGCTGATGGCCTTGCAGGTCGACCTTGAGTTGCTGGTGGCTGGGAGTGTGAAATCGAGTAACGGTGTTTCTTCTTTTCCTTCTTTTCTCTCTCTTCTTGGACAACCATTGGTTGAGCAAGCTGGACTTCTTGGGTGTGTGAAATGAGGAAGGCGCAAGGGTACAGTTGTGGTAAGGGAAGGGCGGGAAAGCAAGAGGTGCATGCTTATACCATGCACACCTGGTAAATCAGAAGATATTGTGGGATGGGGGAAAGTAGGATGTGGGAAGGAGACTAATGTATGAGGATACCAACATTAGTATCCTTTCAGCCCCGCCGCTGGCCAAAGGCAATGAGCAGTTGCTAGTAATGCAGTTGGTAGGAGACGGCTTTTGAAGATGCATTCACTGACCTTGACCAATGCTCTGAGGTCATGAAGCCTCTTTGGGCACTGGGAGCCAGGTTGTGGGGGTGACACTGCTAGCAGTGACAGCCTCGGTGATCTGGCCCTACATAATTCTTTCTGGAGGCCCTCCTCGCTCCTGTGGGTAGACAACTGCACTTGCAGTGTTGTGGCCCTGTGCACAAAGTTGAAGTGCTGCGTGCAAGACCCTCGGTGTCCCTTCCCTGGCTAGTTGAGCCATTTGTGTTGGTGCTGAGGCACTTTGAGGTACGGAAGGCAGTTCAGCTTTAAGAGCTGAGGACTGCCATTTGGGAATAATTTTTCATGTTCATTTTTTTCAGAAAGCAGTTGAGCTATAAAGTCTAAAGATTGCCTATTTTTAAATTATTTTTATTTTGTTCATTTTAGAAGGTCTTTTTAAGGGACCGACACTGCTTTCTAAAATGACAGCCTTGCTTTAAGACAACACCGTTCTTGCTTCAGGTACGCTATGGCCACACTGCATTGGGCCTCCTGCTGAGAGTAGTGCCAGAAAGCCAGTCTTGCACAGCAGGTTTAGCACTGCGTTAATTTAAATTAGCAGGCTGCACCAAAATACCAGTGCTGACTGCACTATTATTTCGGACAGCTGTTAACTTCAGCCCAAGGTGGCACTGTCAAGTTTCTGGCCTACTCCAATTTCTAGGCCGACAAATATTGGCTTTTGGTGTGCAGGCATGGTGTCTCACATGCTAGCATATCTACATTTACTGTTCCCTCATGAGATCATAATCCTTATCCAACTGCATTTTGGAAGGAATTCCCATCCTCAGCAATTTATTTTAATTATACCAGCAAAGGCTTGCATAAACATGGTTTGTACAGAATTGGCATTTTCCATAGCAACAGAAACTATTGCAGGGAGTAAAATGTAAATAAACATCACAGTTTGTTTAAAAATGCAACTGCACTATGAACTTTTCCAACAGAAACTTAGCTTTAACAATTTAGCTTCAGAAGGCCATGAAGTGGATTAGTCACACATTCATTTTCTGTGGATGAGGTGAGTGCCAGGTATAGGGGGTGGTCTCGGGGGTGAGGTTCATCTCTGACCCTCTGAGCAGTTTGAATCACTTCCTGGGTTCTAGACCTTGGATTTACTTGGGGATGTGACAAAGTGCAAGAGACAACTGGTTTTGGTGCAAAGAACTCCGATTTTATTAAGGACAAGAATGTACAATGTCAAGCTTGTAATTACTAGAATAAAAATCACTTTATCACACATTCAAAGGGGTTACAGAAAAATCATACACCTCCCACCTCCCAATGCCTAACTCTGACTAGGTTGAACTCCAAGGCAAACAGGGATTATGCTCACCACTCCTTTTATTGTCAGTTGGCGGTGGTTCGCGATTTCGGGGTTCGCTGGATTCTGTAGGTTCTGCTTGCCGTACCCTGAACGTCGTGGAAGACTTCTTACTGCATAGTCTTCAGTTGGGTGGTATCCGCTGATGTGATAGGGTGCGTATTAGACTTATGGGGTGAGTACCCACTTTCTTCCATCAGCAGTAGGTTTCAAAGTCTCTTTAGGTAATGTTTCACCTGTTGGTAGCTAGGAACAGTTTGTAGAGTGGAAACTTTCCAATCTTCAGTTTCTTCTTGTGGAGTTTTGTTCTTAGAATTTGTCGATCGCGGTGTTTTCGATGTTACCACGTTGGCTGTGGTCAGTTGCTGCCGCGATGATAATGTCCGAATTTACTGGGAACTGTTTTCTCTGCCGTGATGATGTTCTTCCTTCTTTTTCGCTAGCAGGGCAGTGTGGCCCAGGAGTGTCGTCAAGGCTGGAGATGTTGGTGCTCAGAAGAGCTGCATAGGAGGCTGTGTAGCAAGCTCTCTGGAAGGCTTGTTAAAACTGCTGCGGTGGTCTCTCTCCTTTTCCCCTCCTTCCCCTTCTCCTTTCGTTAAAAAACAGGGCCCCAGTTATACTTTGGGAGCCATTCTAATCTGCGCGCCAAATCAGCCCCAAATCTTTGTTTTAATTTTGGCGGACTTGATAACTCTTTGTTATATTTTGGCGGGCCTATTAATGGTAACCTGTCTCGGATGTGTCGATCTTTCGAATTTGTTTCTTGATTGGGAAAATTAGCTTTTTGGTATTTGCAATGTCTGCCTAGGCCTGGGTTTTCCATGCGGGCTGGATGGGGCATTATCATTATGTATGCACTGGATGGGATTTCCTGCTCAGAGTGATGGCTGGCTATCTCTGGGTTGATTGTTGCTATGTTAATGTCTCTCGGGGAGAAGGGTTTTCAAGTTTACACAATTCCCCAGACAATTTGTTTAGCTTCAATACCCCAGACAGTTTCAATACCCAAAACTGGTTTCCTTGAAGGATAGTTATCCTTTAGTTCTCAGCCCTTTCCACACGGACCCAATCTGCCTTGTAATATCCCAAATTCGATTAAAACTCATAGTTTCTTCCATGTGCACTTTAGGAACCCAAAATGTCTGGTTAATAGTTCCAAATTAAATTTCCTTTCCAATGAGTCCAAACACTGTGGGGGGGTTCCCACAAATTTTGCAATCCTACACAGGGGAAGAACTCACTCAAAGAATGTGAAAATAGGACCTAGTCAATAAAAGGACTATGTTACAATGAGGCTGGTGCTCGCCAATCGTGCAGCCTCCCATTGCAAGCCATTTTCCTTTGTTAAGAAACATGGCCTGCTGATAAATTGCATGCACAGTCCCTGCCTGCCCAATTTCACAACCTGCATTTGCCCTTGATGAGGTTCTGCAGGCACTGCAGAGCATTACAAAATCAGGACCAAGGGCAAGTTTATTCAGATCATGGTCGCTATGGCTTTTTTAAAAACACATTTCAATGCTCCACAGTACATTCTACCATTTATTCTGGTTAAATGGCTCATTAGCCGTTTAATGCATGCAATTTCACATACTGAGAGGTGTTGAAGAATATTATTGGAGGTGCGTTGTGATAGACTGTTTCTTCATCACTGCTATCGAAATAGCATTTTCATCAAATGCACATTTCAAAACCACGTGTTCCCATGACTTTGTTGGTGGGTCAAAAATAATTATAATAAAGTTGTTGATATTTAACCGTGTAAATAAACTGAAATGTAATACCTATAATTTAAATATGAATTTAAATTTAAAATGTCAGTGTTTATGCTTCACACGAGCCTTCTCCCACTCTATTTCATCTAACCCTTTTTCCCTCATGGACCATATACAGTAGACACCTCAAAGCGCTGGAGAAATACCACCAGCGCTGCTTCCGCAAGATCCTGCAAATCCACTGGGAGGACAGACGCACCAACACCAGTGTTCTCGCTCAGACCAACATCCCCAGCATCGAAGCACTGACCACACTCAACCAGCTCTTCTGCATGCCCGACATGAGACTCCCAAAACAAACGCTCTACTCAGGGCTCCTATATTGCAATCGGGCCCCAGGTGGACAGAGGAAACGTTTCAAGGACACCCTCAAAGCCTCCTTGATAAAGTGCAACATCCCCACCAGCACCTGGGAATCCCTGGCCCAAGACTGCCCTAAGTGGAGGAAGAGCATCTGGGAGGGCACTAAGTACCACGAGTCTTGTCGCCAAAAGTATGCAAAAACCAAGCGTAGACAGCGGAAGGAGAGTGCAGCAAACCAGGCCCCCCACCCACCCTTTCCTCCAACGACTGTCTGTCCCAACTGTGACAGAGACTGTAATTCCCATATTGGACTGTACAGTCACCTGAGAACTCACTTTTAGAGTAGAAGCAAGTCTTCCTCGATTTCGAGGGACTACCTATGTTGATGATGACGACATTTCTAGCTGCCCCTTAAATGCATTTATGCTAGTCGCCTCAACCACCCCATGTGCACTTGAAGAGAAAATACGAAAATATGGCCCTTAACAATTTGAATGCATTTAGCACAATTATTTATGTCACATGAAACAATGACCTTAATGACACATAGGGACTTAATTAAGGTGACTTCAAAGGTTCTTAAATAATTTAATATGCAAAGAAGAGTAGCAATTTGCAGAAGAGATTGAACTGTTTAGATTACCATGCAGCACTGCAAGGATTTATTTTTAAATATATATCTTATTCATAACAAAAATAAACACTGAACATTTTCATTTTCCGACTGTCAGGAAAAGCTGTTAATGTTTTAAAACTGTAAACAAATGGCTGTGGGAATAATTGTTTCCGTCAAGGGAAGTACCACAAGTAGCATGGGAAGCAGGTCACCCTACCTAAGCTGTCACTCTTGATACGGAACACTTATAATTAGGTTAAAGATGTGCAAGGTCATTTATTTTTCTCTATGTCACGTCACACAATAACCAAAATTAGTAAAGGACAATTTGTGATCATTCATAATGCAGCAAAGAAATAACAAATGGCTGGAAAGACTCCTGGAAACATGAAAATACAAGTAGTTGAGAAACAAAGTGTGAGTTTAAAACCAGAAATATTAATGCTGGTAGCTCAGCATTTGGAAAAAAAAGGTAAGTTGACATCTAAGGCAGGACCCTTTGTCGGTAATTGTGTTTCAAACACCGCGCAATCCTCAGCTTTATTTATTTATACCAATGGATATCCCATTACATTGTTCACTGTAAATCTGATCTTAAGGTGTTTTATAACAATAGGAATGCAATATCATGGCATGCATAATGTAGTATTCTGCTGCTAAGGTGGATCTTTGCTAAGGTGTCTTGTCCCTTTAAAAGTCACAAGGTCTAGTTGCTGTAAACAAACACCATATCTGAGGCAGTTCTGATGAAAAGTCATCGACCTGAACCTATGAGCTAGAAATCCCAGTTTCTCTTTCCCGCGGGTGTTCGAATAGATTTTAGAAAAAAGATGCCCACCTACCTGAAGCTGCTGTGCCCATGCGAGATCCCAGTCCTGAGGCCTCTCCTGGCTGCGCGTCGCAGCACGTGCACGTCAGGATGTGCGCCGGTCTGGAGCTGGAGTCACATGGTTCTGGGCAGCCAATCAGGTGCAATATATTCTCATACATGGTAATAGGAGTTTCGTAAGTCTGAAACTCCTAATGCTATGAATGAGAAGCACCCCCAAAACACTAATAAAAGATAGAACAAATGCACAACATATTTTTATTAATTTAAATTAAAGTTATTAATTTAAAAAAAATGTTTTTAATTATGCTTTAAAAAAAACTTACCATAGTGGGGAGAGTTTTTAACAATAAAATGTGTTTTTATAACTTTATTTTAAAATGTTTTTGTGTATTTTAAAACTCTTACGCCTGTAAATGTACGCTATGCGCCTGATGAAAACAGGCGCAAGAGTTTTGAGGACATTTGCTGGGCAAGATATGGGTAATCCTACAATCTTGCCCTTGCAAATGAACTCGCTCCCGATCTGTGGATGATCTGTCAAGCCAGAAACTTGACAAATCGGAAAAGCCGGTTTTCAGCGCATGTGCATTGCCTGCTGAAAACCAGCTTTTCCGATGCCTTCCTGGGTCTGTAGAAACTCCGTACGGACCCGGGGAGGCCACGATTTCTGTTCCATTATCTCTGTTTCTCTCTCCACAGATGCTGCCTGACCTCCTGAGTATTTACAGCATTTTCTGTTTATATTCTAGCATTCACAATATTTTGCTCTTGTACAAGCATGAGGTCTATTTGAATGTAATTGTCCTTGGTGAGCGATGTTTTCACATTGCCAGGTATATATTAATTCAATCTCTGCACTTTTCTTAACAATAGCAGATACTCTGTAATTGACCTGAGCTGCACTATTGTGACTCTTGCCCAATTCCCAAGAATTGTCTAACACATGCGCAGATATTATTTAGGCTCCTATAAAATGACTGCATTGGAGAAGTCACGGATTGTCCTTTAGTAGTTTGATTCCTAAAGGGGGGTAGCACTGGTTTTGATCTGATGTTAACTTCTTTGTAATTTTGACTTGAGCAGCGAGATTGCATTTTGTTTTTCTTTAATCTTTGTATCTGGTTGCACAACAATTCAAGTGAACAATCCCAAACTGCTGAAAGGTTCAGAAATCACAGTCCTTTCACTTCCTTGGAGATGACCACTGTGGACATCCCATCATGTTAGAGCAAGACACACTAAGGGAAGGTGAAGCTCAGAACTACTACCATTCTGCTATTATGTCTTGTTCTCCATCTCATTTCATCATCATAGCGAAGATGACTTGCTTCTGCGCCAAAAAGGGATGAGTTCACAGGTGTTTCAATGAAGGACCTAACATTCCAGATCCCGAACTGCATCGTGTAGGGTGGAAGATCCCTGTGCTTGGATTTTTTTTAATGTGTGGTGGCCGTTGCACACCAGCCACCACACGGGCTTCACAAAGCTAGGTCTTGGTCCAGTGGCAAAGATTAACCAAGACGACTGGAGACCAGCTCTGCTGCACAGACCTAGTACACACACATATCGCAGTGTGGGCTGGCACACAAAACTCATACATAATGGTCCTGAATTCACGGCCCCTACTGGCACATATGAGGTGCGCACCCGCCTGTAGTGGCTCCACAAGTTCTGGGTTTAGGTATGTGAAGTGCATGCGCCTAAACCCAGAACTTGAGATCTGTCAAGAATCCTCTTGACAGATCGCACACATCCGGAAGAAAAAGGGAGTTGGGTTACTTGCCCATGAAATTCTTACGACTGATAAAAGCAGACTTTTAAAGGACAGAAACAAATTATTTTTTCAATAATTTAAACATTTAAAATTCTGTTAAATAAGTTACATTTATTTTTAGACCCTTTAAAATATGTAAATTTATTTTTCAAAAAGTACATTTTTGTTTTAAATAATTAATTAAATTCCATTTTGATTAATTTTAAACGTGTGATATATTTTTTTTAATTTATTTTAAGTGTCTGTATGTTTTTGGTGGTATTCCCATTCATACTTATGGTGATTCCATACATATTGAACTCACCACAAGTATGAATGGGAATACCCCTACTTTGATTGGTTGGGGCGGCCCACGTGATCCCACGGACACGTGCGAAGAGCCTACATCCCTGGGATATGTGGGCCTCTACGCCAGCCTTCGCGTGGAGGCCTACGACTACAAGTCTCCGAACCTCCTGGACCACCAGGTAAGTTCGTGGAAATTTTTCAGGTCGGAGGCATCCGCCCGCGGAAAGCATCCGACCGCAATTTCTGGGCCCATATCTTGCAATGAAAGCTTACTGTACCAGGGCACAGTGGTTGCAAGATATAGTATCTACAGGATGCATTGCTGCAACTCACCTTGCTTACTTCGACAGCACCTCCCAGCCCCACGACCACCACTAGAACAAGTGCAATAATATCATGGGAGCGCCATTACCTCCAAGTACCCAACAAATTCACACACCAGTCTGACTTATTGCAGCACAGCTACCGCACTGCTGTCTACCAAACAATGTGAAAGTTGCCCAGGAATGTGCTGTCCACAAAAAATAGGACTAATCCAACCCAACAAATTAGCATCTTATCAGCCTACCCGCAATCATCAGCAAATTGATGGAAGTAGTTGTCAATAATGCAGTCTAGTGGCACTTATTCACCAATAACCTGCTTGCGAATGCTCAGTTTGGGTTCTGCCGGGCTCCAACCTCATTACAATACCTCAGTATCAGTAATCAAGTGCCCCCCTGATTAAAGGGGTGGGGGGGGCACACTCCAGAAACTTTTCAAGTGCCCCCTTGTTTCTTTTTGTTTTTTTTTTGAGGGCACTAGAAACACAAGTTATACAAATGCCCCCTGGCTAAAATGGGACGGGGGTGGCGGGGGGGAGGGGGGGCACTAAAACCAACAACTTAAACAAATGAAACTTTAGACATTAAAATCAAATTAAAATTTGGTTGCCAGGGGTGATGATGCATTCCAGTCCCTCTGGTGGAAGGCCGCGAGCATACCGCGTGCTCCATCTCCAGGGATACCCTGGCTCGGATGTAACCGCGTAAGAGAGGCAGGCAGTCAGGCTGAACGACCCCCTCGCCCGCCCGCTGCCTGGTCTGGCTGCTGGTCCCCTTGGCTATGCCCAGGAGCAGTCCTACGAGGAGGCCTTTCGACCTGCCCGCTCCCCTCCGCACAGGGTGCCCAAAGATCAGGAGTGTGGGACTGAAGTGCCAGCAGAATTTGAGGAGCAGCCCCTTCAAATATTGGAAGAGGGGCTGCAACCTCGCACATTCAATAAAAATGTGGAACACGGACTCCTCTGGAACGCAGAAATTACAGGTGGCCTGGGAGCCCCAAACCTCATTACAGCCTTGGTCTAAGTATAGACAAAAGAGCTGAATTCCACAGGTGAGGAATGTTGCATCAATGCAGCATTCAAACGATTGTAGCACCAAGGAGCCCTAATAAAGATGAATTCAATAATCATCAGGAGGAAAAGTCTCCAGTGGCTGAAGTCATACCTAGCACAAAATAAGATGATTGTGGTTATTGAAGGTCAGTCATCTCAGTCCCACGACATCGCCGCAGGAGTTCCTCTGTGCAGCGTCTTATGCTCAACTATCGTCAGCTGCTTCATCAATAACCCTCCCCTCCATTAAGGTCAGAAGTGAGCTCTTCACTGATGGTTACACAATGTTCAGTTCCATTCACAGTTGCTCAGATAATGAACCAATTCAACAAGGCTTGGTCTAATAAGTGGCAAGTATCATTTACACCACAAAAGTGCCAGGCAATGACTATCTCCAACAAGAAAGAGTCTAACCACCTACAATTCACATTCAATGGCATTACCATTACTGAATCCCCCACCATCAACATCTTGAGGTCACCATTGACCAGAAACTCAACTGGTCCAGCCAAATAAAAAAACATAAAAGGTAGAGGAGTACTGATGAGTTGGGGTAGAGATTTAAGAAAGCAAAGAAGGCAGAAATTGAACTTGGCAATGCTGAGTGACAGGATATCAGGATCTGATATTCAGTTCTGATCCAATACTACCCGTTTTGCGCCATCGCCCAAGATGAATTTCTAGCCTCTTGACTCTCCTGCAGACATCCAACCACCAGGGTGCACAGCACCAGAATATCATCCCTCAACATATTCATGGAGTTATATGTCACAAGGTTTGACATGTTTGACATTCTTGGAGCTGCCACTCGCTCCAGGAGGCACTGCATTGTAGAGAAGCCCTCTCTAATGTTGCAAAGGAAGGCATTGGACATAGGTTATCCCTGCCATCTGCCATACATATTCAAAGAGTTTTTGCAGTACCTTCTGTATTTTGTAGTATCTTGAACATTTTTGAACACTCTTAGTTCAACTTAACTCTATTTATTTAGGAGATCTCAGCCAGTCATGTGGAGCTTTAAGATGGCGTTCCTTCACAGACCCGCTCTCTCAATACAGCTCCCTATACCTCCTAACTAGAGGGCGCTATACATTATATCGATACTGTTGTATATGTAAACTTGTATTTACTCTGTACAGCCACCAGAGGGCTCATCCCCTGGAGTCCCAGGGGATCACATAATCCCTTGGGAACACAGGCATTTAAGGAGACCTCACAGGTTGGAGAGGCACTCTGGAGACCTGCAATAAAAGACTAAGGTCACACTTTACTTTGAGCTCACAGTGTTCAGTCTGACTCTTTCTCCATACAAAACAATTGGCGATGAGATACAGATAGCGAACCCAAAGATGCAGAGAACTGTGGGCATCCTGGAGAAATTTTCGGAAGGAGATGATTGGGAAACTTTTGTGGAGCGACTCAACCAATACTTCATGGCTAACGAGCTAGATGGAGAAGAGAACACTGCCAAACGAAGGGCGATCCTCCTCAATGTCTGTGGGGCACCAACGTATGGCCTCATGAAGAATCTGCTCACTCCAGCGAAACCCACATAGAAGTTGTATGATGATTTGTGCGCACTGGTCTGAGAGCATTTGAACCCGAAGGAAAGCGTTCTGATGGTGAGGTACCGTTTCCACATCTACAAGAGGTCTGAAGGCCAGGAAGTGGCGAGTTATGTCGCCGAGCTAAGACACCTTGCAGGACATTATGAATTTGAAGGATATTTGAGCACATGCTCAGAGAATTTTTCGTTCTTGGCATTGGTCACAAAACCATACTTCGCAAACTTTTGACTGTAGAGACCCCAACCGTGAGTAAGGCCATCGCGATAGCCCAGGCATTCATTGCCACCAGTGACAATACTAAGCAAATCTCTCAGCACACAAGTGCTGCTACAAGTACTGTGAACAAAGTGATGTTGTTTTCGAATCATAACGTACAGGGCAGGTCACACATGCCTGCAGCTGCAGGTCCGTAGATGTCTCAGAGTCCACCATCAAGGGTGATGAATGCAAGACAATTAACATCTTGTTGGTGCTGCGGGGGTGATCATCGTTTCCAATCATGTCAGTTCAAAGGGTATGTTTGCAAGGGCTGTGAAACAATGGGACACCTCCAACGTATGTTCAGGTGAGCTGCTAATCCTGTTAAACCTGCAAATCACCATGTTGCAGAGGAGGATAGATCCACGGAGGATCACAATGAACCACACACAGCCTCTGACCGAGGAGGCAGAGGTACATGGGGTGCATACATTCACCACGAATTGTCCCCCGATAATGCTCAATGTTGAACTAAATGGACTCCTGCTGTCAATGGAACTGGACATGGGCACGACCATGTGTCCATCATGGGCAAAAAGACATTTGAAAGACTGGTGCAACAAGACCTCAAGGCCAGTCTTAACTCCAATTCGTACGGAACTAAGAACTTACACGAAAGAACTGATTCCCGTAATTGGCAGTGCTACCATAATGGTCTCCTCCGAGGAAGCAGTGCACAAGCTACTACTCTGGGTGGTATCGGGCGATGGTCCCACGCTGCTCGGCAGGAGCTGGCTGGGAAAGATATGCTGGAACTGGGACGACGTCCGAGCGCTATCGCCCGCTGACGAAACTTCGTGTGTCCAGGTCTTAAACAAGTTTCCTTCGCTGTTCGAACCAGGCATTGGGAAATTCCAAGGAGCAAAAGTGAAAGATCCACCTAATTCCGGGGGTGCGACCCATCCATCACAAGGCGAGAGCAGTACCGTACATGATGAGAGAAAGGGTAGAAATCGAGCTAGACCGGCTGCAACGAGAGGGCATCATTTCACCGATTGAGTTCAATGAGTGAGCCAGCCCGATCATTCCTGTCCTCAAGAGAGACGGTACCGTCAGAATCTGTGGCGATTACAAAGTAACTATCAATCGTTTCTCGCTGCAGGACCAATACCCACTACCAAAGGCCGACAACCTCTTTGCAAAGCTGGCGGGTGGAAAGAGGTTCACGAAGCTGGATCTGACTTCAGCTTACATGACACAGACACTGGAGGAATCATCAAAGGGCCTCACCTGCATCAACACGCACAAAGATCTTTTTATTTATAACGCTGCCCATTTGGAATTCGATCAGTGGCGGCGACATTCCAGAGAAACATGGAAAGCTTACTGAAGTTGGTCCCACACACTGTGGTCTTGCAGGACGACATCTTAGTCACAGGTCGGAACACAGTGGAGCATCTGCAGAGCCTGAGGAGGTTCTTAGTCGACTCAACCGCGTGGGGCTCAGGTTAAAATGCTCAAAGTGCATTTTCCTGGCACCTGAAGTGGAGTTCTTGGGAAGGAGGATTGCAGCAGACGGCATCAGGCTCACCAACGCGAAGACGAAGGCAATTGAGAACGCATCGAGGCCACAGAACGTGACGGAGCTGCAATCGTTGCAAGGCCAACAAATGATTCAACAACACCAGCTTTCACACCAAGATGATCAACCAGGGCAAGAAGGGCCCCAGATCGACTCACATTGTAAATAATTACACTATTGACTTTGGGGGGGAGTGTTGATCTTTATGTAAACTTGTATTTACTCTGTACAGCAACCAGAGGGCTCCTTCCCTAGAGTCCCAAGGGATCCCAGAATCCCTTGGGAGCACAGGTATTTAAGGAGGCCTCACAGGTTGGAGAGGCACTCTGGAGACCTGCAATAAAAGACTAAGGTCACACTTTACTTTGAGCTCACAGTGTTCAGTCTGACTCTTTCTCCATACATAACAGATACCTCCTAGCTAGAGGAGACATTATCTCGCTACACCTTCATATCATTCTGATGCTCTACAAGCAATTGTCGTTTAAAGGTAGAAAGCCTGAGATCATCCTCCAAGTGCTGAACAGTCAGGTTGTGGCATCTACTCAGGTATATTATGCTCCACCTCTAATATTTAATCTTCTGGCTTCCTTGTGAGTTGCGAATCACCCTGCACCTCATGAATCCCACCATGTTAGCCGACTTGTGTTGGTGAATGCAAATAATAAAGGTTCATAACAGGCAGTGTTGGATATTGAATGTTCTGTCTCTCAATCTCGGCAGCATCTTTCTCGCTTCTGTGGTGATATGAGGAATCAGAAATATAATGGTCCCTTCAGAATATGGTTCTCAAAAAAATAAACTATTCTGACCTTTGACCTTTACAAACTATCTGTGAGTCCAAGCTCTCACCTGCCTCTATCCTCTACAGCATTAATTGAGTGAGTTGCAATGATTTGCATTGCCTCCTCCTGTATCCTGTCCTTTTCAGGAATTGTGCAGATTAATTTCCTTCCTGACAAAAGAATGCTTATTATTGTCAGTCACAGTATGTTTAATTTTCGAACTGTTTGAGAATTCTCATCACTTCTCCAGCAGAATTCCCACAGAGATAGTGAGGCATCAGCAGACATTCATGCACTGCAGGATGCTGTATCCATTTAATTGAACTCTTCCATGTGCAGGTGTCAGTACAGTTTGTTTAGTGCACAGACTGATGCCCTTAGATTTATGAATGCACTTTTAGGGTAAATAAAGGTCTATTGTCTCAAAGTACAACATGTACATGCATGGCAACTTGCAGCCACAAAACTATGTGCTGACTTTATGGGGTCCATTAAACCTCAGCCTGCTTCGGAGAGAGCCCTGGGAGTTAAGAAGTTGCCACTCACTACCTGTGCCACTTCCTTCCACATGGTTATAGATGTTTCGTTGGCAGGTCTCTTGTCATCCACATCACATTATTTCATCCATCCTGTGCATAATTTCAGTAAGAAGAATACTTATGTCACTCTCTGAAAAGTTTGTTGCTGGTTTCCTATTGCAACCATGTTGTCACATTTCTGCATGCCAGTTCAAATGTTGCAGCTATGCCCTCGGAAGTAGCACCTCTGACCCCCCCCTCCCACCACCCAGCATATTTTCCAGCTGTCCCAGGTAGCGTACACCAATTGCTGGTAAGGTCTCATGTCTTTGTCCCACCCAGTAATGTTATGATGACCTGTCCCTGCAATTTCTGGTGGGGTCAACATCAGGGCCATTGGACAGGCAAAAGACTTGCCCTGCTGCCACTTCTGGTGGTGAATCAACTGGAAATAAAATTTCAGGGCCTGAACCCTTTCTCTTAAAAATCCCAAATCCTGCGTGAGCAAGTTTCTCTGTATATGAACTACAACCACTTGAGACAATGGAGGGCCTGTGAATTCTGCGAATGGGCACTGTTCACATGCTTTTATGTGTATTGCTTCAAAAACATTTTCCATAGATAAAAGGGAAAATTGTGAATACTGTAAGTCTGAAATAAAAGCAAAAAATACATTGAAATACTTAACAGATCTGTCAGCATCTGAAAGAGAAGATTATTTAGCATTTGGGAGGGTGGATATTTTTTAGGCAGTCAAAAACTAATTTGTAGGACTGACCAAAGTAAAGGTTGGAGTGGAGAACAAGAGGAAAAGATAAATGATACAAACTTTTATAAAATGACAGTTAAGGGTTTAATAACCTGAAAACAGATTTCAAAACGTTGAAAAGAGCATCCATTGGACTTCTGCCACAGATACTAGAAAAACAACACATACTGTTCCAAAACATTCAGCTTGAAAATGCTCACTGTCCTTGGGTTGTGATTTTTGAACTGCTTTAAAAATTTGGCCTGATCTGCAAATGTAAAAAGTACTATTCAATTGAAGCCGAATCAAGTTTTTATTCAAAGGTATCACCTTTCAGTTCAGAAGCAAACTCTTTACAGACACTTGAACATATTTACATAATGAATGTGCTTTCATGGATCAAGTACCCATTACCCACTTTGTGTAATCAAACTAGATTCTAGCAGTAGCCACACAATGTAGTTACGTGAAAGTTTTCTGTATTCAATTAGATCCTGAATTCACCCCATAATCTACTGAAGTAGATACAGTTACAGCTTAAAAGCATACTTTAATAACATGAAGGTATGGTTACTCTTCAAAACTGTACAGCGAAAACAAATGTTAATATGTTTAGAAGAATCTTTACTTCGGTGTTAAATTTGGAAATTATTTTCAAGAATACATAATAAGGAAGCAATGGATTCATAACATCCATAAAAAGAAAATGATTTAATGTTTGTAGATTCTGCACACCTCTGTTTTCTTCTTTAGACCTTTCTTAGGCATAAGCTGCTCTCCTGGATCTCAACCCACCCAAGTGTCCTCCCATCCTTCCCGACAAGAGTATTCGGGCTCCTATCTAACACCACCATTTTGTTTCTGTCAAGATAATTTTAGCACTGTTATGTACCGGTGTAACCTTGCAAAACAAATGTTAAAGAGGTCAGAATTAAACTTGGACTTTAAGATAAGAAACTTGGGCATTTTGATTTGGGGGTGGAGGTTAATCTTAAATTATTGGAAGGTATTGCCTTATGTTGTTGTTGCACTTGCACAATGTGCTGCGAGGGACAACTTGGTCCAAAAATCATGCTGGCTGGACACAAAATAACAAAAGAGTGCTATGTTTGTAGGGATAGTTTCTACGCTTCAGCAAAATTTCACCCATTTTTTAGAAAGCAGAAAATTCAGATTTTGTGTGGAAATCATCTTAAATTATCTGGACATTCAAATCCTCCTGCTCTGTGTTTTTTTTGGGAAAAGCATTTCATATCCCAGGGTTGAAATCCATCAATTTCTCAACTTCTCAAGTTGTTCAGAGGCAGATTCGATCAACGAACAGAGGTATATTTGTCAACCCAGATTTTAGCTATTATTGAGCAGATTTTAGATCAATTCAGAGTTTATCTTCAAACTCCGATCGCCTCTCAAACAGAACAGAATTGTTTTCCAAATTATAAAATATTTGTAATCTGCTGCATTGTATAGTTGTTTTGTTCTGTTCCCCTTAAAAGTGCTTGCAGCAGTAAATCAGCCATTCCTGCACATATTGCTGAGTCCTAATGTTTTATGGTATATAAATCTTGTCAGTACAATCCTATCACTGTTTTAAATGGAAGGAACATGTTTTTGCAAAATGTGCTTGTGAAAATTTATGGCTATGACAAAAATGAATATGCATTTGTTAAATGGTGCAATCCAAAACACATGCTACTTCCATATGTAAATAAAATCAGGGCTCTGCATGAAAGAGGCCCTCATGGACAAGTGGTTCCAAAAATAACAGCAGAAAATTCTGGAAATGTGCAGTGACTCAATTAACACCTGGGAGAGAAAGGGTCATGGACTAGAAAACATGAACACTAAATGCATGGAAGCTAAATTTCCTTGGGGCTTTTCCTGCTCAAACATGTCTGCCCACAATCGGGTTTTCAGTCGACATTGCAGTGGCAACGTTGGAGAGGTTTCTCCTGTAACAGGAATGATTGAATGAATGGAGTTGCATAAAATGACATAGAATATACAGCACAGAAACAGGCCCAACCAGTCCATGTCGGCGTTTGTACACCCCTCGAGACTGCTCCCTTCTTTCCTCATCTAACTCTATCAGCATAACCCTCTATTCCCTTCTCCCTCATATGCTTGTCTAGCCTCCCCTTAAATACATCTATACTGTTATACTATTCGCCTCAACCGCTCCCTGTGGTAGTGTGTTCCACATTCTCACCACTCTCTGAGTAAAGAAGCTTCTGACAAATGCCCTATTGGATTTACTGCTAACTATCCTATATTCATGGCCTGTATTTTTGTTCTTCCCTACAAGTGGAACACTCCCTCTGGCCGTGATTTCGCCGACCGGATTGGAAATGATGCGGGTGACGTTGGAAACAGGTTCCAACCCCGCTGCTTTCTCCATGCTGGCTTCTCCCTCGACTTTCACCTGATTGAGCTTGTTAAAATCGCCCTGCGAGGTTCCTGGTCAATTAAAATTAAGTGGGTTTGATGATGTCATTTGATGACATGTCATCAGCCGGTTTCCTTAAAGGGACCATGGCCAACTTTATTTTGAAAGTTGCGCTGTCAGTGTTCTATAGTATTGAGATGCTGCAAACACTGACAATGGCTGCTCAAAGGTACACGGCTGCACCCAGGCTCTACCATGACTCCCTCCATATGCTTATAGAGGGAGTTACAGCACGCAGGGACTCCTCTTCCCTTCCAATGTGCAGAAGAGACCTCCCCAGGAGACCAACGCAGCCTGGTTGTGCATTGCACAGGAGGGCACAAGCAGGAATGTCGTCAGGCGGACCAGGCTGCAGTGGTGCAAACCTTTCAATGATCTCAGTAGATCATGAAATGTTACTGCAAAACCATATTCAACCTCATCCTGCTGTGCCACTCATCACGTCCCCATCACTCTGCCTTCCCTACCCTACGCCGGCACATCCTTACTCACACCAACTTACCTTGCACCTCCTCCCAGCCCTCTCTCTAGAATCATAGAATCATAGAATGTTTACAGCATGGAGGAAGACCATTCAGCTCGTGCTGACTCTCAGCTAGTTCCACTCCTCTGCCCTTTCTCCATAGCCCTGCAATTTATTTTCCTTCAGATACTTATCCAGCTCCCTTTTGAAAGATAAAATTGAATCTGCCTCCCCATCCTTTCCAGCAGTGCATTCCAGATCTTAATCACTTGCTGCATAAAAAAGTTTTTTCTTACATTGTCTGTGTCCTCTGATTCTCAATCCTTCTGTCGATGGGAACAGTTTCTATCTACTCTGTCCAGATCACTCATGATTTTGAACACCTCAATCAAATCGCCTCTCAATCTTCTCTGCTCCAAGGAGAACAACCCCAGCTTCTCCAGTCTATCAACGTAACTGAAGTCCCTCATCCCTGGAATCATTCTCGTAAATCTTTTCTGCACCTTCTCAAAGAATTTCACATCCTTCCTAAAGTGTGGTGCCCAGAATTTGACACCAGTTCAGGCCGAAACAATATTTTATGCAGGTTCATCATAATTTCCATACTTTTTACTCTATACCTCTATTTATGAAGCCCAGGATCCCGTAAGCCTTTTTAACTGCTTTCTCAACCTGCCCTGCCACTTTCAACAATTTATGCACATATACCCCCAGGACTCTCTGTTTGTGCACCCCATTAAGATTGTACCATTTAATTTATATGTCCTCTCCTCATTCTTTCTACTAAAATGCATCACTTCACATTTTTCTGCATTAATTTCATCTGCCACGTGTTCGCCCATTTCACCAGCCAGCCTATGTCTTCTGAAGTCTATCACTCTCTTCCTCACTGTTCACTATACTTCCAAGTTTTGTGTCATCTGCAAATTTTGAAATTGTGCCCTGTATACCCACATCCAAGTCATTAATATATAGCAAGAAAAGCAGTGATCTGAGAACCAGCCCATGGGGAACATCACTCTATACCTTTCTCCAGTCTGAAAAACAACCATTCACCACTACCCTCTGTTTCCTGTCACTTAGCCAATTCTGTATCCATGCCTCCACTGTCCCTTTTATTCCATGGGCTTCAATTTTGCTGGCAAGTCTATAGTGTGGCACTTTGTCAAATGCCTTTTGGAAATCCATGTACACTATGTCAACCATCAACCCTCACTGTTATCTCATCAAAAAACTTGACCAAGTTCATTAAACATGATTTGCCTTTACCAAATCCATGCTGGCTTTCCTTCATTAATCCACCCCTATCCAAGTGACCATTAATTTTGTCCCGGATTGTCATTTCTAAAAGCTTCCCCACTACAGAGGTTAAACTGACTACCCTGTAGTTGATGGGTTTATCTTTACACCCTTTTTTGAACAATGGCGTAAGATTTTCAATTTTCCAGTCTTCTGGCACCACCTCCGTATCAATGGAGGATTGGAATATTATGGCCAGTACCTCCGCAATTTCTGCCCTTAATTTCCTCAGCATCCTAGGATGTATCTTATCTGCTCCTGGTAATTTATCTAATTTAAGTACAGCCAATCTTTCTAATACTCTTCTTTATCAATTTTTATCCTCTCTATCTACATTATCACTTCCCCATCTCACTAGCCACCCCTCACACTCACCCTCATCCTTGTCCAATCATGCCAACTAACAACACACAAGGGTAGGGACTTGGGTCTTTTATCCAATGTTCATGTAAAGTTTCTGTTAATATATTGTTAAACATTGACATCTTTATTTTCAACACTTCTTGGACAGATTTGTGAACACTTGGAAGTGGCTTAGCAAGTTGTAGTGAAGGGTGAGATATAAGAGTATCCCCCACAATGGTGATGAGTGTGAAAGAAATAGCTTGGGCATTGTAGGGATTCTTTATGGTGCTGGTGTGGGGTGGTGCCAACTCGGCACATGTGGCAGCCAGGGTGTACAGTATCAAGTGAACTAAATCTGGCCATGGTGAGGCCCGGGTAGCAATGTAGTTGGGTGCTGATGCCCTGTGTACTGTACAGCATCAGGTGATTGCGGAGAAGGTTGGTGTTGTTGGTGGTTATGCTGGTGTGTTTAGTGATGTTGCTGTTGGGGTTGATCGTGGTGGGATTCTAAGAACCAAAATGAGATTTTTTCTCGGGCACCGATGCTGATGGAATAGATGGCAGCTGAAGTTGAGATGACAGAAGCGATCTGTCAAGGGTAACAGGTTGTTCAAGGAGGTGGTAGTGGATAGAGAGTTCACTCCAAATAGAAGTGATCTGTCAATGGTGAGCAAGGTTGCTCCAAGGAGGTGACAGTGAATAGAGAGTTCACTACAAACACTTCCAAAGTGCATACAGCTCAAAAGTTTCTTCCAAATCCTGAAGGCTTCAGATTCTGACATTGGAAAGTGAACAGCTGTGAAATGGTAGCTTTTATACCACTTCTGCAGCTGTCAACAAGGCAGCGCAATAGAGAGTCACTGAGAACCCGACTCCACTTACCTGGCATGTTCTCCGAGGCACGGCAAACCCATCAAAAGGTTGGTCAGGTGCTGATGCCATGTCCAGCATCAGGTGATTACAGAGAAGGTTGGTGTTGTTGGTGTTGCTGGTGTGCCTGATGATGTTGGTGTTGGGGCTGATCATGGTAGGAGTCTGAGGAACAAGGTGAGATTTTTTCAAGGGGACTGATGCTAATGAAATAGACGGCAGCTAAAGTTGAGATGATAGAAGCAATCTGTCAAGGGTAACAGGTTGTTCCAAGGCGATGGTAGCGGATAGAGAGTTCACTCCAAACACTTCCAAACTGCGTAAAGCTCAAAAGTGTGTTCCAAATCATGAAGGCTCCAGCTTCTAATATTGGAAAGTGAACAGCTATGAAATGGTAGCTTTTATACACTTTTGCAGCTGTCACCTTTTCAGAAGATGGAGAGTCATTGAAAACCCAACCTACTTACCTGACGTGATCCCCAAGCGCCGGGAACCTCGTGAAAAAGCTGGAAAAATGTAAAGTAGATGATAAAATGTTGTTTAAGTACCTTTTAACAAGCTCTTAACTATTTCAATTAGCTCACCCGCCGCTTAGTGCCGGCTCTGCAAAGCGCAGGCAGACCAGGCACTTGGGAAATTGAAATGGAGGCGGGTTCACACCGGGATCTTTTATATTTTGACAGTGGACCCGCCTCCGAACCCGCCCTATAAGCACTGTCAAAATCCTGGCCTATATGTCTATTCTATCTAAACCTTTCATAATTTTAAAGGTCTCTGTTAGGTAACCCCTTCATTCTTCTATTTTCAAGAGAAAAGAGACCCAGCCTGTTCATCCTTTCCTGATTTGTATACACTCGCATTTCTGGTATCATCCTTGTAAATCTTCTCTGCACCTTCTCCAGTGCCTCTATATGCTTTTTATAATATGACGGCCAGAACTGTATGTAGTACTCCAAGCATGGGTCTAACCAAGGTTCGTTACAAGTTTAACGTAACTTCTCTACATTTCAATTCTATCCCTCTCGAAATAAACCCTAGTGCTTGGTTTGCTTTTTATATGGCCTTACCAACCTGTTCTATTTAATTACAAGGAATTTACAACAGAGAAACAGGCCATCCAGTCCAACTGGTCTATGCTGATCTTTATGCTCCACATGGGCCCCCTGACTCCTTACCTATCAGCATATCCTTCAATTCCTTTCTCTCGCATGCATGTATCTAACTTTTTGCTATGACCACAGTGCAGTGTGAAGGTTGACTTGTGCAGCTATTTCTTTTATCTGGTGAGCAGGGTGCTGATGCCCATGGTGCCCAAGAAAGAAAAGGGACAAATGCTGACTTATTACCTTGCCCACCATCAGGTGATTGAAGTAGTTCCAGTATTGATCTGCAGTTCTGAGGACCAGTGGCACCCAGTGCCACTGCCATCTTCCTCTGTATGGCACGCAAGACACTTTTCTGACACTTTCTCCATGAGCACTAAGCAGTTTGTCTCTCCTATGCTGCATTTCAGCCAGGAGGGTCTGAAAGTTGACATTAAAATTTTGGGTTCTTCTCTGCCTCTCTCCTTGGGTGCCTCTGCCTTCTCCTCTGCTTGAAAACATTCTTTAAAAGTGCCACAAAATCTTGCATTTGCCATCAACGACAGATATCTACCAATCAACTGAATCCTGACAAAGGTTCACTACTTACCTGTTACTCCTTCAGCCTGTTGCTGAAACCAATAGCCATTCCAACCTCTTTCTCTACCCCCTCCTCACACCTCCCCCACACTAGCAATATTCTTTTGTTTCTAGATGAAGGTTCAGGCTTGTACCTAGCAGATGTTTTTCTGCCAAAGCCTATATAGACATTGCAAATAAAAGCGAATGATGACAATTTATTTAATTGCACTGAAAACAGTTCATGTGTCTTGTGACAATATTTCCACAACTGTAAAAAGCACTTATTTAATTGGCAGTTGAATCAGTTTGCCAATCCATCTGTTGAAACCCAAACAGTTAAAAGTTGGATTTGAATATGATTTTTGTGCCACATCACAGCTTTAAGCTATGCTTTTTAGTTGTCGAATTACAGTACGCGGACGGCGCTTGCGTCTGCGCACATTCAGAGGCCGAACTCCAAGCCATCATCAACATCTTCGCCGAGGCATACAAAAGCATGGGCCTTACACTGAGCATCCGTAATGTCCTCCACCTACCTGACCCCGCCTCATAGCACTGCACCCCCCAGTCATCAAAATCCACGGCGTGGCTCTGGACAACATGGACCACTTTCCATACCTCAGGAGCTTATTATCAGAAAGGGCAGACATCGACGGCGAGGTTCAACACCACCTCCAGTGCACCAGCGCAGCTTTCGGCCACCTGAGGAAGAGAGTTTTCGAAGATCAGGCCCTCAAATCCGGCACCAAGCTAATGGTTTACAGGGCTGTAGTGATACCCACCCTCCTGTATGACTCAGAGACGTGGACCATATACAGTAGACACTTCAAATCGCTGGAGAAATACCACCAACGATGTCTCCGCAAGATCCTGCAAATCCCCTGGGAGGACAGACACCAACATTAGCATTCTCGATCAGACCAACAACCCTAGCATCGAAGCACTGACCACACTTGATCAGCTCCGTTGGGCAGACCACATCATCCGCATGCCTGACACAAGACTCCCAAAGCAAGCGCTCTACTCGGAACTCCTGCACAGCAAGCGAGCCCCAGGTGGACAGAGAAAATGTTTCAAGGACACCCTCAAAGCCTCCTTGATAAAGTGTAACATCCCCATCGACACCTGAGAGTCTCTGGTCAAAAACCACCCTAAGTGGAGGAAGAGCATCCGGGAGGGCGCTGAGCACCTCAAGTCTCATTGCCGAGAGCATGCAGAAAACAAGCGCAGGCAGCGGAAGGAGCGTGCAGCAAACCAGACTCCCCACCCACCCTTTCCTTCAACCACTATCTGTCCCACCTGTGACAGAGATTGTAATTCCCGTATTGGACTGTTCAGTCACCTGAGAACTCACTTTTAGAGTGGAAGCAAGTCTTCCTCGATTTTGAGGGACTGCCTATGATGATGATGCTTGTTTTTAAATAGTAGCTAATAAAGGCACTTCCTTCACCTTCATATGAATAACATTCCTATTGTAAACTCTTTGACCCTTTTCAAGGAAAGATACATGCATCATTGGATGTAAAATATGCCATCATTTTATGATCAACGCTATAAGATCTAACTAAAATTTAAAAGTCCAAAGAACCGTAATTATATCATACTACTTAAATCATTGAAAGAACGGTTTATATGGAGCCAATAATATGGCCTCCACTGCAGCATCGCTGGTTGATTACTGTTCAAGTGCCCCACAGACCTGTGCCGGATCAGCTTATTACTGGCGGTCTGTGCGTAACTCTGATGATGTACCAGGGTGACATCAGATGCCAACAGCCAACTGAAGGAGTACTGAGTGTCTGTTGTGTGCGGGATAATTTCTTGGTGTGGAGGAGAGGGGCAGGGTACTAGGTGTGCGAGGAGAGGGAATGTCAGAACTGCCCAAAGATTATTTTTGATTTAAAGAAGGCTTCTCTTTTGGTGAATTAGGTAGCTTCCAACATACTACTGACCCTTGTGCATCTGTCATGGTTTGTGACTTCAATGGAGAGTAAATTCAGGTGGTTTGTAAAACCAGTGTCGCACCCAATCCCGCCAGTTTTCCGATGGGCGGGTTAGGTTAAAATGACCCCCAAGGACTCCATAGAATATTGTTTTAGAGACTAAAATCATCACATAACTCAAGATAACAAACTTTCAGAGTTCATACCACACAGCCATGCTTCATTTAGTATCAGCATGCTCCATTACTTCTGCCTCTGTCTAATAAAGGAGAGCACGGATATGTTAAGGGAAAATCATGTTTGAATAAATTGACTGACTTTTTTGATGAGGTAACAGAGATGGTGGAAATGGACAGCACAGTTGATGTAGTGTATATGGACTTTCAGTAAAGGTTTGATAAAGTAAAACATATTAGGCTTGTTAGCAAAATTGAAGTTCATGGGTTAAAAGAGTTTGTAGCAGCATGGAGGTTCAGTACTCGGACCACTGCTGTTTTTGATATACATCAATGACTTGGACTTGGGGGTACAGGGCGTAATTTTGAAATGTACAGATGACACAAAACTTGGAAGTGTAGTAAACAATGAGGAAGCTAGTAATAGTCTTCAAGAAGACATAGACAGGCTGGTGGAATGGGTGGACAGATGTCTCGGGGCCCTAGAACCATAAAGTTAAGTCAGCACCTTCAGAAGAGCAGGAAAGAAAACTGAGAAGAGGGAGAAAGCAACAGAAATTCAACAGATGACATTCAACACAGACAAGCGTGAGGTGATACATTTTGGTAGGAAGAATTAGGAGAGACCATACATACTAAATGATACAATTGTAAAGAGCGTACAAGAACAGAGAGATCTGGGAGTGTTTGTACACAAAGCTTTGAAGTTGGCAGGACAGTTTAGCAAAGCAGTTAATAAAGCATATGGGATTCTGGACTTTAAAAATGGAGGCATGCACAAACCAGGAAGTTATGCTAAACCTATATAAAACATTAGTTCAGCTCCAGAATGTACAGAAGAGATTTACTAGAATGGTTTTAGGGATGAGGGATTACAGTTACGTGGATAGACTTGAGAAGCTGGGGTTGTTCTCCCTGGAGCAGAGAAGGCTAAGAGGAGATTTGATGGAGGTGTTCAAAATCATGAAGGGTCTAGATAGAGTAAATAAAGATTAACTATTTCCAATGGCTGAAGGGTTAATAATGAGAGGGCACAGATTTAAGGTGATTGGCAAAAGAACCAGAAGCGACCTGAGGAAAGAACTTTTTATGCAACGAGTGGTTAGGATTTGAAATGCCCTGCCTGATAGGGTGGTGAATACAGATTCAATATAGCCTTCAAAAGGGAATTGGATAAATAATTGAAGGATAAAAAATTGCAGGGACATGGGAACGAGCAGGGGAGTAGGACTAACTGAATTGTTCCTAAGAGCCAGCCAAGACCAATGTTCCCCATAATTGTCTTTGGGCTACACAGCCCCTTTAATGGGGCCATTTTCTTTTTCATTTAAAAGCCAACTCACCAACTGCGCGGGACCCCAGGAATAGCAAACACGCAGCTGAAAGGGCACATTGGCGCAGGTGCGATGGGCCAAATGGCCTCCTTTTGTGCTGTACTATCTTATGATTCTATGATAATGTCTGCACAGGTTACTTACTTAGCCGAATACATTATGTATTTTTTGAGTGCAATGTCAGTTACAGGTTTCACATTTCCATGTCACATACCAACCAGCCTTCTTGCACTTCTGAGGGAGAGCTTCAACTTGTGGCAAATTCTGGGTAGTTTTGTGCTGGGGAACCAGACTGAGACTGCACAAATTCAATTCTAACAGCCAGCACAAAGAAATACATCTTTATATTATCAGTCCAGGCAAGATTTGAACCTTAGCTGGAGATGTGAAAGGCTAACGTACTGACCCATGGTGCCATCCCATTTTTTGATGAATTAATTTGTCACACAGCTAATAGTGCTATCTGATTTATGCCTGGAAATGATTCCTGTTTCACCCACACACCTATTAAATGAAATCTCCCCTGGTGCTGTTAAACATATCCTAAATAGATTGCATATCCCACTCACACAGCTATATTACAGTGAATAATAAGGTAGTTTATTTTTGAGTGCTACCACACATTGCACTTAACCTTAGAAAAATGGCAAAAAATATCGTTGTAGAAATTGCGGTCGAAGGCTTCCCGCAGGCAAATACCTCTGATCTGAAAACAATCTACAAACTGGTGGTTTGGAAACTTGCGGTGATGGGCCTCCATGCGAAGGCCTGTGAAGAGATCCACGTATCCCAGGGACATAGGCATTTCGCAAGCGTCCCTAGGATCACATGGGCCAGCCCAACTAATCAAAGTAGGGGTATTCTCCTGTGGTGAGATCTGTATATACGGAATCACCATAAATATGAATAGCAATACTTCAAAAAATACACAAACACTTAAAGTACATTTAAAAGAAACATCACAGATATAAAATTAATCAAAATGGAATTTAATTATTTAAAATAAACATTTATTTTTTTGAAAAATAAATGTACATATTTTAAAGGGTCTAAAAATAAACTTATCTTATTTCACAGTTTTTTTAATGTTTAAGTTATTGAAAAAAAATTATTTTTCTGTCCTTTAAAAGGCTTATGCTGATAAAAGCAGGCCTTACACCTGCTTTTATCAGGCGTAAGAATTTCACGGGCATTCACTGGAGAGAAGTTGGGCAAATAAAAAACTTTCCTCCAGCGAATGCCCATTTACTTCAGATTCGTACAATCTGTCAAGAGGATTTGAAGTAAAAAGAAATTGAAAGGTGACGTCACAGCCAAGGGGGTAAGTGATTGGCTGGTGATTGGTGAGTAGTTTTTCTTTTTTCTTTTCTATTTCAGTAAGGAACCTTTAGCATTGCTGTTGCCAAATTAAGTTAATCTAGGGGTTAAGTCATGGCAGGAGAGCTTGGTCACGTGTTATGCTCCTCCTGTACGACCACGTGTGCAGGAAGTGTATCCGCCTCCAGCTCCTGACAGACCGCGTTGCGGAACTGGAGCTGCGGGTGGATTCACTCTGGAGCATCCACAATGCTGAGAATGACGTGAATAGCACATTTAGTGAGTTGGTCTTACCGCAGGTAAAGGGTACACAGCCAGCTAGCGAATGGAAGACCAGCAGGAAGAGCAGTGCAAGGAAGGTAGTGCAGGGGCCCCCTGCGGTCATCCCCCTGCAAAACAGATACACCACTTTGGGTACTGTTGAGGGGGATGACTCATCAGGGGAGGGCAACAGCAGCCAAGTTCATGGCACCGTGGCGGGCTCTGCTGCACAGGAGGGCAGGAAAAAGAGTGGGAGAGCAATAGTGATAGGGGATTCAATTGTAAGGGGAATAGAAAGGCGTTTCTGTGGCTGCAACTGAGACTCCAGGATGGTATGTTGCCTCCCTGGTGCAAGGGTCAAGGATATCTAGGATCGGGTGCAGGACATTCTGAAAAGGGAGGGTGAACAGCCTGTTGTCGTGGTGCATATAGGTACCAACGATATAGGTAAAAAAACGGGATGAGGTCCTACGAGATGAATTTAAGGAGCTAGGAGTTAAATTAAAAAGTAGGACGTCAAAAGTAGTAATCTCAGGATTGCTACCAGTGCCACGTGCTGGTCAGAGTAGGAATCGTAGGATAGCTCAGATGAATACATGGCTTGAGCAGTGGTGCAGCAGGGAGGGATTCAAATTCCTGGGGCATTGGAACCGGTTCTGGGGGAGGTGGGACCAGTACAAACCAGACCGTCTGCACCTGGGCAGGGCCGGAACCAATGTCCTCGGGGGAGTATTTGCTAGTGCTGTATGGGAGGAGTTAAACTAATATGGCAGGGGGATGGGAACCTATGCAGGGAGACAGAGGGGAATAAAATAGAGACAGAAGCAAAAGATAGAAAGGAAAATAGTAAAAGTGGAGGGCAGAGAAACCCAAGGCAAAAACAAAAAGGGCCACTTTACAGCAAAATTCTAAAGGGTCAAAGTGTGTTAAAAAGACAAGCCTGAAGGCTCTGTGCCTCAATGCAAGGAGTATTCGGAATAAGGTGGACGAATTAACTGCGCAGATAGCAGTTAACGGGTATGATGTGATTGGCATCACGGAGACATGGCTCCAGGGTGACCAAGGCTGGGAACTCAACATCCAGGGGTATTCAGCATTTAGGAAGGATAGACAGAAAGGAAAAGGAGGCGGGGTGGCGTTGCTGGTTAAAGAGGAAATTAATGCAATTGTAAGGAGGGACATTAGCTTGGATGATTTGGAATCGGTATGGGTGGAGCTACGGAATATCAAAGGACGCGAAACACTAGTGGGAGTTGTGTACAGGCCACCAAACAGTAGTAGTAAGGTTGGGGACAGCATCAAACAAGAAATAAGGGATGTGTGCAATAAAGGTACAGCAGTAATCATGGGTGACTTTAATCTACATATTGATTGGGCTAACCTAACTGGTAGCAATGCGGTGGAGGAGAATCTCCTGGAGTGTATTAGGGATAGATTTCTAGACCAATATGTCGAGGAACCAAACAGAGAGCTGGCCATTTTAGACTGGGTGATGTGTAACGAGAAGGGACAAATTTGCAATCTTGTTGTGCGAAGCCCCTTGGGGATTAGTGACCATAATATGGTAGAATTCTTTATCAAGATGGAGAGTGCCAAAGTTAATTCAGAAACTAGGGTCCTGAACTTAAGGAAAGGTAACTTTGATGGTATGAGGCGCGAATTGGCTAGATTAGACTGGCAAATGATACTTAAAGGGTTGACGATGGATAGGCAATGGCAAACCTTTAAAGATCATATGGACGAACTTCAACAATTGTACATCCCTGTATGGAGTAAAAATAAAACGGGAAAGGTGGCTCAACCGTGGCTAACAAGGGAAATTAAGGACAGTGTTAAATCCAAGGAAGAGGCATGCAAATTTGCCAGAAAAAGTAGCAAACCGGAGGACTGGGAGAAATTTAGAATACAGCCGAGGAGGACAATAGGTTTAATTAAGAGGGGGAAAATAGAGTACAAGAGGAAGCTTGCCGGAAACATAAAAAATGACTGCAAAAGCTTCTATAGGTATGTGAAGAGAAAAAGATTAGTGAAGACAAGCGTTGGTCCCTTGCAGTCGGGTTCGGGTGAATTTATAATGGGGAACAAAGAAATGGCAGACCAATTGAACAAGTACTTTGGTTCTGTCTTCACAAAAGAAGACACAAATAACCTTCCCGATGTACTAGAGGTCCGAAGGACTAGTGAGAAGGAGGAACTGAAGGATATCCTTATTAGGCAGGAAATTGTGTTAGGGAAATTGATGGGGTTGAAGGCCGATAAATCCCCAGGGCCTGATAGTCTACATCCCAGAGGACTTAAGGAAGTGGCCCTAGAAATAGTGGATGCATTGGTGATAATTTTCCAACAGTCTATCAAATCTGGATCAGTTCCTATGGACTGGAGGGTTGCTAATGTAATGCCACTTTTTAAAAAAGGAGGGAGAGAGAAAACGGGTAATTATAGACCAGTTAGCCTGACATCGGCGATGGGGAAAATGTTGGAATCAATCATTAAGGATGAAATAGCAGCGCATTTGGAGAGCAGTGATAGGATTGGTCCAAGTCAGCATGGATTTATGAAAGAGAAATCATGCTTGACAAATCTTCTGGAATTTTTTGAGGATGTAACTTGTAGGGTGGACAAGGGAGAACCAGTGGATGTGGTGTATTTGGACTTTCAAAAGGCTTTTGACAAGGTCCCACACAAGAGATTGGTGTGCAAAATCAAAGCACATGGTATTGGGGGTAATGTACTGACGTGGATAGAGAACTGGTTGGCAGACAGGAAGCAGAGAGTCGGGATTAACGGGTCCTTTTCAGAATGGCAGGCAGTGACTAGTGGAGTGCCGCAGGGCTCAGTGCTGGGACCCCAGCTCTTTACAATATATATTAATAATTTAGATGATGGAATTGAGTGTAATATCTCCAAGTTTGCAGATGACACTAAACTTGGTGGTGGTGTGATCTGTGAGGAGGACACTAAGAGGCTGCAGGGTGACTTGGACAGATTAGGCGAGTGGGCAAATACATGGCAGATGCAGTATAATGTGAATAACTGTGAGGCTATCCACTTTGGGGGCAAAAACACGAAGGCAGAATATTATCTGAATGGTGGAAAATTAGGAAAAGGGGAGGTGCAGCGAGGCCTGGGTGTCATGGTTCATCAGTCATTGAAAGCTGGCATGCAGGTACAGCAGGCAGTGAAGAAGGCAAATGGTATGTTGGCCTTCATAGCAAGGGGATTTGAGTATAGGAGCAGGGAGATCTTACTTCAGTTGTACAGGGCCTTGGTGAGGCCTCACCTGGAATATTGTATTCAGTTTTGGGTCTCCTAATCTGAGGAAGGATGTTCTTGCTATTGAGGGAGTGAAACGAAGGTTCACCAGACTGATTCCAGGGATGGCTGGAATGACATATGAGAAGAGACTGGATCAACTGGGCCTTTATTCACTGGAGTTCAGAAGGATGAGAGGGGATCTCATAGAAACATATAAGATTCTGACTGGACTAGACAGGCTAGATGCGGGAAGAATGTTCCCGATGTTGGGGAAGTCCAGAACCAGGGGACACAGTCTTAGGATAAGGGGCAGGCCATTTAGGACTGAGATGAGGAGAAACTTCTTCACTCAGAGAGTTGTTAACCCGTGGAATTCCCTGCCGCAGAGAGTTGTTGATGCCAGTTCATTGGATATATTCAAGAGGGAGTTAGATATGGCCCTTGCGGTTAAGGGGATCAAGGGTTATGGAGAGAAAGCAGGAAAGGGGTACTGAAGGAATGATCAGCCATGATCTTATCGAATGGCGGTGCAGACCCGAAGGGCCGAAAGGCCTACTCCTGCATCTATTTTCTATGTTTCTATGTTTCTATGTTGACATATCGCAAGTTCCCTGTTTAGGTGCATGCGCAGTGCATGCCTAAACCCGGAACGTGCGGGGCCCCAACTGGTGCATATGCACCTCGTATGTACCTGTACGGGGTACAAATTGAACCCCATTATAAAACTGTCACAGGATGACCACAATCCCAATTTACTTATTTACAGGCAATGCCGCATGTTCAAATGCAAACTTGTGTATTTGAGGTCATTTAAGATTGTCCCACTGGAAAAGTATAGTGCTAATGATATTAATATATAAATTAATATTCATATTATTCACCAGTAGATGTGTTTCATTGGTTTCATTAGGAAGCATTCAAAGGGATAATGTAATTTCTTTCGCTTTCTCCCTCTTCTCAGTTTTCTCTCCTGCTCTCCTGAAGGTGATGAATTACCATTATGGTTCCATGGGCCCTAGCCATCTTTCAGTTCCCCATCCAAGTGGCTATTCTTCATTTATGGGACAAGTCAGTGAAGCTCCAATTTTGACTGGAAGAAGGAATCGGATCGGCAGCAAGAGAGATAGGCATCCAACCCTCCCTGATGCCCAACAGCACGAAGCCTGGGTGTTTGTAACTCATGAGCCTCATCTGCATGCACCCAGTCAGCTTCCACGATCATGCCACAGTTAAAATTGCAGTCAGGGTTGATGATGTCACCAGACTACGATCTGGATATTTAAAGAAGGACCCCGCCAGCTGCAGACGGGCATCCATGCTGCCTGTTCAGAAGAGCAGGTTAAAATTGAAGATAGTTAGATCCATGCGGGACGTCGGTGGGTCAGTCACCTGGCAGATTTCAACTGTGTGCCCACCCGGGTGGGCAAGTTTAAGATCGCCCCTTGAGCCTCAGCAGGTTGTTTGAATTTAGGTGCATCACGGTTGACCCCATTCCTCCCTTACAAACGTCAATGAGGGAGTCATTTCCAGCAGTGATCTCTGGGTAACAACAAGAAGTGGAAATCTTGCCTGAATTTTTTCATTAAAAGCAGAAAATGCTGGAAATGCACATCAGATTATTCAGCATCAGTCAAGAAAAAAGATAAGTTATTGTTTTGCGTGCAAGAGTCTAACACCTAAAATATGAACTTGTCTTTTCTCTTTTCAGATGTTGAATCGAATCATAGAATCTTAAATATTCATGGTATAGAAGAAGGCCATTTGGCCCATTGTGTCTCTGCTGGCCGAATAAGAGCTATCTAGCCTAATCCTACTTTCCAGCTCTTGTTCCGTATCCTTGTAGGCTACCACACTTCAAGTGCATATCCAAGTACTTTTTAAATGTGGAGGGATTTTGCCTGTACCACCCTTTCAGGCAGTGAGTTCCAGACTTCCACCACCCCCTGGGTGAAAGAGTTCTCCTCAACTCCCCTCTAATCCTTCTACCAATAAATCTATGCCCCCTGGTCACTGACCTATTTGATAAGGGAAATAGGTCCTTCCTATTAAAGCTAATAAAGCCTTCTTAACCACCTTATCTACCTGCCTTCAAGGATCTGTAGACATGCACTCCAAGGTCTCTCTGTTCCTTTACACTTCTCAGTGTCCTACCATTTTTTGTGCTTTCCCTTGCCTTGTTAACCCTCCCCAAATGCATTACCTCACACTTCTCCGGATTGTATTCCATTTTCCACTTTTCTGCCACCTGACCAGTCCATTCATATCTTCCCTGCAGTCTACAGCTTTCTTTCTCACTATCAACCACAAAGCCAATATTTGTATCATCTGAAAACTTCTTAATCATGTCCCTACATTGAAGTCTAAATCTTTGAGATATACCACAAAAAGCATGGACCACATATTGAGCCCTGCAGAACCCTACTGGAAACAGCCTTCCAGTGATAAAAACACCCATCAATCATTACCCTTTACTTCCTGAGTCAATTTTGGATCCAACTTCCCACATTTCCTTGGATCCTATGGGCTTCTATTTTTCTGACCCGTCTGCCATGTGGGGTCTTGTCAAAATCCTTGCTAAGATCCATGTAGACTACATCAAATGCAGTACCCACACTGACCCTCCTTGTTATCGTCTCAAAAAATTCAATCAATTTGGTCAGACATGACCTTTTCTTAACAAATCCACGCTGACTGTCCTTGCTTTATCTTAATCTGTGCCTTTCTAAATGCTGATTAATACTGTTCCTCAGAAATTTTCTGTCTTTGCTTTCCTAATTTCCAATTTAATTTCACCCCTGCACATTCTACACTCCTCTTGGCTTTCTGCAATATTGAACACTCAGTATCTGTCATGTGCTTCCCTTTTTAGCCTTATCCTACCCTGAATGCTCCTCGACATCGAGGGGACTCCAGATTTAGGAGTCCCACCCTTTTTCTTTGTGGGAACATATTTGCTCTGAACCCTCACTATCTCCTTCTTGAATGCCTCCCACTGCTCTGACACTGATTTACCTTCAAGTAGCTGTTTCCAGTCCATTGATTTTTACTAAATCCCATCTCAGCTCAGTAAAATTGGCCTTTCCCCAATTGAGAACCAGCTGTGTATATTCAGCATTATCAGTTTTCATTGCAGACTTCCATACATTTAGAATGCTTTTTTTCTTATTTGTACTGGTATTTCAGTTAAGAATAGGGTAAATATGCACAAACATTGCAATGATTTCTTCAAACAGCAACGTTCACTATTCTAACCAGTAAAAAGGCACATTACTTGAACTCACAGAGGTCCTATTTCTCAGCCCTTTACAAATGAATATTCACAGACACTTTTGTGTAGAGATCTTGTTTCTATATTAACTACAGTGTATCTGTTAGTAGGTGGCACCCATGGTTCCCACAAATTGAAGTTACTAGAATGTGTTATTAGCAACAGAGTGACTGAGCATTTGGACAAATATGAGCTGATCAGCGAGAACCAGCATGGATTTGTCAAGCGTAAGTCATGTTAACGAACCTAGTTGATTTTTTTCAGGAAGTAACAAATGTGGTAGATAAGGGAGTGTCTATGGATTTTATTTATATGGACTTCCAGAAGGCAATCAACAAGGTTCACCATAAGAGAATGTTAACAAAAATGAGAATGCACAGAATTGGAAACAACCTATTGGATTGGATAGGGAATTGATTAGAAGATAGAAGGCAGAGAGTAGGGATAATGGGTATGTACTCAAATTGGTAGAATGTGGCTAGTGGTGTCCATCCTCCCACACCTATATTTCACTATATTTAGATGAAGGAACAGAGAGCAAATATCTAAGTTTGCTGACGATACTAAGTTAGGTGGCACAGTAAATAGTTGCAAGGGGGACATTGAATTGATAGATTAAGTGAATGGGAAAAACTGTGGCAGATGGAGTTCAATGTGGGAAACTGTAAGATTACCCACTTCGGACCTAAGAAAGATAGATCAGAGTATTTTCCAAATGGCGAGAAGCTAGGAACTGTGGATGAGTAGAGAGATCTAGAGGTCCAAGTACAGAAATCACTAAATGTTAGTGGGCAGGTACAAAAAATAATTTAAAAGGGTAATGGAATGTTGGCCTTTATCTCAAGAGGGCTGGAATACAAAGGGGTGGAAGTTATGTTACACCTGCACAGAGCTTGTCGAGAGTACTGCATTCAGGAAGGATATATGGACCATGGAGGGGGTGCAACACAGATTCACCAGAATGATACCTGGGCTTAAAAGGGTTAAATTGTGAGGACAGGTTGAATAGACTAGGCTTGTATTCCCTTGAATATAGAAGATTAATGGGTGATCTAATTGAGGCATTTAAGGTGCTCAAAGGAGTTAAAAGGGTAGATAGAAAGAAATGGGGCATAACCTTAAAATTAGAGCCAGGCCATTCAGGGATGATGTCAGAAAGCACTTTTTGCCACAAAGGATAGTGAAAATCTGGGACTCTTTCTCCAAAAAGCTATTTAGGCTCGGGGGCTGATTTTCATCAAGGCCTCCACCCACCCAAGTGCTGCCCAAAGTGCCGTCGATGGCCGGCAAGGTACCAGACGGTACTTTGGGCGGGATATTCATTGCCGAGGTCCCTTGAAGGTCGGTGAGCGGCAAATGGACAATGTATGCCACCAATCCGGGCAGCAGCCGGCGGGAGCTCTCATTCTCGGCGGCAAAGGCACTTGCCGCCCAACTGCCGCCGAGGTTGGAGTCGGACCCAGGGAGGGTCGAAGACCTGAAAAAAAAATCATCAGTAAAAAATGTTTAAACTATCGAAAAACCTTCAGGGGACCCCATCCAGGTAAGTCGCTGTGGAAAACATAATTTAAACTGCTTACTAACCTTTTTTTCAGGTTCTTCATACTTACCGCAGCGGTCCACCCCCGTTCTGGCATCGACTCCCGCCCGCATCAATATGGGAACTCGGCGGGCAGGAGGTCAGTTGCACCACTCGGCCGTCCACTGACGTCAGCGGGCGGTTCCAGGTGGCTCTCCCCTCCCGCCTGCTCCAGGCCACCTCGAAAGTAGCACTGGGCGGATCTGCAAGAGCAATGTCAGTGGCAATTGGCGGGCGGTGAGTTGATGAATTTCAGCCCCGACGTCAATTGAAAATTTCAAAACAGAAATTGCTAGATTTTTTTCAGCAATGGTATTAATTGTTACTGAACCAAAACTGCTAGATGGAGTTAAGATACAGATCAGCCAAGATCTAATTGAATGGCAGAACAAGCTTGAGGGGCTGAAAGACCCACTCCTGTTTTGAAATGAAACAGGTTTCATAAATTGTACTGCCACACAGCGGGTATGTTAGGATCTATCCTGTATTATGTTAAAAATTATGAAGGGTTTTGAAAGAGTAAATAAGGAGAAAGTGTTTCCAGTGGCAGGAGGGTCGGTAACTGGAGGACGTAGATTTAATATAATTGGCAAAAGGACCAGAGATGTGATGGGGAGAACTTTTTTACGCAACGAGATGCTATGTTCTGCAGCGCATTGCCTGAAAACATGGTTCAAGCAGATTCAGTAATAACTTTCAATGGAGAATTGGATATAGAAACATAGAAATCTAAGCGCAGAAGGAGGCCATCGTGTCCGCGCCAGTTGACAAAGAGCCACACGAACCTCGGTCAGCAGCCCTGAAGGTTGCATATAAACTTATGAACAACAAACAATGGAGGAAAGGTAAAGAGCATCTTGCCCAACCAGTCTGCCCCACACAACTGCGACACCCCCTGCACCGAAACATTCGACACTCCACCCCAACCGCAGCCTTGTGATCGCCTGGGATAGGCAAATAAAAAGATTAAAAACCCAGGCCAATTGAGGAAAAAATCTGGGAAAATTCCTCTTCGACCCATCCAGGTGATCAAAATTAGTCCAGGAGATTATCCTGGTCGTATTCGATTCCCTGCAGTACTTACCATCGTATCTGTACCAGCCAACAAGAGGTTATCCAGTCGAATCCCACTTACCAGCTCTTGGTCCTTAACCATGCAGCTTACGGCACTTTAAGTGCCCATCCAAGCACCTTTTAAATCTGGTGAGTGTTTCTGTATCCACCACCCTTCCAGGCAGTGAGTTCCAGACCCCTACAACCCTCTGCATGAAGAAGCTTCTGCTCAAATCCCCTCTATATCTTCCATCAACCATCTTAAAACTATGTCCCCTCGTAATTGATCCCTCCACCAATGGAAATAAGCCCTTGCTAGCCACTATATCCAGGCCCCTCGAAATTTTATGCACCTCAATGAGGTCTCCTCTCAGCCTCCTCTGTTCCAGTGAGAACAAACCCAGCCTATCCAATCTGTCCTCATAGCTAAGTTTCTCCATTCCAGGCAGCATTCTAGTAATTCTCCTCTGCACCCTCTCTAGTGCAATCACGTCCTTCCTATAATACGGCAACCAGAACTGCACGCAGTATTCCAGCTGTGGCCTAACCAGAGTATTATACAATTTAAGCATAACCTCCCTGCTCTTATATTCTATGCCTCGGCCAATAAAGACAAGCATTCCGTATGCCTTCTGAACCATCTTATCCACCTGGCCTGCTACTTTCAGGGATCTGTGAACAAGCACTCCAAGGACCCTTTGTTAATCTAAGTGGCCAACCATTTAATGTGTATACCCTCCCCAAGTGCATTATCTCACACTTCTCCGAATTAAATTCCATTTGCCACTGTTCTGCCCACCTGACCAGTAGATTGATATCCTCCTTCAGTCCTTGACTTTCCTCTTCATTATTAACCACACAGCCAATTTTAGTGTCATCTGCAAATTTCTTAATCATACTCCCTATATTCAAATCTAGATCATTGATGTATACCACAAAAAGCAAGGGACCCAGTACTGAGCCCTGCGGAACCCCACTGGAAACATCCTTCCAGTCACAAAAACATCCATCAGCCATTACCCTTTGTTTCCTATCTCTAAGCCAATTTTTGATCCAACTTGTCACTTTGCCCTGGATCCCATGGGCTTTAACCTCCATCACCAGTTTACCATGTGGGACCTTATCAAAAGCTTTGCTAAAGTCCATATACATTACATCGTATGCACTACCCTCATCAACCCTCCTGGTTACCTCCTCGAAAAATTCAATCAGGTTAGTCAAACACGATCTTCCCTTAACAAATCTGTGCCGACTGTTCCCAATTAATTCTTGCCTTTCTAAATGTAGATTTATCCTGTCTTTCAGGATTTTTTCCCAATAATTTTCCCACCACTGAGGTTAGGCTGACAGGCCTGTAATTACTCGGGCTTATCCCTTTCTCCCTTCTTAAAAAAGGGTACCACATTAGCAGTCCTCCTGTCCTCTAGCACCATGCCCAAATCCAAAGAGGACTGGAAAATGATGGTCAAGGCCTCTGCTATTTCCTCTTTTACTTCGCTCAACAGCCTGGGATGCATTTCACCCAGAATTTCATACTCCTTCTCGATAGCAGTATCTGCATTACCACTTTCCTTTGTGAAAACAGATGTAAAGTATTCATTAAGAACCATACCACCATTTTCCGCCTCCACACGGTGATTACCCTCTTGGTCTCTAACAGGCCCTACCCTTTCTTTAGTTATCCTCTTGCTCTTAACATATTTGCAGAACATCTTTGGGTTTTCCTTGATTTAACTTGGCAAGAATTTTTTATGCTCTTTCTTAGCATTCCTATTATCCTTTTTAATTTGACCTCTGAACTTTCTATATTCCTCCAAAGATTCTACATTACTTAGCTGTCGGTGTATGATATAAGCTTCCCTTTTTTTTTCTTTATCCTCCCCTGTAAGTCCCTAGACATCCAGGGGTTCTAGAATTGTTACTCCCACCCTTTTTTTTTAAGGGCACATATTTGGCCTGAGCCCTCTGGATCTCCTCCTTGAATGCCTCCCATTGTTCCAACACTGATTTACCTAAAAGTAGCTGTTTCTAGTCCATTGTGGCCAAATCACTTCTCAACTTAGTAAAGTTAGCTTTTCCCCAATTTGTGAGCCTAGCTCTGTCAAGCCCATGTGGCGCCTGATGTGCAACGGTCACCACATGTTAAAAAAATCCACGCACAGGCATCTTCCACCCCTTCAATTCGACCTCAGGACTGGAACATCGGGTCCTTCATTGAAACATCTGTGAACTCATGTGGAAGCAAGTCATCCTCGTTCGAGGGACCGTCTATGGTGATGCTCTCCCACTGATACCCCTTCCACCTGCCCAGTTTCATTCTCCAAAACTAAGTCAAAAACCCGCCCCTCTCGTGTTGGGCTTGTTACATACTGACTAAGAAGGTTCTCTTGAATGCATTTTAAGAATTCGGCACCCTCTATACCCATCACACTATATTTGTCCCAATCAATATTAGGATAGTTAAAATCACCTACTATTATTGCCCTATGGTTTTCGGACTTCACAGAAATTTGCTAACATATTTGCTCTTCTATCTCCCTCCCACTGTTTGGGGGTCTATAATACACAGTCAGCAGTGTGATCGCCTTTTTTATATTTCAATTCGACCCAAATGGCCTAATTTGGTGATCTCTCTAACATACTATCCCTTCTCACAGCTGCAATAGTTTCTAAAATCAATACGGCGACCCCCACAGCGCCCCCACCCCCCGCTGACCCACCCCCCCACTTTTAACGCCCTTCTCTGTCTTGTCTAAAAATCCTGTAGCCAGGAATAATGATTTGCCAAACCGGCCCCTCTTTCAGCCATGTCTCTGTAATGGCTATAATGTCATACTCCCAAGTGTTTACCTGTGCTCTTAGCTCATCTGCATTATTCACTATACTCCTTGCATTAAAGTATGTACCATTTAGCACAGGAAGACCTCCTTGATTACTACTTATTAACCCTTGTTTCTGTTGTGTATCTGTAAAGCATGTACTCCCATGTTCCGCCACCAGGGAGTGCATCCCCTGAAGTCCCAAGAGATCCCAGCATCCCTTGGGAGCACTGAATAAGCCGGCCCCTAAGGCTTGTTCCTCACTCTGGAGTGTCTTAATAAAGACTGTGGTCATGTTACTTTAACCTCCCTGTGTGCAGTCTCATCTGTGTTAGGAACACAACAACTAGCGACGAGTATACGAATCCAACGCAAAGAGGCAGCAAACTGTGGGCATCCTGGAGAAGTTCTCGGAGGGTGAGGATTGGAAAGCCTATGTCGAATGGCTAGACCAGTACTTTGTAGCCAACGAGCTGGATGGAGAAGGAAGCGCTGCAAAAAGGAGTGCGATCCTCCTCACGGTCTGCGGGGCACCAACCTACAGCCTCATGAAGAATCTTCTGGCTCCAGTGAAACCCACAGATAAGTCATATGAGGAGCTGTGTACACTGGTTCAGGAACATCTTAACCCGAGGGAGAGTGTGCTGATGGCGAGGTATCGGTTCTACACGTGCTAGCGATCTGAAGGTCAGGAAGTGGCGAGCTACGTCGCCGAGCTAAGGCGACTTGCAGGAAATGTGAGTTTGATAGCTACCTGGAGCAAATGCTCAGACCTTTTTGTCCTGGGCATTGGCCACGAGACCATCCTATGAAAACCTTTGACTGTAGAGACACCGAACCTCTGTAAGGCCATTGTGATAGCACAGGCATTTATGTCCACCTGTAATAACACCAAACAAATCTCTCAGTACACAAGTGCTAGCAATGTTCATAAATTATCTGGAACTGTGTTTGCAAGCAGAAATGTACAGGGCAGAAACCACGAGTCTGCAACTGCCAGCAGGCCTCAGGTGACCCAGATGACTCAGAGTCCGCAACAAAGGATGAATACAAGGCAATTCACACTTTGTTGGCGTTGTGGAGGCTTCCATTCAGCCTATTCATGCTGCTTCAAAGGGTATGTTTGCAAGAGCTGTGGAACAATGGGGTACCTCCAACAAGCTTGCAGATGAGCTGCAAGCTCTGCAAAACCTGCTAACCACCACGTGACAGAGGAAAATTGGTCCATGGTGGATCAAAGCAATTTTGAGCCTCAGAGAGAGGAGGCAGGGTGCACACATTTTTGACGAAATGTCCACCGATAATGCTAAATGTAAAATTGAATGGCTTACCCGTAGCCATGGAACTGGACACTGGCACTAGCCAATCCATTATGAGTAAAAAGGTGTTTGAGAGACTGTGATGCAACAAGGCACTCAGACCAGCCCTGAGCCCAATCCACACGAAACTGAGAACATACACCAAAGAGCTTATCACTGTCCTGGACAGCGCGATGGTCAAGGTCACCTACGAGGGCACGGTGAATGAACTGCCACTCTGGATTGTCCCGGGCGATGGCCCCACACTGCTTGGAAGGAGCTGGCTGGGCAAAATCCGCTGGAACTGGGATGACATCCGAGCACTATCACATGTCGATGAGACCTCATATACCCAGGTTCTTAACAAATTTCCTTGCCTTTTTGAGCCAGGCATTGGAAACTTTTCCGGGGCAAAGGTACGGATCCACTTGGTCCCAGAGGCATGACCTAATCACCACAAGGCGCGAGAGGTACCTCACATGATGAGGGAGTGAGTGAAAATCGAGCTGGACAGGCTGCAACGCGAGGACATCATCTCCCCAGTGGAATTCAGCGAGTGGGCCAGCCCAATTGTTCTAGTACTCAAAAGTGATGGCACGGTGGATTTGCGGCGATTATAAAGTAACTATTAATCATTTCTCGCAACAGGACCAATACCCGCTACCTAAGGCAGACGACCTATTTGCGATGCT
Source organism: Pristiophorus japonicus (assembly GCF_044704955.1). NCBI lineage: Eukaryota > Metazoa > Chordata > Chondrichthyes > Pristiophoridae > Pristiophorus > Pristiophorus japonicus. Next base: position 74,764,987 of record NC_091983.1, on the reverse strand, counting down.
GGCAGGAGGCAAGACATTCACCAAGCTCAACCTGACTTCGGCCTACATGATGCAGGAGCTGGAGGAGTCTACGAAGGGCCTCACCTGCATCAACACGCACAAGGGACTGTTCATCTACAACAGATGCTTGTTTGGAATTCGGTCAGCTGCAACGATCTTCCAAAAAAACATGGAGAGCCACGCACGGTGGTTTTTCAGGACGATATATTGGTCATGGGTCGGAACACCGCCGAGCACCTACAAAACCTGGAGGAGGTCCTCCAGTGACTGGATCACGTAGGGCTGCGGCAGAGGCCGAAATGCGTCTTCATGGCAACAGAAGTGGAGTTTTTGGGGAGAAAGATCGCAGCGGACGGCATTCGGCCCACAGACACCAAGACAGAGGCTATCAGGAATGCGCCCAGGCCACAGAACGTCACGGAGCTGTGTCGTTCCTGGGACTCCTCAACTATTTTGGTAACTTCCTACCAGGGTTAAGCACCCTCATCGAGCCCCTACATTGCGTAAAGGTGAGAACTGGGGAAAAAACCAAGTAATTGCTTTTGAGAAAGCCAGAAACATTTTATGCTCAAATCAGCTGCTTGTATGGTATAACCCGTGGAAAAGACTTGTGCTAGCATATGATGCGTCGTTGTACGGAGTCGGGTGTGTATTACAACAAGCTAATATTGCAGAGAAGTTGCAACCTATCGCCTATGCCTCCAGGAGTTTGTCTAAGTCCGAGAGGGCCTACAGCATGATTGAGAAAGAGGCATTAGCGTGCGTGTTCAAGGTAAAGAAAACGCATCAGTACATGTTTGGCCTCAACTTTGAGCTGGAAACCGATCACAAGCCCCTCATATCCCTGTTCGCTGAAAACAAGGGGATAAGTACTAATGCCTCAGTCTGCATACAAAGGTGGGCACTCGCGCTATCAGCGTATAACTATACCATCCGCCACAGGCCAGGCACCAAGAACTGTGCGGATGCTCTCAGTTGGCTACCATTGCCCACCACGGGGGTGGAAAAGGCGCAGCCTGCAAACTTGTTGATGGTGACGCAGCCCACAGACTTGCTGATGGTCATGGAAGTATTTGAAAATGATAAATCACCCGTCATGGCCCGCCAGGTTAGTACTTGGACCAACCAAGATCCTCTGTTGTCCCTAGTAAAAAACTGTGTACTGCATGGGAGCTGGGCCAGCATCCCCGTTGAAATGCAAAAGCTAATCAAGCCGTTCCAGCGGCAAAAAGACGAGCTGTCCATTCAGACAGACTGCCTGTTGTGGGGTAACCGCGTAGTGCTACCCAAAAAAGGCAGGGAGACGTTCATCTCGGATCTCCACAGCACACACCCGGGTACAGTAATGATGAAAGCGATAGCCAGATCCCACGTGTGGTGGCCCAGTATCGACTCTGACTTCGAATCCTGTGTACGACAATGCAGTGTGTATGCTCCATTGAGCAACACGCCCAGAGAGGCACCACTAAGTTTGTGGTCCTGGCCCTCCAGACCATGGTCGAGGATCCATGTCGACTATGCGGGCCCGTTTCTCGGTAAAATATTCCTGGTGGTGGTGGATGCTTTTTCAAAATGGATTGAATGTGAAATAATGTTTGGAAGCACTGCCACCGCCATCATTGAAAGCCTGAGGGCCATGTTTGCCACCCACAGCCTGCCTGACATACTGGTCAGTGACGGGCCATGTTTCACCAGTGCCGAATTTAAAGAATTCATGACCTGCAATGGGATCAAACATGTCACCTCAGCCCCGTTTAAACCAGCCTCCAATGGGCAGGCAGAGCGGGCAATAGAAACAATCAAACAGAGCCTTAATCGAGTCACAGTAGGCTCACTCCAAACCCGCCTGTCCCGAGTACTGCTCAGCTACCGCACGAGACCCCACTCCCTCACAGGGGTGCCCCCGGCTGATCTACTTATGAATAGGACACTTAAAACCAGACTCTCGCTGGTTCACCCCAACCTGCATTATCAGGTAGAGTGCAGGCGGCAGCAACAAAATGTAAATGATGGTCGCGCCACTGTGACACGGGAAATTGATCTGAATGACCCTGTGTATGTGCTAAACTATGGACATGGTCCCAAGTGGATCGCGGGCACGGTGATAGCTAAAGAAGGGAGTAGGGTGTTTGTAGTCAAACTAGACAATGGACAAATTTGCAGAAAGCAGCTGGACCAAACGAGGCTGCGGTTCACAGACTACCCTGAACAACCCACAGCAGACACCACCTTTTTCGAGCCCACAACACACACCCAAAGGATCAACGACACCACACCGGACCAGGAAATCGAACCCATCACGACCAACAGCCCAGCAAGGCCAGGCTCACCCAGCAGCCCTGCAGGGCCAACAACACGCCAGCCCAGCGAGGGCACAGCCAACACACCAGAACAGACATTTGTACTGAGGCGGTCCACCAGGGAAAGAAAGGCTCCCGACCGCCTCACCTTGTAAATAGTTTTCACTTTGACTTTGGGGGGGAGTGATGTTGTGTATCTGTAAAGCATGCACTCCCATGTTCCGCCACCAGGGAGTGCATCCCCTGAAGTCCCAAGGGATCCCAGCATCCCTTTGGAGCACTGTATATAAGCTGGCCCCTAAGGCCTGTTCCTCACTTTGGAGTTTCTTAATAAAGACTGAGGTCACAGTTACTTTAACCTCCCTGTGTGCAGTCTCATCTGTGTTGGGAATACAACAGTTTCCTCTGTCTTACGGATTCACTTTCTACATTCTTGCTATCCAATTTCAGCTTTACTTCCTTCTCTATTGAATTTATTCTCAGGTTCCCATCCCCCTGCCAAGCTAGTTTAAATTCTCCCCAACAACACTAGCAAAATTCCCTGTGAGGATATAGGTCCCGACGATGTTTAGATGCCTGGTTCATACAGTTCCCATCTCCCCCAGAAGCGGTCCCAATGCCTCAAGAATTTAAAGCCCTCCCTCCTACACCAACTCTCCAGCCATGCGTTTATCCTCTCGATCCTTCTATTCTTGTACTCATTAGCATGTGGCACTGGTAGTAACCTGGAGATTACTATCTTTGAGGTCCTACCCGTTAATTTTACACCTAGATCCCTAAATTCTGCCTGTAGGACCTCATCCCTCATTTTACCTATGTCATTGGTGCCGATATGGATCACGACCTCTAGCTGTTTACCCTCTCTCCCCAGAATGCCTTGTGTCCGCTCTGTGACATCCTTGATCCTGGCACCAGGGAGGCACCATACCATCCTGGAGTCCCGTCTACGGCCGCAGAAACGCCTCTCTGTTCCCTAACTATTGAATCCCCTACCACTACAACTATTTTATTATTTGTCCCTCCCCCCTGTGCAGCTGAGCCACCCATGGTGCCTTGGACTTGGCTCTGGCTGCACTCCCCAGAGGCACCATTGCCTTCACCGGTACTCAAAAGAGAATATTGGTTGGAAAGCGAGTTGGACTCAGGGGAGCCTCCTGCACTAACTGCCTAGCATTCTTCCTCCATCTGGTGGTCACCCACTTCCCCTCTGCCTGCACGCTTTTAAGCTGTGAGGTGACAACCTCCTGAAACATGCTATCGAAGTAGCTCTCAGCCTCGCGGATGCACCGTAGTGACTCCAGCTGCTGCTCAAGCTCCAAGCGACACCATCAGAGCGCGCACCTTGAAGGTAAATTCACTTCAAAAAGTCTTTCAGCCACCTGTTGGTGCCAATGACATTTTTTGGGGTCAGAACAGTGCTAGCTAAACGGCGTGTTGCGTGGAGCAGCATTATTTTTGACAAGATTTTTTCGGACTTTTCACAAGTTTGCCAATTGCCTTGTTCAGTCCGGGATTGCGTGCTAGTTGACTAGAGTCTTCAATCTTGGCAACACAGAACTCTCATTGTGGAGGTTTTGCTTGCGGAGGGCAAATAAATGGGCTCAATGCTGGCAGCGGAACACCACCTGTGCATTGTACGCGGCAGGGAGGCATGCAGGAGAAGCAGCGACATCTCCAACGGCTCCAGAGGCAGCGGGCAAAGGACACAGCACACGTGGCTGCCAAACATGCAGAAGGCCATGGAGATGGCGACAGACCTCAACCCAGAGAGGTGGCCCAGGAAGGACCTGCTGTCAGGAGGAGGGTCAGGTACGCTGACCCCCCGCATCAGTTGTGAGTGAGATAGACAGAAGGCAGGATGCACAGGAGGCAGAGGGTTGCCAGCAGCAGGCTGCAGATGGTGAGGAGCAACAAGAGCATAAGGGAGAAAGCAATAAGGCAGCTGCCACAGGAAGGCACAAGCATAGATGTGGGGGGAGAAGGCCCTATCTTGCAAGGGTCTACAGACAGCAGTTCTTATACATGGACCTGACGGATGACCAATGTCTCCGGAGACTTTGATTCTGGAAGGACATCATGACAAAGCTGTGCAATCTCCTGCAGCCAGACCTCCAGGCTCAAATAAGATTGAGGACAACTCTGACTGTCACATCCAAGGTGACCAGAGCACTCAATTTCTATGCAATTGGATCGTTTCAAGCTGCAAATGCAGACATCTCGAACATCTCCCAGTCCTCCTGCATAGCTCCATCCGTCAGGCGACAGTTGCTGTCTATAAGAGAAGGAGGGACTACATAACCTTCCCGATGACCAGGGAGAAGCAGTTGGAGCATCAGACCGAATTTGTGAGAATTGCAGGCTTCCCCAGGGTTCAGGGTGTTATAGACCGCACCCACGTCACATTGAGGGCGCCGCAGAACAATCTTCAGAAACCGCAAGGGATTCCACTCCCTCAATGTCCAGCTGGTGTGTGACCACCATCGCAAAATCATAGCAGTTGATGCCCGGTATCCTGGCAGCAGCCACGATGTCGTCATCCTGCGCCAGACCGGTGGTGCCCGCTGAATTTGCTGGCCCAAACCAAGATTGCAACTGGCACCTTGGAGACAAGGCTATCCACTGTGCACTTCGCTGCTGACTCCCCTTCGCAACCTCAAGGCTGCTGTACAACAAGACTACAATAACACTCATTCAGCCACCAGGTGCATCACTGAGTAGTGCATCAGAATCCTTAAACGGAGGTTCCGTTGCCTGGATCGCTCTGGTAGAGTGTTGCAATACTCGCCTGAGCGTGTCTCTCTATTCATGGTCATCTGCTACATGCTTTACAACCTAGTAATCATGAGGGCACAACCATTGGAAGACAAGCCAGCAGTACCAGCTGAGGAGGAAGACCATGAGGAGGAGGCGCAGGAGCACGACATGCAGGAGCATGACGCGCAGGAGCACGAATAGCAGGAGGAAGAGGAGGAAGAAGAGGCACGAGAGGAGGCACAGGAGGAGGACAAGGATGCGGGTCACCGGCCACACAGGAGGAAGCGTCGCCATCTGTACCCTGCAAGTGAAGTGCAGAAGCATCTCATTGCTCGTTTCTGATGAGTTCATGCGCACTTCACCCTTTGTGCATCTCCATGCGCAACCCAATGGGCCCTTTCACACATCATTGGCCACAGTGAAATGAGAAACCTGCACAGATACTGAAACACAAAATAAAGATTTATTTCACGAGGAAAAAACATACAGATAATCATTTATCACCCTTGTGCAGTTCTTTTCAACCCCTCTTATGCAAACCTATTCTCGAATTATGTCACAGCGTCTCCCCTGTGGCTGCACCATGGCTCTGGGAAGGCTACTGTGTTTCAGGTGTAGAAACTACAGATTTCCTTCTAGGATGCCCTCAACGAGCTGTAGCCCTGGAAGGGCCAGCTGCAGACTGGGCCGCACCCTCTTCAGTAGGGATTGGCTGGGGCGATTCCATGCTTGGCGCCAATGGCAGAGTGACAGGTCTAGGCTCAGGACTGCTGTGATCCTGAGAGAGCACATGAGAATCCTGGTCCGAGGAGCCTTTGCCACTCACCCAGGGCAGCACCTTACCATCCCTACTAATCACTAGAGCACAGGTTGGTGGTGTGGTGTGCCAACGTGAGGTCCTCCGTGGACCTTGGTGGACCCAGCCATGATGACAACAGTTAGACGTCGCGTGGTATGCAGTTGAGACTGCATGAGAGCAGACACAGTGTCGATGCCACCAGGGAGGACAGCAGTAAGACACTCCGTGGCCTGTTGCCCAGAGTGGATGAGAGCATTCTGCACTTCCAGGGCAGCTGCCGTCCTATCCAAAGCAGCACTCAGATGCTCGTTCCCTTGTGCCTGTGCTGTATTGGCAGCTGTCCCATTGTCCACGACTCGCAGCATCATAGCTGGACCCGCACGGTCACACTGGGAATCCACCATCATCTGAACACTGGCAATGATGAGCTCCATGGTGCGCGCAGAGCTGTCCACAATGCAGGAGGCAGACTCCTCCATGCTCCTGACCACTTGCGACAGGCTCTCTGGCAATCTTGCTGTTATGTCTTGAATAAAGAATCTGATCAGATAGTGTAAGCTTAAAGTAATGTGTGACCGTAGTCCTTTATTGCAGGTCTCCAGAGTGTCTCTTCAGCCTGTGAGGCCTCCTTATGTACAGGTGCTCCCAAGGGATTGTGGGATCCCTTGGGACTCCAAGGGATGAGCCCTCTGGTGGTTAAACAAGGTATTTACAGGTTTAGATATATAACGCTTGCCATTACCCCCCAACATCTGCGAATGCATGGGCTCCACCCTTCTTTCATAAGCCCCAACATCAATGGGCTTGTCTGAGTCCTCTGCAGCAGAACCCATGTGTGAACTCATCTACTGGAGAGATGGCACCCGAGGTTGTCTTTGCCCTTGACCATGCTGCAGCCCACTGGGCCGTGGTACTTCATCCAGTGCAGAACCCTCTGCTAAATCATAGGGACCCGACCACGTACTCCCAGTATCTGAGCTAGCATGTGCGAATGTAGGGAAGCAGTGGCGTGGAGCTGCCACAGTGTCCTCCTCTTCCTCAGCCTCATTGGACATGCTGCCAATAGATGGAGTGGCCTCAATGCTGTTGTCCTGGCTTTGCCTCACACTCGGGGTCTCATCTACAATCATAAATGGCACAGGGGCTCCCGTGAGGGTAAAGTAAGGCATTGCACCATGCAACCTGCAACTTGCACACTATCATAAGCAAACGTGTGATAGGCGCTGGCACTTTCAGGGAGAGGTGGCATTAAAGGAAGGCCTTCACTTACCGATGCTTCTCCCAGCGGGGTCCACATGACAGGTGCCCAGAGGGAAGGCAACACATGGGCCTACTAGCCTTTGCACACTTAGTCTCTGAACCGACACTGATGAGCCCTGTGATGACTTCCGCAATGCCAGCATGGTGCTACTCGACTTACGTTTGCACACCTCGGCGGACTCTGAGTTAAAGGATTCGGGGGCCTATACGCTCTGCCCTGGGCAGATTCACGTTCAACAGTTCTGCCTGTGAAAGGCACTATTCTATTTACAGTACTTGCCGGGTTTGAGTCCTGAGAGTGAGTCATCATCTGCTGGAGCTGGAGCTTGAGGTCATGAACGCCTGATTGATGTTGATGGCCTTCTGCAGAGTGACGATGGTTTCAGCAGTCAGTAGCCTGTGAAGAAGGACATCATGACTGATGCCAATTACAAAGATGTCCCACAACACATCAGCGAGGGATGCGCTGAATTCACACGGTCCTGCCAGCCTCCTGAGGTCGGCAGCGTATTTCGCGATTTCCTGGCCCTCGGGGCGGCGGTGTGTATAAAATCGATGCCTGGCCGTGAGGATGCTCTCCTTCAGTTTGAGTTGGTCCTGAATTAGCACTTTCAGCTCCTCGTATGACTTGGTCGTTGTTTTCTCTGGTGTAAGCAAGTCCCTGACGAGGTCGTAGACCTCCTGCCCACAACTGGTCAACAGGATAGCTCTGCGCTTATCTGTCAGCTTGGCTGGATCATCGCCTACCAGGTCGTTTGCTACGAAATATTGGTCGATCTGCTCCATAAAGGCTTCCCAATCTTCACACTCTGAGAACTTTTCTAATGCACCAACGTTAGTCATTTTTGCGTGAAAGTTTGTAATCTCGTCGCCAGTTGTTATGTCTCGAATACTCTTATGAATGACTCCACGAGGTCTAGTATTGTACTTGAGCTGTTGTGACCTTGGTCCCATTTATTGTAACTCCAGAGTGAGGCACAAGCATGGTGGGGAGCCCTTTATAGTGGGCCCTGCACACCTATGCAGGTGACCCTCAGGTCTCCCACCACAGTGCCCTCTGGTGGCACACCTTATGTGACTATGCAGTTAGTATACATGGTCTACATACATGACAGCGGTCATGAATGGAGGTCCCCGACAACTCCACATTGATCTCTCGCCAGGCATTCACAAACACGGCGTGCATCGGTCTGCCTATGTCGGGGTAAAGAACGCGACTTCTTCCCTCCAAACCTTCGATCAGGGTCTCGAGTTCCGCATCATAAAATATGCTGGCCCTCCTTGCTCTTCCTGGATTAGCCATGCCTTCGCAATAAACTGCTTCTCTTCTCAGAGCCAAGCTGCAAACCCGGCCCTTTAAGAAGGCCAGGGAGCAGCTGGCTCGTTAACAGCAGATCAGCACTTGCTGAATTTCACGGTCCAATCAGCCACTCCGGCCCCACATCGCTGCAAACAGCCCATTCCTCCATCAATACCGCACCACTCCTTTTTTCAGCAAAAATGCTGAATTTCCCTCTAATGGCCGCCACATCCATTGCAGCGGTAATAAATGGCAAAAAGCGGAAGGTGCACTTCGTTTCAGGCCATGGGCAATTTTGTCCCCATAATCAATGATTACAAGAGGCCAGATAACAAAATGATATTGTTACTGTTACGCCTTTCAGTAGCCTGCAAGTACATTCTCAGCTCCTGGAAAGACGCAAACACAATTGCTTTATGATTGGGTAACGCAGATGGCACATGCAGCAGGGAAATTGATTTGTACGGTTGAAGGAAATCAGGAAAAATGACAAAAGTCAGCTCATGTTAAGAAAAAGTTCTATCGGGGAATTTTCAATCATGAAAACAAGCAGATATCAAGTGACTAAAGAAGGAGATGAACCATGCCTAACAAACCTACACGTCTGCCTCCACGGGAGGGAGGGAGGACTGCACAAGATGTATTCTAAGCAGAATTATATCTAACAAGAGAAAGTAAATGTAAATGTGTTGTCTTGGTGTAAAACAATGTGAATATGTTTTTGTGAGTGTGTAAACTGCTTTACTGCTCTGCTCAAAAAACATTTTAAACAAAAAGTAGCAAAATCATAGATTAAGCATAATGATGTGGTTGAGACTTAGGGTTGTGATTGACAGTTTTTGCTGCATTTATGCTTTAAACTCACAATCATAGTTTCTGCAACACTAAAGGCTTTTTTTATGACTGTATCTCCAGCCACACACATTTAATTTAAATGCAATGGACACTTCAACAATTTACTCAGTTCATCAGCTGCTCAGATTATAGTTGCTATGATTACAATGACTTTTCTATTAATTTTAAAGCATACGTTTTTTTAATCCTTTGATACTCACTCAAGGTGGCTAAAGATTTAGGCAAAAGTTATATAATTAGGTCTAGAAACTTGATTACGCTGCACCCATTTTTCAGGCATAAGCATCCAATATGGCAGTTAGTAAGCAGGTGCTCATTACAAAACGGCAGTGTGGCACCCGCTATCTCCATAGATCTCCAGGGCGCACGCCAGAACTATGGAAAACATTCAATAATGTACTTGTACGAGGACTGTTTTGTGATATTGGCCTGCCCCAGCATCTGACTGACCACATGATCTCGCCCAACAACTCGTGCCGCTAACCAGCAAGATGAACCCATCACCAGCGCTATTTAAAGGGATCATGCAGTACTTGCAGGTTAGATGCTGCTTTGTCATTTCAGGCTGTATTTTGACCTGTTTTGTGACTGTAGAACTATAATGTTTTCTGACCTAGAAGTGTAATTTAGACTGGTGAGAAGAAGATTTTGCTAGTGTTCCAATTTTTTGTGCTTTATAAACAGTTTGATTACAGACTTAGATGGTCTGGTAGGTCGATCTTTGGGCTGGAATATGTGGGGCAGCAGCAAGGAAGTCCTCAGAGAGCAGGAACAGCTGCAACAAGAGGGAGGAGGAGGAGAAGGGCACTGTCCAGGAGGCCATACACACAGCAGGTACTCAGGAGACTCCTTTGCTTCACAAAGCAGCCCGTCAGCAAGCTATGTCATTAGCTTCAGCCACAACTTGAGCCTTGCACCAGGTCATGGACATCACAGCACATGGTTGTCAAGGTCACTGGGGCCCCTAACTTTTATGCCACAAGCTCCTTTCAGAATGCAGAAGATGACATCAGCAACATATCACAGTTTGCAGTCCACCGCTGGGGACGCCCATTATGCCTCAGCTATTTCCAATCTATATTAATATCTTGGATGAAGGGACCGAGTGTAATGTAGTCAAGTTTGCTGATGATACAAAGATGGGTGAGAAAGCAAGTTGCAAGGAGGACACAAAGAATCTGCAAAGGGATATAGACAGGCTTACTGCATGGGTAAGCATTTGGCAGATGGAGTATAATGTGGGAAAGTGTGGGGTTATCCACTTTGACAGGAAAAAAAAAGAAAATTATTATTTAAGTGGAGAGAGATTACAAAATGCTGCAGTACAGAGGGACCTGCGGGCCCTTGTGCATGAAACACAAAAAGTTAGTATGCAGGTACAGCAAGTAATCAGGAAGGCAAATGGAATGTTGGCCTTTATTGCAAGGGGGATAGAATATAAAAGCAGGGAAGTCATCCTCATCATAGGCAGTTTCTAGAAATCGAGGAAGACTTGCTTCCACTCTAAAAGTGAGTTCTCAGGTAACTGTACAGTCTAATATGGGAATTACAGTCTCTGTCGCAGGTGAGACAGACAGTCGTTGGAGGAAAGGCTGGGTGGGGAGTCTGGTTTGCCGCACACTCTGTCCGCTGCCTGCGCTTGATTTCTGCATGCTCTCGGCGACTAGACTTGAGGTGCTCAGCGCCTTCCCGGATGCTCTTCTTCCACTTTGGGAGGTCTTGGGCCAGGGATTCCCAGGTGCCGGTGGGGATGTGGCACTTCATCAAGGAGGCTTTGAGGGTGTCCTTGAAATGTTTCCACTGTCCACCTGGGGCTCGCTTGCCATGTCAGAGCATTTGCTTAGGGAGTCTCGTGTTGGGTATGTGGACGATGTGACCCGCCCAACTGAGCTCGTCGAGTGTGGTCAGCGCTTCGATGCTGGGGATGTTGGCCTGAGCGAGAACACTGACGTTGGTGCGTCTATCCTTCCAGTGGATTTGCAGGATCTTGTGGAGGCAGTCCTGGTGGTACTTCTCCAGTGCTTTGAGATGTCTGCTGTATATAGTCCATGTCTCTGAGCCATATCATCATCATTATAGGCAGTCCCTCGAAACGAGGATGACTTGCTTCCATGCCGAAAAGGGATGAGTTCACAGTTCTTTCAATGAAGGACCTAATATTCCAGATCCCGAACTATATGTTGAAGGGCGGAAGATGCCTGTGCATGGATTTTATTAATGTGTGGTGGCCGCTGCACATCAGCCACCACAGGGGCTTGACAGAGCTAGTCTTGGTCCAGTGGTAAGGATTAACCAAGACAACTGGAGACCAGCTCTGCTGCTGCATGAGCCATATAGGAGGGCAGGTATCACTACTGCCCTGTAGACCATAAGCTTGATGCCAGATTTGAGGTCCTGGTCTTCAAATACTCTCTTCCTCAGGTGACCGAAGGCTGCACTGGCACACTGGAGGCGGTGTTGGACGTCGTCATCGATGTCTGCTCTTGCTGACAGTAGGCTCCCGAGGTTTGGAAAATGGTCCACGTTGTCCAAGGCTGCGCCATGGATTTTGATGACCAGGGGGGCAGTGCTGTGTGGCGGCTGATGCAACTGCTGCAGTCTGCGGGACTGCTGCAACTATACAGGGTGATGATGAGACCACATCTAGAGTACTGCGTACAATTTTGTTCTCCTTATTTAAGGAGGGATATATTGGAGGCAGTTCAGAGAAGGTTCACTAGGTTGATTTCTGAGATGAAGGGGTTGACTTAGGAAGAAAAGTTGAGCAGGTTGAGCCTATACTCATTGGAGTTTAGAAGAATGAGAGACGATCTTATTGAAACATATAAGATACTGAGGGGACTCAACAAGGTTGATGCAGAGAGGATGTATCCACTCGTGGGGGATCTAGAACTAGGGGGCATAGTTTAATAATAAGGGGTTGCTCGTTTAGAACTGAGACTAGGAGGAATTTCTTCGCAGTGCGTCATAAATCTGTGGAATTCTCTGCCTCAGCTAGCTGTGGAGGTTGGGTCATTGAATATATTTAAGGTGGAGATAGACAGATTTTTGAAAGATAAGGGAGTTAAGGGTTATGGGCAGTGGGCGGGGAAGTGGAGCTGAGCCCAAGATCAGATTAGCCATGATCTTATAGAATGACGGAGCAGGCTTGAGGGGCTGAATGACCTACTCCTGCTCCTATTTCCTATGTTCCTATTCACAGTTCGCCAATTCTATGACAATGAGATGTGAGGCCCAGGTGTAGCGCCTATCGAATGAGGCTCACGGATCAATCCCTGATGGGTTTGAACAAATTTCTTACCCCATGACTCCTCATTTTCTTTTTCTATTCTATATATCGACCTAACTATGTTGTGGTCACTATTGGTCTTCTATTCGCACATCAATTATTTGGCCCACTTCATTTTGAAGAAGTAAATCAAGAAGTGCTTATCTTGTTGTTGGACGAGTAACAAACTGATCTATGAAGCAGTCCTGGATGCATTCTGAAAAGCATTCTCCATTTTTATCAAATGCATCACCTTTATTCCAGTCCAGCTTGAGATTGTTAAAAGTAACCCAATATTACCACCCTGTCCATTATATATCTCAGAGAACTGCCCTTAGATTTCCACCTGTCTCATCTCTATAGTTTAGTAGCCTGTAATGCACCACAAGAATTGTATTATTCCCTTTTTCCATTTCTTAATTCTTAGAACACTTCAAAAATACATTTTTTTTGGATGACCACAACATCTCCCTTCCATTAACAGGCCTGCTTGAATAGGTCAGGCACCATGGTTCATGGTTCATGGTTCACCCAATTTCAACTGGGAAAGCAACATGCCATGGCTCATTTTTGTCTCCAGTTAGATGTTTGGGCGAGGAACGCAATTTAATAAACATGTAACTAAAATGAGGCCATACATGCCAGTAGCATGGCCTCATTTTCAGCACACAGTATTGCCAGTTAGGAAATTGGAGTCTGCTGTGAAAATGGTGCACACAGCCACATGCCGGATCTCCAAACCATCGCTTCTGAGGTTCCTCATCACCACCAGAGTCTCAGAAATGTACCTCATACTTTGCATCAACATATACCCAAAAGCTGCTTTGCTGCAACACATAAATGGCAGCATTACTGAGGACAGAGAGAAAACACGATAAAATGATAGAGGCCTCCATCCAAAGAAGAGTGTGCACTTACAAAAGCACGTTTCAAAAATGCCCTTTCAGAAAGCAGACCCTGGCACAGTTCCTTGACAGGACCACATATCAGGAATCCAGGCTTTGAGATTACTGCACCCAGCTCGATTTTATAGGCATTAAATTTAGCAAACAGAATATTGTGTGAAATACGCTAACCTCTGCTTCTGAATTTCCAACCTGCATACCCATCACACAAAGTTCTTTACTGGGAACACTAATTCTTGAAATCTACTCCTTGCGAATAAATAAGACCTGTTTCATTGGTTTTGTCTCATCTAAAGAATTCTACCTTCTCTAAAGAAGAGAGGGAAATGCTACCAGTTGATTAAGGCAGATAGTCAGTCTGATCTGTCTCTTGGGTTTAGTTAATTTTCAGAAACACACCCTCTTATATATTCGGCCAGTAATGAGATAGACCACTCACAGCAAGAGGTTCAAAAGCCAATGGTTTCTTGGGTTAGTTATCAATTTATCAGTTCCTGTTAGGTCTAAGGAATATAAATGAGGAGGGGGATCAATAGACTGCAGGGATTCTCCCACTGATCTGCCATAAATTTGGAGGAATTCTTGCAGATGGCTGAACACAAGAAATATTTACACCCTGCTCCCTGCACTATGGCATCTCTCCAGTTAAAGGTGCAAGATTCCAGTACCTTTCTAGTTGATGTTCATTAATATAAACATCTCAAAGAGAAAATAAAGTTTATATTAGTTTAGTATTTGAAACATTAACATGGTGACTAGATATTATCAGATCACTTTTTATTTCCTTGTTCACATCACAGCCCAACAACCATAACCTTGGGCTGGATTTTGCAATGGAAATAACAATGAGGCTAACAGCATTCCCCGTTATTGAAGTGCAAATTGGACTGCAACCTCCAGCAATTGTGCACACACAGTTAAAATGCATAAATGACGAACTTGTTGTCCATGGTGTCCTGCTCCTCCAAAAGCTGCGCTATACACGGCATTGAATACATTGAATGGTGTGAACTCAATGTACTTACATCACATGAATGAACTTCAACAATTGTACATCCCTATCTGGAGTAAAAATAAAACGGGGAAGGTGGCTCAACCGTGGCTAACAAGGGAAATTAAGGATAGTGTTAAATCCAAGGAAGAGGCATATAAATTGGCCAAAAAAAGCAGCAAACCTGAGGATTGGGAGAAATTTAGAATTCAGCAGAGGAGGACAAAAGGTTTAATCAGGAGGGGGAAAATAGAGTATGAGAGGAAGCTTGCCGGGAACATAAAAACTGACTGCAAAAGCTTCTATACATATGTGAAGAGAAAAAGATTAGTGAAGACAAACGTAGGTCCCTTGCAGTCAGATTCAGGTGAATTTATAATGGGGAACAAAGAAATGGCAGACCAGTTGAAAAAATACTTTGGTTCTGTCTTCATGAAGGAAGACACAAATAACCTTCCGGAAGTACTAGGGGACCGAGGGTCTAGTGAGAAGGAGGAACTGAAGGGTATCCTTATTAGGTGGGAAATTGTGTTCAGGAAATTGATGGGATTGAAGGCCAATAAATTCCAAGGAATGATAGTCTGCATTCCAGAGTACTTAAGGAAGTGGCCCCAGAAATAATGGATGCATTGGTGATCATTTTCCAACAGTCTTTCGACTCTGGAACAGTTCCTATGGACTGGAGGGTAGCTAACATAACACCTCTTTTTAAAAAAGGAGGGAGAGAGAAAGCGGGTAATTATAGACCGGCTAGCCTGACATCAGTAGTGGGGAAAATGTTGGAATCAATTATTAAAGATGAAATAGCACCGCATTTGGAAAGCAGTGACAGGATCGGTCCAAG
The DNA here is from genome assembly GCF_044704955.1 of Pristiophorus japonicus. Lineage (NCBI taxonomy): Eukaryota > Metazoa > Chordata > Chondrichthyes > Pristiophoridae > Pristiophorus > Pristiophorus japonicus. Next base: position 74,749,711 of record NC_091983.1, on the reverse strand, counting down.
TCAACATGGATTTATGAAAGGGAAATTATGCTTGACAAATCTTCTGGAAATTTTTGAGGATGTAACTAGCAGAGTGGACAAGAGAGAACCAGTGGATGTGGTGTATTTGGACTTTCAAAAGGCTTTTGACTAGGTCCCACACAAGAGATTGGTGTGCAAAATTAAAGCACATGGTATTGGGGGTAATGTACTGACGTGGATAGAGAACTGGCTGGCAGACAGGAAGCAGAGAGTCGGGATAAACGGGTCCTTTTCAGAATGGCAGGCAGTGACTAGTGGGGTGCTGCAGGGCTCAGTGCTGGGATCCCAGCTATTTACAAGATACATTAATGATTTGGATGAGGGAATTGAGTGTAATATCTCCAAGTTTGCAGATGACACTAAACTGGGTGGCGGTGTGAGCTGTGAGGAGGAAGCTAAGAGGCTGCAGGGTGACTTGGACAGGTTAGGTGAGTGGGCAAATGCATGGCAGATGCAGTATAATGTGGATAAATATGAGGTTATCCACTTTGGGGGCAAAAACTCGAAGACAGAATATTATCTGAATGGCGGCAGATTAGGAAAAGGGGTGGTACATCAGTCATTGAAAGTTGGCATGCAGGTACAACAGGCGGTGAAGAAGGCAAATGGTATGTTGGCCTTCATAGCTAGAGGATTTGAGTATAGGAGCAGGGAGGTCTTACTGCAGTTGTACAGGGCCTTGGTGAGGCCTCACCTGGAATATTATGTTCAGTTTTGGTCTCTTCATCTGAGGAAGGACGTTCTTGCTATTGAGGGAGTGCAGCGAAGGTTCACCAGACTGATTCCCGGGATGGCTGGACTAACATATGAGGAGAAACTGGATCAACTGGACCTTTATTCACTGGAGTTTAGAAGGATGAGAGGAGATCTCATAGAAACATATAACATTCTGACGGGACTGGACAGGTTAGATGCAGGAAGAATGTTCCCGATGTTGGGGAAGTCCAGAACCAGGGGACACAGTCTAAGGATAAGGGGTAAGCCATTTAGGATGGAGATGAGGAGGAACTTCTTCACTGTTAACCTGTGAAATTCTCTACCACAGAGAGTTGTTGAGGCCAGTTCGTTGGATATATTCAAGAGGGAGTTAGATATGGCCCTCACAACTAAAGGGATCAAAGGGTATGGAGAGAAAGCAGGAAAGGGGTACTGAGATGAATGATCAGCCATGATCTTATTGAATGGTGGTGCAGGTTCAAAGGGCCAAATGGCCTACTCCTGCACTTATTTTCTATGTTTCTACGTGATAAATATACACTAAACTCAGGAGAAAAAATGTGTCGTTTCCAGTGTAAGTACATTTTTCATGGCTTGAAACGTCTTAATTACAGCCAAACACCTTCTTTGGCAGTGAAAATTAACTTTAACAACCATGAAATCTCATTCCTTCAGATTTGAATTATTGCTGGAAATTTTTTAAAAATGTAATAACTTTTATGTTAACATTTTCTTTGTCTCTTTTACCTCTATCTCCCTTAATCCTGTCTTTCTTTCAATCTCTTTATTTTGCTTTCTGTACCTGATTTGGTATTGAATTAAATATTCTGACACTTCCTGGTTCAGACTCTGCCATAGGCTTCCAAGATCGGTGCCTGAAACAGGCATTAGTTCTTTTGCATATGCAAATAAGGGACCTAATGCTTGACCATAGAAATTCTATGAGTACTTGTGTAATGGAGAGAAAGCAGGAAAGAGGTACTGAGGTGAATGATCAGCCATGATCTTATTGAATGGTGATGCAGGCTCGAAGGGCCGAATGGCCTACTCCTGTACCTATTTTCTATGTTTCGATGACTCAAGAGTCTGGTTACTGTAAACTCACTCAGGTGCAACCTGATTTATCTTTATTCCAACCCAAGAGTGCCAGCGTGACAAAGACACCCAGCTTATATACAGGTGACCAAGCACACATGCCACATGTATACAACCTAATGACGTCCGACTGCGGTGCCCTCTGGTGTCTGGTGACCCCAAGCATTAATACATAACAACATCCCTCTTTTAAAATCTTAGCAACAGTCTTTTTATAAATTAAGACGGTCTGGAGCTTTCCTCTCACGAGTTGATCATCTCAGTTCAACTTTGGCTCTGGGCAAGCGTTCTGAGTCCATTGAGACTGAGGGCTGAATAGCCGACCTGATGGGAGTGGTCATGACCACATCAGAGCCTGAAGGTTCAGAGTCAGTAATGTCAGCAGAGTCCTCTGATGAGTGAACAATGGTTGGTTGGTCACTGACTCGGTTCCAGTTCATCCGTGCGCTGCAGTTTAACCTGGTCAAGGTGTTTCCTGCATGTTTGCCTATTCTTGAGCACGACAATAAACACTCTGTTACCCTCCTTGGCTGTAACAGTGCCGGCGATCCACTTTGGACCTTGACCATAGTTCAGTACATAAACCGGATCGTTGAACGAGATGTCACGTGACACGGCAACACGATCATGACACCATTGCTGACTTTGACATCTGTTTTCAACACGATCATTCAAATCAGGATGAACAAGAGAAAGCTTGGTCTTGAGATTTCTCTTCATCAGTAGTTCACCAGCAAGCGTATGAGGTAGCTGAGCAATATACCTGACAACTGTCTCTGCAGTGAGCCCTGAGTTATATGTTTCATACTTTGCTTGATCTTTTGAACGGCATGCTTTGCTTGACCATTAGAAGCAGGCTTGAATGGAGCTGATCTCACATGTCTGACGCCATTGAATTTCATGAACTCCTGGAACTCAAGACTTGTGAAACAAGATCTGTTGTCGCTCACAACAATGTCAGGCAAACCATGAGTAGCAAACTTGATACGAAGGCTCTCAATGGTAGCTGTAGATGTGCTGGATGACATAATAGCACACTCTATCCACTTAGAATATGCATCGACTATGACATAAAACATCTTTCCTAGGAACGGGCCCGCAAAATCAATGTGGATCCTCGACCATGGCTTGGATGGCCACGACCAAAGATTCAGTGGAGATTCCACTGGTATTTTACTTAGCTGCATGCAAGTATTGCACTGATGCACGCATGATTCCAGGTCAGAGTCAATTCCAGGCCATCATACATGAGACCTAGCAATGGATTTCATCATGACAATAACAGGATGAGTGCTATGAAGTTCACGTACAAATTTTTCTCTACCTTTCTTAGGCATGATTACATGATTACCCCACAGTAAACAGTCTGACTGAATGGACAGCTCAACCTTGCGATGTTTGTAAGGTTTGGTCTCCTCACGCATCTCCATAGGTATGGCAGACCAATCATTACTGAGTACACATCGTTTCACAACCGATAAAATAGGGTCATGGCTGGTCCAAATCCTAACTTGTTGAGCAGTGACAGGGGTTCCTTCACTCTCAAAAGCATCCATTACTAACAGTAGATCCGCAGGTTGAGACGTCTCCATCTCAGTTGTGGGTAAGGGCAGACGACTCAGTGCATCGGCACAATTCTCAGGGCCAGGTCTATGACGGATAACGTAATCATAGGCAAACAATGTCAGCGCCCACCTTTGAATGCGGAATGATGCATTGGTTTTGAAACATAGAAACATAGAAAATAGGTGCAGGAGTAGGCCATCAGGCCCTTCGAGCCTGCACCACCATTCATGGCTGATCATTCCTTCAGTACTCCGTTCCTGCTTTCTCTCCATACCCCTTGATCTCTTTAGCCGCAAGGGTCATATCTAACTCCCTCTTGAATATATCCAATGAACTGGTCTCAACAACTCTCTGCGGTAGGGGATTCCACAAGTTAACAACTCTCTGAGTGAAGAAGTTCCTCCTCATCTCAGTCCTAAATGGCTTACCCCTTATCCTTAAACTGTGTCCCCTGGTTCTGGACTTCCCCAACATCGGGAACATTCTTCCTGTATCTAACCTGTCTAGTCCCGTCAGAATTTTATATGTTTCTATGAGATCCCGTCTCATCCTTATAAACTCCAGTGAATACAGGTCCAATCAATCCAGTTTCTCCTCATATGTCAGTCCTGCCATCCCGGGAATCAGTCTGGTGAACCTTTGCTGCACTCCTTCAATAGCAAGAACGTCCTTCCTCAGATTAGGAGACCAAACCGGAACACAATATTCCAGGTGGGGCCTCACCAAGGCCCTGGACAACTGCAGTATTGATACCTTTGTTTTCCTCAAGCAATGAAATGAGTGGCTTGTGATCCATTTCTAGTTCAAAATGAAGACCAAACAGGTACTGGTGCATTTTTTTTTAACCCCATACACACAGGCCAAAGCTTCTTTCTCTACCATACTGTAAGCTCTTTCCGCTTTAGACAGACGTCTCGAAGCATACGCAACAGGTTGTAGCTTGCCCAATTCATTTGCTTGTTGGAGAATGCAGCAAACCCCATATGAAGAAGCATCATAGGCCAATGCAAGATGCTTACATGGATCATAATGAACAAGCAATTTGTTTGAACATAGCAGATTCTTGGCTTTCTCAAAGGCTCTATCTTGAGACGCACCCCAGACCCAGTTGTCGCCTTTTCTTAGTAACACATGCAGTGGCTCTAGTAAAGTGCTCAATCTGGGTAAGAAATGACCAAAGTAGTTGAATAGCCCAAGGAACAAACGCATCTCCGTCACATTCTGAGGCCTGGGTGTATTTTTGATGGCCTCGATGGTTTCGAATCAGTGGGCCTGATGCCATCAGCAGCAATCTTCCTCCCAAGGAATTTTGACCAGGTGCCATGAATACACACTTTGATCATTTCAGCCTGAGTCCCACTTTGTCCAGACGCTGTAGGACTTCTTCAAGATTGTTCAGATGTTCAGCAGCGTCACGACCTGTGACCAGAATGTCATCTTGAAACACGACAGTTCTAGGAACGGACTTCAGTAAACTCTCCATATTCTTCTGAAATATGGCTGCAGCCGAACGAATCCCAAAAGAACACCTGTTGTAGACAAACAGTCCTTTATGGGTGTTGATGCAGGTGAGTTTCTTCGAAGTGTCGACAAGCTCCTGGGTCATATAGGCTGACATCAGATCCAGTTTCATGAACGACTTTCCACCAGCTAGCGTGGCTAACAGGTCATCAGCCCTCAGTAACGGATACTGATCATGTTTTGAAAATCAGTTAATCGTAACCTTGTAGTCTCCACAAATCCTGACAGTGCCATCATTCTTCAACACAGGAACAATGGGACTAGTCCACTCGTTAAACTCGACCGGTGATATGATCCCTTCATGCTGGAGTCTGTCAAGCTCAATTTCAACCATCTCCCTCATCATATACGGAATAGACCGAGCTTTGTGATAGACAGGCCTTGCATTGGAGTCCAGGTGAATCTGCACCTTGGCTCCTGTAAAATTATCAATTCCCGGTTCAAACAAAGAAGGAAACTTTTTCAATACTTAAGTACACGAAGTATCATCCACCGAGGACAACATCTTGACATCATTCCAGTTCAGCTTGATTTTCTTGAGCCAATTCCTGCCGAACAGCGTTGGACCATTACCTGGGATGATCCATAATGGTAGCTCGTGAACCACACTGTCATATGACACCTCGATTGCCGTACTGCTGAGCCTTAGTGTGAGTTCCTTAGTGTAAGTACGCAACCTGGCATTGACTAGACTCAGCTTTGATTTCGCAGCCTTAGTGTCCCACAGCTTGCCAAATGTCCTTTGGCTCATTATTGACTGGCTCGCACCCGTGTCCAGCACCATTGATACAGGCTCGCCATTCAGCTTCACATTAACGACTATTGGCTGGCTCATGCTCAGGAAGTAATACAGTCCATTCACTTCCTCCTCGGGTTGCATATCCGGGCCATCACTGAACTGGTCTTCATCAACCATGTGGTGAGCAGCATCACACTTGCTCCGTTGTGGACACATCTTGTGAAGATGCCCCACTTTCGAACATCCATTGCATGAGTATTGTCTAAACCGACACTGATGAGGCCGATGATTGCCCCCACACGGCAACAGGGTGAATTCTGGATCGAACCAGTTGGCAGGCTCTGAGCAGCGACAGGTTTCACGTAAGCAGCTCTGCCCGAAGATGGCGCCATCTTGTTTACAGTACTTGCCGTGGAACTCCATGGTGTTGGCCACAAAATACTGATCCAGGCGGTCAACAAAATCCGCCCAATCCTCGCCCTCCACGAATCTCTCCAGGATTCTAACAGTGCCCATTGTGCATGCAAAGGTTCTTAAATTACCTCGTCACCAATTATAATGACTCAAGAGTCTTGTTTCTGTAAACTCACTCAGGTGCAACCTGATCCATCTTTATTCCAGCTCAAGAGTGCCAGCATGACAGACAGCCAGCTTATCTACAGATAACCAAGCACACATGCCATATGCGTACAGCCCGATGACCTCCAACCACGGCATCCTCTGGTGTCTGGTGAACCCCAAGCATTAATACATAATAACTTGCAAATCTAACTGACTGTGCTGCTGACCTCAAAATTCGGCCCATTATTGCAGCGTCATTAAGGGATTCAAACCAATGTGGAAGAGCTAAATACAGACCACAAAGTCTGTCCCTTATGTCTCCTGTGGGCAGGACTAAGTCATTATGGGAGAGCTCTGATTTCAGCAAAATGAAATTGCAGACAATTTCAAAGGTCACACTTTAAAAAAAATATGAAATACCGATCCAGATTAACAATGTTTTTCAATGCTTGATAGTCATTTCAGAGAGATGCCTCGTTCAATCCCCACTGTGCTCAGTTGCCGATCATAGGCCCACTGCTTTCTAAGATGCTTCCCTAGAGGGAAGAAGTGGAAATCAGCATGGAGAATTCTCAATAGGTCATACACCCCCTGGCTACCTTCAAAGAGGGATTCCTATGTTCCTATGTTCTTATATTAGCAAAGCATCCATTTGCCTTTGCAGTTTTAGAATATAAGAAGCCTGGCAGGAACAACAATATGAAAATAAAACTAAAAATGAGAAACAAAAGAAAGTGGTGATTTTTGTAATTAAAAACAAAGTGGTCAAGTACCTTTGATTTTCTAGTAGGGATTCAATGAGTACATGGTTTGTGTGAGTAACCAATGAATATTCTCTTTTCTAGCATATATTCAGCTTAAAATTCAACAGACCAAAATATTTACTGCATGAAAGGATCAACATCTTTATGATAAAATTAAGTATCATATATCCATTGTCTAATCATATTTCAAAGCATTTTTCTAACATTAAAACAATTTTAGTTATAAAGGAACACACAGTAACCTGCAAATAGCAGGCCTGCACGAACCACGCGGAGAACAACATTTGAACAGCTAAGCCGGAGGCTCAACTGATATTGGACCTTATTTAAATGATACCAGCAAGCTGCAGACACCTGCTGGCATCCCAAGTTGCTCACCGGCAAAGATGTTTCACATTTCGTGTTAAGTGCTTAAAGGGGAAGGAAAGTCAATTGGGAGGGGAACAACTGGCAAAGGGAGGGTGATTGGGGGAAGAGATCAATCGGGCGATTTGGACGGGGGATTGGGGGAAGGGGCAAAGGCAGCGATTGGGAGGGTGGGGAGTTGAGTTGTGGTCGGCTGTGGCCCACAGTTTTAGTGTGGGGATCGGGGGAAGCACTCCTGCTTGTATCGGCTCCACATTCAGGTAAGTATTTTTTAACAAACTTACCTATCGGTGCTAGCCTGCAGCTGCCTTTTAGGCAGCATGTAGGTATAGTTATTTTTGTGGGGCTAGGAGGCAACCCAATTTTGCACAGGGGGCTTCAAACAGGCATGAAGTCATTTATTTGAATATGCAAAAGACCTAACACCTGTTTCAGGCACGGGCCCTGGACACCTATTTTTTTGATTACACTAATAGGGCGGGCAGCACGCATCTGGCTTATAATGAGCGCGTGATTCCTCACAGCCATATTGAAGGCTTAGGTGCTCGTTTAGCACCCGAAAATGGGAACAATCTCACAATTTGTAGGCCAGATATTTTATAATTTTAACATACTGCTTCATTGGATGTGAAAAATTCTAAATCCCTTCCTGCAGTATTAGTTACAATAATTATTGTTTTCAAAGACCACAAGATGTCATAAAATGTGACATTGCTGGGTTTTGGAATTTAGAAACAATGATGAGCAGTTTGAGTGTCAAACCAGGAAGGGCTGCTGATGGATGAAGAAACTTTCTGGAAGCCCCTAGAGCCCAATCATGCTTGCATGACTAAACTTGTCTGCAGTAAGGGATATTGTTAAGGGTAAGTGTTAATAATGCAGCATTTCCTATTCCCAGTAAGGTGAGTATGACTAATACCAGAAAAGCTGTCTTCAGAACACGCTTAGATAAATAGAGCAAAAAGTTCGAATAAGAAGCAAATAATTCTGACATGACCCTTCTTCGATCACAGTTCTGTAAAAAGCCTCTGAATCAGCCTCCCAAATTGTCATGTATGTAAATGCTGTTTGTAGCCACCAGATGGTGTCATTGTTGGAGGCCACTGAGCAGCACGCATAGGGTGCTGCTTTGGTATAAAAGGCCAGCCATTTTGTGAGTCAGGCATTTTGGGCCATAATAAAGCAGAGCCAAGGGTGTACCTTGTTCAGTTAAACAGTACGCAGTTTGTACCTTTATTGCATACATAACACAAATGATCTGTGTAAACAGATCAGGTGCTACTGTAAACTCAATGGGGTAGATTTTAACTGTGGGACAGATGACCAGCAGAAAATGCAGGTCAGCCATCCGATCCTGCTAGCAGGAGGGCTAGTCCATTTTCCACATTCCCCTGTATCACACTTATTTAAATAAACTCAACTAATTGCTCACTGCTGCACTCACTGAGGCAATGAAGCACTGCAAGAATTGCCAAATAATAAAGACAGTAGAACATGCTGAAAACGAATATAGTTTATTCTATAGAATCAAAACCAATCCAAAAATTGTGCTATCAATTTCATGCAATTCTAGTGAATGTTGGAGGGGTTGGAAGCAACGTTCCTGCTAAGCTGCACAGCCTCGTAGCCCCACAGCTGTCTGGAGGTCCCGGGCAGCCTGAGACTGGCTTTTCAAATGGGAGATTTCACACATGCACAAAATTGTGAATGGGCTACGCAGCCCTTTAAAGGGACCACACACAACACACAACCATAAACAATTAGTGGGAGCATTGGTTGGAAGGTGGTGTGGAATCTGGATCTGCTTCTTTTCCCTTGCCCGGCAAACTGTGGTTTGTGGAGGGGAGACTGGAGCAGGCATTTCTCCCCACTGGCAACATTGTGGCAGAATTCTGGGGGCATTTTCTGGGACGTTCCCGGGCTACCCTGAGAATTCCACCCGAGGCACACCTTTTGGCCCAGCAGACCTACATCATATATAGGTACTGAGGGAGTGCTGCACTGTGCCATCTTTTGGATGAGATGTTAAACTGAGGCCCCGTCTGCTCTCAGGTACATGTAAAAGATATAATGGCACTTTTTTGAAGAATGGCAGGGCAGTTATCCCCAGTGTCCTGGCCAATATGTATCCCTCAATCAACACAACAAAAGCAGATTATCTGTTCATTATCACATTGCAGTTTGTGGGAGCTTGCTGTGTACAAATTGGCTGCCATATTTCCTACATTATGAAAGTGACTGCACTTCAAAAGTACTTCATTGGCTGTAAAGCGCTTTAGGTTGTCCAGTGGCCATGAAAGGCGCTATATAAATGTAGGTCTTTCTTTCTTTTAAGTGCTGGGTGGTGAGCCTAAAATTATGTTTGAAGAATCGATTTTTTGTCTTCAGGGACCACACAGTCCTTCAAAATAATTCTTACCTCATTTTCTTCAGCTTGATCCAAGCCCCTGTTCCACCTTTCCGAGTGGCAGAATGCCACCTTGAGTATCCCTTCCTCCATGTGGTGAGTGCCCCGTGGCACCATTATAAGTGTGGGCGCCTGCCTGCATTATTTAAATGACCGTGTCTCCAGAATGTATGATGGACTCAAAGTGGACTAGCACAACGGAATTTTTAGCCCATAGCACTGAATCTTGACTTCCTTTAAGCTCCATCTGTTTTTGATGTACGACTAAACCTAATGAATGACGTTGAATTACTCTTGACTTTTTTCGCTGAAATCAATAGTTAATAAGTAACTGCTATACAAATCATGATTTAAACCCATATTATTGATATATTAACACAAATGTTTCCCGTATTGAAATTAAAGTAAACATAGTTGTATGTTTCTCATATCTCATCCTGTCAATCCTGATGTAATTCCAATACACATCTGGGTTTAGAACTAAAATCCTTTTTAGAGACACTGGAGTCGAGTTCACACATTCTAAATTGTTCTATATTCCCGTTTGAAACCACAGCCATATGAATTCAAGCCTTATGTTAAGAAAGCAATATAATGTCAAAGATTTTTTTTCTTGCAATGGTAAACCCAATGCAATGCCAAGGTTTCCACCCACACTGACAATATGCATAAATCTAAAGGTTTTCAAGTCTGAGCTCAATTGGCAGCACTCTTGACTTGAGCCTAGAAGGCTCTGGATTCAAGCCTATTTCAGGATTGGAATATATAATCTAGGCTGACACCCCAGTGCTGCATTGTTGGAGATGCCATGTTTTGGATGAGGCGCTAAACTGAAGCCTTGCCTGTCGGTTCAGGTGGATGCAAAAGATTCAAATGCACTATTTGAAGAAGAACAGATGTCATGGCTAACACGGTTATGCTAAAGATGATATATAAATGTAAACTGTTGTTTATAAATATATCTAAGCAGTCACACTGTTGAACTCCCACACAACATTTTAGTTCTTTTCATGGCAGTAATGAATTTCAAATATCACTGCTGTACAGTTAAAAAGACCTCTTCAAGTTGAATGAAGTCTTCACAGTGCGGGTGATCTTTAATTTCTTGCTTGTGTTTGTCTTCTTTCTGTATTTGTGTCCCGAGGCATTTGATGGCTTCCACTTTTCTATGATTGTCCTTGTAGCCTTCTGACTCCCCAATAGAGGATATCTAAACACAAGTAATGTTCTTCTTGTCATTACTGTAGTGTGTAGACAAGATTTGAGGAGCAGGGAGGACAGTACTAACAGAAACTCATTTTGAGAATGTATAGGTGTTAATATTTTATGAATTTGTATTTCTTGAGTTTCAAAATAAATATTGGTTACAATATCACTTTATGCAAAGGGAGGGGCATGCTTTCAGCTCTGTATAAAATAGATAAAGGTTCATTCCTCTTGAAATAAGATAACTGGTGATAAGATAAATGGTATGTAGTGATTTGCTCTAATTTCTCTTTCTGCCCTCTCCTTCCATTGTGAAGCAGTTCACCTCCACTTGGTATCTCACTCCCAATTGTCTGGCTTGGATTAGACCTCAGCATATTGGGAATATTGGGAATCGTAACCACAATCCACTACTTTGTAGTGTAGCACATTTGCACACTGAGTCACTTAGTTGCATATCTCAGAATACTTGTGCATGGAAAATAATATTTTTCTCAAGTTATGTTATGGACATAAGTTTTATGGATATATCATACATAACTTAACATTGCTTTAATGGTAGATTCACCAATTTACAAAAGTGCCTAATATGTTGTATTTTTGATATAAGCAAATTTGTTGAAATATACAACTGGATGACCTTTCGAAATGTTTACGGAGCAAGTTAGATAAAAAATCCCTGCTTGTCCTTTAGTCAACTCCAAGACTGCCATCCAGTGAACCAAGCACTGAAATGAGTATGCCCTCCTGTGAGATGACAAAAGATATGTGTCCCAGAAGATGAAGCGTTAGTCAGTGGCTCTGTGCCATCCATCTGCCCTGGTTCACGGTCTCTAACTACATAACTAGTTGTGTGTTCTCCCAACACTAGTTAAGCCACTACTGATAAAATACAATGTGCACCAGTTCAAATGACAACATAATCAGTAACCAAGTGGTAACCTCTGACAACATAACTCTTATTGTCTCAATGCACTTCAAAATAATGGGCTCAATTTTACATCTGTACAGAGTTTAAAAGGTGTATAAAAATAGTTGTGTGTACCTTTTGGTATTTTTCTCTCCTATAAAGACAACTTGTTAGAGCTTGCTGGCCGGAATTAGAATGAAAGTTAAAAACTTGCAATTATAACTTTCTTTTTCAATTTAGTCCCACATCCTACAATGTACAATCTGGACTAGTTCCCAACTCTTTCATGACATTTCCATGGACCCAGCAACCTTTGAACCATTATGTCATACACACCACTCGACAATTTCTATCTGTACTTACCCTTACAACCATCAAACATGTACAGAATGAATTATTCAATTAGTTCCTTCTAAGGTGTTAATTTACATTAGCTGTTTTATCTGGGATTCCATACCATACACCCACAATCCTGTGGGCTAAGGGGTCGAAATTGCCCCTTTTTGCGACACCTGTTAGCGCCTCTGGGGGCCCCGATGGGGCCCGAAAATCATTTTGCCCGGGGTGGGCGGGGGGGTGGTGGGGGGGGATGCTACCAGCTCCTGCAAAATTGTCCGGGAGTAAGCGGAGGCACTGTCACAGCAGCTCCGCGCTGTGACCCGTGGGTAGCACCCCGGGCCGTCATACAACCGCCGATGTTATCATCGCCATGCGCAACAATCCTTTAGTGCCATGCGCCGATCTCTTTCTGCACTGCGACGGATATTACCCCATGCCCTGCAGGTTGTGAACTGGGCCGACATCCACTTGCGAGGCAGAAGTTAATGGGGTGGTCGCGAGTGCCTAGCAGTTTTGCTGATTCACTGGTCGGCCAGAATTCTTGCTCCCTTGTGTGGTCCGGGCCGCCATCGTGCAGCCCGGCACTCCATTTTGGGTGCCAGGCTACAGCTCTGGTACCACACTGCCCTGGTGACCTAGTGGAGGCCATCAGAGGCCGAGCAGAGTGCACAGCAGCCCTCGTCTTTAAGCAAAGGGGAGGAGCATTGAAACACGCCAGCGCTACGCAGACCATCCACGTAGCGCTGGCGATCCGCCCCATTAGCGCCGCTGGACCCCAAGTGGTAGTGGAGTGTGCGAGATTGCAGTAAGGCCAATTCTGCGGCCAGGCGGAAGAAGTCCTGTCACGAGCAGGTCACCCAATTGGGACGTAGGGCAATTTCTCCGCTAAATTCGTTAGTGCCGCTAACCGGGCATGATTATGATTATGACAATGTGCCGCGACAGTGTGCCGGAATTGAAGGTGATCAGGAGGTGGCAATGGCAGATTGATTTTTTGGGCCGGAAATTCATCGACATACTGCCTGCTTACTGCCCGCTTACCGCCCAAAAATACAAGTTTCATCAAAAAACAGGTACTGTTCGGCGGAAGATTCATCTTTGACCTACCGCCGAGCGCTATGCATACCGTCTGCCGTGTAGAACCGCCCACATACCGCCCAAAAAGTGCAAGTTTCATAGCATACTGCTGACATACCACCAGAGCTGCATACCGTCCTGGAGAAGGTGGTTTTACTCGATCTTAAGTGGGCAGGAATAGGCAGTAGTGCTCGGTGCCGACATTTCAAAATCGGGAACATTCAGCAAAAGCAGCACCTCAGTACTTCTGAGGTGAACAGTGACTTTACAGTGCGATTTACAGTGCTATTTACAGTGGGAAAACTATTTTTATTGATACAGAGTACATTATTAAGATAGAAGGCATTTGAGTTAATATTTTTTTCACTGAAAAATCATTTGACTTTATCTCAGGATATTTGAGGAGATTCTGAAGATTTAAAAAGAATGGGGCCTGTACGATCTCAGCCTGTATTGCTGACTACCTGTCTAATGCAGGATCCAGATGGGAGAAGGTTTATTGAGCAGAGTTATTAGGGTAATGGAGGAGGTTGCAGACTGATGAGGAGGCGGAGGCCTTACCCCCAAAGAATTTTCAGGGAAAAGCACAAATACTTGACCTGACCGATCAACAGTGCGTTTGAAGGCTGCGCTTCCGAAAAGAGGTGATCAATGAGATTTGCCAGCTCATTAAGGCAGACCTGCAGCCCAGTAGCACCAACATTTACTGCACTCTCTGTCGAGATGAAGGTGACTGCGGCACTTTCCTTTTATGCATGCGGCTCTTTTCAGGCATCAGCTGGGGACACATGCTGCATTTCTCAGCGCGCTATTCATCGCTGCATTCGACACGTAACCAAAGCACTGTATGCATGTCGGATGGAAGTTATAAACTTCCCAATGACCAGGGAGGCACAGAGTGACAGGGCTTTGGGATTTGCACGCATTGCTGGATTCCCCAAGGTGCAGGATGCTGTTGACTGTACCCATATTGCCCTGCGAGCACCATTACAGGAGGCGGAGGTGTACCAAAACCATAAGGGATTCCACTCCCTCAACGTGCAGCTCGTATGCGACCATACACAGCGGATAATGGCAGTGAATGCCAACTTTCCAGGGAGCATCCATGATGCACACATCTTGTGTGAGAGCACTGTGCCTGGCCTGTCTGAGCCACAAGGTAAATGTTGGATGCTGGGGGACAAAGGGTACGGCCTTGCCACCTGGCTCTTGATCCCCTGTGGAACCCTCAGACAGAAGCTGAGCAATGATATAATAAGAGCCATATAGCTACACATAATATAATCAAAAAGACGATTGTAGTGCTGAAGCAGCGCTTTCGATGCTTGGACCACTCGGGAGGCAGGCTGCAATACCACCCTGAGCAGGTTGTTCAGTTCACAGTGGTGTGCTGCATGTTGCATCATTTAGCAATCATGCGGGGACAGGAATTGCCACAGGGGACTGCGGGACCACCTGAGGAGAGAGTGCAGGAGACGGAGGAGGAAACTGAGGAAACTGAGAGGGAGGAGGATGAAGAGGAGTTTCCAGATGAACCCATGGCACCACCCCTCCCCCTCCCAACACTACAGCAGAGGGCACGCGGAGCGTATGCCACTGCAAAATTGTAACGTCAGCAGCTCATAAATGCTAGTCAGAGTAGGAATCGCAGGATAGCGCAGATGAATACGTGGCTTGAGCAGTGGTGCAGCAGGGAGGGATTCAAATTCCTGGGACATTGGAACCGGTTCTGGGGGAGGTGGGACCAGTACAAACCGGACGGTCTGCACCTGGGCAGGACCGGAACCAATGTCCTAGGGGGAGTGTTTGCTAGTGCTGCTGGGGAGGAGTTAAACTAATATGGCAGGGGGATGGGAAGCAATGCAGGGAGACAGAGGGAAACAAAAAGGAGGCAAAAGCAAAAGACAGAAAGGAGATGAGGAAAAGTGGAGGGCAGAGAAACCCAAGGCAAAGAACAAAAAGGGCCACTGTACAGCAAAATTCTAAAAGGACAAAGGGTGTTAAAAAAACAAGCCTGAAGGCTTTGTGTCTTAATGCAAGGAGTATCCGCAATAAGGTGGATGAATTAACTGTGCAAATAGATGTGAACAAATATGATGTGATTGGGATTACGGAGACGTGGCTCCAGGATGATCAGGGCTGGGGACTCAACATCCAGGGGTATTCAACATTCAAGAAGGATAGAATAAAAGGAAAAGGAGGTGGGGTAGCATTGCTGGTTAAAGAGGCGATTCATGCAATAGTTAGGAAAGACATGAGCTTGGATGATGTGGAATCTATATGGGTAGAGCTGCAGAACACCAAAGGGCAAAAAACGTTAGTGGGAGTTGTGTACAGACCTCCAAACAGTAGTAGTGATGTTGGGGAGGGCATCAAACAGGAAATTAGGGGTGCATGCAATAAAGGTGCAGCAGTTATAATGGGTGACTTTAATATGCACATAGATTGGGCTAACCAAACTGGAAGCAATACGGTGGAGGAGGATTTCCTGGAGTGCATAAGGGATGGTTTTCTAGACCAATATGTCGAGGAACCAACTTGGGGGGAGGCCATCTTAGACTGGGTGTTGTGTAATGAGAGAGGATTAATTAGCAATCTCATTGTGCGAGGCCCCTTGGGGAAGAGTGACCATAATATGGTGGAATTCTGCATTAGGATGGAGAATGAAACAGTTAATTCAGAGACCATGGTCCAGAACTTAAAGAAGGGTAACTTTGAAGGTATGAGGCGTGAATTGGCTAGGATAGATTGGCGAATGATACTTAAGGGGTTGACTGTGGATGGACAATGGCAGACATTTAGAGACCGCATGGATGAACTACAACAATTGTACATTCCTGTCTGGCGTAAAAATAAAACAGGGAAGGTGGCTCAGCCGTGGCTATCAAGGGAAATCAGGGATAGTATTAAAGCCAAGGAAGTGGCATACAAATTGGCCTGAAATAGCAGCGAACCCGGGGACTGGGAGAAATTTAGAACTCAGCAGAGGAGGACAAAGTGTTTGATTAGGGCAGGGAAAATGGAGTACGAGAAGAAGCTTGCAGGGAACATTAAGACGGATTGCAAAGGTTTCTATAGATATGTAAAGAGAAAAAGGTTAGTAAACACAAACGTAGGTCCCCTGCAGTCAGAATCAGGGGAAGTCATAACGGGGAACAAAGAAATGGCAGACCAATTGAACAAGTACTTTGGTTCGGTATTCACTAAGGAGGACACAAACAACCTTCCGGATATAAAAGGGGTCAGAGGGTCTAGTAAGGAGGAGGAACTGAGGGAAATCGTTATTATTCAGGAAATTGTGTTTGGGAAATTGATGGGATTGAAGGCCGATAAATCCCCAGGGCCTGATGGACTGCATCCCAGAGTACATAAGGAGGTGGCCTTGGAAATAGCGGATGCATTGACAGTCATTTACCAACATTCCATTGACTCTGGATCAGTTCCTATTGAATGGAGGGTAGCCAATGTAACCCCACTTTTCAAAACAGGAGGGATAGAGAAAACAGGGAATTATAGACCGGTCAGCCTGACCTCAGTAGTGGGTAAAATGATGGAATCAATTATTAAGGATATCATAGCAGCGCATTTGGAAAGAGGTGACATGATAGGTCCAAGTCAGCATGGATTTGTGAAAGGGAAATCATGCTTGACAAATCTTCTGGAATTTTTTGAGGATGTTTCCAGTAAAGTGGACAAGGGAGAACCAGTTGATGTGGTATATTTGGACTTTCAGAAGGCTTTCGACAAGGTCCCACACAAGAGATTAATGTGCAAAGTTAAAGCACATGGGATTGGGGGTAGTGTGCTGACGTGGATTGAGAACTGGTTGTCAGACAGGAAGCAAAGAGTAGGAGTAAATGGGTACTTTTCAGAATGGCAGGCAGTGACTAGTGGGGTACAGCAAGGTTCTGTGCTGGGGCCCCAGCTGTTTACATTGTACATTAATGATTTAGATGAGGGGATTAAATGTAGTATCTCCAAATTTGCGGATGACACTAAGTTGGGTGGCAGTGTGAGCTGCGAGGAGGATGCTATGAGGCTGCAGAGTGACTTGGATAGGTTAGGTGAGTGGGCAAATGCATGGCAGATGAAGTATAATGTGGATAAATGTGAGGTTATCCACTTTGGTGGTAAAAACAGAGAGACAGACTATTATCTGAATGGTGACAGATTAGGAAAAGGGAAGGTGCAACGAGACCTGGGTGTCATGGTACATCAGTCATTGAAGGTTGGCATGCAGGTACAGCAGGCGGTTAAGAAAGCAAATGGCATGTTGGCCTTCATAGCGAGGGGATTTGAGTACAGGGGCAGGGAGGTGTTTCTACAGTTGTACAAGGCCTTGGTGAGGCCACACCTGGAGTATTGTGTACAGTTTTGGTCTCCTAACTTGAGGAAGGACATTCTTGCTATTGAGGGAGTGCAGCGAAGATTCACCAGACTGATTCCCGGGATGGTGGGACTGATCTATCAAGAAAGACTGGATCAACTGGGCTTGTATTCACTGGAGTTCAGAAGAATGAGAGGGGACCTCATAGAAACGTTTAAAATTCTGACGGGTTTAGACAGGTTAGATGCAGGAAGAATGTTCCCAATGTTGGGGAAGTCCAGAACCAGGGGTCACAGTCTAAGGATAAGGGGTAAGCCATTTAGGACCGAGATGAGGAGAAACTTCTTCACCCAGAGAGTGGTGAACCTGTGGAATTCTCTACCACAGAAAGTAGTTGAGGCCAATTCACTAAATATATTCAAAAGGGAGTTAGATGAAGTCCTTACTACTCGGGGGATCAAGGGATATGGCGAAAAAGCAGGAAGGGGGTACTGAAGTTGCATGTTCAGCCATGAACTCATTGAATGGCGGTGCAGGCTAGAAGGGCTGAATGGCCTACTCCTGCACCTATTTTCTATGTTTCTATGTCTATGAATGCTTTGCTTGGATGTCGAGAGCTGCATTTTTGGACCCTGATGAATGTTACCCAAAAGTTTGACACTGTACAAGAGTGCTTAAATACAATTGAAACATTTATGTAAAGATGTAAAAAATATGCAATTGTAAAACTTTGTAAAACTTCTAACTATAACTTTGAACAATTGTAACAACTTTAACTACTTTAATTACTTGAAATAAAGTTTTAAAAATCAAACTTCAAATATTTTAAATGAACAATGAACACTTGACTACAACAAAGCACCCTTTACTGTCCTCGACATCGATCGTGACCTCAACCACGTACTCCTGCACCCTTTGGACTCATCGCCCTTTCTTACTCTCGCCCTTCCCTTTCCCACTGCCCTTGCGCCCGGACTTCCCCATGGTGGTTCCAAGCCGTCATGTAGCAGTGCACCCCGTTGGGGTGCTGACGTTGGGACATTGCAGGAGCAATGAACGGGGCCTCAGGAGAAGCTTGTGATCCGGAAGGCACAGCTTCAGAGCTGGAAGCTGTTGGCAACTCCCCACCCTCAGGTGCTGTCGACCTGACTAAGATAGCACCATGTCCCGATCCTATAAGATTTCTCAAAATTCACAGATCCCCCTAATGCTTGAAGAAACCCTAAGGAGAATAACTTTGGACTCTTTTAAACAAGCTTTGGGATGGTAAAATACATGTTGGGCCTAAGAGAGGGAGATTGAAGGTCGAAAACCAAGGTTCGGAACTTTAAAGATACATGTTGGGCCTGTAAAGGGAAAAAGGCTGCAAACTCGGGGATGGGATCGACCTCTATAAAGCCAGTTTGGATATTGGAGTTGATCAAAATGTCTGGGGGAACTGTTTAACTTCAGTCAGCCCCCTAGAAGACATTAACATTTCCAACACTCAACCCAAGGAAGAGTAGTCTCCACCCCAATCACAGGACTCATTCAACACATGCATAATTCTAATCACCTTTCCAACCTGCATAGAAATCTCGGACCCAGACAGGCAACTCGAAACCAGAGTATAACAAAAGCTGGGAGCTCATCAGCTCATGAATAGTGAGTACAGCAGTCCCAAAATCATTTTTCGCAACATTGACACATTTTAGTTAGATTACCGTTGACGAGCCCGCCAAAAATTAAACAAAGAATAGGGATCGATTTGGCGCGCAGATTAGAAGGCCTCTCAAGGTATAATTGAGGGCCTGTCTCACAGTCAAGTCAGTCAAGTCAAGTCGAGACGGGGCAGTTAAGAGTCGAGATGGTGCAGTCAAGAATTCTACAGCGCAACCGAGTTCAGTGACATCTTCAAACAGCTTCAGTGGCCCAGAGCATCATCGGGCACATCGCGGCAACAAGAGCCTTACAAAACTATCAACAAAGCATTACTATCAACCAACTTGGTAATACTGAGCCACCGTGACTGACAAATTTCGGCAAAAACCAACTCAGTAGAAAACTGGAGATTCAAACGTTTTCCACTATACAATCTGTTCCTGACCTGCCAACGGGTAAAACCTTACCTAAAGTAACTCAAAACTCTATCTCTACAAGAAGAAAAGTGGGTACTTACCCCATACATCCAACACGAGCCCTACTGCATTAGCGGACACCCCCCGCAAGGAGAACGCAGTAACAGGTCTTCTACCACGTTCGGGGTACGGCAGGCAGAACTTACGGAATCCAGCGAACCCCGAAGGAAGGATTGGTGAACATTATCCCTGGTACCCTAGAGTTCAACTTAGCTAGAGAGAGGAATTGGGAGGTGGGAGATATTTTCTGCTGTATTTTCCTTGTGTATATTAAAGTGCTCCCCATTTTTAGAGAGTGTAAGATTTCGACAGTGCATTATAATATTGTATTTATTTCTTGAATAAAACCAAAAGTTTCTTGCACCAAAACCAGTTGTCTGCTGCACTTTTGTCACATCCCCAAATAAATCCAAGGTCTAGAATCGAGGGAGTGGGAGCAATTCGAACCGCTCAGAAAGTCAGAGGTGAAGCTGACCCACACACCACCCCCTACAATCCCATCGATTGCTGCATTGTATCGATGGAGTCGGCAGTTCGCTCCATCGCGGTGATCATACGCGACATATCCTCCGACTGTCGTTCTGATAGCGCCACGATGTTTCCAGCTATCATAGCCATGGCCTTGAGCAACTCTTGACCTATATCGACGTTTGCCTGTGACAGACACACCATGTTCTGATACGCGCCTATCTGTCTTGCAGCAACGGAACTTTCCAGCACCAACCTCTATCGCTACGACAAAGGCGCTGCAACGCTGGGGGTGCCTTGCTGTGCATTGCTTGGTCCCGCAGAATCAGAGGCGGCATGGGGGAATCCCATGAATATAGAGTCAATGGTGGAGAATGTTCCAGCTGACTCATATGGAACTGTTATATCCTCCTCCGTCTCCCCTCCATCTCCACCCCCACTGATTCCAGGATGAGTTGCTCTTCCTCTTCATCATCTCTGGCAGATGTGAAGTCGGGAGAGGGCTGGGTGACGCAAGAGGTGGAGGCAGTGGGTCTGTCATCTGGTCTCTCTGCAGAGGTCTGACCTGAATCCTCCGAGTCTGGAAGTGCAAAACAACATTTAAAAGTCACACCAGGGGAGGGGTCAGGGTTACATGACTACATGAGTACAGTGACGTAGCGCAGTCATACTTAAATGTCCACCACTATTGCATTACTACATTACATATCGCAGACAGACAATACATATATACATATACATATGCATTGTGTTACATGCCCTCAACATTGCAGTACATCACATGAGCCCAAAATAACAGTGCAATAAACTTACATTACATTACATGAGACCAACATTACAATTACAGTTACATTACATGACATTACAGGACCGCAACACAGACAGAGGATTGTATTGAACTGACCATCCTGTGTGGGTGGGTCAGCTCCAACGTCGGTTGCTATCCCCGACCAGCGACGGATTTCAATCTCCGTCAATGGTTCTTGCGTTGGGAGTCCTCCCCCTGTACGCTGCTGATCTGCTGCTATTGCAGATGTCTCCTTCTTCAGAAAGTGAAGTGAATGAAAGGAAAAATCTTCAATCCATTTAACATCACACACACAGGGTCACACACACACACACACACACACACACACACATCAAAACACTGGGTTGATTCCCTTGTCATTGCCTGAAAGCACGAATACATCGCCATAACCTTGGGATAAATAACATCATCCGTGTGACACCGAACTTACATTTACATGGTACATGGCACATGGGTGGTGCATAAATAAAATTACTTACTCTTGCTGCCCTTACCAGGTTGTTCCACTCTTATATAAGAACATAAGAAATAGGAACCGGAGTAGGCCATTTGGCCCCTCGAGTCTGCTCCGCCATTTAATAAGATCATGGCTGATCTGATCCTGGCCTCAATTCCACTTCCCTGCCCGCTCCCCATAATTTCCTTATTTTCAAAAAATCCCCAGTCTTATCCCTCTTTTTCCCCAGTGTTTCCTTCCCCACTGTCCCCACTCCCCGCCCCTGTTCCCCTTTTTTGCCCCCCTGCCCCACTCTACCCCCCCTGTCCCCCCCTCCACCCCCCCCACCTCCATCCCCCTCCCTGTCCCCACTGTTACCTCTCTCTCTCCAGTCTCTCCCCACACCCCCCTCCACTGTTCCCCCCATTGTCCCCCCCCCCCGGGCCCCGCTCTTTCACTCCCCCCGCACCCCCACACTCGCCGGACACTCACCGTACTGCCCACGGGCCAAGCCGAGCGACAGCAGCGTGCACACAGCCGCCCCAAACCGGCCCGTTGTCATGGTTCCGCCGGTTGTGCTGCTGCTCGGTGTCCACGCTCGGTCTTAAAGGGACAGATTATGAACCAGAACTGACAACCATCCCGTTTAAACAGAATCATAATGATCCAGGACTGGTGCCCTCAATCTCCTGTCCTGCTTGATGTTTCTGCGCTTCGACTTCTTTTTCAGCATTTCCATTATATTTATATTTATTATGTGATTTTTTATTTATAAAATATATATTAGTATTGTTGATACTGTATAATTATTATTTATTAATATTATTTGACTCTGGAATCTCTGATTAAACCAACTGACCCTTGAATACCTTGCTGCTCCTTCTCACTCTCTCTCCCTCAACTTCAACTCTCTACACATGTGCAGGTGACCCCTGATCCCCAAAATCGCGAGGAAAAAGCATCTGTGAAAAAAAAGAAAAAAATATACGCGCATGCGCAGAGCAGTGCCGCACCTTCCATCTTGATCGACTATAATGCTGCATACCGCCTGATGCACACCGCTTGCATACCGTCGAAAAAAATTTCACCAAACTAGCTCTTCGGTCTCGGCGGTTTTTCGCCATTTTTAAATGACACACCGCTGGAATACCGCCGAGAAATGGCCGAACGTTACGTCCTGATGAATTTTGGGCCCTTTGAGCGTAAACAGCCACCCTTTGTGAGGCTTGCAGCTGGCTATAAATTATGAGATATTTCTCCCATATAAAACAAATGCAGCAATGCAGCACCACCAGGTCAATATCTCTTATTTATCAACTGGGCATTCATGTTTCAAAAGATGCTACAAAAAGAGACTTGACAATTATTTTTAGAAACAGGCAGGCCAACATATTGGGCTATAATTTGCTTTTACAGAGCATCAAACAGGGTCCGCCTTTAGTTAGACTTGCTTTTGCCTGTTTAATTGCGATGATATTTTATGTACTCCACGAACATCCCCATCTTCAGTGATGGCGGAGCGCAGCATGTGAGTGCAAAAGACAAGGTTGAAGTGTTCGCAACCATCTTCAGCCAGAAGTGCCGAGTGATCCATATCGGCCTCCTCCTGATGTCCGCCAGATGCCAGTCTTCAGCCAGTTCAATTCACTCCATGTGATATCAATAAGTGGCTGAGCTCACTGGATACAGCACAGTCTATGGACCCCGACAACATAAGGGCTATAGTGCTGAAGACGTGTGCCACAGAAATAGCCATGCCTCTAACCAAGCTATTCCAGTACAGCTACAACACTGGCATTTACCCAACAGAGTGGAAAATTGCTCAGGTATGTCCTGTCTACATAAATTAGGACATATCCAATCCGGCCAACTATCGCTTACTCTCAATCATCAGCAAAGTGATGGAAGGTGCTATCAAGTGATACACAAATGCCAGGCAATGACCATCTCCAACAAGAGAAAGTCTAACCATAACTCCATGACATTCAATTGCAACATCATTGTCGAATCCCCCACCATCAACATCCTGAGGGTCACCATTGATGAAAAACTTAACTGGAGCAGCCAAATAAATGCCATGGCTATGAGAGCAGGTCAGAGGCTGTGTATTCTGCAGTGAGTGACTCACCTCCTGACTCTCCAAAACCTATCCATCATCTACAAGGCACAAGTCAGGAGTGTGATGGAATACTCTCCACTTGCCTGGATGAGTGCAGCTCCAACAACACTCAAGCAGTTCAATACCATCCAAGGCAAAGCAGCCCGTATGATCGGCACCCCATCCACCACCTTAAACATTCATCATCATCATCAGGCAGTCCCTTGAAATAGAGGAAGACTTGCTTCCACTCTAAAAGTGAGTTCTCAGGTGACAGCACAGTCCAATGCCGGAATTACAGTCTCTGCCACAGATGGGACAAACAATGGTTGAAGAAAAGGATGGGTGGGATTGGTTTGCCGCACGCTCCTTCCGCTGCCTGTGCTTGTTTTCTGCATGCTCTCGGCGATGAGACTCGAGGTGCTCAGCGCCTTCCCAGATGCTCTTCCTCCACTTTGGGTGGTCTTAGGCCAGGGATTCCCAGGTGCCGGTGGAGATTTTGCACTTTTTCAAAGAGGCTTTGAGGGTGTCCTTGAAACGTTTCCTCTGCTCACCTGGGACTCGCTTGACATGTAAGAGTTCCGAGTAGAGCGCTTGCTTTGGGAGTCTCGTGTCGGGCATGTGGACGATGTGGCCCATCTAACGGAGCTGGTCGAGTGTGATCAGTGCTTCGATGCTAGGGATGTTGGCCTGATCGAGAACACTGGCATTGGTGAGTCTATCCTCCCAGTGGATTTGCAGGATCTTGCAGAGGCAACGCTGGTGGTACTTCTCCAGTGCTTTGAGGTGTCTACTGTATATGGTCCACATCTCTGAGTCATATAGGAGGGCGGATATCACTACTACCCTGTAGACCATAAGTGTGGTGCCAGATTTGAGATCCTGGTCTTCAACACTCTCTTCCTCAGGCAACCGAAGACTGCACTGGCATGCTGGAGGTAGTGTTGGACCTCGTTGTCGATGTCTGCCCTTGCTGATAGTCGGCTCCAGAGGTATGGAAAATGGTCCACGTTGTCCACGGCCGCGCCGTGGATTTTGATGACCGGGAGACAGTGCTGTGAGGCGGGGTCAGGTTGGTGGAGGACCTTTGTCTTGGGGATGTTTAGTGTGAGGCCCATGCTTTCGTACGCCTCGGTGAAGATGTTGACGATGGTTTGGAGTTCAGCCTCTGACTGTGCGCAGACGCAAGCGTCGTCCGCGTATTGTAGTTCGATGTCAGAGGATGGGACAACCTTAGATCTAGCCTGGAGGCGACGAAGGTTGAACAGGTTCCCATTGGTGGTCCCTTTATTTTCACAGCAAATTATGGCCCAAAAACTAAAAGTCAGTAGCCCAATGTCCTTCTTAATCTGCATTTGTCAGCTGTTTAGTTGACAGAAATGGGAAATAGGTGATAATTTTACATGTACTCAGGATTATTAATATAATTGTAATTTGTTTTATTTCAAATTTTCATCTTTCTCACATTCAATTCTTAGTTAACTCTGCCTATCCCTCGAGACAGCAATGCAAGTTTCCAAATCCAGGGAGAGGATGCTACTTTCAGATCCCTGCCAACAAGTACTGTAAAGGGGCCTGAAGTACTGTAAAGGGGTCAAAATAAATTGTGCACCATCATTGGGCGTCCAGGCCACAGTTCAGCCCTAGATCCCCAAGTGGGCACCACAACCGTCAATTGGTGTCCTCGTCTGCCTGTTGTATGCCAATGTCAATGATGTTCCTGTACTCATACAGAACTGGGGCTTGGGAACTCCCAATGCTGGGAGTCCCTGCCACCAGCTTTGCCCCCTCTGACAGCGCTGGAGTTGTTTGGGCCGGGCAGAGGCTCCACCCCACATGGCCAAACAGAGATACTTGTGCCAGGCCAGGATCTGGAGTATCCAGGTCTCAACAGAATTTCTGGCCCCCTTTCTGCACACTGAACAATAACAACTTACACTTATATAGTGCCTTTAATGTCGAAAAACATCACAGAAGTGCATCGGAATCAGCTCCTGTGTATTTTACTTGTGGTGATTGTTGGCTATATCGCTTGTCTGTTACATGAGTTCCACAGAGAAATTTGTAATCAGCTAAGAGATATATTGAGGAAGGTATGATATGAAGAAAAAAATTGAAGGAAATTAAAATTTCTCTGGACAAAATTAAATCAAAAAATTATAGTGTAATTGAAATTTCACTTTTAAAATATAAAGAAATATATCAATAAAATATTTGCCACTTTTTTAAAAGGTCCACAGTTCTACAACTAAAATCATGGAATCAATTATAGTCTTTTAAAATTCAGTAATTATTATCCAATTTTAAAACAATTAGTGACATGCTTGCAATAAACCATTAATTATATTTTAATCATGGTTCAATCAGCCATAGGCACACAGCTTTTGTTAGCAGGTGTGTTACATCAACTCTAATCAACTATCAAAAAAGAAAATATAAATGGACTAAATATTTCAGCGATCCAGCAATGTTCAAGTAGTAATCACCCTGCACTGATGATAAGCTTGTTTAAATCAAGGGAAGCAGTGAAAGAAGGAACACTAGTGGACTACTGCTCCACTTAGTGGACTATTGTGGTAATGTAACTGCTGATGT
Source organism: Pristiophorus japonicus (assembly GCF_044704955.1). Taxonomy (NCBI): domain Eukaryota; kingdom Metazoa; phylum Chordata; class Chondrichthyes; family Pristiophoridae; genus Pristiophorus; species Pristiophorus japonicus. Next base: position 74,723,573 of record NC_091983.1, on the reverse strand, counting down.
AAATACAATAAAAGTCACATGATGTATTGGAGCCAATACATCATGTGTGTTTGTTAGTGATGTCATAAGAATATATCACATTGGCGATGAGGGTAGGATAATCAGATTCCCTAGCTGAAATTTTTGTTGGTGGATAATCCAGCCAAACAACAGAGAGACGTTGAGAGGTTCTTTGTTTTGCGGCACAGCTAAAAATCCAAGGTAAATTTCAAGCACACTGTTGACATTGCCAGAGTCCAGATGGCCACGTCTATGGGAATAATAGAGTGCTTGCGTGAGTTTCATCACAACCTAGAGATTATCGGAGCATATGTGGAGTCGTTAGAAATGTTTTTCACCGCAAATAGTATCATCGAAGTCCCCGATGATGAAAACCATAACCAGGTGGTATTAGAAAGAAAACGGGCTATTTTCTTAACTGAAGCAGGTCCCAAGGTGTGTGAAGTCCTGAAAAATATATTAGTTCACATAAGCCGAAGGACACGCCACTGATGGAAATTCTACCCACGTTACAACAGCACTACGTCCTGAGCCCCTGGAAATTGCTGACAGTTATTGTTTTGGAATATGAGATCAATTCATTGACAAGAGTATCAGTGAGTACATTGTAGCATTAAAAAAGTTATGCATTCACTGTCGTTTTGGAAACTTTCAAGACCGAGCATTGCGTGACCGCTTTGTTTGTTGGATGAAAAATGAAGCAATCAGAAGAAAGTTGTTGACAACCCATAACTTGACTTTTGATTTAGCTTGTCAGACAGCTATGTCAATCAATATGGCCGACCAAAACACCCGAGAATTTTGCACCATTTCCAATTGTCAAACAACCGAGGTGAATCATCTGCAAGTTAAAAGTAAAAGGCAGTTGGCCCCAAGGCCTCAGCAACTGGCCAAGGTAACAATACATTGAAGTCCTGGTATCAGTGCCTGGGACAGCACATTGCTCAAAGTTGTTCATATGTTAAGGCAGAGTGTTTCTTCTGCAAGAAAACAAGGTATCTTGCGATGGCATGCTGACTGAAGAGTAAACCAACTTTCAATAGCATAAGCAGAAATCGCCAGAGACTAGATAACATTGAAGAGAAGCAACAGGACAAGGAGGTTCTGGAGATATATGTCATCAAGAGCACAAGGGTACCTAACATTGCAGAAACCAGGATAGCCATGGAAATCGACACTGATGCATCCATGAGTGCAGTACCGGAATTGCTATATCTCAACAAGTTGAGTGATTTTCCACTGAAAAAGTCAAAGATAGAGCTGCGAGGCTACTCAGGAGAGCAAATCCCTGTTGTAGGAAGTATCACCATACCAGTGAAATACAAGGATCAGTTTCCGAGCTTGCCTCTCATAGTACTGACAGGAGACAAGCTTGCCTTGATAGGTAGAAATTGGTTGGGATCACTGAAGCTCGATTGGAATGAGATTTTTCATGTTGAAATGGGATTTGCATCGAAGGATGATGTCATCAAACAATATCCAAAGGTGTTTCCGATGCGGAAAATAATAACTAAAACACTAGACAATTTGCGAAGATTGTTTTCTTCATATGGCCTCCAAGAAGAAATTGTGTCTGATAATGGGCCACAATTTTGTTCAGAAGAATTTACACAGTTCATGAGCAGAAATGGTGTGAAACATACCAAGGTTCCAATGTATCACACTACTTCAAATGGTGCAGCAGTGCACACAATATAAATTATAACACGTACCTTCATCAAGCAAATGTTGGACCACAAATTGGCAAACTTTCTGATTACTTATCATAATAATCTTCATAAAACTATTGGTAGAACAGCAGCAGGGTTGTTTCTCAAATGACAATCACGAACCAGGTTCTCGTTGTTAAAGCCAAACTTGGCACAATCAATAGAAGAGAAACAATTAAGACAGAAAGAGAATCATGATAGAGGTAGAGGAAGAGAGCGGTGTGAAATTGAATCAGAAGGTTATTGTGAAGAACCATCACCATAAATAATTAAAGTGGTCACCAGGAAGAATAGTGAAGTTATGTGGCCCTCGCACATATTTGGTCAAGATGTTTGATCATGGAAAGGTTAGGTTTGTTCACATTGATCCTATTTTTGCTACAGATGTGGAAGGAGGGATGTTGTGATTATTTCTGATGAGTCAGATAGCCTTGTTACAAATAGAGTACCAGTAGCAATTCCTACATCAGATGTATGAGAAATAAGTCCATGAGCGATTCAGAATTTAAGTCTGAGTCTGAGTCAGGCAGACAAACAGTCTGAAGTTGTAGAGAATCAAAATGTAGATCAAGGGTTGCCCTTGGAGAAACATTATCCTCAGGATCAGCCTAGAAGGAGTCTAAGTTTGACACCACATTTGGAAAGTTCTGTTTAAGAGCGAAGATATCCTCTTTGAAACAGAAAACAACTGGTTAAGTTTGATTTGTAAATATGGTAAAATAAGTCCCGATCTTTTGTTATGTATAACCGTGCAAGTTATGTATGATGATTATTTTGTTAGGATTATTTCTTCATTAAAGAGGGAGAAGTATAATATAGCGCTCTACCAAGTGGACTAGTGCTCCACCTAGTGGACTACTGTGGTAATGCAACTGCTGATGTAAATACAATAAAAGTCACATTATATATTAGAGCCATCTTGTTGAGTGTATTTGTTAGTGATGTCATAAGAATTTATCACAATTTTGAACACCACTGGTTGATCAACAGGATTGGGTATGACCAGAAATGCAGCAAGTATTTTCCCTTCGGAAATACACAACAAAACCAGTAGAGGTGAGGCAGTCAGCCCAAATTGACAGAAGTGCAATCAAAATAAAATTGTATACGAAGAACAAAGGAGGAGTTGTTGGTTCAAACAATATGAGCTTCCGCAGTGGAGAGAGTACTTCTCACATTTGAGTCAGAAACTACAGGAAGAAAGCTGCTAAAATGGATACACTTACTTGGAGATTATTCATTCAGACACGAACCCTTAGTAGATTAGGCTTAACTGCAACTTGATTTCCCATGGAGTTGCTTGCCCCAAACCTGGGGTTAGGATTTCGACAGTAAGCAAGATCAAATTAGACCTAGTTTCAGCATTACAAATAAAAGTTATATTTTCTCAAACTGAACCAAGTTGGCAATGACAATGATCATAAAAAGTAGACGGCTTATAGCACAGAAGGAGGCCATCGCACCATCCTGGTGCCAAGTCTTCAACTGCATTTCCCTATTTCCTTGCTCTTTCCCCATATCCTTTCAAGTCTTCCTTTTCAACAACTAATCCAATTCGCTTTTGAACAAAGTTAATGGTCCCGATATTTACAAGGAGGTGGGGAGGGAGTGGGCGAACCCAGATATCCCAGGGAAGGGGAGGTCCTGCCAAATTTAACGGCTTAACCTCATAATCATTTATATATTGACAGATTGACAGGCTGGCCAGCTACTAGGCAAGAAGGCTGCAGCCGGGGATCGTTGATAATCCACGGCAATTGGGAAAGTGCAAGGCTTGGTGGGGGAGGTTGACAGCCAGCAATCAGGAGGGAAGGAAGGAAAGAATGGGCCTTGGAGTGGTTGACAAGAACATAAAAAACAACAGACTAGTACCAGACAAGGCAATACATGTGCTAGTGCCATTGCCAGTGCCAGTGCCAGTGCCAGTGCCACTGCTAGACTGGTGAAACAGAAAATGTTGACAATACTCAGCAGGTCAGGCAGCCTCTGTGGAGAGAGAAACAGAATTAACTTTTCAGGTTGATGACCTTTCATCAGAACTGGAAAAGATTAGAGATGCAACAGATTTTAAGCAAGTGTGAGGACAGGGAAAGAGGAGAGGGGAGTGTAGTGTGTGGTGAAAGAGTCAGACTGAACACTGTGAGCTCAAAGTAAAGTGTGACCTTAGTCTTTTATTGCAGGTCTCCAGAATGCCTCTCCAACCTGTGAAGCCTCCTTAAATACCTGCGCTCCCAAGGGATTATGGGATCCCTTGGGACTCCAAGGAATGAGCCCTCTGGTGGCTGTACAGAGTAAATACAAGTCCACATATATAACAACACTCCCCACCAAAGTAAATAGTGTAACTATTTACAATATGAGTCGATCTGGGGCCCTTCTTACCCTGGTTGATCGTCTCGGTGTGAAAGCTGGTGTTGTTAAATCATTTGTTGGGCCTCGCTGGGCTGCTACGCAGCTGGCCTTGCTGCGCTGCCTGGTGTGTTGGGCTGCTGGGCTGCTGTGGATGATGGTTTCTGCTTCGTGGTCAACCGTGGTGCCGGTGCCACTGGTGTGTATGTTGGGGGATCAAAATTGGAAGGGTTGCTCAGGATAGTCCATGAATCTGAGTTTGATTTGGTCCAAGTGTTTCCGGTGAATGAGTCCATTTGAAAGTTTGACCCGAAACACCCTGCTCCCCTCTTTGGCCATGACAGTGCCGGGAAGCCACTTGGGACCTTGTCCATAATTTATACAAATACAGGATCATTGACTTCAATCTCGCGTGACATATTTGCGCTATCATGGTATGCACTTTCTTGAAGCCGCCTGCTCTCTACCTGTTCATGTAGATCAGGGTGAACTAACGAGAGCCTTGTCTTAAGTGCTCTTTTCATGAGCAGTTCAGCAGGTGGGATCCCAGTGAGTGAGTGTGGTCTCGTGCGGTAGTTAAGCAGGACTCGGGATAGGCGAGTCTGCAGTGAGCCTTCAGTTACCCTCTTCAAGCCTTGCTTGATTGTTTGCACTGCACTCTCTGCCTAACCATTGGACTTTGGTTTAAACGGGGCAGATGTGACATGTTTGATCCCGTTATGGGTCATGAATTCTTTGAACTCAGCACTGGTAAAACATGGCCCGTTGTCACTCACCAGGACATCGGGTAAGCCGTGTGTGGCAAAATGGCCTGCAGGCTGTCAGTAGTGGCAGCGGACGTGCTAGCCAACGTTATCTCACATTCAATCCACTTGGAGTACGCGTCTACAATCACAAGGAACATTTTACCCAAGAATGGGCCTGCATAGTCGACGTGTACCCTATACCACAGTTTGGAGGGCCAAGACCATAAACCTAGCAGCGCCTCCCTGGGTGCATTGCTTAACTGCGAGCATGTATTACATCTGTGAATGCAGGACTTTAAGTCCGCATCGATAGCGGGCTACCACACGTGAGATCTGGCTATCGCTTTCATCATTACGATGCCTGGGTAGGTACTGTGGAGGTCATTGATGAAGGTGTCTCTGCCCTTCTTGGGGACCACTACTCGATTGCCCCACAGAAGGCAGTCTGCCTGTGTAGACATTTCATCTTTGCGCCACTGGAACGGCTTTATCTCTTCCTGCATTTCCACTGGGACACTGGACCAGCTCCCGTAAAGCACACAGCTTTTGACTAGAGATAATGAGGGGTCCTGGCTTGTCCAGGTTTTGATCTGCTGGGCAATGACGAGTGATTGCTTAATCTCAAATGCTTCCATAACCATGGCTAGATCTGCGGGCTGCGCCATTTCTAACCCCGTGGTGGGCAATGGCAGCCTACTGAGAGCATCGGCACAGTTTCTGTGCCTGGCCTGTGGCGGATGGCATAGATGTATGCGGACAACGTGAGCGCCCATCTCTGGATGCGGACCGATGCGTTGGGATTTATCCCTTTATTCTCGGAGAACAGGGATATATGATCACTTTCCAATTCTAATTTTAGCCCAAACAGCATTGATGCATTTTCTTTCCCCTATAGACAAATGCTAACGCTTCTTTCTCAATCATGCTGTAGGCTGTCTCAGCCTTAGACAACCTCCTGGACGCATAAGCAACCAGTTGCAGTTTCCCAAAATCATTAGCTTGTTGCAATACACACGCGATGCCATATGACGACGCATCACAGGCTAGCACCAAATGCTTACATGGATCATACAACACAAGCAATTTGTTTGAGCATAAAAATGTTCTCTATTTTACAAAGGCACTTTCTTGGCTTTTGCCACAAATGCATTCACCTCCTTTTCGTCGTAAGACATGCAGTGGTTCTAACTGTGTACTGAGACCTGGTAAGAAGTTACCAAAATAGTTCAGGAGTCCCACAAACGACCGCAACTCCATCACGTTCTGTGGCCTCGTTGCATTCTCGATTGCATCCGTCTTCGCGTTGGTGGGCCTGATGCCGTCCGCTGCAATCCTCCTTCCCAGGAACTCCATTTCAGGCGCCAGGAAAACACACTTCGAGGTCATGGTTGAGTCGACTAAGAACCTCCTCCAGGTTCTGCAGATGCTCGACTGTCCCGACCTGTAACCAAGATGTCATCCTGGAAGACCACAGTGTGCGGGACCGACTTCAGTAAACTTTCTATGTTTCTCTGGAATATCGCCGCCGCCGATCGGATTCCAAACAGGCATCTGTTATAAACAAAAAGACCTTTGTGCATGTTAATGCAGGTGAGGGCCTTCGATGATTCCTCCAGGTCCTGCGTCATGTAGGCTGAAGTCAGATCCAGCTTTGTGAACGTCTTTCCTCCCGCCAGCGTTGCAAAGAGGTCATCGGCCTTTGGTAGTGGGTATTGGTCCTGCAGGGAGAAACGATTGATCGCTTTGTAATTGCCACATATTCTGATGGTGCCATCTCCTTTGAGGACTGGAATGATGGGACTGGCTCACTCATTGAACTCGATCGGGGAAATTATGCCCTCTCTTTGCAGGCAGTCTAGCTCGATCTCTACCCTTTCTCTCATCATGTACAGTACTGCTCTCGCCTTGTGATGGATGGGTGGCGACCCCGAAATTAGGTGGATCTGCACTTTTGCTTCTTGGAATTTCCCGATGCCTGATTCGAACAGCGAAGGAAATTTTTTTAAGACATGGGCACACGAAGTGTCTTCAGCGAGGGATAGCGCTCGGACGCCGTCCCTGTCCCAGCGTATCTTTCCCAGCCAGTTCCTGCCAAGCAGCGTGGTACCATCACCCGGTACCACCCAGAGTGGTAGCTTGTGCACCGCTCCATCGTAGGAGACCTTTACGATAGCACTTCCGATTGCAGGAATCAGTTCTTTCATGTAATTACTTAGTTTCATGCGAACTGGAGTTGAGACTGGCCTTGAGGCCTTGTTGCACCACAACCTTTCGAAAGTCTTTTGCCCATGATGGACTGGCTCGCGCCTGTGTCCATCTCCATTGACACCGGGAGTCCATTTAGTTCAACATTCAGCATTATCGGGGGATAATTCGGGCTGAATGTGTGCACCCCATGTACCTCTGCCTCCTCGATCTGAGGCTCTGGTTCATTGGGATCCTCCATGGATCTGTCCTCCTTGCAACGTGGTGGTTTGCAGGTTTAGCAGGCTTAGCAGCTCGCCTGCACACTCGTTGGAGGTGTCCCATTGTTCCACAGTCCTTGCAAACGTACTCTTTGAATCAACATGAATGGAAACGATGATCACCCCTGCAGCGCCAACAAGGTGTTAATGGCCTTACATTCATCACCCTTGATGGTGGACTTTGAGACATCTGCGGACGTGTAGCTGCAGGTATGTGTGACCTGCCCTGTATGTTACGATTCGAAAACAACATCACTTTGTTCACAGTACTTGTAGCAGCACTCGTGTGCTGAGAGATTTGCTTCGTATTGTCACTAGTGGCAATGAACGCCTGGGCTATCGCTATGGCCTTACTCAACTTTGGGGTCTCTACAGTCAAAAGTTTGCGAAGTGTGGTTTCATGGCCAATGCCAAGTACGAAAAAATCTCTGAGCATGTGCTCCAAATATCCTTCAAATTCGCAATGACCTGCAAGGCGTCTTAGCTCGGCAACATAACTCACTACTTCCTGGTCTTCAGACCTTTTGTAGGTGTAGAACCGATACCTCACCATCAGAACGCTTTCCTTCAGGTTCAAATGCTCTCGGATCAATGTGTACAAATCATTGTATGATTTCTCTGTGGGTTTTGCTGAAGTGAGCAGATTCTTCATGAGGCCATACATTGGTGTCCCACAGACGGTGAGGAGGATCGCCCTTCGTTTGACAACGCTCTCCTCCCCATCTAACTCGTTGGCCACGAAGTATTGGTCGGGTCGCTCCACAAAAGTTTCCCAATCATCTCCCTCCGAGAATTTCTCCAGGATGCCCACTGTTCTCTGCATCTTTGGGTTCGCTATCTGTATCTCATCACCAGTTGTAGTGTATGGAAAAAGAGTCCGACTGAACAATGTGAGCTCAAAGTAAAGTGTGACTGTAGTCTTTTATTGCAAGTCTCCAGAGTGCCTCTCCAACCTGTGAAACCTCCTTAAATACCTGTGCTCCCAAGGGATTATGGGATCTCTTGGGACTCCAGGGGATGAGCCCTCTGCTGGCTGTACAGAGTAAATACAAGTTTACATATATAACAGGGAGGAAAGCACAAAAGAGAAGGTCTGTGATAGAGTGGGAGATTAAATGCCAAAAGATATGGTTGTACAAAGCAAAAGGAGATGGTAATTCCATAACCTGAGAATTCATTTTTTTAATTAATGTTGACAAAAAAAACCTCCCACTCTTCTTTCAGAAGTTCCATGGGATCTTTAACACCCACCTGAACAGGCAGTAAAGAAATAAAGATCAACAAATTATTTTGAGAACAGATGGAGAAACCTTGTCAGTTTTTGAACAAAAAGATATCTGGAGGGGCAGAAGAGAATGCAGAAAAATAACAGAAGCATTACCAAGAAGTCGGCCAGATGAGCCAAAACAAGCAGAGCAAATATGAGCAAATTTCATTGGAATAGAGGAAACAAAAAGTCTTGTAATTGTTCATTATCAAGATTTAATGCAATCTGTACAGGTTCAGCCCAAGAACATTGATAAAATAAAGACAATGAATTGTAAGGAAACCACAAACTTGACATAATGGTTAGCATCAGCCAGCAGAAACTTAACACAATATGATGGATTTTTCTTCTGAAAACAGGCCATTTTTGGGAGATTCTAGGGTGAAAAGTATAAGGAAATAGGTCAGCCGAATCTCTGCCCATTAAAATGGTCATGAATATTTTCCATCATCCTGCCTTTGAGGAGGCCTTCACCACCGGTTGCCTCCCCACCCTACTGCATGTAAATGATGATGAGTAGGTGACACACTTCCCTCCCAGCACACCATTGCTCTGTCCCTGATGAACAATTCCTGCATAGACGAAGGCTATGTGCCTCAATGCGAGGAGTATTCGTAATAAGGTGGACGAATTAACTGCGCAGATAGCTGTTAACGGATATGATGTAATTGGGATTATAGAGACATGGCTCCAGGGTGACCAAGGCTGGGAACTCAACATCCAGAGGTATTCAACAGTCAGGAAGGATAGACAGAAAGGAAAAGGAGGTTGGGGTAGCGTTGCTGGTTAAAGAGGAAATTAGCATAATAGTAAGGAAGGTCATTAGCTTGGATGATGTGGAATCTGTATGGATAGAGCTGCAGAATACCAAAGGGCAGAAAACACTAGGAGGAGTTGTGTACAGACCACCAAACAGTAGTAGTGAGGTTGGGGACAGCATCAAACAAGAAATTAGGGATGCATGCAATAAAGGTACAGCAGTTATCATGGGTGACTTTAATATACATATAGATTGGGCTAACCAAACTGGTAGCAATACAGTGGAGGAGGATTTCCTGGAGTGTATTAGGGATGGTTTTCTGGACCAATATGTCGAGGAACCAACTAGAGGGCTGTCCATCCTAGACTGGGTGATGTGTAACAAGAAAGGACTAATTAGCAATCTTGTTATGCGAGACCCCTTGGAGAAGAGTGACCATAATATGGTAGAATTTTTCATTAAGATGGAGAGTGACACAGTTAATTCAGAGATGAGGGTCCTGAACTTAAGTAAAGGTAACTTCGATGGTAAAAGACGTGAATCGGCTAGAATAGACTGGCAAATTATACTTAAAGGATTGACGGTGGATCGGCAATGGCAAACATTTAAAGATCACATGGATGAATTTCAACAATTGCACATCCCTGTCTGGAGTAAAAAAAAATGGGGAAGGTGGCTCAACCGTGCCTAACAAGGGAAATTAGGTATGATGTTAAATCCAAGGAAGAGGCATATAAATTGGCCAGAAAAAGCAGCAAACCTGAGGACTGGGAGAAATTTAGAATTTAGCAGAGGAGGACAAAGGGTTTAATTAGGAGGGGGAAAATAACGTATAAGAGAAAGCTTGCTGGGAACATAAAAACTGACTGCAAAAGATTCTATAGATATGTGAAGATAAAAAAATTAGTGAAGACTAGTAGGTGCCTTGCAGTCAGAATCAGATGAATTTATAATGGGGAACAAAGAAATGGCCGATCAATTGAACAAATACTTTGGTTCTGTCTTCACGAAGGAAGACATAAATAACCTTCCGGAAATACTAGGGGACCAAGGGTCTAGCGAGAAGAAGGAATTGAAGGAAATCCTTATTAGTCAGGAAATTGTGTTGGGGAAATTGATGGGATTGAAGGGCAACAAATCCCCAGGGCCTGATAGTCTGCATCCCAGAGTACTTAAGGAAGTGGCCCAAGAAATAGTGGATGCACCTTCCAACAGTCTATCGACATTGGATCAGTTCCTGTGGACTGGAGGGTAGCTAATGTAACAGCACTTTTAAAAAAAAGAGAGAGAGAGAAAACGGGGAATTATAGACCAGTTAGCCTGACATCAGTAGAGGGGAAAATGTTGGAATCAATTATTAAAGATGAAATAGCAGCGCATTTGGAAAGCAGTGACAGGATCGGTCAAAGGCAGCATGGATTTATGAAAGGGAAATCATGCTTGACAAATCTTCCAGAATTTTTGAGGATATAACTAGTAGAGTGGACAATGGAGAACCAGTGGATGTGGTGTACTTGGACTTTCAAAAGGCTTTTGACAAGGTCCCACACAAGAGATTGGTGTGCAACATTAAAGCACATGGTATTGGGGGTAATGTATTGACGTGGATAGAGAACTGGTTGGCAGACAGGAAGCAGAGAGTCGGGATAAACGGGTCCTTTTCAGAATGGCAGGCAGTGATTAGTGGGGTGGTGCAGGGCTCAGTGCTGGGACCCCAGCTATTTACAATATGCATCAATGATTTAGATGAAGGAATTGAGAGTAATATCTCCAAGTTTGCAGATGACACTAAGCTGGTTGGTGGTGTGAGCTGTGCAGAGGATGCTAAGAGGCTGTAGGGTGACTTGGACTGGGTAGGTGAGTGGGCAAATGCATGGCAGATGCAGTCAGTATAATGTGGATAAATGTGAGGTTATCCACTTTGGTGACAAAATCATGAAGACAGAATATTATCTGAATGGCGGCAGATTAGGAAAAGGGGAGATGCAGTGAGACCTGGGCGTCATGGTACATCAGTCATTGAAAGTTGGCATGCAGGTACAACAGGTAGTGTAGAAGGCAAATAGCATGTTGGCCTTCATAGCTAGGGGATTTGAGTATAGGAACAGGGAGGTCTTACTGCATTTGTACAGGGCCTTTGTGAGGCCTCATCTGGAATAGTGTGTTCAGTTTTGGTCTCTTAATCTGAGGAAGGACCTTCTTGCTATTGTGGGAGTGCAGCGAAGGTTCACCAGACTAATTCCCGAGATGGCAGGACTGACATATGAAGAGAGACTGGATTTACTGGGCGTGTATTCACTGGAGTTTACAAGAATGAGAGGGGATCTCATAGAAACATATAAAATTCTGACGGGACTAGACAGGTTAGATGCAGGAAGAATGTTCCCGATGTTGGGGGAGTCCAGAACCAGGGGTCACAGTCTAAGGATAAGGGGTAAGCCATTTAGGACTGAGATGAGGAGAAACTTCTTCACTCAGAGAGTTGTTAACCTGTGAAATTCTCTACCACAGAGATTTGTTGATGCCAGTTCATTAGATATATTAAAGCGGGAATTAGATATGGCCCTTAACGGCTAAAGAGATCAAGGGGTATGGAGAGAAAGCAAGAATGGGGTACTGAGGTGAATGATCAGCCATGATCTTATTGAATGGTGGTGCAGGCTTGAAGGGCCGATTGGCCTACTCCTGCACCTAATTTCTATGTTTCTGTGATAGATTTGCTGTTGCAGTGGAAGCAAGACTGCCAAGAAGTTACTTGCCATCAGTTTCTTCCCATAATGTGCTACAGTGGCTCTGTGTATTCTACTTCAAACCCCTCCCCAGAGCTGAAATGTCCTGCAAGGTCCCTGCACATTCATTTTCCTCTATCGTTAAGTTGCAGTGCTAGGTGGCACTTATAACATCTGTAGCAAGTGAATAATTGCAGAAGCACTGTGTTCCCCTCCCCCGCAGAGGTTTTCACGCACTGATGAGCGCCAGTAGTGCTGGGAGCTTGCCATCAATTATTAATTGACCCACATCCCAAAAAATGGGATGGGGTCATGACAAGGTCGGATCAGCAACTGGAAGTTCTGCCCGATCCAGTTCTTGTGCAGATTTTCACATTGAGTAGAAACCACCACAACAGCCAATTCATTCTGAAAGTAAATCTGCTTTAATTGAAAAGTATGATGATAGTTATAAGTGTCATACTGGACATGTATCTCCTCAGAAATAAATAAATCCAAGTTGAGTGCTTGTCAAGAGCAAGGGAAAACATTACCTTGCGAACATTTTTAGAAATTGCAGAGGAAATAATAAATTCTGCAACACTAAGATTAACAGTCATTGAGAATAATTAGATTTAAGAATGATTGGAAGGAAACAAAGCTCAAATAGCTGACTATATATAAGGAATTAAAATTGAAGCTTGGTTAAGAAAAAGGGTACTTGTGAAGATTAGTACTTACCCCCTTATGTCTCCTTCAATTTGAGGACTATCTATATTTTTCAGAAGAGTACAAATCGTACCATTTCATTTATTCTCCAAAACAAAGTGTATTTTGGAAATGTGATTACCATTTTTATAAAGTCTACGACTTATGTGCCCGCATCCATTCAAGGTGGGGCAGGCAGCATGCAAAATTTGTGCTGCCTGCTCGTTATAATGATTGCAGTGCTGATTTCAGCACTAAACTCGCTGCTGATTGGTTCAGACTGCTGTCATCGTGGCTGAGTTTACGAGTGTGGAAAGGGGTTTGCAGGGTCTCACAGCAGTTCAGCAATCTGTCCCCCAACAGATAATAAGGAATGCTGAGGCACCACCCCGGGGGAGTGGCAGTGGCTCCGTGGAGCAAGAGCATTCTGTCAACTCTCAGGATGACAGCATTCGTACTCCTACCACTTCTAACCTATCAAGAAAGACTGGATCAACCGGGCTTGTATTCACTGGAGTTCAGAAGAATGAGAGGGGACCTCATAGAAACGTTTAAAATTCTGACGGGTTGAGACAGGTTAGATGCAGGAAGAATGTTCCCAATGTTGGGGAAGTCCAGAACCAGGGGTCACAGTCTAAAGAAAAGGGGTAAGCCATTTAGGACCGAGATGAGGAGAAACTTCTTCACCCAGAGAGTGGTGAACCTGTGGAATTCTCTACCACAGAAAGTTGTTGAGGCCAATTCACTAAATATATTCAAAAAGGAGTTAGATGAAGTCCTTACTACTCGGGGGATCAAGGGGTATGGCGAGAAAGCAGGAATGGGGTACTGAAGTTGCATGTTCAGCCATGAACTCATTGAATGGCGGTGCAGACTAGAAGGGCCGAATGGCCTACTCCTGCAACTATTTTCTATGTTTCTATGTTTCCGCCATTGCTCTTGCTGTTGTCTGTTAACCAGCCAGCCCAGATTGCTGCCACCCATGCCGAAGTGGTGCAGTCTACAGTCAGGCCTTTTCGGCCCAGAGTTACTCGAGGTCGTCCTGCAAGGCCATCTGTAGTTTCCCCCATTGAAAGTCAGCCGCCTTCCACCAGCCATGCTGCAGCCACTGGGGCAGCACTTCGCAGGAGCACTAGAGTAGGAAAAGTTAAATGAAAGACAGACACTAAGGGAATTCACGATGGTAATTAGTTGACGTTGCTGTTTTTATTTGCATTTGATGAATTTATAAATTATGTTTGGAATGTTTTTTTTGTGGTGGCTCTCATTTCAGCTTTGTGCCCAGGAAGAGGCTGTGATGTTCCGTGGTAATTTGTGGCAGTGGTGAGCCACATCCCACTCCCTCCCCGCCTCTCTGTAAATATTGGGACCCATTAACTTTGTTCAAAAGAGAATTGGATTTGTTGTTGAAAAGGAAGAGTATAAAAGGATAAGGGGAAAGAGCAAAGAAATAGGGACTCCAATGAGATCTGGGATTGCATTCGCTGGAACCAGAGTCCGATGAGGTGCTTACGGACAGCCCATCCGGAACAGGGTTCTGCTGCCTGCCTCCTGCATACTTCCTCCTCCTCCTCCTCTTCATCCTACCAGTGGAGCAAAGGGCTGTGCCCTCATGATAGCCAAGTTATGGAGCATGCAGCAGACCACCACAAAATATGACAGCCCGTCCATCATGTACTGGAGGGCACCTCCTGAGCAGTCAAGTAAGCGGAACCATTGCTTCGGCACCCCGATGGTCTGCTTGATGACATTCCACGTGATAGCATGGCTGTCAGAGCCTCCATGACCTCCCAGATGCAGAGATGGGTCGCGAACTCACACATGTTTGCTATGTCTTCTACACCAGATTAGAAGGATCCAGTGCCGAAAAAATTAAGGGCCCCAGTGATAGACAGCTTATTAACTGATTATGGGAAGCGGGCAGGGAAGTGGACCTGAGTCCATGATTGGATCGCCATGATCGTATTAAATGGCGGAGCAGGCTCAAGGGGCAGTATGGTCTACTCCTGCCACTATTTCTTATGTTCTTATTGTTATGTCTCAAATAAAGCAATGTGACTGAGTACTGTAGACTTAAGTAAGTGTGACCTTAGTCTCTTTATTCTGACGTCAGAGTGCTGGCACAGCATGGGAGGCCTGCTTATATGCAGTGCTCCCAAGGGATGCTGGGATCCTTTGGGACTCCAACAGATGCGCCCTCTGGTGGCTGTAGAATGCTAGTTACAAGGTGTTGCATACATAATACTTATGTTCTCAAGTCAGTCGATGCAAGATACCCTGGGAGAACCCATGATGCGTTCATCATAAGCAACAGCATTATATCTGCCATGTTTCAGCAGTAGCAGCCAGAAGGGCAGAGCTAGCTACTTGAGACAAAGGGTACGGCCTCGCCCCCCCCTGGCTCATGATGACCCTACGTGTATCCCGGACGGAAGCTGACCGTCATTACACATTGTTATACGCAGCATCATAGAGAGGACCATTGGCATCTTGAAACAGCGTTTCCGATGCCTGCACCATTCCAGAGGCTACTTGCTGTACTCCCCTTAGATTGTCGGTCAGTTCACTGTTGTGTGCTGCATGCGGCATAACTTAGCCATCATGAGGCAGCAGCACCTGGTGGTGGAAGACCCACCTGCAGTGAGAATGGCTGATGAAAATGATGTGGAAGATGCAGATGACGAGCAGGAGGAGGACGACAAGGATGAGGAAGCCATGCAAATGCCTGAGGCCAGAGCAGGACCGCGGAGCAGGGTGAGCCATCATGCTTCTTTAACGATTGCTCGAGCCTTGCGCCAGCAGCTCATCCGTGAACACTTTACTGTTGCCTGAGGGCTCAGCGACAACTATTCCACATGGACCATGTTTACTCTTTGGAGCTGTTCCGTAATGTTGTGCTGTGCTAATGGAACATGATTCAGTTTCAATGTAAAATATATTTTATTCAAAAATTTAACAAACAGTTCTTTTCTACTTAACTTAACCTTAATAAAATTATTCTTGTATCAAACTTTACTTTAAGATCACACTTTAAGCTTACTTAAAAACTTTAAGATTACTTACAAACTTTTAAACGTGTAAATTTACATAACTTACAAAAAACTTTTAATTTGAGAACAGTTAAAACAGTAACAACAATAATAACAACAACAACAACAGCAACAAAGGAAGGCTGCACCTATCCATCTATTTACAATCTATATTAACGAATTGGAAGAAGGGGCTGAGTGAAACGTAGCCAAGTTTGCTGACGATACAAAGATGGGAGGAAAAGCAAGGTGTGAGGAGGACACCTGCAAAAGGACGTAGACAGGCTAAGTTAGTGGGCTAAAATTTGGCAGATGGAGTATAATGTTGGAAAGTGTGAAGTCATGCACTTTGGCAGAAAAAAAATCAAAGAGCAAGTTATTATTTAAATGGAGAAAGATTGCAAAGTGCTGCAGTACAGCGGGACCTGGGGTACTTGTGCATGAAACACAAAAGGTTAGTATACAGGTACAACAAGTGATCAGGAAGGCCAATGGAATCTTGGCCTTTATTGCAAAGGGGATGGAGTATAAAAGCAGGGAAGTTTTGCTACAGTTGTACAGGGTATTGGTGAGGCCACACCTGGAATACTGCTTGCAGTTTTGGTTTCCATATTTACGAAAGGATATACTTGCTTTGGAGGCAGTTCAGACAAAGTTCACAAGGTTGATTCCGGAGATGGGGGGGTTGACTTATGAGGAAAGGTTGAGTAGGTTGGGCCTCTACTCATTGGAATTCAGAAGAATGAGAGGTGATCTTATCGAAACGTATAAGATTATGAGGTGGCTTGACAAGGTGGATGCAGAGAGGATGTTTCCACTGATAGGGGAAACTAGAACTAAAGGGAATAATCTTAGAATAAGGGGCCAAGATGAGGAGAAATTTCTTCTCTCAGAGGGTTGTGGATCTGTGGAATTCACTGCCTCAGAGAGCTGTGGAAGCTGGGACATTGAATAAATCTAACTCAGAAATAGACAATTTCTTAAACGATAAGGGGATAAGAGGTTATGAGGAGCGGGTGGGGAAATTGTCCTGAGTCCATGATCGGATCAGCCATGATCTTGTTGAATGGCGGAGCAGGCTCGAGAGGACGTATGGCCTACTCCTGCTCCTATTTCTTATGTTCTTATGTTCTTATCTCTCCTCCACCTTATGCTAAGACTGCCTGCTGCGCGTGGTCTTGAACTCTCCACCACCCCTGCCTGCAGGCGGTGACGCAGTGTCTCTGGGCTTGGTACCAAGCTCATTCTTCCTAAGATCTAGGGTACTGCGCACCTCTTGGGGGGGGGGGGGGGTGTGGGGGCGTGTGGGGGAGCGTCGGTGTCAGGCGGCAAGTTGGAGGGCCCGGTTTGGGGCTCTTCAGAGGTCGGTGTGGGGATTGGAGTGGGAATGACAGTTGATTCTGTCAATGGTGGCAGGGTCGGGGCGTGTTCCCTTATTGCAGCAGCTAACTCCAATATGCACCCTGACAATGTCTCAACGACCTGCAACATTCCCTCCCTCATGGTCAATGACGTGGTTTGAACTATCTCTGACATTCCCTTCCTCATGGCCACGATTCCCTCACTGATGGTCCCGGATATCATTCCCATTTCTCGTGTCATTGCTGTTACTTCTCCCGATAGTCCCGCTGCCTCATCACTCACCCCACTGGTGGCGTCTAGGAGTGATCGGGTAAGCTCAATGCTCTCCGCACTCAATGGCATCATTTGAACCACATGTGTTAGATCGTGCACTTCAGGAGCGCGTGGTCGAGCTCTCCTTCCCCTCCTCCCCATGGATGTGCCTCGCTGCACCCCACCACTGGGACCCGCAACTCGGAAGGTGGGGCCCTGGGTGTTCCTCGCTGCACCCCACCACTGGAACCCACAACCTTGGAAGGTGTGAAACCATGGAATGTCCCACCAACACTCAAACCACTAGTCACGGAAGGGGCTGTCATTTCCATGAGTGGCACCTTTTCCAAAGTCAGTACAACAGTGGGAGCTTCATCCAGCTCGATCCCCTCTCCATCACCCTCACCCACAACTTCTTGGGCTGGAGGGTTTGATTGGAAGATGTTCTTCTCGTCAGGCTCGTCCACATCTGAATCTTCTTCTGCATTGTCAGGGTTAGCCTCAAATTCTGCAAAAGGTAACAGAACAGTCAAATGGTTAGCAGCAGAGGAGGGGGCAGGGTGGATGGCATGAGTAGACTCACACATCGCAGGCCAGGCAGTGGGTTGATTTGAAGGGCCATGATGAATTTGCAGTCCTTACCCTCTCCCTCGAGTGTGGGTCCAGCTTGTGCCGTGGTGATTGCTTTTCTCCAAGCAGGACCCTCAAAGCTGCGAATCTCTCTTCCAAGGGTGTCAGTGATGCAGATTTGCCGGGTCTCCTTCTAATTCAAGTTATTTCCCTTTTATTTTGTGCTACCTTTCTCTGCAAAGATGAAAACCTAACTTTTTAGAGAGGGTGTCTTTCTGCTGGATGGAACATACAGATGGTCACATTTACAATTGCAATTCCATTGAATAAATGAAAATATTACTTACACTAACTATTTGACCAAGGTCCTGTCACCTCTTTTTACACTGGCCTCCAGATCTCGTGGTGCTCACCATTGCACAGTAATCTTCTGCAACTTGGTTCCAGCGTTTCTTCATTTCTTTGGGTGGAACTTTTATGTGATCTCTGCTGGTGTCCAACTCTTACCATCTGTTCTCAATCACAGTAACTAGTGCCTCCACTTCTTCCTGTAAGAAAATCTTGGTCCTTGCACCACATTGCATCTTGTACTACTGCAGCTGTGATTTTTCCAATGCTCTCACACAGCATTCAACATTCTCACACACACAACTGGCTCTTTAAAAATGGCCATTTGCCAATTCAGTGCTGTACTCCGCATGCGCATCCATTGCAATGATGTCAGAGACTGAACTTTTTTTTCCCGTGCATGCGCAGAAGGTGCGGCATCGTTTTTTGGCACAGACAGCAGGCTCCACCTCCCAAGGTTACTGGACACGCTGCATGGTGCCAAATTCGAATTATAAATCGGGGAAACTTTGGCAAATTATTGCCAGCGCATTTCTGGCCTAGAAAAACGGGCGTAACTCTGGCAATACGCCAGAAAACAGGCTTGGGGAAAATTGAGCCCTATGTAACCAAAAATATGGAAAATGAAATAAATTGAATTAAATTGACTCAGAATACAAATGTATGAACTATCATATTATCAGTTAGTAGGAAAGGTGCGCCAACATTGAGCAATCACAAGAGATTAAAAATTAACCTGACAGCCAGCCAAGAAGATAATTTAATGCACAGATTTCTACTATTTCCAGCTAAAATTAATAGTATTTCCAGCCCATATCAGAATCAGTCTCTTTCTTTCTTCTAACTGGGCGGTTGGGATTTCTACAATTTCCTGTTTGTCCAGCATAACTTCAGCAGAAGATCCTAGCGAAATGGCATAAACAACATTCATGACTTTTCTCCCAGGACTCCACAGATCGTCAAGCCAAAGTTACAGCAAACAATCAGGAGAACCTGCCATGGAAATTAATGATGTAATTGTTTAAAGAATAGCATGCCTCCAGCCTGATATTCCCAGGTAATGCAAATATTTTCCCATCTCTTTTATTGACTGTTAGATACTAAAAAAATAACTGTGAAAATGTAATCCTTAAAAGTAAACTATAAAATAAAAAAACAGAAAAAAACAGTGAAATGAAAAAAATAAATTGGAAAAAAAATACCCAGTCATCAGTCCAAGTCGAACGAGAAAAGACAAATTCATGTTTCAGGTAGAATACTTCATGATATTTCACATGGTAAAAGGGAGAGTCCCACCACAGTACAAAATAAGTTAATGAGAGAAGGTGACAAAAATTGTAGAAACCATAAAAATATAAGAAAAGTCAGGCGTAAGTAAAAGCCATTCTGTCCATTGACTAACCTGCCAAGACTCACATATGAATGAGGCCAACTGGGCAAAGGGCAAACGGTCATTTGGTATCTGTGAAATAGTACACAACCAAGAAGTTAACACCTTCAAGAGAGATTAGGAGGAAAGAAAATTGAAGAGAAAGAAAGCTAGAAGACTTGCTGGATCCCAGAACTGAGATTAGGAGTGTCTACCTATCAGAAGGTGATATAAAGGCCGATGTTAGGCCTATATATTGGTCTCCTGTGGCTTTGCACAATGGCAGAGCATATGGTCACTCTCTTACCTGTCTCTGATGGCTTTGTGTTGCTGATTCCCTCTGACTCTCTCTGCTCTGCTCTTCTCTTTCTTTCTCTGTCTTTGTCTTCTTTGACTTGGAGTGGGTCGTATGGCGTGCTGTTACGAGGAAAGGAGCTACCAATGGCTGCAGACTGCATTTTGGTGAGGGTTTTAAAGAAAATTTGGCGTCTTGCTTTACATATTTTGAAGAAAAGCTGCTGGGCAGATATTGGTAGAAGTTTTTATTAAAATCCCATCAGTTTTTTTTAATGACTATAGGTCTCAAAGTGCCAGTCCTATGCCTGCATATGTGTCAGTATTCTAGGGTTTCCATATGTCTTCCACCAATGTTATGACAGACTGTTGTGTACGCGTGTATAACTGACAAACTGAGCCAGGAGAAAAGTAACTTAACTTAACTGTGCTTTTATACAACCTAAAATGGTGTCCCAAACCGGCATGAATCAGAATGAATACAGCAACTGTGAATAGCTTCCACAGGGTCCTAATGGCTGTCAAGTGAGCTATAACAAATAAATAGAGAATGAAATCAACATATTTTCCCCCCTTTTTAAAACCACAGTCTATGTACAGACAAAGTAGTTGAGATAGCCAGATCGTGTTCTGATACGCTGAGACCAGCTTAGAGCTTGCAGTGTTTGCTCTAGGTTTAGTTGGGAAACAGAATGGTGCCTCTGTTCTATCCTGCTGGTCTCTTCACGCTAGATTTGGCTGGGTGTTTGAGAATGTCCAGTAGCCAGCGAAGATTCCGCCCAATCATGAGCTCAGCGGGTGTCTCCCCGTTAGCCAGTGCTTTGTCGAACGTTATATGCGGAGAATGGTCTGAACCACTTTGTCGAATGTTTGGCCTGCTGCGAGGTTGGCTTTCAAACCCTCTTTGATGATGCGGTTAAAACGCTCAACACCTCCGTTGCTTTGAGGATTGTACCAAGCAGTAAGGCGATGCTCGATAGCATTACGAATGAGGAAATTCGCGATCTGGTCCGGTGCAAACTGTGGTCCATTGTCAGTGATTATGACCTCTGGGAGGCCCCATTTGTGAACATAGACTGCAGAATTGTGACTATCGTTGATGAGGTCACTGAACTTGTAGCGATTTTGGGCCATTTGAAATGCAGGTCATGTACTACAACAAGGAAACGCTGGTGCTGTGGAGCTGTGTCAACTGGACCAAAGATATCCAACTGAAGTTGTTGCCATGGTCTTTGTGGCCATGGAATGGGCTTCATTAGCGCTTGTTGGATGTTTGTGGCCTTTTCGCTCAGACTGCATGATTCACAGTGTGAGATGAACTCCTCGATGTGAGTGCCAATCCCAGGCCACCATACTGAATTGCAACATCTCTTTCATGCAGAAAATGCCAGGGTGTCCATTGTGTGCCAATGAAGCGACTTGGGAATTACTGTTCGATCACCACGAGCTAGGCAGCTATCGTTCTAAACGGAAAATGAATCGCTAAGTCTGTGGAATGTTTTCAGCTCTTCTGGAATTTGCTTAGGCCACTCAGTCTGGAGGGAGTGGCACACATGCTGGAGCGTAGCATCACTCTGTGATTCAGTTTTGAGTTCATTGCAGGAGACAAGGTTTCTGATGGACTGAGTGATGATCAACGTGATATGTGTGTCGTCATTTGTGAACAAGTCAGTACCAGAGTCCAAAGCAGGTGTCGAGCAGCTGAGTATGTCAGCTACGTGGTTGCAACTGCCAACGATATACTGTACATCAAAGTTATACTGATGAAGGCAATCTGACCATCGGCTGATTCATAGTGGTCTGTGCCCTGATCCAGTTGCAGAGAGTAGGGTAGTTAGTGCTTGGTGATCTGTACGGAGGGTAACTTTCCTGCCATAGAGGTAGATGTGCCAGTGTTCACATGCATAGATGCAAGCGAGTGCTTCATGTTCCCCTGTAGAGTATTTAAGTTCTGCAGATGAGAGCGTGCAAGAGGCGAAGGCGACTGGGCATTCCAGGCCATCAATCCATTGCGAGAGCATAGCACCCATAGCGGTGCCCAATGCATCCATGGTGACATAGGTCAGGCATTGGATCAAAGTGCACGAGGGGATGTGATTTTCTCCTTAAGCGTGGTGAATGCCTGAGCCTGGGACTCTGTCCATTCCCAAGGAATGTCTATTATGTCTGTAGTGTACTTATGAATGACTCCACGAGGCAATGTGTTGTACTCAAACTATAGTGATGTTGGTCCTTTACTCGTAACTCCAGAGTGAGGCAGCTGCATGGTGGCTCCCTTTTTATACAGCCCCTATCACCAGGGCAGGAAACCCCAGTCTCCACCGGTTGCACCCTCTAGTGGTGCCAGCGTGTAAACCTTATTGAAAGTACATCAGGTAAACAAGTCTCCATTGTATGCAACTATACAGTGATTACACAGAGGGTATATCTATAGTCTGCATATATAACAATGTCCTTGTGCAGCAACTTGCGAAGTGGTTCGCCAATGTGCGCATAGTGCAGGACAAACTTCAGATAGATGTTGCAAGTGCCGAGGAATGATGAGAGTTCTTTGATGTTGGTAGCCTCCTGCATTCGCTGGATCACATCAATGTTATCAAGCGTCGGCTTGACACCTTGTGCTGTGACTCTGTAGTCCAGAAAGTTTATTTCTCCATCAGTGAATGTACACTTATCGACATTAAGTGTAATATTATGTGTAGCACGTCTAGCCATAACTGCGTGAAGTCGTTGGTTATGTGCATCCATTGTCCATCCATGGATGACGATATCGTCAAGCAGATTGAATGCTCTCTCTATGCCTGCTAGTATGATAGTGACAATCTTCTGAAATGCACTTGGTGCAGAAGATAGTCCATAGGGCATGCGTTGATACTGATACAGACCATCATGCGTCATGAATGTCAGAAGCGGTCTGGGTCTGCTGTCCCCCGCTAGGGGTATTTGCAGGTAACTGCAGCACATGTCGAGTTTCGTGAAAATTATTGAGCTGATGAATTCTGAAGACAGTTCGTCGATGGTAGGAAGAGTTTACTTGTCGGGGATAATGGACTTTTGACCTCTTTCAGGTCAATGCATAGGCGGATCGCCCCATTTTTACGCCAAGCAATGACTAAGTTCGAGGTCCAGGGTGAGGAGTTGATGCTGTCAATTATTCCCTGAGATTCGAGTCACGTTAATTCTGTGGATACTTGGTCGCGAACTGCAAATGGGAGACGGCAAAGTCACTGCATAACCGGATTGACGGAAGGGTTAACGCGGGGACAATGTCAGAATTTTGTTGTCACTCAAAACCCTGTGAAAATTGAGGGATACTGCTTGTTAAAGTCCACAGTGTACACAGGTGTGCCAGTTGGGTTGTAAAGTTTGAACCCAAGCTTGTCAAAAAGGTCAACACCTATGAGGCTTCATCCCTTCGCGACATAAAGGGAAAAGTTCTCCAATATCCTTGTAGTATAACGGGACAGATATGACCCCAAGTACCTCAATTTTGGAGTCGGAGTCTGCATGTAGAATGGAAGTTGCAGGCTGCAGTTGACAGTACGTGAAGTGGGTTTTATATACAGCCTCGCTCAAAATAGAGACTTTGACTCCCAGGTCAATGAGGAGGCAGCAGGACGTGCCGTCAATGTTGACCTCACAGTTCTTGAATTTTCCCAAACCAATGTGTGAAATGTCACTAACGGTGTAAACCATACTGGGTTTATCACTATTGGGGTAGTTCACATGTCGAATATGCTGCAATGAGTGACAGACACTCATGGTTAATTCTACCACATGCAGACAATTTCTTCCCACGTACAGAGTAGTCAGGACTCTTTGCTGAGTGTGATTTGTCCCCACACTTAAAGCAGTGGAAGTTAAGCCCGTGATCCTTAGTGGGTGGCTTATTACTAGCCCTGGGTCTTTGCTGTAATTTCCGCTTTAGACAAATGCCTTGCACATGGGCTGTAGCTGTAGTCTACTGCACAGGGGGAACAGGGGATTTGATCGCTTTTGAATCGGAGAGTGCTAATTCGATTCGGATGGCCAAATTAGTTGCTTTGTCTAATGTCAATTTAGCATGCTCCATTAGCAAGAGTTCCCAAATGCGGGGGATCATTGTTTTCTCAACCATTTGATCCCTGGTCATTTCCTCTGTAAGTGCTCCAAAGATACACGTAGCGGCCAGTTCAGTTAATGAAATGATGTACTGTTTGATTGGTTCACCGTTCCCTGGCCCCCTTTTGCGAAATTGTTATCTCTTCATCGCGATACTTTTCTTTGGCCCAAAATAGTTCTCTAGGGCACTTACCGTTTTGTCGTAGGACTCCGTGTCTACAACTTGGTGCCGAGGCAGTGGATAAGTATTGCACGACAGCAAGCTGGTGTTACGCTGTCTCCATCTAACCCACTCGCCATGATGACATAGGAAAACGTTTTATCCATCTCGGCCATGGGATTGGAGGGTCCCCAGGTGTGGTAAGGAAAGGCAGGGACGGGTAGGGAGGTTAATTTGAATCATCCTCGTCGCCAAATTATTTTGTGTATGTGTAAATAACTGACAAACTGAGCAAGGAGAAAAGTAATTTAACTTAATTGAGCTTTTATACAACCCAAAATTGTGTCCCAAACCAGTATGAACCAGAATGAATACACGAACTCCCGTAGGGTCCTAATGCCCGTCCTGTGAGCTGCAACAAATACATAGAATATGAACACAACACAGACAAGCAGGAGAACCTCTGCAGAAGTTTGCCCCCACAAAACTTTTCAAAGCTTCAAGGGATGTCCTGCACTTCGTATAACTCTTAATAACTTCAGGCATCAACTGCTCGTAAGTCAATTATCAAAAGGATTTATTCATCTAAATTTTCTCACTACTTATGCCAGGGCTTGGTCTTTCAAGATATGTTATTACCCACCCACAGCAGACTATATATTCAATTCAAAGCTTCAGGCAAATTCACTACAGACATTACTCTGTGTAAAAGCTTTATATGTGAGGTTTATTCCTTTGGATTTAGGAGCGAGATGCTAATCTAGGAAATTGCTATTTAAATCAAAACTATTGTGCAAGCCATAAAAAGGAAAAGAAATCACAATTTATTTTATAAATTGGAACCCTTAGGAGAGCAGCTGCCATTGTGATGACTGTAAAATATTTGCTTTAAAATGGATCTGACAAGGTCGGAATTGAAGAGTCACAGAAAGATCCTGTGCAGAACCACTCCATGATTGGCCTATCTCCCAATCACTTATTGCACTTCCACGTCCGACAGCATATCGAATAGTGATGGATATTATAGAATCTGATTGGGAGGTAAAAACTCAGGTGCTTTAACTGAAAATTAGTTAATTGGAGAAAGCAGAACCAGTTGCCTGAAAGATAGTGTAAGGTGAGAAGTTAATTAGCACAATGTGGTACAGCATAAATCACAGTTTCCTGTGACATTCAGGACTGCTTGTCCTTTAGTTTCTATGGAAAAAATGTTGGCAGCTGTAATCCACAATGAAAGCAGGAAGAGGAAGTCCGCTCAGTCCCAGCATCACACATGTAGCAATTACTTTTGTTGTGTCTGGAATTCTCATATTCTACAGAAGCTCTGACCTTGAAACGGATATTGGTGGATTTCCCAATGTGTGCTCATTTTTATATCACTTCCAGCACAGTGGGAGACTACAAAAGTGCTGCCAACATTCTTAGAAATTCTCAAAGAATATATATAGGAACATAGGAACAGGCCATTCAGCCTCTGGAACCTGCTCTATCATTCAATTAGATCATGGCCATTTTCCCGCCTTAGTCTATCTCCCTTAATACCATTATCTAACAAAAATCTATCAATCTTAGTTTTGAAATTTTCAATTGATGTAGCCTCATCAGCTTTTTGGGGGTGAAAGTTTAAAGTTTCTCCTACCCTTCAAGTGAAGAAGTGCTTCCTGATATATCTATGAATGGCCTAGCTCTAATTTTAAGATTATGCTCCCTTTTTCTGGACTCCTCCACCATGGGAAATATTTTCCCTCTATCTACCATGCTAAATCCTTTAATCATCTTAAATGCCTCAATTAGATCACCCCTTAATAGTCCATACTCTAGTTAAAGCACTAGTTAGGCCACAGCTAGAATACTGCGTGCAATTCTGGTTATAAGAGCATAAGAACATAAGAAATAGGAACAGGAGTAGGCCATTTGACCCCTCGAGCCTGCTCCACCATCCAATATGATCATGGCTGATCTGGTCTTGGCCTCAACTCCACTTCTCTGCTCGCTCCCCATGTGGTCACCACATTACAGGAAAGATGTGATTGCACTAGAGAGGGTACAGAGGAGATTTATGAGGATGTAGCCTGGACTGGAGAATTTTAGCTATGAGGAAAGATTGGATAGGCTAGGTTTGTTTTCTTTGGAACAGAGGATGCTGGGGAGAGACCTTATTGAGGTGTATAAAAGTATGAGGGCACTAGATAGAGTGGATAAGAACGACCTATTTCCTTTAGCAGAGAGGCCAACGACCAGGAGGCATAGATTTAAAGTAATTGGTAGGAGGTTTAGAGGGGAATTGAGGGGAAATGTTTTCACCCAGAGGGTAGTGGGGGTCTGGAACTCACTGCCTGAAAGGATGGTAGAGGCAGAAACTCACACCACATTTAAAAAGTGCTTTGATGTGCACCTGAAGTGCTGTAACCTACAGGGCTACAGACCAAGAACTGGAAAGTGAGATTAGACTGGACAACTCTTTGTTGGTCGGTGCGGACACAATGGGTCGAAATGGCCACCTTCCGTGCTGTAAATTTCTATGATTCTATGATATACTCAAGGGATACATGATAAGACTATCTAACCTGTTCTCATAATTTAACCCTTTTACCTCTGGTGTAATTCTTGTACCATCCAATGCCAATATATCCTTGCCAAGGTGTTGTGCGCTGAACTGAACGCAGTACTCCAGATGCAGTCTAACCAGAGCTTTATACAACTGTAGCATAATTTGCACCCCTTGTTATTCCAACCCCCTTGAGATAAAGGCTAGTATTCCATTTGCACTTTTAAGTTATTTTTTGTACCTGTCCACTAACATTTAGTGGTTTCTGTACTTGGACCCCTAAATCACTCTGCTCTTCTACAGCCCCAACTTCTCACCATTCAGAAAATACTCTGATCTTAGGTCCAAAGTGGATAACCTCACATTTCACCACACTGAACACAATGCACAGTTTTGTCCACTCACTATCAATCTATCAACGTCCCGTTGGAATTTTCTGCTCTCGTCTACACTATTTACTGTGGCACCTAACTTAGTGTTGTCAGAAAACTTGAATATACAGCCCTCTATTCCTTCATCTGAGCCACTGATATACACACTATTTCATATTCTCTCAAAGATTTTCAGTGGGTATTTTGCTGTAACACTCATTGGGGCTGAAATTAGTGGACATACCGCCACATACCGCCCGCGGATCGCTGACATATCGCCTAAAATCACAAAATTAATACAGCCCACATAACGCCCGACGGAAAATTCATCAGCGACGTCATCATAGGCAGTCCCTCGAAACAAGGATGACTTGCTTCCACGCCAAAAAAGGATGAGTTCACAGGTGTTTCAATGAAGGACCTAATATTCCAGGTCCTGAACTCCATCCTGAAGGGTGGAAGATGCCTGTGCGTGGATTTTTTTTAACGTGTGGTGGCCGTTGCACACCAGCCACCACACGGGCTTGGCCGAGCTAGGTCTTGGTCCAGTGGCAAGGGTTATCCAAGACAACAGGAGACCTGCTCTGCTGCACGGACCTAGTGCGCACACATATCGCAGTGTGGGCTGGCCCGTGCTGCCCCTGGGCCGCTGGCCCCGAACTGACGCCTCTCCTGGGCCCCAATCACATCCCTCCACAGTCTCTCGCCGTTCCTGCTGTACCTGCCCACGCTCCAATCACTGACCTGGACCTTGATGATGTCACTCTTCGCTGCCATCGCCCTCCTGCATCAGCTCGCGCTGGATCCTGTAGTGGCCTCCACGCTGCTCCTGGGCCGCCGCACCTCCGCTCCTTTTATGGTGTTCTCACGCAGGTCGGGACCTCCATACAGGGCGGTATGCATACCGTCTGCCCATACAGAGCATCCTACAGACTGCCCAAACGTCCAACATTGGTAGCATATCGGCGACATACCACCGCAGCTGCACACAGTCTGAAAAAAGGTGGTTTTATGCCGATGGTATGTCGGTGGTATGTAAACTACAATGTTCCCCCCTGCCCCGCATGCCCCCACCCCTCCGCAGTGATCTATTCCTCCCCGCAGCGATCTATTTCTGTCCCCTACCCCGCAGAGATATAGTCCTCACCCCAGCGATCTAGTCCTCACCCCCAGAGAGATCTAATCCTCCCCCAGCGATCTATTTCTCTAGGCCCCCCCTGCCCCCCCCACAGAGATATAATCCTCCCCACAGCGATCTAGTCCTCCCCCGAGATCTAATCCCCCCAGAGAGATCTAATCCCTCCCCAGCTATCTATTCCTCCCCCCAGCGATCTATTTCTCTCCTCCACCCCCCCTCAACAGAGATATAGTCCTGCCCACAGTGATCTAGTCCTCCCTGACAGAGATCTCATCCCCCACCGAGATCTAATTCCCTCCAGAGATCTAATCCCCCCTAGAGATCTAATCCCATCCCCAAAGATCTAATCCTCCCCCCAGAGATCTAATTCCCACCCCCCCACCCCCCGCCCCCCCCGCCCAGAGATCTACTAACA
The DNA here is from genome assembly GCF_044704955.1 of Pristiophorus japonicus. Classification (NCBI taxonomy): domain Eukaryota; kingdom Metazoa; phylum Chordata; class Chondrichthyes; family Pristiophoridae; genus Pristiophorus; species Pristiophorus japonicus. Next base: position 74,694,904 of record NC_091983.1, on the reverse strand, counting down.
ATATAAGTATTATAAATAACTCAAAAGCACTGCACAAAACAATTACAAATTTACACTTATCTGCGATCCGATGTCAACAGTCTCTGGCCTCCGGACTGCTCTTCTTCGAGGGAGGGGAGGGGGGGCGTGGGGGGCTGGGACGGAGATTGATGGAAGAGCGCCCGTGCACAGAACTCTGGATCCGAAGAGTCCCGAATCAGAGACAACTTAACCTGCACTGTCGGAGCAGACTGTCCATTGCACTCCGCTGACGCAATGCTCAGGACCACCCGGGCCAATGTTGCCAGCACTCCGCCCCAGCGGTCCCGGGCGGTGAAGATTGACCGACCACTGCGGGACTGCCGAGAATTGGACGGTCCACCAATTTCGGCCCCTTTAAATCTGAGTGGCAGAGACTGCGGTAATGATTAAGGGAAAGAAAAGTAAAGATAAAGAATGAAGAAGCACAGGGAAACAAAAAGCATGGATGAAAAGAAAGTGAATAGAGAAAATGTTTTAATAAGGCTAAAGAAACATAGAAACAGCAAAGTGGCTTCTCGATAGCTCAGCAAGATTAGCCACTGAACAGTTGAGTCATACAGAGCAGGAAGATCCCAAGTTTGATTCCTAACTGTGCTGAGTTAGCTGATCCCAGCTGAGGTAATGGTAGGAGTGATTCAAAGACCTCAGAGCTCCCAAGTTAGGGAGAAAGAACAATCGATTTGTGGCGATACTGATTCCTGGAAGTGCACTTGTGGATAGTGAGGAGAGTACCAGATCTAATGCCAGCAGTCAAATAGCCTATAAGCTTTCACTGCCGAGGCTTGCATGTGAATAATGGCCCCTTGAGTGATGTATCAGAGAGTGATTGACACTCTGCCACTGGACCCCAACAAGAAATCAATGCTTCAGGAGAGGAGGGGAGAAAATTGGCAAGGAAAAATATACAGATTAATTGGTCATAAAAATGAGTGGCTTCAAAAAATCTTTTAAGGAATGTTACACTCTGCGAGGAACATATTTTATTATTCAAATTGCATGCATTTTACATAGATTTTGATCAGTTTATTCCTACATCCAAGGATGTTTCTCTGTTTTAGAAACATTGAAACATAGTAAATAGGTGCAGGAGCAGGCCATTCAGCCCTTCTAGCCTGCACCACCATTCAATGAGTTCATGGCTGAACATGAAACTTCAGTACCCCCTTCCTGCTTTCACGCCATACCCCTTGATCCCCCGAGTAGTAAGGACTTCATCTAACTCCCTTTTGAATATATTTAGTGAATTGGCCTCAACTACTTTCTGTGGTAGAGAATTCCACAGGTTCACCACTCTCTGGGTGAAGAAGTTTCTCCTTATCTCGGTCCTAAATGGCTTACCCCTTATCCTTAGACTGTGACCCCTGGTTCTGGACTTCCCCAACATTGGGAACATTCTTCCTGCATCCAACCTGTCCAAACCCGTCAGAATTTTAAACGTTTCTATGAGGTCCCCTCTCACTCTTCTGAACTCCAGTGAATACAAGCCCAGTTGATCCAGTCTTTCTTGATAGGTCAGTCCCACCATCCCGGGAATCAGTCTGGTGAATCTTCGCTGCACTCCCTCAATAGCAAGAATGTCCTTCCTCAAGTTAGGAGACCAAAACTGTACACAATACTCCAGGTGTGGCCTCACCAAGGCCCTGTACAACTGTAGCAACACCTCCCTGTCCCTGTACTCAAATCCCCTCGCTATGAAGGCCAACATGCCATTTGCTTTCTTAACCGCCTGCTGTACCTGCATGCCAACCTTCAATGACTGATGTACCATGACACCCAGGTCTCGTTGCACCTTCCCTTTTCCTAATCTGTCACCATTCAGATAATAGTCTGTCTCTCTGTTTTTACCACCAAAGTGGATAACCTCACATTTATCCACATTATACTTCATCTGCCATGCATTTGCCCACTCACCTAACCTATCCAAGTCACTCTGCAGCCTCATAGCATCCTCCTCGCAGCTCACACTGCCACCCAACTTAGTGTCATCCGCAAATTTGGAGATACTACATTTAATCCCCTCGTCTAAATCATTAATGTACAATGTAAACAGCTGGGGCCCAAGCACAGAACCCTGCGGTACCCCACTAGTCACTGCCTGCCATTCCGAAAAGTACCCATTTACTCCTACCCTTTGCTTCCTGTCTGACAACCAGTTCTCAATCCACGTCAGCACACTACCCCCAATTCCATGTGCTTTAACTTTGCACATTAATCTCCTGTGTGGGACCTTGTCGAAAGCCTTCTGAAAGTCCAAATATACCACATCAACTGGTACTCCTTTGTCCACTTTATTGGAAACATCCTCAAAAAATTCCAGAAGATTTGTCAAGCACCATCTCCCTTTCACAAATCCATGCTGACTTGGACCTATCACGTCACCATTTTCCAAATGCGCTGCTATGACATCCTTAATAATTGATTCCATCATTTTACCCACTACTGAGGTCAGGCTGACCGGTCTATAATTCCCTGTTTTCTCTCTCCCTCCTTTTTTAAAAAGTGGGGTTACATTGGCTACCCTCCACTCGATAGGAACTGATCCAGAGTCAATGGAATGTTGGAAAATGACTGTCAATGCATCCGCTATTTCCAAGGCCACCTCCTTAAGTACTCTGGGATGCAGTCCATCAGGCCCTGGGGATTTATCGACCTTCAATCCCATCAATTTCCCCAACACAATTTCCCGACTAATCAGGTTTTCCCTCAGTTCCTCCTCCTTACTAGACCCTCTGACCCCTTTTATATCCGGAAGGTTGTTTGTGTCCTCCTTAGTGAATACTGAACCAAAGTACTTGTTCAATTGGTCTGCCATTTCTTTGTTCCCCGTTATGACTTCCCCTGATTCTGACTGCAGGGGACCTACGTTTGTCTTTACTAACCTTTTTCTCTTTACATACCTATAGAAACTTTTGCAATCCACCTTAATGTTCCCTGCAAGCTTCTTCTCGTACTCCATTTTCACTGCCCTAATCAAACCCTTTGTCCTCCTCTGCTGAGTTCTAAATTTCTCCCAGTTCCCAGGTTCGCTGCTATTTCTGGCCAATTTGTATGCCATTTCCTTGGCTTTAATACTATCCCTGATTTCCCTAGATAGCCACGGTTGAGCCACCTTCCCTTTTTTATTTTTACGCCAGACAGGAATGTACAATTGTTGTAATTCATCCATGCGGTCTCTAAATGTCTGCCATTGCCCATCCACAGTCAACCCCTTAAGTATCATTAGCCAATCTATCTTAGCCAATTCATGCCTCATACCTTCAAAGTTACCCTTCTTTAAGTTCTGGACCATGGTCTCTGAATTAACTGTATCATTCTCCATCCTAATGCAGAATTCCACCATATTATGGTCACTCTTCCCCAAGGGGCCTCGCACAATGATATTGCTAATTAATCCTCTCTCATTACACAACACCCAGTCTAAGATGGCCTCCCCCCTAGTTGGTTCCTCGACATATTGGTCTAGAAAACCATCCCTTATGCACTCCAGGAAATCCTCCTCCACCGTATTGCTTCCAGTTTGGCTAGCCCAATCTATGTGCATATTAAAGTCACCCATTATAACTGCTGCACCTTTATTGCATGCACTCCTAATTTCCTGTTTGATGCCCTCCCCAACATCACTACTACTGTTTGGAGGTCTGTACACAACTCCCACTAACGATTTTTGCCCTTTAGTGTTCTGCAGCTCTACCCATAAAGATTCCACATCATCCAAGCTAATGTCTTTCCTAACTATTGCATTAATCTCCTCTTTAACCAGCAATGCTACCCCACCTCCTTTTCCTTTTATTCTATCCTTCCTGAATGTTGAATACCCCTGGATGTTGAGTTCCCAGCCCTGATCATCCTGGAGCCACGTCTCCGTAATCCCAATCACATCATATTTGTTAACATCTATTTGCACAGTTAATTCATCTACCTTATTGCGGATACTCCTTGCATTAAGACACAAAGCCTTCAGGCTTGCTTTTTTAACACCTTTTGTCCTTTTAGAATTTTGCTGTACAGTGGCCCTTTTTGTTCTTTGCCTTGGGTTTCTCTGCCCTCCACTTTACCTCATCTCCTTTCTGTCTTTTGCTTTTGCCTCATTTTTGTCTCCCTCTGTCTCCCTGCATAGGTTCCCATCCCCCTGCAATATTAGTTTAACTCCTCCCCAACAGCACTAGCAAACACTCCCCCTAGGACATTGGTTCCGGTCCTGCCCAGGTGCAGACCGTCCGGTTTGTACTGGTCCCACCTCCCCCAGAACCGGTTCCAATGCCCCAAGAATTTGAATCCCTCCCTGCTGCACCACTGCTCAAGCCATGTATTCATCTGCGCTATCCTGCGATTCCTACTCTGACTAGCACGTAGCACTGGTAGCAATCCCGAGATTACTACTTTTGAGGTCCTACTTTTTAATTTAGCTCCTAGCTCCTTAAATTCTTTTCGTAGGACCTCATCCCTTTTTTTACCTATGTCGTTGGTACCAATGTGCACCACGACAACTGGCTGTTCTCCCTCCCATTTCAGAATGTCCTGCACCCGCTCCGAGACATCCTTGACCCTTGCACCAGGGAGGCAACATACCATCCTGGAGTCTCGGTTGCGTCCGCAGAAACGTCTATCTATTCCCCTCACCATCGAATCCCCTATCACTATCGTGCTCCCAATCTTTTTCCTGCCCTCCTTTGCAGCAGAGCCACCTACGGTGCCATGAACTTGGCTGCTGCTATCCTCCCCTGATGAGTCATCCTCCCCAACAGTACTCAAAGCAGTGTATCTGTTTTGCAGGGGGATGACCACAGGGGACCCCTGCACTATCTTTCTTGCACTGCTCTTCCTGCTGGTCTTCCATTCCCTATCTGGCTGTGGACCCTTCTCCTGCGGTAAGACCAACTCACTACACGTGATACTCACGTCATTCTCAGCATCGTGGATGCTCCAGAGTGAATCCACCCTCAGCTCCAATTCCGCAACGCGGACCGTCAAGAGCTCGAGGCGGATACACTTCCCACACACGTAGCGCCCAGGGACACTGGAAGTGTCCCCGAGTTCCCACATGGGACAGGAGGAGCATATCACGTGACCGAGCTCTCCTGCCATGTCTTAACCCTTAGATACACTTAAATTGGTAATAACAATGTTACAGTTCACTTACTGATATAAAAAATAAAAGAAAAGCTACTCACCAATCACCAGCCAATCACTTACCCCATTGGCTGTGACGTCACTTTTTGATTCCTTTCTACTTCTATTTTGCTTTCTCTCCCGCTGTAGCTGCACTGGTCGCCTTTTATAGGCCGCTCCAACACTGCTCCCACCTCTCACCAACTGCCGCTGGCTCTCGATCTCCCGCTGGGCTTTTGATAGGCCGCTCCCCTCTCACCAACTGCCACTGGCTCTCGATCTCCCGCTGGGCCTTTGATAGGCCGCTCCCCTCTCACCAACTGCTGTTGGCTCTCGATCTCCTGCTGGGCTTTTGATAGGTCGCTCCCCTCTCACCAACTGCCTCTGGCTCTCGATTTCCCGCTGGGCTTTTGATAGGACGCTCCCCTCTCACCAACTGCCGCTGGCTCTCGATCTCCCGCTGGGCTTTTGATAGGTCGCTCCCCTCTCACCAACTGCCGCTGGCTCTCGATCTCCCACTGGGCCTTTTATAGGCCGCTCCCCTCTCACCAACTGCCGCTGGCTCTCGATCTCCCGCTGGGCTTTTGATAGGCCGCTCCCCTCTCACCAACTGCTGCTGGCTCTCGATCTCCCACTGGGCTTTTGATAGGTCGCTCCCCTCTCACCAACTGCCGCTGGCTCTCGATCTCCCGCTGGGCTTTTGGTAGGTCGCTCCCCTCTCACCAACTGCCGCATTTTAAATACATAAGGGGTAAAATTCCAACATTGGTGGGTGTGCAGAATGGGCATTAGCTGCTCGACCGCTCGTTATACACTCCAATTGCCTTTCCTTTCCACTGAAGTCACTGATGCATGTGACCTGGTCCTGTGCTGCAGTTGGTGCTGCCCCAGATTACATAACTCAGTCACAGCCTCCCTCATGAAGCGGAGCCACCAGACATACAGCTTCTCCATTAATGGAGCCCAGCCATGAGGGGCTGAATGCCCTACTCCTGTCCCTATGTTCCTATGTTAAGTCCTGGTAATAACGCCCCCACCTCCCACCACTCCCCGTCATGTCATTATGGATTGCACACTTTTAAGAACACAAAGGATGGACTACTCTGTGAATTAAACTGATAATAAGGGCAATGAGACAGTAAAAAATTACATCTTTTCCTTTAAAGGATCTAAAACTTTTTAGACGTAGAAAATAACACGAGATAGCAACAGCCCTCAGGCACTGCACATACAGTCCACAGTTTGGACAAGCCTGCATGACCAATGTGAACAACAATCCACTTTACAGACAGTAAACAATGTGTGACCTTTACCAATAGAACTGCAAAACATTTCTCTCAGTGCACAGAAATGTACGTGGTTCTAATCAGCGGGAACACAAGCTTGTTATCTCATATACATAAAAACAGAAGAATTTTTAGGATTTGGAGAAGCCTGTGACATTTAAGCTAACAAACCCATCACTTTTTTCTCGATCAATGACTGTCTCGGCAGATTATTCAACGCCTTTTCTCTCCAGAAATGCACCTATTTTTTTCCTTGAAGCCAATAATGTGTTAATTCAATGCCTTTTGTAATGTATGTATGCCTGGGTTTACCTACCACCAGGGGGAGCGACCGTCGGAGGTCATTGGGGCTACAGTCACACACGTGCAGCCCTTGTATATAAAGAAAGCCTCCAGGTTTAATCCTCACTTTCAAAGCTAATAAAGTAGCATCAGGTTGCACCTGATTGAGTTCATGGTACTAAGCCTATTGAGTTATGGCATACGCAACATTTGGCGACGAGGCACAATACTAACTTTCACGCACAAAAAAAAATGAGTACCGTTGGAATCCTGGAACAATTAGAGGAGGGAGAAGATTTTACATATCGTCTCAACCAGTACTTCGTGGCCAACAAGATGGATGAAGGTGCTGACGCAGTTAGGCGCAGGGCGGTTTGTCTCACGGTTTGTAGCCCAAAAATCTATGGCCTCATAAAGAATCTGCTCTCACCTGCACGTCCAACGGAAAAGACCTATGAGGAATTGTGTGCTCTAATTTGGGATCATCTCAAACCTAAAGAAGGCATCATTATCTTGAGATATTGCTTTTACAAGCATTTTCGTTGTGAGGGCCAGGACGTGGCGGAATTTGTTGCTGACCTGAGACGTCTCGCTGGGCCGTGTAAGTTTGGAACCGCTTTGGAAGACATGCTGTGCGACGTCTTTGTAATAGACATAAACCACGAGGTGATCCTGCGGAAGCTGCTGGCTGCGAAGACGCTGGATCTGAGCAGGGCCATCACGATTGCCCAGGCTTGCCTGACCATGTTCGATAGTACAAAGCAGATGTCTTCGCAGAGTCGGAACTCCACGGCAAGTACTGTGCACCAGATTGTGTCGTCACTTGGCAGAGCTGCACCTGGCATGGCCTACCCGACTGTTTGCGAAACCTGTAGCTGCTCGAAGTCCGCCATTGGGCATGAATCCGATTTCACCCTGTTGGCGTTGTGGGGACAATCATCGGCCTCATTAGTGCCATTTCAAACAGTATATTTGTAGAGGCTGTGCGAAAATGGGGCACCTTCAGCGGATGTGTCCGCAGCTCAGCAAGCGTGCTATGACACACCACGTGGATGATGACGACCGATCCGGAGCGGATCCGGCAATGCAACCCGAGATACCAGAGGAGGAAGCGTATAGTGTACATTCGTTCCTGACAAAGAGCCAACCGATAAAGATTGAAGTAAAATTGAACGGCGTGCCGGTATCTATGGAATTAGACATGGGTGCGAGTCAGTCAATTATGAGCCAGCGGACTTTCGAAAAGCTGTGGGACACCAAGGCCGTGAAACCCATGCTGAGTCCAGTAAATGCAAAATTGCTTACCCACACCAAAGAGCTCATACCAGTGATTGGTAGTGCAGCAGTCAAGTTGTCGTACGATGGGGCAGTTCATGATCTATCGCTGTAGATCACTCCCGGCAATGGTCCAATGCTTTTCAGCAGGAGTTGGCTCAAAAAATTAAAGTGGAATTGGAACGATATTAAAGCTTTGTCATCGGTAGATGTGTGCTCAAGTGCTGAGCAAATTTCTCTCGTTGTTTGAATCGGGCATCAGCAACTTCACGGGAGCCAAGGTGCAGATCTACCTGGACTTGGATGCAAGACCCGTCCATCACAAAGCCCGGACGTTCCCGTACATGATGAGAGAGAAGGTCGAAATTGAACTGGACAGACTCCAATGTGAAGGGGTCATTTCACTGGTCAAATTTAACGAATAGGCTAGTCCTATTGTTCCTGTGTTGAAGAGTGATGGCACTGTCAGGATTTGTGGCGACTACAAGGTTACGATCAACTGAATTTCAAAACAGGATCAATGCCCGTTGCCAAAGGCTGATGACCTGTTTGCAATGCTAGCTGGGGGAAAGTCGTGTTGTTATGCCCAAGAAAGGCTGGGAGCGATTTGTACAGGATTTACACAGTACCCATCCTGGTATTATGATGATGAAGGCCATTGCCAGGTCTCACGTTTGGTGGCCTGGCATTGACTCTGATTTGGAGTCATGTGTACATCAGTGCAACACTTGCATGCAGTTAACCAATGCACCAGTGGAATCTCCACTAAGTTTGTGGTCATGGCCATCCAAACCATGGTCGAGGAGCCACATCGACGATGCGGGTCCTTTCCTGGACAAAATGTTTTTGGTGGTGGTGGTGGATGCTGTTATGTATGCAACACCTTGTAACCAGCATTCTACCACCACCAGAGGGCGCATCTGTTGGAGTCACAAGGGATCCCAGCATCCCTTGGGAGTACTGCATATAAGCAGGCTCCCATGCTGTGCCGGCAGTCTGGAGTCAGAATAAAGAGATTAAGGTCACACTTACTCAAGTCTACAGTACTCTGTTGCTTTATCTGAGACACAACAACTGGCAACGAGTAATAGATAACAAACCATCACGTGAAAATGCAGAGAACTGTTGGTACCCTGTAGAAATTCTCAGAAGTTGACGATTGGGAAGCCTTCGTGGAGCGACTCGACCAATACTTCATGGCCAACAAGCTCGAAGGGAATGAGAACGCTGCCAAATGAAGGGCGATCCTCCTCACCGTCTGCGGGGCAACAATCTATAGCTTCATGGCGAATCTTCTTGCTCCAGTGAAACCAACAACCAAACCCCTGCAAACCACCATGTTGCAGAGGAAGACCGATCCATGGCGGCTCAAACTGAGCTAGAGACTCGAACCAAGGAGGCAGAAGTGTACGGGGTACACACCTTCACCACAAAATGTCCACCGATCATGTTAAAAGTTGAACTGAATGGAATTCCAGTATCCATGGAATTGGACACGGGTGCCAGTCAGTCTATCATGAGCAAAAAGATCATCGAACACTTGCAGAACCTGGAAGAGGTTCGAAGTTGGCTAGATTGTGTGGGACTCAGGTTGAAACGCTCGAAGTGTGTTTTCCTGGCACCAGAGGTCGAGTTCTTAGGGAGAAGAATCACGGCAGATGGCATCAGACCCACCGATGCCAAGACGGAGGCCATCAAGAACACACAGAGACCACAGAATGTGACGGAGCTGCGGTCGTTCCTGGGACTCCTCAATTATTTTGGTAATTTTCTATCCGGGTCATGCAAGGGAGAGGACTGGGTATGGGGGACATCACAAGAGACTGCTTTTGAGAAAGCCAGAAATCTGTTATGTTCCAACAAACTGCTTGTTCTGTGTGACCCATGTAAACGTTTAGTGCTGGCTTGCAATGTGTCTTCGTATGGGGTCGGGTGTGTGTTACATCAAGCAAACAAATCAGGAACATTGCAACCGGTCGCTTATGCATCCAGGAGTTTGTCCAAGGCCGAAAGGGTCTACAGCATGATTGAAAAAGAAGCTCTGTCTTGCGTTTACGGGATGAAAAAAATGCACCAGTATCTGTTTGGGCTTCAGTTTGAGTTAGAAACTGACCATAAGCCGCTCATATCGCTATTCTCAGAGAGCAAAGGTATTAATATCAATGCCTCTGCTCGCATTCAAAGATGGGCACTCACACTTTCTGCATATAACTATGTAATTCGCCACAGGCCAGGCACAAAGAACTGCACTGATGCTCTCAGTCGGCTACCATTGCCCACCACTTGGGTGGAAATGACACAGCCTGCAGACTTGCTCTTGGTGATGGATGCATTTAAAAACAAAAAGTCACCCATTACGGCCCACCAGATCAGAATCTGAACCAGCCAGGATCCTTTACTGTCCCTTGTAAAAAACTGTGTCCTCCATGGGAGCTGGTCCAGTGTCCAAGCGGAGATGCATGAAACATAGAAACATACAAAATAGATGCAGGAGTAGGCCATCCGGCCCTTCGAGCCTGCACCACCATTCAATAAGATCATGGCTGATCATTCCTTCAGTACCCCGTTCCTGCTTTTCTCCATACCCCTTGATCCCTTTAGACATAAGGGCCATATCCAACTCCCTCTTGAATATGTCCAATGAACTGGCATGAACAACTCTCTGCGGTAGGGAATTCCATAGGTTAACAACTCTGAGTGAAGAAGTTCCTCCTCATCTCAGTCCTAAATGGCTTACTCCTTAGCCTAAGACTATGTCCCCTGGTTCTGGACTTTCCCAACATCGAGAACATTCTTCCTGCATCTAACCTGTCCAGCCCTGTCAGAATTTTATATGTTTCTATGAGATCCCCTCTCATCCTTCTAAACTCCAGTGAATACAGGCCCAGTCGATCCAGTTTCTCCTCATATGTCAGTCCTGCCATCCCAGGAATAAGTCTGGTGAACCTTCGCTGCACTCCCTCAATGGCAAGAACGTCCTTCCTCAGATTAGGAGACCAAAACTGAACACAATATTCCAGGTGGGGCCTCACCAAGGCCCTGTACAACTGTAGTAAGACTTTGCTGTCCTATACTCAAATCCCCTTGCTATGAAGGCCAACATACCATTTGCCTTCTTCACTGCCTGCTATACCTGCATGCCAACCTTCAATGACTGATGAATCATGACACCCAGGTCACGCTGCACCTCTCCTTTTCCTAATCTGCCGCCATTCAGATAATATTCTGCCTTCGTGTTTTTGCCCCCAAAGTGGATAACCTCATATTTATCCATATTATACTGCATCTGCCATGTATTTGCCCACTCACCTTCCTGTCCAAATCATCCTGCAGCCTCTTAGTGTCCTCCTCACAGCTCACACCGCCGTCATCAAGCCGTTCCAGCGGCGCAAAGACGAAATGTCCATACAGGCGGACTGTCTTTTGTGGGGTAATCGCGTGGTTTGTCTAAGAAAGGCAGGGAAATGTTCATACGTGACCTACACAGCACCCACCCAGACATAGTAATGATGAAAGCTATAGCCATATCCCATGTGTGGTGGCCCAGCATCGACTCAGATTTGGAATCTTGCATGCGCCAATGCAACACTTGCTCTCAACTGAGCAATGCACCCAGAGAGGCACCGCTAAGTTTGTGGTCATGGCCCTCCAAACCGTGGTCTTGGATCCACGTTGACTTCGCTGGTCCGTTTCTAGGCAAAATGTTTTTGGTTGTTGTGGATGCTTATTCAAAATGGATTGAGTGTGTAATAATGTCTGTAAGCACATCCACTGCCACCATCGAAAGCCTATGAGCCATGTTTGCTACGCACGGCCTGCCTGGTGTCATTGTCAGCGACAATGGGCCGTGCTTCACCAGTGCTGAATTCAAAGAATTCATGACCTGCAATGGGATCAAGCATGTCACATCTGCCCAGTTCAAGCCCACATCCAACAGCCAGGCAGAACATGCAGTCCAAACCATCAAGCAAAGCTTGAAACATGTGTCGGAAGGCTCCCTGCAGATCCGCCTGTCCTGAGTCCTGCTCAGCTATCGCACAAGACCCACTCGCTCACCGGGGTTCCCGCTGCCGAACTGCTCATGAAAAGGGCACTCAAAACAAGGCTCTCTCTAGTCCACCCTGATCTCCATGATCATGTCGAGGGCAGGCAGCATCAACAAAGCATGTACCATGATCGCGCAAATTTGTCATGGTATATTGAAGTCAATGACCCTGTATTTGTACTCAACTATGGTCATGGTCCCAAATGGCTTGCTGGCACTGTCGTAGCCAAAGAAGGGAAGAGGGGGTTTGAGGTCAAACTTGCAAATGGACTAACTTACAGAAAGCATTTGGACCAAACCAAACTGCGATTCACAGACAGCCACGAGCAATCTGAAGAGGACACCACCAACTTCGACCCTCCAATAGACACACAAGTGGCAACCGGCATCACGGTTGACTACAAAGCGGAACTCGTCATCCCCAGCAGCCCAGCAAGGCCAGCTGCGCAGCAGCCCAGCGAAGGCCCAACCAACTCACCTGCACCTTTGTTTGTACCGAGACGATCGACGAGGGAGCGGAAAACCCCAGATCGTCTCACCCTGTAAATAAGTGTACTATTGACTTGGGGGCGCTGCATATAAGCAGGCCTCCCATGCTGTGCCGGAATTCTGGAGTCAGAATAAAGAGACTAAGGTCACACTTACTCAAGTCTACAGTACTCAGTCACATTGCTTTATTTGAGGCATAACAGATGCGTACTCCAAATGGATAGAATGTGTAATCGTGTCATCTAGCACATCCACAGCCACCATTGAGAGCCTTTGTGCCATGATCACCACTCATGGTCTGCCCGACATCAATGTGAGTGACAACGGATCCCACTTCACGAGTTTGGAGTTTCAAGAATTTATGAGTCAATGGTATCATGCACGTAAGGTCAGCATCATTTAAACCTGCGTCCAATGGTCAAACGGAGCGGGCCGTCCAAACCATCAAGCAGAGCCTGAAATGCGTACCACACAGTTTTTTTCACACTCGCTTGTCACGCATACTGCTTAGTTACAGGACGAGACCCCACACACTTACTGGGGTTCCCCCCTGCTGAACTGTTGATAAAGAGAGGTCTCAAGACCAGACTCTCACTGCCTTGCCACGCAACATCTCTATTAATGATCCTGTGTATGTGCTAAATTATGGTCAAGGCCCCAAGTGCGTCACTGACACTGTTACAGCCAAGGAGGGTAACAGGGTGTTTATTGTCAGGTTCACTAATAGGCAAACATTGATCAGACGAAATTACGGCACACAGACGAACCGGAACAGTTTGAAGAAGACACCATGGATGACCAACCAATTCATATTCAGCCATCAGAAGACCCTGCTCTTGTCAATGAATCTGGACCTTCAATCCTCGACATGGACACTGCCACTCCCATTAGATCAGCTACCCAGCCTCAAGTCATGAATGACTCGGAGAGCTCACCCAGATCTGGAATTGAACTCAGACAATCAACTAGGAAGTGGAAAGCCCCAGACCGTCTCAATTTGTAAATAGGACTGATACCAATGTATGGGGAATGATGTAATGTATGTATGCCTGGGTTTACCTGCCACCAGGGGGAGTGACCGTTGGAGGTCATTGGGCCACAGACACACACGTGCAGCCCTTGTATATAAAGAAAGCCTCCGTGTTTAATCCTCACTTTGAGAGCTAATAAAATAGAGTTAGGTCGCACCTGATGAGTTCACGGTATTAAGCCTATTGAGTTATTGCATATGCAACACCTTTCCTGGTAATTTATTCCACAACTCTATTACATTTTAGGTGAAAAACTTTACTTAACCTTCCTTCTTACTCACAACTTCCTGATTTTTAACTTGTGTCTCCTTTTATTTGAATCTTGAACCACAGGGAACAATTTTCCAAGATCAGTTAAGTCAGCCTCCTTCATAATCTTCAAAAATTTCCATTAGGTCATCTCAAAGTCTCATTTTTCTAAAGAAAAAGAGCCTAACTTATAGAAGCATACAATCATAGACTGGTTACAGCACCGAAGAAGGCCATTCGGCCCGTCGAGCCCATGCTGGCCCTCTGCAAGAGCATGTCAGCTAGTCCCATTCCCCCGCCCTTTCCCCATAGCCCTGCAATTTGTTTTCTTTCAGGTACTTATCCAAAGCCCTTTTGAAAGCTGTGATTGAGTCTGTCTCCACCATCCTTTCAGGCAGTGCATTCCAGATTCTAATCACTTGCTGTGTAAAAAAGTTTTCCTTATGTCAATCTTTTGCCAATCACCTTAAATCTGTGTCCTCTGGTTCACGACCCTTCTGCCAATGGAAACAGTTTCTCTCTATTTACTCTGTCCAGCCCTCTCATGATTTTGATATAGCTGCAGTCCGTATGGTGAAGGTACTCCCACATTGCGGACAGGAACGAAGTTCCAAGATCTTGACTCAGTGACAATGAAGGAACGGCGATATACTTCCAAGTCAGGAAGGTGTGTAACTTGGAGGGGAACTTGCGGGTGATGATGTTCCCATGCGCCTGCTGTCGTTGTCCTTCTAGATGGTAGAGGAGCTGCCGAAGAAGCTTTGGTGAGTTGTTGCAGTGCATCTAGTAGATGGTACACAATGCAACCATGGTGGAGGTGGTGAATGTTTAAGGTGGTGGATGGGGTGCCGATCAAGCAGCTGCTTTGTCCTGGATGGTGTCGAGCTTCTTGAGTATTGTTGGAGCTTCACTCATCCAGGCAAGTGGAGAGCATTTCATCACACTCCTGACTTGTGCCTTGGAGATGGTGGCTAGGCATTGGGGAGTCAGGAGGTGAGAAACTCACTGCAGGATACCTAGCCTCTGACCTGCTCTTGAAGCCACAGTGTTTATGTGGCTGGTCCAGTTAAGTATCTGGTCAATGGTTACCCCCAGGATGTTGATGGTGGGGGATTCGGCGATGGCAATGCCATTGAATGTCAAGGGGTGGTGGTTAGACCCTCGCTTGTTGGAGATAGTCATTGCCTGGCACTTGTGTGGTACGATGTTACTTGACATTTATCAACCCAAGCCTGAATGTCATCCAGGTCTTGCTGCATGCGGGCATGGACTGCTCCATTATCTGAGGAGTTGCAAATAGCACTGAACGCTGTGCAATCATCAGCGAACATCCCCACTTCTGACCTTATGATGGAGGGAAGGTCATTGATGAAGCAGCTGAAGATGATTGGGCCTAGGCCACTGCCCTGAGGAAATCCTGCAACTATGCCCTGGGGCTGAAATGATCAACCTCGAACCACCACAACCATCTTCCTTTGTGCTAGGTATGACTCCAGCCAATGGAGAGTTTTCCCCCTGATTCCCATTGACTTTAATTTTACACGGGTCCCTTGATGCCACACTTGGTCAAATGCTGCCTTGATGGCAAGGGCAGTCACTCTCACCTCACCTCTGGAATTCAACTCTTTTGTCCATGTTTGAAACAAGGCTGTAATGAGGTCTGGAGCTGAGTGGTTGTAGTGGAACCCAAACTGGGCATCGGTGAGCAGATAATTGGTGACTAAGTGCCGCTTGATAGCATGATCGATGATCTGCACCCTCTCGAAGACCTTCACATCCTTCCTAAAGTGCGGTGCCCAGAATTGGACACAAACTCCAGCTGAGGCCAAACCAGTGTTTTTTACAATTTCTTCATAATTTCCATGCTTTTGTATTCTATACCTCTATTCATGAAGCCCAGGATCCCATAAGTTATTTTAACTGCTTTCTCAACCTACCTTACCACCTTTACGATTTGTGTGCATATACCACTAGGCCTCTCTGTTCATAGAATCATACAAATTTACAGCACGGATGGAGGCCATTCGGCCCATCATGTCCGTACCCAGCTGATAAAGAGCTATCCAGCCTACTCTCAAGCTCTTGGTCCATACCCTTGTAGATTACGGTACTTCAAGTGCATATCCAAGTACTTTTTAAATGTTCATGCGGCCCCTTTAGGATTGTACCCTTTAGTTTATATTTCCTCTCCTCATTTTTTCTACCAAAATGTATCACTTCACACTTTCCTGTGTTAAATTTCTTCTGCCACTTGTCCGCCCATTTCACCAGCTTGTCTATGTCCTCTTGAAATCTATCACTATCCTCCTCAGTGTTCACTATACTTCCACTGTTTCATCTGCAAATTTTTAAATTGTGCCTTGTACACCCACAGCCAAGTCATTAATATATATATCAACAAAAACAGTATCCTAGTACCGACCACTGTATGTATACCTTCCTCCAGTCTGAAAAACAACTGCTCACCTCTACTCTGTTTCCTGTCACTTAGCCAATTTGATATCCATGCTGCCACTATCGCTTTTATTCCATGGGCTTCAACTTTTCTGGCAAGCCTATTAAGCGGCACTTTGTCGAATGCCCTTTGGAAATCCATGTATACCACATCATCCGCATTGCCCTCATCAACCCTCTCTATGACCTCATCAAAAAACTCGATCAAGTTGGTTGAACATGATTTGTCTTTAACATATCCGTGCTGGCTTTCATTAATTAATCTACACCTCCTTCAACTTTCCTCAAAAATTTAATTCCTGATATATTCCAGTAATTTTCCAACATTCCATTGACTCTGGATCAGTTCCTATCGAGTGGAGGGTAGCCAATGTAACCCCACTTTTTAAAAAGGAGGGAGAGAGAAAACAGGAAATTATACAGCCTGACCTCAGTAGTGGGTAAAATGATGGAATCAATTATTAAGGATGTCACAGCAGTGCATTTGGAAAATGGTGACATGATAGGTCCAAGTCAGCATGGATTTGTGAAAGGAAAATCATGCTTGACAAACCTTCTGGAATTTTTTGAGGATGTTTCCAATAAAGTGGACAAGGGAGAACCAATTGATGTGGTATATTTGGACTTTCAGAAGGCTTTCGACAAGGTCCCACACAAGAGATTAATGTGCAAAGTTAAAGCACATGGGATTGGGGGTAGTGTGCTGATGTGGATTGAGAACTGGTTGTCAGACAGGAAGCAAAGAGTAGGAGTAAATGGGTACTTTTCAGAATGGCAGGCAGTGACTAGTGGGGTACCGCAAGGTTCTGTGCTGGGGCCCCAGCTGTTTACATTGTACATTAATGATTTAGAGGAGGGGATTAAATGTAGTATCTCCAAATTTGCGGATGACACTAAGTTGGGTGGCAGCGTGAGCTGCGAGGAGGATGCTATGAGGCTGCAGAGTGACTTGGATAGGTTAGGTGAGTGGGCAAATGCATGACAGATGAAGTATAATGTGGATAAATGTGAGGTTATCCACTTTGGTGGTAAAAACAGAGAGACAGACTATTATCTGAATGGTGACAGATTAGGAAAAGGGGAGGTGCAACGAGACCTGGGTGCCATGGTACATCAGTCATTGAAAGTTGGCATGCAGGTACAGCAGGCGGTTAAGAAAGCAAATGGCATGTTGGCCTTCATAGCGAGGGGATTTGAGTACAGGGGCAGGGAGGTGTTGCTACAGTTGTACAGGGCCTTGGTGAGGCCACACCTGGAGTATTGTGTACAGTTTTGGTCTCCTAACCTGAGGAAGGACATTCTTGCTATTGAGGGAGTGCAGCGAAGGTTCACCAGACTGATTCCCGGGATGGCGGGACTGACCTATCAAGAAAGATTGGATCAACTGGGCTTGTATTCACTGGAGTTCAGAAGAATGAGAGGGGACCTCATAGAAACGTTTAAAATTCTGACGGGTTTAGACAGGTTAGATGCAGGAAGAATGTTCCCAATGTTGGGGAAGTCCAGAACCAGGGGTCACAGTCTAAGGATAAGGGGTAAGCCATTTAGGACCGAGATGAGGAGAAACTTCTTCACCCAGAGAGTGGTGAACCTGTGGAATTCTCTACCACAGAAAGTAGTTGAGGCCAATTCACTAAATATATTCAAAAGGGAGTTAGATGAAGTCCTTACTACTCGGGGGATCAAGGGGTATGGCGAGAAAGCAGGAAGGGGGTACTGAAATGCATGTTCAGCCATGAACTCATTGAATGGCGGTGCAGGCTAGAAGGGCTGAATGGCCTACTCCTGCACCTATTTTCTATGTTTCTATGTTTCTATGTTAAAGACCATCTTTTTTGGTTCATTATAATACCTACAATGCATCTCTGACTGTGACATATAAGTAGTTGTACTGCTTGAACTGTATCTCCTTGTCTCCTTCATGAATCCAAAGTGTATTGCTAAACTCCCCAATTGCTTGTCCAACAGCAAGATTTGCATCAGAAAATTTTTTTGCCAGATGAATTTTAATAAAATCAAAGCCACTTTCTTTTTCTCCTGACAGTATCTTCACGCCTGTGGCATTAACTCCATCAGCCTTCCTGGCAGCCACCTCAGGCTGATTCATGAGGTGCAAAACCTTGGCTTATTATTTGATCCCCAAGCTCAGCTTCCTCCCACACCAACTTCTTTACCAAATCTCTTCTCTTTTACCTCCACAATGTTGCTGCCTCTGTCCACAGCTCTCTCCACTGCCATCAAAACCTAATCTATGCCTTCTTTCTCTAACACTCACCTCACCAGCTCCCAGCTTCAAACCTCCACAGTCTGCATCCTTACTACTGCATTAGACCTGTATTCCCATTACCTACTGTAATAGAGTTCTCCCTAGTAGACTACTACTCCAACTAGTGGGCTACTGTGGTAATGCAACTATTGTTGTAAATAATAAAAGGGTCATAAGGCAAAGTCACATGATGACAGTTTTTGAAGAGCCATCTTGTGTAGTGTGCTTCTGTTAGTGATGTCGTAAGAATACATCACATATATTGGCCATGAGGATAGGATTTCTGGATTCAATAACTGAAATTTTTGTTAGTGGATAATCCTGCCAACCAGCAGAGAGACTATGAGAGGTTCTTTGTATTGCAGAACAGCTGAAATTCCAAGGTAAATTACAAGCATACTTGGCTGAACTGTCAACATTGCAAGATTCCAGGTGGCCGCGCCTATGGGAATACTCGGCGTTTGGCTGAGTTCCATCATGACCGAGAGACTTTCGGAGCATATGTGGAGTGGCTAGACATGTTTTTCACTGTGAATAATATCATCGAAGTCCCCATGATGAAAACCGTAACCGAGCGATTTTAGAAAGGAAATGGGCAATTTTCTTGACTGAAGCAGGCCCCGAGGTGTATGAAACCCTGACAAATGTGCTTGTTCCCATCAAGTCAAAGGACATGCCACTGACAGAGATTCTAACCAAGTTAGAACAGCACTACATTCCTGAGCCCCTGAAAATTGCTAAAAGTTAGCGTTTTGGAATACGAGATCAATTAATTAACTAGGTTATCAGTGAATACATTGTAACTTTAAAAAAGCTACCATTCACTGTCATTTTGGAAACCTTCAGGACCGAGCATTGCATGACGGCTTTGTTTCTGAGATGAAAAATGAAGCAATCAGAAGGAAGTTGTTGACAATCTCTAACTTGACTTTTGATTTAGCTTGTCAGACAGCTATGTCGATGGATATGGCCGACCAATAGTCCCAAGAATTTCGTGCTATTTCCAGTCGTCAGACACCTGAGGTGAATTGCCTGCAGGTTAAAAGTAAAAGGCAGTTGGGCCCCAAGACCTCAGCAACTGGCCAAGCTAACAGTACATTGATGTTGTTCTATCGGTGCCTAGGACAACACATCGCTCAAAGCTGCCCATATGTGAAGGCAGAGTGTTTCTTCTGCAAGAAAACTGGGAATTTTGTGAAGGCGTGCCAACTGAAGAGTAAACTATTGTTCAATACTAGAAGTATAAATTTCCAGACACTACATAGCATTGCAGAGAAACAACAGGACAAGGAGGGTCTGGAGATACACGTCATCAGGAGTATGAGGATATCTAACAGCGATTTGCGAAGAATCATTATCCAAGTAGATGTTGCATGAACCAGGATACCTATGGAAATTGACATTGGTACATCCATGAGCATAGTACCGGAATCGCTATATTGCGACGTTGCGTGATTTTCGACTGGAGAAATCAAAGATAGCGCTGCGAGGCTACTCAGGAGAGCAAATCCCTGTTGTAGGATACCAGTGAGATACAAGGATCTCTTTCAGAGCTTGCCTCTCATGATAGTGGCAGGAGACAAGCCGGCCTTGATACGTAGAAATTGGTTGTGATCACTGAAGCTGGATTGGAATGAGATTTTTCATGTTCTGCGAAATAGGTAGTCCAATCCAAGACTTCAAGACAAGTATCAAAGTGCAGAAGGATGCTAGACCAGTTTACTGTAAGCCAAGTCCCGTACCATATGCACTCAAGGAGAAAGTTGAGCAAGAACTCAAAAGATTAGAAACTGAGAACATTATCTCTAAGTAATTGGGCTGCACCCATTGTTATTGTATGCAAGTCAGATGGTAAGGTAAGGTTGTTTGGTGATTATAAAATAACCATAAACCAGGTTCTTGAGGGTAATCTGCCCAATACATTGCCAAATGTAGAAGATTTGTTCACAACGTTGACAGGCAGCCAAATCTTCTCAAAGTTAGAGCTGACAAATGCCTACTTACAACATGAGATAGATGAGGAGTCCAAGTCATGCTTGACTATAAATATTCATCTAGGCCTACATCAGTTTAATAGGCTACCATTTGGAGTGTCTTCCGCCCCCGCCATATTCCAAGGGGTGATGAACCAGATTTTGCAAGGTATTGAAGGGGTAGTATGTTATTTAGATGACATGCTCATTTCAGCACCAGACAAATCCATAATAATGTATTGAATGAAGTGCTCGAATGGCTGGAGAAGCACAGAGTATGAGTGATTGCTCACAAGTGTGAGTTATTTCAAAACTCAGTGGCGTACTTAGGGCACAGAGAAGACAAATATGGTTTACATCAAAACAAAGGAAAGCTGGTGCAATCAGAAATGCACCCACTCTCAAGAATCTCACTGAACTTCGATCATTCTTGGGTCTTTTAAACTATTATGGGACTAAATTTGGTTACGGTGTTAACTCTACTGAATGAGCTGTTGAAAAAACAGGTCCATTGGAAGTGGACAGAAGAATGTGACATAGAAACATAGAAACATAGAAAATAGGTGCAGGACTAGGCCATTCGGCCCTTCGAGCCTGCACTGCCATTCAATAAGATCATGGCTGATCATTCCCTCAGTACCCCTTTCCTCCTTTCTCTCCATACCCCTTGACCCCCTTAACTGTAAGGGCCATATCTAACTCACTCTTGAATATATCCAATGAATTGGCATCAACAACTCTCTGCGGCAGGGAATTCCACAGGTCAACAACTCTCTGAGTGAAGAAGTTTCTCCTCATCTCAGTCCTAAATTGCCTACCCCTTATCCTAAGACTATGACCCCTGGTTCTGGACTCCCCCAACATCGAGAACATTCTTGCCGCATCTAACCTGTCCAGTCCTGTCAGAATCTTATATGTTTCTATGAGATTCCCTCTCATCCTTCTAAATGCCAGTGAATAAAGGCCCAGTTGATCCAGTCTCTTCTCATATGACATTCCAGCCATCCCAGGAATCAGTCAGGCTGCACTCCCTCAATAGCAAGAACGTCCTTCCTCAGATGAGGAGACCAAAACTGAACACAATATTCCAGGTGAGGCCTCACTAAGGCCCTGTGAAACTGCAGTAAGACCTCCCTGCTCCTATATTCAAATCCCCTAGCTATGAAGGCCAACATACCATTTGCCTTCTTCACCGCTTGCTGAACCTGCGTGCCCACTTTCAGTGACTGGTGAACCATGACACCCAGGCCTCGTTGCACCTCCCCCTTTTTCTAGTCTGCCGCCATTCAGATAATATTCTGCCTTCGTGTTTTTGCCCCCAAAATGGATAACCTCACATTTATCCACATTATACTGCATCTGCCATGTATTTGCCCACTCACCTAATCTGTCCAAGTCACCCTGCAGCCTCTTAGCATCCTCCTCCCAGCTCACACCGCCACCCAGTTTAGTGACATCTGCAAACTTGGAGATATTACACTCTATTCCTTCATCCAAATCGTTAATGTATATTGTAAAGAGCTGGGGTCCCAGCACTGAGCCCTGCGGCACTCCACTAGTAACTGCCTGCCATTCTGAAAAGGACCCGTTTATCCCGACTTCTGCTTCCTGTCTGCCAACCAGTTCTCTATCCACGTCAGTACATTACCCCCAATACCATGCGCTTTGATTCTGTACACCAATCTCTTGTGCGGGACCTTGTCAAAAGCCTTTTGAAAGTCCAAATACACCACATCCACTGGTTCTCCCTTGTCCACTCTACTAGTTACATCCTCAAAAAATTCTAGAAGATTTTTCAAGCATGATTTCCCTTTCATAAATCCATGCCGACTCGGTCTGATCCTGTCACTGCTTTACAAATGGGTTGCTATTTCATCCTTAATGATTGATTCCAACATTTTCCCCATTACTGATGTCAGGCTAACCGATCTATAATTACCTGCTTTCTCTCTCCCTCCTTTTTTAAAAAGTGGTGTTACATTAGCTATCCTCCAGTCCATAGGAACTGATCCAGAGTCGATAGATTGTTGGAAAATGATCACCAATGCATCCACTATTTCTAGGGCCACTTCCTTAAGTACTCTGGGATGCAGATTATCAGGACCCGGAGATTTATTGGCCTTTAATCCCATCAATTTCCCTAAGACAATTTCCTGTCTAATAAGGATATCTTTCAGTTCCTCATTCTCACTAGACCCACTGTGCCCTAGTACATTCAGGAGGCTATTTGTATCTTCCTTTGTGAAGACAGAACCGAAGTATTGGTTCAATTGGTCTGCCATTTCTTTGTTCCCCATTATAAATTCACCTGAATCCGACTGCAAGGGACCTACGTTTGTCTTTACTAATCTTTTTCTCTTCATATATTTATAGAAGCTTTTGCACTCAGTTTTTATGTTCCCTGCAAGCTTCCTCTCATACTCTATTTTCCCCCTCTTAATTAAACCCTTAGTCCTCCTCTATTGAATTCTAAATTTCTCCCAGTCCTCAGGTTTGTTGCTTTTTCTAGCCAATTTATAAGCCTCTTGCTTGGTTTTAACACTATCCTTAATTTCCCTTGTTAGCCATGGTTGAGCCACCTTCCCAGTTTTATTTTTACTCCAGACACGGATGTATAATTGCTGATATTCATCCATGTGATCTTTAAATGTTTGCCATTGCTTATCCATCGTCAACCCTTTAAGTATCCTCTGCCAGTCTATTCTAGCCAATTCACACCTCATACCGTCGAAGTTACCTTTCCTTAAGTTCAGGACCCTAGTTTCCGAATTAACTTTGTCACTCTCCATCTTAATAATGAATTCTACCAAATTATGGTCACTTTTCCCCAAAGGACCTTGCACAACAAGATTGCTAATTAGTCCCTTCTCATTACACATCACCCAGTCTAGGATGGCCAGCTCCCTGGTTGGTTCCTCGACATATTGGTCTAGAAACCCATCCCTAATACACTCCAGGGAATCCTCCTCCACCACATTGTTACCAGTTAGGTTAGCCCAATCTATATGTTGATTAAAGTCGCCCATGATTACTGCTGTATCTTTATTGCACACATCCCTTATTTCTTGTTTGATGCTGTCCCCAACCTCACTATTACTATTTGGTGGTCTATACACAACTCCTACTAGTGTTTTCTGCCTTTTGGAATTCCACAGCTCCGCCCATACCGATTCCACATCATCCAGGCTAATGTCCTTCCTTACAATTGCATTGATTTCCTCTTTAACCAGCAATGCCACCCCGCCTCCTTTTCCTTTCTGTCTATCCTTCCTAGATGCTGAATATCCTTGGATGTTGAGTTCCCAGCCTTGGTCAACTGGAGCCATGTCTCCGTGATGCCAATCACATCATATCCGTTAACTGCTATTTACGCAGTTAATTCATCCACCTTATTCCGAATACTCCTCGGATTGAGGCACAGAGCCTTCAGGCTTGTCTTTTTAACACACTGTAATTGCTGTAATGTGGCTGTTTTTGCTTTTTGCCTTGGGTTTCTCTGCCCTCCACTTTTACTATTCTCCTTTCTATCTTTTGCTTCTGCCCCCCTTCTATTTCCCTCTGTCTCCCTGCATAGGTTCCCATCCCCCTGCAATATTAGTTTAACTCCTCCCCAACAGCACTAGCAAACACTCCCTCTAGGACATCGGTTCCGATCCTGCCCAGGTGCAAACCGTCCGGTTTGTACTGGTCCCACCTGCCCCAGAACCGGTTTCAATGTCCCAGGAATTTGAATCCCTCCCTGCTGCCCCATTTCTCAAGCCACGTATTCATCTGAGCTATCCTGCAATTTCTACTCTGACTAGCATGTGGCACTGGTAGCAATCCTGAGATTGCTACTTTTGAGGTCCTACTTTTTAATTTAACTCCTAGCTCCCTAAATTCGTCTTGTAAGACCTCATCCCATTTTTTATCTATATCGTTAGTACCTATATGCATCACGACAACTGGCTGTTCACCCTCCCTTTTCAGAATGTCCTGCACCTGCTCTGAGACATCCTTGACTCTTGCACCATGGAGGCAACATAGCACCCTGGAGTCTCGGTTGCGGCCGCAGAAACGCCTATCTATTCCCCTTACAATTGAATCACCTATCACTATCGCTCTCCCACTCTTTTTCCTGCCCTCCTGTGCAGCAGAGCCAGCCACGGTGCCATGAACTTGACTGCTGCTGCTCTCCCCTGATGAGTCATCCCCCTCAACAGTACCCAAAGTGGTGTATCTATTTTGCAGGGGGATGACCGCAGGGGACCTCTGCACTACCTTCCCTGCACTGCTCTTCCTGTTGGTCTTCCATTCCCTATCTGGCTGTGGACCCTTTACCTGTGGCCAGACCAACTCATTAAACGTGCTATTCACGTCATTTTCATGCTCCAGAGTAAATCCACCCGCAGCTCCAGCTCCACAACGCAGTCCGTCAGGAGCTGGAGGCAGACACACTTCCCACACACGTAGTCATCAGGGACACCGGAAGTGTTCCTGACTTCCCACATAGTACAGGAGGAGCATAACCGTGACACAGCATTCAAAGAGTGTAACGGCCAATTGGTAGCGTGCACCTTGTTAGTTCACTAAGATGTATCTAAGGCGATCAAGCTAGCATGTGTTGCCTCTCCGTATGGAGTTGGGGCAGTAATCTCTCATGTAGTACATAGTGGGGAGGAGAGACCAATTGCTTTTGCTTCATGCACTCTCAGGGCCAGTGAGCGTAATTATGTGCAGATCGAAAGGGAAGCTTTGGCATTGATTTTTAGGGTCAAGAGGTTCCACAACTACTTGTGTGGTCGTAAGTTTACCATTGTTACTGACCATAAGCCCCTGGGACAGCAATCCTCCATCCAAAGTCCCCAGTTCCAACCTTAGCTGCAGCCTGAATGCAGAGATGGGCTTTGATTTTGTCAACGTATATGTTTGACATTGAGTCCAGACGATCAGCTGATCACAGTAATGCTGATGCCATGTCTAGGTTGCCATCCCCATCACAAGTTACACCCAATAGGGAAGAAATGTTCTAATTTTCATACATTGATGAACTGCCAGTCACAGCTGAAGAGATTGGTAGAACAAACAAAAGTGACCCAGTTATGTCAAAGATGTATGATTACATAGCAAATATCTGGTCAAACCATGTATCAGAGGAAGATATTCATCCATACTTCATTTGTAGGAATTAATTATCAGTGGATAAAGATTGTATCATTTGGGGTGCAAGAGTAGTTATCCCAAATAAGTTCAGGTCCAAATTGTTAGAAGATCTTCATGGTCAGCACCTGGGAATATGCTTGACCAAGAGTTTTGCACGTACTTACTTATGATGGCCAGGTTTCGATAAAGATATTGAGCGAGACTTTCCATTATTGTGCAGAATGCCCAAAAATGGGCATTATTTCCAGCGTTAGCGTTTATATTGCGTTTTGAGATCGCCGGAGTTTCGCCCATTTTCAAACCCGCTAGTTTCCACTTTTTAATTTGGGCGTTAACGGGAGTGATGTGAAATGGGTGTTAGTGTTTTTTTTTCTGTCATAAAATGTCGGCGTCCTTAGCAATGCTTTGGCAACGGTCTTTTCCCATGTTTCAGGAGGTCAGGGGTCATCAACACATGCGCAGAACATAGAGAAAGAGAGAGGAGAGAGAGAAAGAGAAAGCTTGTGTGGGTTTTGTTCAGATTGCTATGTTGGTGTGTTGGTGACTATTGCAGGATTTGTTTGAAGAATATTCACTACTACTATTACTAGTGAGTCTTGAGAGAGAGAATTTATTGAGAGATATACATATAAATAGACATATCTCTCAGAAAAATAGAAAACAATGGAGGGCATGAAGGAGATGAGAGCTTATGATGTGGAGTTGGAGGAAGCTGGTGAGGGCAGTGATTTGGGTGAGGTTGGAGAGGAAGTGGAGATGGGAGGTAGGAAAAAGGCCAAGCGCTTCTCCAACAAGGCAAATGCTGTCCTCCTGCAGGAAGTCGAATCACGTTGGGCCCAATTGACCCAGGGTGGGCGTGGGAAGCCAACCGTGAAAGTATACCAGAAGATCTGGGCTGAAATTTCAGAGGTGGTGTCGACGGCGACACACGAGATCCTTGAAGGCAACCAGTGCCGCAAGCGCTGGAATGACCTTGTCGATTCCGGCAGAGTAAGTATTACATTTACTTATATATTTATATCATTGTAATTGTAAGTGTAATGAGGCAATAAATTCAGATCTGATGTAGTGCAGTTAGACCGGTAATGTTTTACTCAAAACCTATGTTTCCGGTGTACTTGTTTCGCTTAATAATGATAATAATAATATCAATAATATTATTAATAATATTAATAATTATTATTATAACATCTGTCGGTAATGTGCTATATGTGTTGTATCAGTATCTGTAACAGTACCTAGCAATGATCTTATGCCATGCCATGCTGTTGTCACCTTTTGCAGAAGAAGCTTTCACGGAATAGGGCCAAGCTGCGGCACATGGGTGGCGGCCCACCAGTAATGTGTGAGCTGACAGACATCGAGGAGTGGGCGCTGGCACTAATGGGCATCCACAACCGGTTGGTCACCCATGCAGCAGCAGAACCTGGTGTTATGCCACATGAGTAATATATAAACCATTGCGTGATGTAAAGTCAATAGATGCCACACGCACTCATATCCGTATAATATATGATTGATGATTGATAAACATGGTATGTAGTGTTATGTAATTAATGATGGGCTCATGAAAATCATTGTAATGCAGATTTTGATTATGGTCATTAAATGTGATGTCTGTGATTATTTTTATAGTGGTAGTGCTGCTCTTGTACATATGCTGTGTGTAGCGTTTGAATTTCCCTGTGACCCTACCACCCTGTTCTCCTCTAATTACCTCATTTATGCTTTCTAGCTCAGCCAAGAGCGCAGTCCCTCCCAATAGCTCCGAGGCAAGGTGTGGATCCGAGGGCAGCGGCGGCGGTGGATCGTGCTTCTGGTGTTGAGGAGCCCCTAATCTCGCCCGTTGAGCTGCAGATTATCCTCTCCACTGAGGACAGTGAGGAGGTGGAGGAGGAGCCTGCAGCAGCAACAGTAACAGCAACCACACCACTTACTTGTAGTGCTCCTGCGGCCATGTCCTCCTCGACCATGGAGGTAGCGGGCCCAAGTACTTTGCCACAGGGCACCCCAAGTGTCTCCATGCCGCCGCCGACCCCGTGGAGGTTGGCTCAGCGCAGCAGCACTGCTCCACAATCGGCAGATCTCAGCGTGGACATGGTGAATTTGTCCAGGAGGAGATTGGTCAGCAGCTCCACCAGGCAATGGGGTATATCCGAACGGACACCCTACCCGCCAATATGAATGAGAAAATGACATGGATAGCGGTGGCCCTGGAGGTGTTAGCCAGGAACGCTGGTGCCAGAAGGCTATCAGTGTTCCCGGAATACGGCACTGCACCCAAAGGTGCTGCACCCCCATTGCCAACGACACATGAGAGCCAGGAGGAAGCTGTTGCTTCTGGCTCGGAGGATGTTTCCTCCTCGGGAACGTCCACTCCAGCATCTGACCAAACAGCGGATCTGACGTCAACCCCCCCAATGAAGCAATGCTTGCAGCAAAGCGGCTTGGAGTTGGGAGGGGAAGGAGAAGTGGAAGAGTTGAGGTAAAGATGCTTGGGGTGGGGTGGGGGGGGAAGTAAAATGAGGTGCATGGCCGCAGATAGGGATGGAGTAGGAGTTTTTACATTATTTCGGATACAATTTTGTTGTTGTTGTTGTTGTTGTTGCTATAATAGTTTTTCATTGTTGGGAGGGTTTGGGGAAGGGGGGAGGGGGTGCCTTGTTGTATTTGTATTTGCATTTGTATTTTTTATGGCTATTGTTGATAATGTTATTGAAAATGTTATAAATTTGTTGTGGGTGGGGGAGGGGGTACTATTGTGTTTTTTTTGTAAATAATTATTTAATAAATAATTAGAAATATTACCCATTAAAAAATTTTTATGGAACATAACATTGTTGTGCATTTTCTCAGATAGTTGTAACGTTAAACATTGGTGATTCCTTACCATGAAAGGGAATAATTAAATGTAACTTAAATCAACTTTAACTTTAACTGTCACCAAGGTAATGCACACCATTCATGTATGAGCTGCAGATACAGCAGTCTTGCAGCTGTATAAATACCACCAACGTTATTTCAATAAAAGCGCTCATTTATGAGCTGCTGACGTAACAGTCTTGCAGCTGTGTAGCCACCACGGGCCTTTTCCTGCAGTCTAGAGTGGGCGGGGGCATGGTTTCAACGTCAGCCTGATTGTCTGGCCTGAGGTCATCGTCCACCTCCTCATCCTCCTCTTTCCCTCTCTCCTGAGGTGGACCAGCAGTCCCTTCTGGCAATTCTTGTCCCCTCCTGATAGCCAAGTTATGCAGCATGCAGCACACCATCACGAATTGAGCTATTTGCTCAGGGTGGTATTGTAACTCGCCTCCTGAGTGTTCCTGGCATCTAAAGCGCTGCTTAAGCACTCCAATTGTCTTTTCGATGATATTGCGTGTGGCTATGTGGCTTTCGTTGTATCGCTCCTCAGCCTCTGTGTGGGTGTTACGCAGGGCCACCATCAGCCAGGTGGCGAGGCCATATCATTTGTCACCAAGCATCCAGCATTGACCTTGTGGCTGACTGGTAAACATGTCAGATACAGTGCTCTCACGCAGGATGTAAGCATCATAGATGCTGCCTGGAAATTTGGCATTTACTGCCATTATTATTTGCTTGTGGTCGACAACGAGTTGCACATTCAGAGAGGGAATCCCTTTCAGTTCAAAAAAACCTCTGCATCCTGAAAAGGTGCTCACATAGCGATGTGCAGACAGTCTATTGCTCCCTGCACCTTGGGGAAGTTTGCTATTCTCGAGAATCCTAGAGCCCTCTCAGTCTGTGCCTCCCTGGTCATAGGGAAGCTGATAAAGTCTATCCTGGGTGCGTAAAGGGTTTCAGTCACCTGTCAAATGCAGTAATGTGTGGCATGCTGAGAGATAGCACAAATGTCGCCAGTTGAGGCCTGAAAGGAGCCTGATGCTTGGAAGGAAAACGCTGCCGTTACCTTGACCTCAACGGACAGTGCTGTCCTGATGGCGCTTGTTATGCTGCAGATCTCCCCTAATGAGCTGGCATATCTCAGTGATGACCTCCTTCCGGAAGTGCAGTCTCCTAAGGTACGTGTTCTCGGACAGGTTCAGGTAAGACCGTTTCTCCCTGTAAGTGCATCGGGTGTAAGTTCTCCTCTTCCTCAGTCTGCCACCTCTTTGGTTGGGCACATAATGCTCTTCAATATACCTTCTCCCATCTCTAGTCTGCAGCATGTGAGTAGTCATCAATACTGGCTGGGAAATTACAGGCCCCATTACAATTACTATTATACCTATTCTTCACAAACAATAAATTTCCCTACTAAAACTCATAAAATAAATTCAATTAATTCACAGTTTGATAAGATGTTTGTTCAGATTTTCAAATCAACTTAAAATAACTCACAGATTACATCAAAACTCCCCAGAACTTGAAGCAGCATTTTATGTGGAAAGTCCTCCGATTTACAAAATGGCGTCCATAACGCCGGGTTAAGGTCAGGTGAGGGCAACTTTTTTCAGCATTTTTATCGGCGAGCGATATTTTCAGCGATATATGGGCGATATGCCGAAAGTAACGCTCAACGATATTATGGGCAAGTTGTGTTTATTCTGAGCCTTTATGGCAAAAAAATATGGGCGGGCAGTTTTATTAATTCTCAGCGTTAACGCGATGCTGAAAGTAATGCTGGGCGATAAGTGAGCGGTTAATGGGCGTGAGTTTTCATTTTTTTGTGAAATGGGCAATAAATGGGCGTTATACTTCACCTCAACATTAAAATGGACGGTAAATGGGCGGTAGCGATGCAAAACTGATGGAAAGTCTAGTCCATGGAGTACATCATTAGTCAGTGTACAACATGTCAACCAGTAAGAAAGAAACCACCAACAGTCCCATTACAGGTATGGAAATGGACTCCCAGGGTGTGACTAAAGTTTCATGCAGATTTTGCTGAGCTAGAAGGACAACAATTGTTCATTGTGATTGATAGTCATTCGAAGTGGGTAGAGGTGTTTCCAATATGGAAAATAACAACAAGTAAAACAACAGACAATTTGTGAAGCTTGTTTTCTCCATATGGCCTTCCAGAAGAAATTGTGTCTGATAATGAGCCGCAATTTTATTCAGAAGAATTTGGACAATTCAGGAGCAGAAACGATGTGAAACATACCAAAGTCCCACCATAACACCCTGCTTCAAATGATGCAGCAGAGCGTACAGTACAAATTGTAAAACGTGCCCTCATCACGCAAATGTTGGATCCAAATTCAAAGAAACGCCGGACGGCCGGCGAGGATGGCAAAGTTGAGAGTGTGCAGGAGCAGCCCGTACAGGAAATACCTCCGCGCGAAACTGAAAGGCACGGAGGGGATTTCCCCGAGGCGGCTCAAGTTGTGAGGCGCCGGCCCCCGAGGGAGGTTCCGGGGTTTGGCGCCGATGAGGAATTCCGTCCGGACGGGGGTCAGTTCGGACGGGATCTCCCCACGTGCTTGAGCCTCCTCGATGCACCTAACAGAGTCAGGGCCCAGAGCTGTTTTTAGCGACTCGATGGCATCGGCCGCGTGGCGGACGTTGGCAGAATTTAGGCGCCGCGCCAGCGTGTCTGGCGCCATCCAGCCCGCTCCTCCGCCATCGAGCAGGTCCCTGACCCTGGTCACCTCACCAGCCACAGCCCTCTCTTCCGACCGCCACATAAAACCTCGGTCATGGAGATACGGATTCCCGAGCAGCGGCTCCTGCAGGACGGCCGCCACTCCAGCCGGCGGAGAGCTGCGCTTGGTGGAGACTTTGTTCCAGACCCTGATGAGTTCCTTGTAAAAGACAGGCAGCTCCCGGAAGGCAGTCCTGACACCCCCCAAGTTCACAAACAGGAGCTGCGTGTCATAATTGAGGTCGCGCTGCTGGCGGAAGAAATACGTCGCCAGAGCACACCACCTAGGAGGGGGCTCGACGTAAAGGTATCTCTGCAGAGTCTGAAGACGGAAAGTCGCGAGCTGGGCGCTGATGCACACCAACGACTGACCGCCCTCCTCAAGCGGGAGACTCAAGACCGCGGCAGAGACCCAGTGCTTCCTGTTGTTCCAGAAGAAGTCCACCAGCTTCTTCTGTATCTTGGCGACAAACGCAGGGGGAGGGGTCAAAGTGACCAGCCGGTACCACAACATTGCGGCCACCAGCTAGTTTATGACTAGCGCTCGACCCCTGTAGGACAGCACTCGGAGCAGTCCTGTCCAGCGCCCTAGGCGAGCGGCGACCTTGGCCTCCAGCTCTTGCCAGTTCGCCGGCCAGGCTCCCTCGTCGGGGCTAAGGTAGACTCCCAGATAGAGGAGATGGGTCGTGCTCCAGGCAAAAGACCTGAGCTCCTCCGGCAGGGAGTCCACCCGCCACTGACCCACCAGGAGTCCGGAACATTTCTCCCAGTTGATCCTGGCGGAGGACGCGGCCGAGTAAATCTCCTGGCACTCACGCATCCTCCGCAGGTCAGCGGTGGATCATGTGGTCCAGCACGGCACCAAGGCGAGCAGACATCACCATGGCGAAGATTTTGTAGTCCGTGCTGAGGAGGGAGACCGGGCGCCAGTTCTTAAGGAGGCGGAGATCGCCCTTCTTAGGCAGCAGGACGATGACTGCCCTGCGCCAAGAGAGGGGCATCTCCCCGGTCGCCAGACTTTCCCCCAGGACCCACGCGTAGCCGCTCCCCAGGACGTCCCAGAACGCCCTGTGGAACTCCACGGTCAGCCCGTCCAGCCCCGGGGATTTTCCCCTCGAGAGCCGGTAGAGGGCACCGGTCAGCTCCGCCAGGCTTAGCGGAGCTTCCAGATTTTTGGCGCCCTCCGGGCTGACCTTCGGCAGGTCCTCCCACAAAACTCTACGCGCTTCCTCGCTGGACGGATCCGGAGAGAACAGAGCCCCGTAATATTCATGTGCCCTGTTGTTGACGCCCTCCGGATCCGAGACGAGAGAGCCGTCGTCGGCCAGCAGCGTCAAGAGCTGCTTACGGACACTCTGCCTTTTTTCCAGCGAGTAGAAGAAGGGGGAGCCGCGGTCCAGATCCCGCAGGAACCGGATCCGCCCTTTTTTTTTCCCCCTTTTTTTTTTGTTTTTTTTTTTGTGTTTTTTCTTTTTTTGGTTTTTTTTTTGGGCACTAAAATCACAATTTTTCCCCAGTGCCCCCTATAAAAGAGAAGGGGGACACTAAAAGCACCGGCAATTAAAACAAATTAAACTTTAAATCGTAAAATCAAATTAAAATTTGGTTGACGAGCGTGATGATGCACTCCAGTCCCTCCGGTGCCCACCTCTCGCGGAAGGCCGCGAGCGTACCGGTGGACACCGCGTGCTCCATCTCCAAGGACACCCTGGATCGGATGTAAGAGCGGAAGAGAGGCAGGCAGTCAGGTTGAACGACCACCTAGGAGGGGGCTCGACGTAAAGGTATCTCTGCAGAGTCTGAAGATGGAAAGTCGCGAGCTGGGCGCTGATGCACACCAACGACTGACCGCCCTCCTCAAGCGGGAGTCTCAAGACCGCAGCAGAGACCCAGTGCTTCCTGTTGTTCCAGAAGAAGTCCACCAGCTTCTTCTGTATCTTGGCGACAAACGCAGGGGGAGGGGTCAAAGTGACCAGCCGGTACCACAACATTGCGGCCACCAGCTGGTTTATGACTAGCGCTCGACCCCTGTAGGACAGCACTCGGAGCAGTCCTGTCCAGCGCCCTAGGCGAGCGGCGACCTTGGCCTCCAGCTCCTGCTAGTTCGCCGGCCAGGCTCCCTCATCGGGGCTAAGGTAGACTCCCAGATAGAGGAGATGGGTCGTGCTCCAGGCAAAAGACCTGAGCTCCTCCGGCAGGGAGTCCACCCGCCACTGACCCACCAGGAGTCCGGAACATTTCTCCCAGTTGATCCTGGCGGAGGACGCGGCCGAGTAAATCTCCTGGCACTCACGCATTCTCCGCAGGTCAGCGGGATCCTCTACCGCGAGGAGCACGTCATCGGCGTAAGCCGAGAGGACGACCTCCACGCCCGGCCCTTGCAGAGCCAGTCCCGTCAACCTCGTCCGCAAGAGGCGCAGGAAAGGCTCCACGCAAACGGCGTATAACTGGCCGGACATGGGGCATCCCTGGCGCACCCCTCTCCTAAAGCGAAGGGCGCCATCAAGGACCCGTTAACCTTAATCAGACACTCCGCGGCGGCGTACAAAAGTCGGATCCGGGCGACGAAATGCGTCCCGAACCCGAAAGCGCGCAGAGTTCCGAGCAGATAGTCGTGATCCACCCTGTCGAACGCCTTCTCTTGGTCGAGGGATAGGAAGGCGACCGACAGACCAGCCTCCTGGGAACAATGGATGAGGTCCCGGACCAGATGGATGTTATCGTGGATTGTCCGGCCCGGGACCGTGTAGGACTGGTCGGGGTGGATCATGTGGTCCAGCACGGCACCAAGGCGAGCAGACATCGCCCTGGCGAAGATTTTGTAGTCCGTGCTGAGGAGGGAGACCGGGCGCCAGTTCTTAAGGAGGCGGAGATCGCCCTTCTTAGGCAGCAGGACGATGACTGCCCTGCGCTCCTTGTGCATGAAACTCTTTTTGCAGTTCACCTGCAAAAACATAAAACATGTATCCGTGCCACCCGACCTGGATGACACACACAAGACATTTACAAGGCCCCTTTTTTATTTATTTTTTTGTGTTTTTTTTTTTTTGGGGCACTAAAATCAAATTTTTCCTTTTTCCAGTGCCCCCTATAAAAGGAGAGGGGGACACTAAAAGCACCGGCAATTAAAACAAATTAAACTTTAAAACGTAAAATCAAATTAAAATTTGGTTGCCGGGCGTGATGATGCACTCCAGTCCCTCCGGTGCCCACCTCTCGCGGAAGGCCGCGAGCGTACCGGTGGACACCGCGTGCTCCATCTCCAAGGACACCCTGGATCGGATGTAAGAGCGGAAGAGAGGCAGGCAGTCAGGTTGAACGACCCCCTCGACCGCCCGCTGCCTGGACCGGCTGATGGCACCCTTGGCCGTGCCCAGGAGCAGTCCTACGAGGAGGCCCTCGGACCTACCCGCTCCCCTCCGCACAGGGTGCCCAAAGATCAGGAGAGTGGGACTGAAGTGCAGCCAGAATTTCAGGAGCAGCCCCTTCAAATAGTGGAACAGGGGCTGCAACCTTGTGCATTCAATAAAAACATGGAACACGGACTCCTCCAGACCGCAGAAATTGCAGGCGGCCTGGGAGTCCGTGAACCGGCTTAAAAATTTGTTGCACGGCACTGCTCCGTGCACCACCCTCCAGGCCAAGTCCCCGATGAATAGTGGGAGGACCCCTGCGTAGAGTGCCCTCCATCGGGGACCCCCGCCTCCTCCGGACGGCAAGATGGTACGCCATGGCGTGTCCGGACGGCCGGCGAGGATGGCAAAGTTGAGGGTGTGCAGGAGCAGCCCGTACAGGAAACCCCTCCGCGCGGAACTGAAAGGCACGGAGGGGATTTCCCCGAGGCGGCTCAAGTTGTGAGGCGCCGGCCCCCGAGGGAGGTTCCGGGGTTTGGCGCCGATGAGGAATTCCGTCCGGACGGGGGTCAGTTCGGACGGGATCTCCCCACGTGCTTGAGCCTCCTCGATACACCTAACGGAGTCAGGGCCCAGAGCTGTTTTTAGCGACTCGATGGCATCGGCCGCGCGGCGGACGTTGGCAGAATTTAGGCGCCGCGCCAGCGTGACTGGCGCCATCCAGCCCGCTCCTCCGCCATCGAGCAGGTCCCTGACCCTGGTCACCTCACCAGCCACAGCCCTCTCTTCCGACCGCCACATGAAGCCTCGGCCGTGGAGGTACGGATTCCCGAGCAGCGGTTCCTGCAGGACGGCCGCCACTCCAGCCGGCGGAGAGCTGCGCTTGGTGGAGACTTTGTTCCAGACCCTGATGAGTTCCCTGTAAAAGACAGGCAGCTCCCGGAGGGCGGTCCTGGCACCCCCCAAGTTCACAAACAGGAGCTGTGTGTCATAATTGAGGTCGAGCTGCTGGCGGAAGAAATACCTCGCCAGAGCACACCACCTAGGAGGGGGCTCGACGTAAAGGTATCTCTGCAGGGTCTGAAGACGGAAAGTCGCGAGCTGGGCGCTGACGCACACCAACGACTGACCGCCCTCCTCAAGCGGGAGACTCAAGACCGCGACAGAGACCCAGTGCTTCCTGTTGTTCCAGAAGAAGTCCACCAGCTTCTTCTGTATCTTGGCGACAAACGCAGGGGGAGGGGTCAAAGTGACCAGCCGGTACCACAGCATTGCGGCCACCAGCTGGTTTATGACTAGCGCTCGACCCCTGTAGGACAGCACTCGGAGCAGTCCTGTCCAGCGCCCTAGGCGAGCGGCGACCTTGGCCTCCAGCTCCTGCCAGTTCGCCGGCCAGGCTTCCTCGTCGGGGCTAAGGTAGACTCCCAGATAGAGGAGATGGGTCGTGCTCCAGGCAAAAGGCCTGAGCTCCTCCGGCAGGGAGTCCACCCGCCACTGACCCACCAGGAGTCCGGAACATTTCTCCCAGTTGATCCTGGCGGAGGACGCGGCCGAGTAAATCTCCTGGCACTCACGCATCCTCCGCAGGTCAGCGGGATCCTCTACCGCGAGGAGCACGTCATCGGCGTAAACCGAGAGGACGACCTCCACGCCCGGCCCTTGCAGAGCCAGTCCCGTCAACCTCGTCCGCAAGAGGCGCAGGAAAGGCTCCACGCAAACGGCGTATAACTGGCCGGACATGGGGCATCCCTGGCGCACCCCTCTCCTAAAGCGAAGGGGCGCCGTCAAGGACCCGTTAACCTTAATCAGACACTCCGCGGCGGCGTACAAAAGTCGGATCCGGGCGACGAAATGCGTCCCGAACCCGAAAGCGCGCAGAGTTCCGAGCAGATAGTCGTGATCCACCCTGTCGAACGCCTTCTCTTGGTCGAGGGATAGGAAGGCGACCGACAGACCAGCCTCCTGGGAACAATGGATGAGGTCCCGGACCAGATGGATGTTGTCGTGGATTGTCCGGCCCGGGACCGTGTATGACTGGTCGGGGTGGATCATGTGGTCCAGCACGGCACCAAGGCGAGCAGACATCGCCCTGGCGAAGATTTTGTAGTCCGTGCTGAGGAGGGAGACCGGGCGCCAGTTCTTAAGGAGGCGGAGATCGCCCTTCTTAGGCAGCAGGACGATGACTGCCCTGCGCCAAGAGAGGGGCATCTCCCCGGTCGCCAGACTTTCCCCCAGGACCCGCGCGTAGTCGCCCCCCAGGACGTCCCAGAACGCCCTGTGGAACTCCACGGTCAGCCCGTCCAGCCCCGGGGATTTTCCCCTCGAGAGCCGGGCGAGGGCACCGGTCAGCTCCGCCAGGCTTAGCGGAGCTTCCAGATTTTCGGCGCCCTCCGGGCTGACCTTCGGCAGGTCCTCCCACAAAACTCTACGCGCTTCCTCGCTGGACAGATCCGGAGAGAACAGAGCCCCGTAATATTCACGGACCCTGTTGTTGACGCCCTCCGGATCCGAGACGAGAGAGCCGTCGTCGGCCAGCAGCATCAAGAGCTGCTTACGGACACTCTGCCTTTTTTCCAGCGAGTAGAAGAAGGGGGAGCCGCGGTCCAGATCCCGCAGGAACCGGATCCGCGACCTCACGAACGCGCCTCGGGACCCGACGAGCTGCAGGTCCTTCAGCGCGGCCTTCTTCGCTTCGTACACCGTCCGCAGGGCCGGGTCCTGGACGACTTGACCGAGACGGGCTTCCAGGTCGAGCACCTCTTTTTCTAGGCGCCCGACTCTGGCCGCCCGCCTCTTGGTCGACCCCCTCGCGTACTCTTGACAGAAGACGCGGACGTGAGCCTTGCCCACGTCCCACCATAGCCTCAAGGAGGGGAAGCCCCCCTGCTTCCTTCTCCAGTCGGACCAGAATCGACGGAACGAGTCCTGGAAACGCACGTCCTCCAGCAGCCGGTTGTTAAAGTGCCAGTACGCGGACCCCGCCCTCGCGCGGAGCGAAGCGAGCTCCGCCCACACCAGGTGGTGGTCCGAACACGGCACCGGCCGCATGGAGGCCGCCGGGACGCAGGAAACGTACGCCCGAGACACGTAAAGGCGGTCGACTCTAGACCATCCAACTCCAGGCCTCACCCAAGTAAAGGCGCTGGAGTCGGGGTGGAGATTTCGCCAGACGTCCACCAAGTCGAAGGACCCGACCAGGTCCCTCAACTTCTCCATCGCCGTCATGCACTGCGGGGCACCGGAGCGGTCCCTCGCCTCGAGGGTGCAGTTAAAATCCCCCCCGAGGACAATGCAGTCGCCGACGTCGACGGAGCCAAGAAGAGCGGA
The DNA here is from genome assembly GCF_044704955.1 of Pristiophorus japonicus. Taxonomy (NCBI): domain Eukaryota; kingdom Metazoa; phylum Chordata; class Chondrichthyes; family Pristiophoridae; genus Pristiophorus; species Pristiophorus japonicus. The sequence goes on along the minus strand of NC_091983.1, from coordinate 74,656,997 downwards.
CACCTCTTCAAAGAAGCGCGTTTGCTGCGGGCCGGGATGAGGGGCGTACACGTTCACGAGATGGAGCGGCACGTCCCCCAGGCGAACCGTTACGTGCAGCAAGCGGCCTGGCACGGGCTCCTCGACCCCCAAGATCTCCGGCTGAAAATGCGGGCCCAGCAAGATGGCCACCCCACTAGAAATGGCGGTGAGGTGGCTCATGCGGACCTCTCCTTGCCATTCCAGGAGCCACGTGGCTTCGTCTCCCGGAACGGTGTGGGTTTCTTGCAGGAAGCACACCGCATATTTCCCCTCCCGCAGGAGCGAAAAATTGTCAAATCTACGGCGTGCCCCTCTGCCGCCGTTGATGTTGAGGCTGGCTATGGTTATCTTCATGGCAAAAGCATAGTGCAACCTCTACCTTAACCTATTGTGGGGGAGGGAGCGGAGTCTTTTGTTGAACTCCGCTCCCTCCGCAGCCCAGCGAGGAGTCCCTCGAGCTCGCGCAGCTCAAGGTGCTGCTCCTTTGTCAAGGGCCCGCCCGCGGCCAAGGTTTTAACGGCGGCGCGGACGGACCCCTTGATCAGCTCCGGCTCGGACCATTTTTCCAGGGCCAGTCGGGCTTGGTCGCGGCGACCCCGGCTCTGGGCCAAAAAGTCCCGGAGTTCCTTTGCAGGAACGAGGAGGGCCTCAGCGGCGGCCGCGAGCAGATCCACCGCCTCACTGGCGGTGGTCTCTAGGTCTTCACCCGCGTCCCCCACCGAGTCCCCGTCCTCCTCCGGGAGGTGGCCGCCAGCAGCCGGCCCATCGACCGCACAAGGTACGGCAAATGAACCGGCCGCTCCAACCGGCCCTGGCACTGCCCCGATCCCACCCCCAGGATCGTCGGCAGAGGAGTCCCCACTGGGCTCTTTTAAAAATGGTGCTGGGTCGGGAAATGACAGCGGAAGGGGTTCCCCCTCCGCCCCAGGAACCGGAGAACAAGGAGAGACCCGGCCATAGGAAATCCCCAGGCCCTCCAAGTGCTCCAGCTCCAAAGTAAGGGGCGAGGGTGGGTGTTCCTCCCCCTCCCCGCTGCCACCCCCCGGCCCAGCGTCTACAGTTTCATTAAAATCAATATATTTTGTTTCTGCCGGGTCGAGCAACTCCCGGGGGAAGTTGGGTAATAGCTGGGCGGGCTCAGGTTCGGCCTTTTCGGCCTCGCCCGCCTCAGTCCCCGGGACGCCCGGCCCGGCGGCTACGCATTCCTCCGCGGTCCCCACGCCCCGCACGACAGGCAGATCTTCCACTCCATCCCCGGGAGGCAGAGGCTGGGCAGCCTCAACTGTCTCACCCTCCCCGGGGAAAGACTCCTCGCGCCTGCAGCGCAATTTGGGGGCGCTGGTGGGGGACGCGGGACACGCGGCGGGCACCGACTCCTCCGCGGAGGGATATTGTTCCCCCTCCGCGTCATTGGGGCGGTGCCTCTTTTTGTTCCTGGGGGCGCGCGGAGTCAGGGAGACCTCCATGTCTGCCGAGGCCTCCCGCTCCGCCCCCCCCTTTTCCTTTTCTTGCCCGCGCCTGGGCCCCTCTGTGGTGGTATTCAAGGGCCCGGGCACGGGCTCGGGGCACCCCGCGCTCGCCGGTGACTGGGTTGGGCTGAGCGCGGTGGTCAGACTTTCCGGCGCACCGAGGGGACCCGCCTCTAGATGTTTCTCCTTCTTCCGCGCCTTCTTTCCGCTCGGACGCTCTCCCTCCCCCCCGCCGGAGGCCCTGAAAACAAAGGCCTCCGACGATGCCCGCGCACCCATGGCTCCCGGCACGCGGACGCAACTAGGGGGAGGGGTGGCGGCAGCGCCAGCCTTGGCCGCCTTCGGTGGTTTGGCGGCCTTGGAGGCGGGGCAGTTCTTACGAACATGCCCCACCTCCCTGCAGGCATGGCACCGCACGCCGTCCGACGTCCAGAAGACGCGGTAGGCAGTCCCCTCGTGCACCACATTAAAGTGCCCTTCTGTCACGTCCTCCCGCGCCAGCCGGACAAAGAGCTGGCGGCGGAAGGAGAACACGTGGCGCAGGCTGTTCTCCCTGAGGCCGAGCGGTATGGGGTTGATCCCTGACCTTACCTCCCCCAGTTGTTGTAGGTGAGGGAGGAGGAGCTCAGCGGGAACAAAGGGCGGGACGTTCGACACGATGACCCTCTGCGCGGTGGCCTCGAGAGGATCCACCGGCAGGAACGTCCCGCCCACCGTGAGCCCCTTTTCGAGGGCCAGGGACACCGCCCGCTCCGACCCCAGGAAGAAAACAGCCTTCCCAGACATCTTGGAGGCTGCGACAATGGCCGAGGGGCCGACTACCCCAGCCATCGCCCGCACGCACTCCTCGATGCTCATTGTGGGGTGAGTGTAGCTCTTGACCCCGTGTTTTTTTGTTATAAGTGTAAATGGTGGCAGGGCAGCGGGTGGCGCAGGAGGTGCTGTGGAAGCGGTTGCCACCTGCGCATACGTCCTTGCTGGCCCTGCCACCGGCGTGGATGGGGTCGCCATCACGGGGTCCCTTTAAGGGCTACACCCACCCCAAAGTCACAGGCCTTAATGGTCTTTAATGGCCTCGTGTATTTAACTGAGCAGAGGAGCCCTTAACGAGGCACCTCTCCCCTCGTTGACAATTGGGGAGAGGCCTTGCTCCCTCTGCTCAGTTGTCTTAATTGTTTTTTTTTTAAATTTGGAAGGAAAGGGTTCTCAGAGAGAGAGGGGAGAAACAGAGTAGCAGAGAAAAGAGAGAGGGGGGTGGGAAGGGGGGGGGGCTGCGAGGGCAGGTCTCTCCTCGCAGCTGTGGGTGGGTGCACTCCCCAGATGGCAAAACACAAAAGTCTTTGAGGTGGTCTTCAGGTGGGGGGAGAAGATGTCTTCACCTGGGGTAGCTGGAGCCACCAGGCACTCCTAACGATCTTTAATTGGGTGATTAATAACAATCTTCAGCCTGGTAGCTCCAGCTATCCCAGGCTAGGCAAATGTGGGGGGTGGGGGGGGTTCCAATTGTGGGGGGGGGCCTAGTTGTAAGCACGGCCCCCACGCACACTACCACACACACACACACCCCCCGCGATGTTCCGGCCCTCAGTGGTCTTCTTTCCTCCCCCCACCGATACAACAAAGTCTGTTTGGGGAAATGCACCCACACCCACCTGTAGAATGTTGGGTCTCCCTCCTTCCACACTGGATGGTTGTTGTGGTTTTTCCCCCTCTCTCCAACTCTTTGCAGAATGGTGAAAAAGATGTTGAAAGTTTTCTGCTTTCTCCTCCTCTCCCTCTGGATAGAAGTTGTAGTGAAGCCCCTTCCTTCCTTCTCCTCCTGGGCTGGTCTCAGGGCTCTCCAGGCAGGAGCTCAAGTTGCTTGCTGCTTCTCTCACTGCTCACAGCTCCAACTGAGCAGGAATCGCCTCTACTGCTCCACAATTGGTCCTTGTGCATGAAACTCTTTTGAGTTCACCTGTGAAAACATAAAAACAATAAACGGTGCCACCCGACCTGGGTGACACTCCAGACATTTTCAAGGCCCTTTTTTTCCCCCCTTTTTTTTTTTTTTGGTTTTTTTTTTGTGTTTTTCTTTTTTTTTGGTTTTTTTTTTGGGCACTAAAATCACAATTTTCCCCAGTGCCCCCTATAAAAGGGAAGGGGGACACTAAAAGCACCGGCAATTAAAACAAATTAAACTTTAAAACGTAAAATCAAATTAAAATTTGGTTGCCGGGCGTGATGATGCACTCCAGTCCCTCCGGTGCCCACCTCTCGCGGAAGGCCGCGAGCGTACCGGTGGACACCGCGTGCTCCATCTCCAAGGACACCCTGGACCGGATGTAAGAGCGGAAGAGAGGCAGGCAGTCAGGTTGAACGACCCCCTCGACCGCCCGCTGCCTGGACCGGCTGATGGCACCCTTGGCCGTGCCCAGGAGCAGTCCTACGAGGAGGCCTTCGGACCTACCCGCTCCCCTCCGCACAGGGTGCCCAAAGATCAGGAGAGTGGGACTGAAGTGCAGCCAGAATTTCAGGAGCAGCCCCTTCAAATAGTGGAACAGGGGCTGCAACCTCGTGCATTCAATAAAAACATGGAACACGGACTCCTCCAGACCGCAGAAATTGCAGGCGGCCTGGGAGTCCGTGAACCGGCTTAAAAATTTATTGCACGGCACTGCTCCGTGCACCACCCTCCAGGCCAAGTCCCCGATGAATAGTGGGAGGACCCCTGCGTAGAGTGCCCTCCATCGGGGACCCCCGCCTCCTCCGGACGGCAAGATGGTACGCCATGGCGTGTCCGGACGGCCGGCGAGGATGGCAAAGTTGAGGGTGTGCAGGAGCAGCCCGTACAGGAAACCCCTCCGCGCGGAACTGAAAGGCACGGAGGGGATTTCCCCGAGGCGGCTCAAGTTGTGAGGCGCCGGCCCCCGAGGGAGGTTCCGGGGTTTGGCGCCGATGAGGAATTCCGTCCGGACGGGGGTCAGTTCGGACGGGATCTCCCCACGTGCTTGAGCCTCCTCGATACACCTAACGGAGTCAGGGCCCAGAGCTGTTTTTAGCGACTCGATGGCATCGGCCGCGCGGCGGACGTTGGCAGAATTTAGGCGCCGCGCCAGCGTGACTGGCGCCATCCAGCCCGCTCCTCCGCCATCGAGCAGGTCCCTGACCCTGGTCACCTCACCAGCCACAGCCCTCTCTTCCGACCGCCACATGAAGCCTCGGCCGTGGAGGTACGGATTCCCGAGCAGCGGTTCCTGCAGGACGGCCGCCACTCCAGCCGGCGGAGAGCTGCGCTTGGTGGAGACTTTGTTCCAGACCCTGATGAGTTCCCTGTAAAAGACAGGCAGCTCCCGGAGGGCGGTCCTGGCACCCCCCAAGTTCACAAACAGGAGCTGCGTGTCATAATTGAGGTCGAGCTGCTGGCGGAAGAAATACCTCGCCAGAGCACACCACCTAGGAGGGGGCTCGACGTAAAGGTATCTCTGCAGGGTCTGAAGACGGAAAGTCGCGAGCTGGGCGCTGACGCACACCAACGACTGACCGCCCTCCTCAAGCGGGAGACTCAAGACCGCGACAGAGACCCAGTGCTTCCTGTTGTTCCAGAAGAAGTCCACCAGCTTCTTCTGTATCTTGGCGACAAACGCAGGGGGAGGGGTCAAAGTGACCAGCCGGTACCACAGCATTGCGGCCACCAGCTGGTTTATGACTAGCGCTCGACCCCTGTAGGACAGCACTCGGAGCAGTCCTGTCCAGCGCCCTAGGCGAGCGGCGACCTTGGCCTCCAGCTCCTGCCAGTTCGCCGGCCAGGCTTCCTCGTCGGGGCTAAGGTAGACTCCCAGATAGAGGAGATGGGTCGTGCTCCAGGCAAAAGGCCTGAGCTCCTCCGGCAGGGAGTCCACCCGCCACTGACCCACCAGGAGTCCGGAACATTTCTCCCAGTTGATCCTGGCGGAGGACGCGGCCGAGTAAATCTCCTGGCACTCACGCATCCTCCGCAGGTCAGCGGGATCCTCTACCGCGAGGAGCACGTCATCGGCGTAAGCCGAGAGGACGACCTCCACGCCCGGCCCTTGCAGAGCCAGTCCCGTCAACCTCGTCCGCAAGAGGCGCAGGAAAGGCTCCACGCAAACGGCATATAACTGGCCGGACATGGGGCATCCCTGGCGCACCCCTCTCCTAAAGCGAAGGGGCGCCGTCAAGGACCCGTTAACCTTAATCAGACACTCCGCGGCGGCGTACAAAAGTCGGATCCGGGCGACGAAATGCGTCCCGAACCCGAAAGCACGCAGAGTTCCGAGCAGATAGTCGTGATCCACCCTGTCGAACGCCTTCTCTTGGTCGAGGGATAGGAAGGCGACCGACAGACCAGCCTCCTGGGAATGATGGATGAGGTCCCGGACCAGATGGATGTTATCGTGGATTGTCCGGCCCGGGACCGTGTATGACTGGTCGGGGTGGATCATGTGGTCCAGCACGGCACCAAGGCGAGCAGACATCGCCCTGGCGAAAATTTTGTAGTCCGTGCTGAGGAGGGAGACCGGGCGCCAGTTCTTAAGGAGGCGGAGATCGCCCTTCTTAGGCAGCAGGACGATGACTGCCCTGCGCCAAGAGAGGGGCATCTCCCCGGTCGCCAGACTTTCCCCCAGGACCCGCGCGTAGTCGCTCCCCAGGACGTCCCAGAACGCCCTGTGGAACTCCACGGTCAGCCCGTCCAGCCCCGGGGATTTTCCCCTCGAGAGCCGGGCGAGGGCACCGGTCAGCTCCGCCAGGCTTAGCGGAGCTTCCAGATTTTCGGCGCCCTCCGGGTCGACCTTCGGCAGGTCCTCCCACAAAACTCTACGCGCTTCCTCGCTGGACGGATCCGGAGAGAACAGAGCCCCGTAATATTCACGGACCCTGTTGTTGACGCCCTCCGGATCCGAGACGAGAGAGCCGTCGTCGGCCAACAGCGTCAAGAGCTGCTTACGGACACTCTGCCTTTTTTCCAGCGAGTAGAAGAATGGGGAGCCGCGGTCCAGATCCCGCAGGAACCGGATCCGCGACCTCACGAACGCGCCTCGGGACCCGACGAGCTGCAGGTCCTTCAGCGCGGCCTTCTTCGCTTCGTACACCGTCCGCAGGGCCGGGTCCTGGACGACTTGACCGAGACGGGCTTCCAGGTCGAGCACCTCTTTTTCTAGGCGCCCGACTCTGGCCGCCCGCCTCTTGGTCGACCCCCTCGCGTACTCTTGACAGAAGACGCGGACGTGAGCCTTGCCCACGTCCCACCATAGCCTCAAGGAGGGGAAGCCCCCCTGCTTCCTTCTCCAGTCGGACCAGAATCGACGGAACGAGTCCTGGAACCGCACGTCCTCCAGCAGCCGGTTGTTAAAGTGCCAGTACGCGGACCCCGTCCTCGCGCGAAGCGAAGCGAGCTCCGCCCACACCAGGTGGTGGTCCGAACACGGCACCGGCCGCATGGAGGCCGCCGGGACGCAGGAAACGTACGCCCGAGACACGTAAAGGCGGTCGACTCTAGACCATCCAACTCCAGGCCTCACCCAAGTAAAGGCGCTGGAGTCGGGGTGGAGATTTCGCCAGACGTCCACCAAGTCGAAGGACCCGACCAGGTCCCTCAACTTCTCCATCGCCGTCATGCACTGCGGGGCACCGGAGCGGTCCCTCGCCTCGAGGGTGCAGTTAAAATCCCCCCCGAGGACAATGCAGTCGCCGACGTCGACGGAGCCAAGAAGAGCGGACACCTCTTCAAAGAAGCGCGTCTGCTGCGGGCCGGGATGAGGGGCGTACACGTTCACGAGATGGAGCGGCACGTCCCCCAGGCGAACCGTTACGTGCAGCAAGCGGCCTGGCACGGGCTCCTCGACCCCCAAGATCTCCGGCTGAAAATGCGGGCCCAGCAAGATGGCCACCCCACTAGAAATGGCGGTGAGGTGGCTCATGCGGACCTCTCCTTGCCATTCCAGGAGCCACGTGGCTTCGTCTCCCGGAACGGTGTGGGTTTCTTGCAGGAAGCACACCGCATATTTCCCCTCCCGCAGGAGCGAAAAATTGTCAAATCTACGGCGTGCCCCTCTGCCGCCGTTGATGTTGAGGCTGGCTATGGTTATCTTCATGGCAAAAGCATAGTGCAACCTCTACCTTAACCTATTGTGGGGGAGGGAGCGGAGTCTTTTGTTGAACTCCGCTCCCTCCGCAGCCCAGCGAGGAGTCCCTCGAGCTCGCGCAGCTCAAGGTGCTGCTCCTTTGTCAAGGGCCCGCCCGCGGCCAAGGTTTTAACGGCGGCGCGGACGGACCCCTTGATCAGCTCCGGCTCGGACCATTTTTCCAGGGCCAGTCGGGCTTGGTCGCGGCGACCCCGGCTCTGGGCCAAAAAGTCCCGGAGTTCCTTTGCAGGAACGAGGAGGGCCTCAGCGGCGGCCGCGAGCAGATCCACCGCCTCACTGGCGGTGGTCTCTAGGTCTTCACCCGCGTCCCCCACCGAGTCCCCGTCCTCCTCCGGGAGGTGGCCGCCAGCAGCCGGCCCATCGACCGCACAAGGTACGGCAAATGAACCGGCCGCTCCAACCGGCCCTGGCTCTGCCCCGATCCCACCCCCAGGATCGTCGGCAGAGGAGTCCCCACTGGGCTCTTTTAAAAATGGTGCTGGGTCGGGAAATGACAGCGGAGGGGGTTCCCCCTCCGCCCCAGGAACCGGAGAACAAGGAGAGACCCGGCCATAGGAAATCCCCAGGCCCTCCAAGTGCTCCAGCTCCAAAGTAAGGGGCGAGGGTGGGTGTTCCTCCCCCTCCCCGCTGCCACCCCCCGGCCCAGCGTCTACAGTTTCATTAAAATCAATATATTTTGTTTCTGCCGGGTCGAGCAACTCCCGGGGGAAGTTGGATAATAGCTGGGCGGGCTCAGGTTCGGCCTTTTCGGCCTCGCCCGCCTCAGTCCCCGGGACGCCCGGCCCGGCGGCTACGCATTCCTCCGCGGTCCCCACGCCCCCCACGACAGGCAGATCTTCCACTCCATCCCCGGGAGGCAGAGGCTGGGCAGCCTCAACTGTCTCACCCTCCCCGGGGAAAGACTCCTCGCGCCTGCAGCGCAATTTGGGGGCGCTGGTGGGGGACGCGGGACACGCGGCGGGCACCGCCTCCTCCGCGGAGGGATGTTGTTCCCCCTCCGCCTCATTGGGGCGGTGCCTCTTTTTGTTCCTGGGGGCGCGCGGAGTCAGGGAGACCTCCATGTCTGCCGAGGCCTCCCGCTCCGCCCCCCCCTTTTCCTTTTCTTGCCCGCGCCTGGGCCCCTCTGTGGTGGTATTCAAGGGCCCGGGCACGGGCTCGGGGCACCCCGCGCTCGCCGGTGACTGGGTTGGGCTGAGCGCGGTGGTCAGACTTTCCGGCGCACCGAGGGGACCCGCCTCTAGATGTTTCTCCTTCTTCCGCGCCTTCTTTCCGCTCGGACGCTCTCCCTCCCCCCCGCCGGAGGCCCTGAAAACAAAGGCCTCCGACGATGCCCGCGCACCTATGGCTCCCGGCACGCGGACGCAACTAGGGGGAGGGGTGGCGGCAGCGCCAGCCTTGGCCGCCTTCGGTGGTTTGGCGGCCTTGGAGGCGGGGCAGTTCTTGCGAACATGCCCCACCTCCCTGCAGGCATGGCACCGCACGCCGTCCGACGTCCAGAAGACGCGGTAGGCAGTCCCCTCGTGCACCACATTAAAATCTCCCTCCGTCGTGTCCTCCCGCGCCAGCCGGACAAAGAGCTGGCGGCGGAAGGAGAACACGTGGCGCAGGCTGCTCTCCCTGAGGCCGAGCGGTATGGGGTTGATCCCTGACCTTACCTCCCCCAGTTGTTGTAGGTGAGGGAGGAGGAGCTCAGCGGAAACAAAGGGCGGGACGTTTGAAATGATGACCCTCTGCGCGGTGGCCTCGAGAGGGTCCACCGGCAGGAACGTCCCGCCCACCGTGAGCCCCTTTTCAAGGGCCAGGGACACCGCCCGCTCCGACCCCAGGAAGAACACGGCCTTCCCAGACATCTTGGAGGCTGCGACAATGGCCGAGGGGCCGACTACCCCAGCCATCGCCCGCACGCACTCCTCAATGCTCATTGTGGGGTGAGTGTAGCTCTTGACCCCGTGTTTCCTGGTTATAAGTCTGAACGGTGGCAGGGCAGCGGGTGGCGCAGGAGGTGCCGTGGATGTGGACACCGCCTGCGCATACGTCCTTGCTGGCCCTGCCACCGGCGTGGATGGGGTCGCCATCACGGGGTCCCTTTAAGGGCTACACCCACCCCAAAGTCACAGGCCTTAATGGTCTTTAATGGCCTCTTATGTTAACTGAGCAGAGGAGCCCTTAACGAGGCACCTCTCCCCTCGTTGACAATTGGGGAGAGGCCTTGCTCCCTCTGCTCAGTTGTCTTAATTGGGTTTTTTTTATTAATTTGGAAGGAAAGGGTTCTCAGAGAGAGAGGGGAGAAACAGAGGGTAATGGAGAAAGAGAGAGGGGGGTGGGAAGGTGGGGGGGCTGCGAGGGCAGGTCTCCCCTCGCAGCTGTGGGTGGGTGCACTCCCCAGATGGCAAAACACAAAAGTCTTTGGGGTGGTCTTCAGGTGGGGGGAGAAGATGTCTTCACCTGGGGTAGCTGGAGCCACCAGGCACTCCTAACGATCCTCAATAGGGTGATTAATGACTCTTCAGCCTGGTAGCTCCAGCTATCCCAGGCTAGGCAAATGTGGGGGGGGTGGGGGGGGTTCCAATTGTGGGGGGGGCCCAGTTGTTAGCACAGCCCCCACGCACACTACCACACACACACACACACCCCCCGCGATGTTCCGGCCCTCAGTGGTCTTCTTTCCTCCCCCCACCGATACAACAAAGTCTGTTTGGGGAAATGCACCCACACCCACCTGTAGAAATGTTGAGTCTCCCTCCTTCCACACTGGATGTTGTTTGTCTTTTCCCCCTCTCTCCAACTCCTTGCAGAAATGATAAAGATGTTTAAAAGTTTTCTTTTCTCCTCCTCTCCCTCTGGATAAAGTTGAAGGTGAAGCCCCTTCCTTCCTTCTGTTCCTGGGCTGGTCTCAGGGCTCTCCAGGCAGGAGCTCAAGTTGCTTGCTGCTTCTCTCACTGCTCACAGCTCCAACTGAGCAGGAATCGCCTCTACTGCTCCACAATTGGTCCTTGTGCATGAAACTCTTTTTGGAGTTCACCTGCAAAAACATAAAACATGTATCCGTGCCACCCGACCTGGATGACACACACAAGACATTTACAAGGCCCCTTTTTTATTTATTTTTTTGTGTTTTTTTTTTGGGGCACTAAAATCAAATTTTTCCTTTTTCCAGTGCCCCCTATAAAAGGAGAGGGGGACACTAAAAGCACCGGCAATTAAAACAAATTAAACTTTAAAACGTAAAATCAAATTAAAATTTGGTTGCCGGGCGTGATGATGCACTCCAGTCCCTCCGGTGCCCACCTCTCGCGGAAGGCCGCGAGCGTACCGGTGGACACCGCGTGCTCCATCTCCAAGGACACCCTGGATCGGATGTAAGAGCGGAAGAGAGGCAGGCAGTCAGGTTGAACGACCCCCTCGACCGCCCGCTGCCTGGACCGGCTGATGGCACCCTTGGCCGTGCCCAGGAGCAGTCCTACGAGGAGGCCCTCGGACCTACCCGCTCCCCTCCGCACAGGGTGCCCAAAGATCAGGAGAGTGGGACTGAAGTGCAGCCAGAATTTCAGGAGCAGCCCCTTCAAATAGTGGAACAGGGGCTGCAACCTTGTGCATTCAATAAAAACATGGAACACGGACTCCTCCAGACCGCAGAAATTGCAGGCGGCCTGGGAGTCCGTGAACCGGCTTAAAAATTTGTTGCACGGCACTGCTCCGTGCACCACCCTCCAGGCCAAGTCCCCGATGAATAGTGGGAGGACCCCTGCGTAGAGTGCCCTCCATCGGGGACCCCCGCCTCCTCCGGACGGCAAGATGGTACGCCATGGCGTGTCCGGACGGCCGGCGAGGATGGCAAAGTTGAGGGTGTGCAGGAGCAGCCCGTACAGGAAACCCCTCCGCGCGGAACTGAAAGGCACGGAGGGGATTTCCCCGAGGCGGCTCAAGTTGTGAGGCGCCGGCCCCCGAGGGAGGTTCCGGGGTTTGGCGCCGATGAGGAATTCCGTCCGGACGGGGGTCAGTTCGGACGGGATCTCCCCACGTGCTTGAGCCTCCTCGATACACCTAACGGAGTCAGGGCCCAGAGCTGTTTTTAGCGACTCGATGGCATCGGCCGCGCGGCGGACGTTGGCAGAATTTAGGCGCCGCGCCAGCATGACTGGCGCCATCCAGCCCGCTCCTCCGCCATCGAGCAGGTCCCTGACCCTGGTCACCTCACCAGCCACAGCCCTCTCTTCCGACCGCCACATAAAGCCTCGGCCGTGGAGGTACGGATTCCCGAGCAGCGGTTCCTGCAGGACGGCCGCCACTCCAGCCGCCGGAGAGCTGCGCTTGGTGGAGACTTTGTTCCAGACCCTGATGATTTCCCTGTAAAAGACAGGCAGCTCCCGGAGGGCGGTCCTGGCACCCCCCAAGTTCACAAACAGGAGCTGCGTGTCATAATTGAGGTCGAGCTGCTGGCGGAAGAAATACCTCGCCAGAGCGCACCACCTAGGAGGGGGCTCGACGTAAAGGTATCTCTGCAGGGTCTGAAGACGGAAAGTCGCGAGCTGGGCGCTGACGCACACCAACGACTGACCGCCCTCCTCAAGCGGGAGACTCAAGACCGCGGCAGAGACCCAGTGCTTCCTGTTGTTCCAGAAGAAGTCCACCAGCTTCTTCTGTATCTTGGCGACAAACGCAGGGGGAGGGGTCAAAGTGACCAGCCGGTACCACAGCATTGCGGCCACCAGCTGGTTTATGACTAGCGCTCGACCCCTGTAGGACAGCACTCGGAGCAGTCCTGTCCAGCGCCCTAGGCGAGCGGCGACCTTGGCCTCCAGCTCCTGCCAGTTCGCCGGCCAGGCTCCCTCGTCGGGGCTAAGGTAGACTCCCAGATAGAGGAGATGGGTCGTGCTCCAGGCAAAAGGCCTGAGCTCCTCCGGCAGGGAGTCCACCCGCCACTGACCCACCAGGAGTCCGGAACATTTCTCCCAGTTGATCCTGGCGGAGGACGCGGCCGAGTAAATCTCCTGGCACTCACGCATCCTCCGCAGGTCAGCGGGATCCTCTACCGCGAGGAGCACGTCATCGGCGTAAGCCGAGAGGACGACCTCCACGCCCGGCCCTTGCAGAGCCAGTCCCGTCAACCTCGTCCGCAAGAGGCGCAGGAAAGGCTCCACGCAAACGGCGTATAACTGGCCGGACATGGGGCATCCCTGGCGCACCCCTCTCCTAAAGCGAAGGGGCGCCGTCAAGGACCCGTTAACCTTAATCAGACACTCCGCGGCGGCGTACAAAAGTCGGATCCGGGCGACGAAATGCGTCCCGAACCCGAAAGCGCGCAGAGTTCCGAGCAGATAGTCGTGATCCACCCTGTCGAACGCCTTCTCTTGGTCGAGGGATAGGAAGGCGACCGACAGACCAGCCTCCTGGGAACAATGGATGAGGTCCCGGACCAGATGGATGTTGTCGTGGATTGTCCGGCCCGGGACCGTGTATGACTGGTCGGGGTGGATCATGTGGTCCAGCACGGCACCAAGGCGAGCAGACATCGCCCTGGCGAAGATTTTGTAGTCCGTGCTGAGGAGGGAGACCGGGCGCCAGTTCTTAAGGAGGCGGAGATCGCCCTTCTTAGGCAGCAGGACGATGACTGCCCTGCGCCAAGAGAGGGGCATCTCCCCGGTCGCCAGACTTTCCCCCAGGACCCGCGCGTAGTCGCTCCCCAGGACGTCCCAGAATGCCCTGTGGAACTCCACGGTCAGCCCGTCCAGCCCCGGGGATTTTCCCCTCGAGAGCCGGGCGAGGGCACCGGTCAGCTCCGCCAGGCTTAGCGGAGCTTCCAGATTTTCGGCGCCCTCCGGGCCGACCTTCGGCAGGTCCTCCCACAAAACTCTACGCGCTTCCTCGCTGGACGGATCCGGAGAGAACAGAGCCCCGTAATATTCACGGACCCTGTTGTTGACGCCCTCCGGATCCGAGACGAGAGAGCCGTCGTCGGCCAGCAGCGTCAAGAGCTGCTTACGGACACTCTGCCTTTTTTCCAGCGAGTAGAAGAAGGGGGAGCCGCGGTCCAGATCCCGCAGGAACCGGATCCGCGACCTCACGAACGCGCCTCGGGACCCGACGAGCTGCAGGTCCTTCAGCGCGGCCTTCTTCGCTTCGTACACCGTCCGCAGGGCCGGGTCCTGGACGACTTGACCGAGACGGGCTTCCAGGTCGAGCACCTCTTTTTCTAGGCGCCCGACTCTGGCCGCCCGCCTCTTGGTCGACCCCCTCGCGTACTCTTGACAGAAGACGCGGACGTGAGCCTTGCCCACGTCCCACCATAGCCTCAAGGAGGGGAAGCCCCCCTGCTTCCTTCTCCAGTCGGACCAGAATCGACGGAACGAGTCCTGGAACCGCACGTCCTCCAGCAGCCGGTTGTTAAAGTGCCAGTACGCGGACCCCGTCCTCGCGCGGAGCGAAGCGAGCTCCGCCCACACCAGGTGGTGGTCCGAACACGGCACCGGCCGCATGGAGGCCGCCGGGACGCAGGAAACGTACGCCCGAGACACGTAAAGGCGGTCGACTCTAGACCATCCAACTCCAGGCCTCACCCAAGTAAAGGCGCTGGAGTCGGGGTGGAGATTTCGCCAGACGTCCACCAAGTCGAAGGACCCGACCAGGTCCCTCAACTTCTCCATCGCCGTCATGCACTGCGGGGCACCGGAGCGGTCCCTCGCCTCGAGGGTGCAGTTAAAATCCCCCCCGAGGACAATGCAGTCGCCGACGTCGACGGAGCCAAGAAGAGCGGACACCTCTTCAAAGAAGCGCGTTTGCTGCGGGCCGGGATGAGGGGCGTACACGTTCACGAGATGGAGCGGCACGTCCCCCAGGCGAACCGTTACGTGCAGCAAGCGGCCTGGCACGGGCTCCTCGACCCCCAAGATCTCCGGCTGAAAATGCGGGCCCAGCAAGATGGCCACCCCACTAGAAATGGCGGTGAGGTGGCTCATGCGGACCTCTCCTTGCCATTCCAGGAGCCACGTGGCTTCGTCTCCCGGAACGGTGTGGGTTTCTTGCAGGAAGCACACCGCATATTTCCCCTCCCGCAGGAGCGAAAAATTGTCAAATCTACGGCGTGCCCCTCTGCCGCCGTTGATGTTGAGGCTGGCTATGGTTATCTTCATGGCAAAAGCATAGTGCAACCTCTACCTTAACCTATTGTGGGGGAGGGAGCGGAGTCTTTTGTTGAACTCCGCTCCCTCCGCAGCCCAGCGAGGAGTCCCTCGAGCTCGCGCAGCTCAAGGTGCTGCTCCTTTGTCAAGGTCCCGCCCGCGGCCAAGGTTTTAACGGCGGCGCGGACGGACCCCTTGATCAGCTCCGGCTCGGACCATTTTTCCAGGGCCAGTCGGGCTTGGTCGCGGCGACCCCGGCTCTGGGCCAAAAAGTCCCGGAGTTCCTTTGCAGGAACGAGGAGGGCCTCAGCGGCGGCCGCGAGCAGATCCACCGCCTCACTGGCGGTGGTCTCTAGGTCTTCACCCGCGTCCCCCACCGAGTCCCCGTCCTCCTCCGGGAGGTGGCCGCCAGCAGCCAGCCCATCGACCGCACTAGGTACGGCAAATGAACCGGCCGCTCCAACCGGCCCTGGCACTGCCCCGATCCCACCCCCAGGATCGTCGGCAGAGGAGTCCCCACTGGGCTCTTTTAAAAATGGTGCTGGGTCGGGAAATGACAGCGGAAGGGGTTCCCCCTCCGCCCCAGGAACCGGAGAACAAGGAGAGACCCGGCCATAGGAAATCCCCAGGCCCTCCAAGTGCTCCAGCTCCAAAGTAAGGGGCGAGGGTGGGTGTTCCTCCCCCTCCCCGCTGCCACCCCCCGGCCCAGCATCTACAGTGTCATAATTATTTGTTTCATTCTCTGCCGGGTCGAGCAAATCCCGGGGGAAGTTGGGTAATAGCTGGGCGGGCTCAGGTTCGGCCTTTTCGGCCTCGCCCGCCTCAGTCCCCGGGACGCCCGGCCCGGCGGCTACGCATTCCTCCGCGGTCCCCACGCCCCCCACGACAGGCAGATCTTCCACTCCATCCCCGGGAGGCAGAGGCTGGGCAGCCTCAACTGTCTCACCCTCCCCGGGGAAAGACTCCTCGCGCCTGCAGCGCAATTTGGGGGCGCTGGTGGGGGACGCGGGACACGCGGCGGGCACCGACTCCTCCGCGGAGGGATGTTGTTCCCCCTCCGCGTCATTGGGGCGGTGCCTCTTTTTGTTCCTGGGGGCGCGCGGAGTCAGGGAGACCTCCATGTCTGCCGAGGCCTCCCGCTCCGCCCCCCCCTTTTCCTTTTCTTGCCCGCGCCCGGGCCCCTCTGTGGTGTTGTTCAAGGGCTCGGGCACGGGCTCGGGGCACCCCGCGCTCGCCGGTGACGGGGTTGGGCTGAGCGCGGTGGTCAAATTATCCGGCGCACCGAGGGGACCCGCCTCTTGATGTTTTGTCTTCTTCCGCGCCTTCTTTCCGGTCGGACGCTCTCCCTCCCCCCCGCCGGAGGCCCTGAAAACAAAGGCCTCCGACGATGCCCGCGCACCCATGGCTCCCGGCACGCGGACGCAACTAGGGGGAGGGGTGGCGGCAGCGCCAGCCTTGGCCGCCTTCGGTGGTTTGGCGGCCTTGGAGGCGGGGCAGTTCTTGCGAACATGCCCCACCTCCCTGCAGGCATGGCACCGCACGCCGTCCGACGTCCAGAAGACGCGGTAGGCAGTCCCCTCGTGCACCACATTAAAGTGCCCTTCTGTCATGTCCTCCCGCGCCAGCCGGACAAAGAGCTGGCGGCGGAAGGAGAACACGTGGCGCAGGCTGTTCTCCCTGAGGCCGAGCGGTATGGGGTTGATCCCTGACCTTACCTCCCCCAGTTGTTGTAGGTGAGGGAGGAGGAGCCCAGCGGGAACAAAGGGCGGGACGTTTGAAATGATGACCCTCTGCGCGGTGGCCTCGAGAGGGTCCACCGGCAGGAACGTCCCGCCCACCGTGAGCCCCTTTTCAAGGGCCAGGGACACCGCCCGCTCCGACCCCAGGAAGAACACGGCCTTCCCAGACATCTTGGAGGCTGCGACAATGGCCGAGGGGCCGACTACCCCAGCCATCGCCCGCACGCACTCCTCAATGCTCATTGTGGGGTGAGTGTAGCTCTTGACCCCGTGTTTCCTGGTTATAAGTCTGAACGGTGGCAGGGCAGCGGGTGGCGCAGGAGGTGCCGTGGATGTGGACACCGCCTGCGCATACGTCCTTGCTGGCCCTGCCACCGGCGTGGATGGGGTCGCCATCACGGGGTCCCTTTAAGGGCTACACCCACCCCAAAGTCACAGGCCTTAATGGTCTTTAATGGCCTCTTATGTTAACTGAGCAGAGGAGCCCTTAACGAGGCACCTCTCCCCTCGTTGACAATTGGGGAGAGGCCTTGCTCCCTCTGCTCAGTTGTCTTAATTGGGTTTTTTTTATTAATTTGGAAGGAAAGGGTTCTCAGAGAGAGAGGGGAGAAACAGAGGGTAATGGAGAAAGAGAGAGGGGGGTGGGAAGGTGGGGGGGCTGCGAGGGCAGGTCTCCCCTCGCAGCTGTGGGTGGGTGCACTCCCCAGATGGCAAAACACAAAAGTCTTTGGGGTGGTCTTCAGGTGGGGGGAGAAGATGTCTTCACCTGGGGTAGCTGGAGCCACCAGGCACTCCTAACGATCCTCAATAGGGTGATTAATGACTCTTCAGCCTGGTAGCTCCAGCTATCCCAGGCTAGGCAAATGTGGGGGGGGTGGGGGGGGTTCCAATTGTGGGGGGGGCCCAGTTGTTAGCACAGCCCCCACGCACACTACCACACACACACACACACCCCCCGCGATGTTCCGGCCCTCAGTGGTCTTCTTTCCTCCCCCCACCGATACAACAAAGTCTGTTTGGGGAAATGCACCCACACCCACCTGTAGAAATGTTGAGTCTCCCTCCTTCCACACTGGATGTTGTTTGTCTTTTCCCCCTCTCTCCAACTCCTTGCAGAAATGATAAAGATGTTTAAAAGTTTTCTTTTCTCCTCCTCTCCCTCTGGATAAAGTTGAAGGTGAAGCCCCTTCCTTCCTTCTGTTCCTGGGCTGGTCTCAGGGCTCTCCAGGCAGGAGCTCAAGTTGCTTGCTGCTTCTCTCACTGCTCACAGCTCCAACTGAGCAGGAATCGCCTCTACTGCTCCACAATTGGTCCTTGTGCATGAAACTCTTTTAGAGTCTACCTGCGGAAACATAAAACATTAAAGAGTGCCACCCGACCTGGGTGACACTCCAGACATTTCCAAGGCCCATTTTTTTTTTCCCCCTTTTTTGTGTTTTTTTTTTTTGTTTTTTCATTTTTTTTTTGTTTTTTTTTTGGGCACTAAAATCACAATTTTTCCCCAGTGCCCCCTATAAAAGGGAAGGGGACACTAAAAGCACCGGCAATTAAAACAAATTAACTTTAAAACGTAAAATCAAATTAAAATTTGGTTGCCGGGCGTGATGATGCACTCCAGTCCCTCCGGTGCCCACCTCTCGCGGAAGGCCGCGAGCGTACCGGTGGACACCGCGTGCTCCATCTCCAAGGACACCCTGGACCGGATGTAAGAGCGGAAGAGAGGCAG
This sequence comes from Pristiophorus japonicus, assembly GCF_044704955.1. NCBI lineage: Eukaryota > Metazoa > Chordata > Chondrichthyes > Pristiophoridae > Pristiophorus > Pristiophorus japonicus. The sequence goes on along the minus strand of NC_091983.1, from coordinate 74,638,778 downwards.
GCAGTCAGGTTGAACGACCCCCTCGACCGCCCGCTGCCTGGACCGGCTGATGGCACCCTTGGCCGTGCCCAGGAGCAGTCCTACGAGGAGGCCTTCGGACCTACCCGCTCCCCTCCGCACAGGGTGCCCAAAGATCAGGAGAGTGGGACTGAAGTGCAGCCAGAATTTCAGGAGCAGCCCCTTCAAATAATGGAACAGGGGCTGCAACCTTGTGCACTCAATAAAAACATGGAACACGGACTCCTCCAGACCGCAGAAATTGCAGGCGGCCTGGGAGTCCGTGAACCGGCTTAAAAATTTGTTGCACGGCACTGCTCCGTGCACCACCCTCCAGGCCAAGTCCCCGATGAATAGTGGGAGGACCCCTGCGTAGAGTGCCCTCCATCGGGGACCCCCGCCTCCTCCGGACGGCAAGATGGTGCGCCATGGCGTGTCCGGACGGCCGGCGAGGATGGCAAAGTTGAGGGTGTGCAGGAGCAGCCCGTACAGGAAACCCCTCCGCGCGGAACTGAAAGGCACGGAGGGGATTTCCCCGAGGCGGCTCAAGTTGTGAGGCGCCGGCCCCCGAGGGAGGTTCCGGGGTTTGGCGCCGATGAGGAATTCCGTCCGGACGGGGGTCAGTTCGGACGGGATCTCCCCACGTGCTTGAGCCTCCTCGATACACCTAACGGAGTCAGGGCCCAGAGCTGTTTTTAGCGACTCGATGGCATCGGCCGCGCGGCGGACGTTGGCAGAATTTAGGCGCCGCGCCAGCGTGACTGGCGCCATCCAGCCCGCTCCTCCGCCATCGAGCAGGTCCCTGACCCTGGTCACCTCACCAGCCACAGCCCTCTCTTCCGACCGCCACATGAAGCCTCGGCCGTGGAGGTACGGATTCCCGAGCAGCGGCTCCTGCAGGAGGGCCGCCACTCCAGCCGGCGGAGAGCTGCGCTTGGTGGAGACTTTGTTCCAGACCCTGATGAGTTCCCTGTAAAAGACAGGCAGCTCCCGGAGGGCGGTCCTGGCACCCCCCAAGTTCACAAACAGGAGCTGCGTGTCATAATTGAGGTCGAGCTGCTGGCGGAAGAAATACCTCGCCAGAGCACACCACCTAGGAGGGGGCTCGACGTAAAGGTATCTCTGCAGGGTCTGAAGACGGAAAGTCGCGAGCTGGGCGCTGACGCACACCAACGACTGACCGCCCTCCTCAAGCGGGAGACTCAAGACCGCGACAGAGACCCAGTGCTTCCTGTTGTTCCAGAAGAAGTCCACCAGCTTCTTCTGTATCTTGGCGACAAACGCAGGGGGAGGGGTCAAAGTGACCAGCCGGTACCACAGCATTGCGGCCACCAGCTGGTTTATGACTAGCGCTCGACCCCTGTAGGACAGCACTCGGAGCAGTCCTGTCCAGCGCCCTAGGCGAGCGGCGACCTTGGCCTCCAGCTCCTGCCAGTTCGCCGGCCAGGCTTCCTCGTCGGGGCTAAGGTAGACTCCCAGATAGAGGAGATGGGTCGTGCTCCAGGCAAAAGGCCTGAGCTCCTCCGGCAGGGAGTCCACCCGCCACTGACCCACCAGGAGTCCGGAACATTTCTCCCAGTTGATCCTGGCGGAGGACGCGGCCGAGTAAATCTCCTGGCACTCACGCATCCTCCGCAGGTCAGCGGGATCCTCTACCGCGAGGAGCACGTCATCGGCGTAAGCCGAGAGGACGACCTCCACGCCCGGCCCTTGCAGAGCCAGTCCCGTCAACCTCGTCCGCAAGAGGCGCAGGAAAGGCTCCACGCAAACGGCGTATAACTGGCCGGACATGGGGCATCCCTGGCGCACCCCTCTCCTAAAGCGAAGGGGCGCCGTCAAGGACCCGTTAACCTTAATCAGACACTCCGCGGCGGCGTACAAAAGTCGGATCCGGGCGACGAAATGCGTCCCGAACCCGAAAGCGCGCAGAGTTCCGAGCAGATAGTCGTGATCCACCCTGTCGAACGCCTTCTCTTGGTCGAGGGATAGGAAGGCGACCGACAGACCAGCCTCCTGGGAGCAATGGATGAGGTCCCGGACCAGATGGATGTTGTCGTGGATTGTCCGGCCCGGGACCGTGTATGACTGGTCGGGGTGGATCATGTGGTCCAGCACGGCACCAAGGCGAGCAGACATCGCCCTGGCGAAGATTTTGTAGTCCGTGCTGAGGAGGGAGACCGGGCGCCAGTTCTTAAGGAGGCGGAGATCGCCCTTCTTAGGCAGCAGGACGATGACTGCCCTGCGCCAAGAGAGGGGCATCTCCCCGGTCGCCAGACTTTCCCCCAGGACCCGCGCGTAGTCGCTCCCCAGGACGTCCCAGAACGCCCTGTGGAACTCCACGGTCAGCCCGTCCAGCCCCGGGGATTTTCCCCTCGAGAGCCGGGCGAGGGCACCGGTCAGCTCCGCCAGGCTTAGCGGAGCTTCCAGATTTTCGGCGCCCTCCGGGCTGACCTTCGGCAGGTCCTCCCACAAAACTCTACGCGCTTCCTCGCTGGACGGATCCGGAGAGAACAGAGCCCCGTAATATTCACGGACCCTGTTGTTGACGCCCTCCGGATCCGAGACGAGAGAGCCGTCGTCGGCCAGCAGCGTCAAGAGCTGCTTACGGACACTCTGCCTTTTTTCCAGCGAGTAGAAGAAGGGGGAGCCGCGGTCCAGATCCCGCAGGAACCGGATCCGCGACCTCACGAACGCGCCTCGGGACCCGACGAGCTGCAGGTCCTTCAGCGCGGCCTTCTTCGCTTCGTACACCGTCCGCAGGGCCGGGTCCTGGACGACTTGACCGAGACGGGCTTCCAGGTCGAGCACCTCTTTTTCTAGGCGCCCGACTCTGGCCGCCCGCCTCTTGGTCGACCCCCTCGCGTACTCTTGACAGAAGACGCGGACGTGAGCCTTGCCCACGTCCCACCATAGCCTCAAGGAGGGGAAGCCCCCCTGCTTCCTTCTCCAGTCGGACCAGAATCGACGGAACGAGTCCTGGAACCGCACGTCCTCCAGCAGCCGGTTGTTAAAGTGCCAGTACGCGGACCCCGTCCTCGCGCGGAGCGAAGCGAGCTCCGCCCACACCAGGTGGTGGTCCGAACACGGCACCGGCCGCATGGAGGCCGCCGGGACGCAGGAAACGTACGCCCGAGACACGTAAAGGCGGTCGACTCTAGACCATCCAACTCCAGGCCTCACCCAAGTAAAGGCGCTGGAGTCGGGGTGGAGATTTCGCCAGACGTCCACCAAGTCGAAGGACCCGACCAGGTCCCTCAACTTCTCCATCGCCGTCATGCACTGCGGGGCACCGGAGCGGTCCCTCGCCTCGAGGGTGCAGTTAAAATCCCCCCCGAGGACAATGCAGTCGCCGACGTCGACGGAGCCAAGAAGAGCGGACACCTCTTCAAAGAAGCGCGTTTGCTGCGGGCCGGGATGAGGGGCGTACACGTTCACGAGATGGAGCGGCACGTCCCCCAGGCGAACCGTTACGTGCAGCAAGCGGCCTGGCACGGGCTCCTCGACCCCCAAGATCTCCGGCTGAAAATGCGGGCCCAGCAAGATGGCCACCCCACTAGAAATGGCGGTGAGGTGGCTCATGCGGACCTCTCCTTGCCATTCCAGGAGCCACGTGGCTTCGTCTCCCGGAACGGTGTGGGTTTCTTGCAGGAAGCACACCGCATATTTCCCCTCCCGCAGGAGCGAAAAATTGTCAAATCTACGGCGTGCCCCTCTGCCGCCGTTGATGTTGAGGCTGGCTATGGTTATCTTCATGGCAAAAGCATAGTGCAACCTCTACCTTAACCTATTGTGGGGGAGGGAGCGGAGTCTTTTGTTGAACTCCGCTCCCTCCGCAGCCCAGCGAGGAGTCCCTCGAGCTCGCGCAGCTCAAGGTGCTGCTCCTTTGTCAAGGTCCCGCCCGCGGCCAAGGTTTTAACGGCGGCGCGGACGGACCCCTTGATCAGCTCCGGCTCGGACCATTTTTCCAGGGCCAGTCGGGCTTGGTCGCGGCGACCCCGGCTCTGGGCCAAAAAGTCCCGGAGTTCCTTTGCAGGAACGAGGAGGGCCTCAGCGGCGGCCGCGAGCAGATCCACCGCCTCACTGGCGGTGGTCTCTAGGTCTTCACCCGCGTCCCCCACCGAGTCCCCGTCCTCCTCCGGGAGGTGGCCGCCAGCAGCCAGCCCATCGACCGCACTAGGTACGGCAAATGAACCGGCCGCTCCAACCGGCCCTGGCACTGCCCCGATCCCACCCCCAGGATCGTCGGCAGAGGAGTCCCCACTGGGCTCTTTTAAAAATGGTGCTGGGTCGGGAAATGACAGCGGAAGGGGTTCCCCCTCCGCCCCAGGAACCGGAGAACAAGGAGAGACCCGGCCATAGGAAATCCCCAGGCCCTCCAAGTGCTCCAGCTCCAAAGTAAGGGGCGAGGGTGGGTGTTCCTCCCCCTCCCCGCTGCCACCCCCCGGCCCAGCATCTACAGTGTCATAATTATTTGTTTCATTCTCTGCCGGGTCGAGCAAATCCCGGGGGAAGTTGGGTAATAGCTGGGCGGGCTCAGGTTCGGCCTTTTCGGCCTCGCCCGCCTCAGTCCCCGGGACGCCCGGCCCGGCGGCTACGCATTCCTCCGCGGTCCCCACGCCCCCCACGACAGGCAGATCTTCCACTCCATCCCCGGGAGGCAGAGGCTGGGCAGCCTCAACTGTCTCACCCTCCCCGGGGAAAGACTCCTCGCGCCTGCAGCGCAATTTGGGGGCGCTGGTGGGGGACGCGGGACACGCGGCGGGCACCGACTCCTCCGCGGAGGGATGTTGTTCCCCCTCCGCGTCATTGGGGCGGTGCCTCTTTTTGTTCCTGGGGGCGCGCGGAGTCAGGGAGACCTCCATGTCTGCCGAGGCCTCCCGCTCCGCCCCCCCCTTTTCCTTTTCTTGCCCGCGCCCGGGCCCCTCTGTGGTGTTGTTCAAGGGCTCGGGCACGGGCTCGGGGCACCCCGCGCTCGCCGGTGACGGGGTTGGGCTGAGCGCGGTGGTCAAATTATCCGGCGCACCGAGGGGACCCGCCTCTTGATGTTTTGTCTTCTTCCGCGCCTTCTTTCCGGTCGGACGCTCTCCCTCCCCCCCGCCGGAGGCCCTGAAAACAAAGGCCTCCGACGATGCCCGCGCACCCATGGCTCCCGGCACGCGGACGCAACTAGGGGGAGGGGTGGCGGCAGCGCCAGCCTTGGCCGCCTTCGGTGGTTTGGCGGCCTTGGAGGCGGGGCAGTTCTTGCGAACATGCCCCACCTCCCTGCAGGCATGGCACCGCACGCCGTCCGACGTCCAGAAGACGCGGTAGGCAGTCCCCTCGTGCACCACATTAAAGTGCCCTTCTGTCATGTCCTCCCGCGCCAGCCGGACAAAGAGCTGGCGGCGGAAGGAGAACACGTGGCGCAGGCTGTTCTCCCTGAGGCCGAGCGGTATGGGGTTGATCCCTGACCTTACCTCCCCCAGTTGTTGTAGGTGAGGGAGGAGGAGCCCAGCGGGAACAAAGGGCGGGACGTTTGAAATGATGACCCTCTGCGCGGTGGCCTCGAGAGGGTCCACCGGCAGGAACGTCCCGCCCACCGTGAGCCCCTTTTCAAGGGCCAGGGACACCGCCCGCTCCGACCCCAGGAAGAACACGGCCTTCCCAGACATCTTGGAGGCTGCGACAATGGCCGAGGGGCCGACTACCCCAGCCATCGCCCGCACGCACTCCTCAATGCTCATTGTGGGGTGAGTGTAGCTCTTGACCCCGTGTTTCCTGGTTATAAGTCTGAACGGTGGCAGGGCAGCGGGTGGCGCAGGAGGTGCCGTGGATGTGGACACCGCCTGCGCATACGTCCTTGCTGGCCCTGCCACCGGCGTGGATGGGGTCGCCATCACGGGGTCCCTTTAAGGGCTACACCCACCCCAAAGTCACAGGCCTTAATGGTCTTTAATGGCCTCTTATGTTAACTGAGCAGAGGAGCCCTTAACGAGGCACCTCTCCCCTCGTTGACAATTGGGGAGAGGCCTTGCTCCCTCTGCTCAGTTGTCTTAATTGGGTTTTTTTTATTAATTTGGAAGGAAAGGGTTCTCAGAGAGAGAGGGGAGAAACAGAGGGTAATGGAGAAAGAGAGAGGGGGGTGGGAAGGTGGGGGGGCTGCGAGGGCAGGTCTCCCCTCGCAGCTGTGGGTGGGTGCACTCCCCAGATGGCAAAACACAAAAGTCTTTGGGGTGGTCTTCAGGTGGGGGGAGAAGATGTCTTCACCTGGGGTAGCTGGAGCCACCAGGCACTCCTAACGATCCTCAATAGGGTGATTAATGACTCTTCAGCCTGGTAGCTCCAGCTATCCCAGGCTAGGCAAATGTGGGGGGGGTGGGGGGGGTTCCAATTGTGGGGGGGGCCCAGTTGTTAGCACAGCCCCCACGCACACTACCACACACACACACACACCCCCCGCGATGTTCCGGCCCTCAGTGGTCTTCTTTCCTCCCCCCACCGATACAACAAAGTCTGTTTGGGGAAATGCACCCACACCCACCTGTAGAAATGTTGAGTCTCCCTCCTTCCACACTGGATGTTGTTTGTCTTTTCCCCCTCTCTCCAACTCCTTGCAGAAATGATAAAGATGTTTAAAAGTTTTCTTTTCTCCTCCTCTCCCTCTGGATAAAGTTGAAGGTGAAGCCCCTTCCTTCCTTCTGTTCCTGGGCTGGTCTCAGGGCTCTCCAGGCAGGAGCTCAAGTTGCTTGCTGCTTCTCTCACTGCTCACAGCTCCAACTGAGCAGGAATCGCCTCTACTGCTCCACAATTGGTCCTTGTGCATGAATCTCCAAAAGTTAGTTTGCAGGTGCAGCAGGTAATCAGGAAGGCGAATGGAATGTTGGCCTTCATTGCGAGAGGGATGGAGTACAGAAGTAGGGAGGTCCTGCTGCAACTGTATAGGATATTGGTGAGGCCGCACCTGGAGTACTGCATGCAGTTTTGGTCACCTTACTTAAGGAAGGATATACAGAGACGATTCACTAGGCTGATTCCGGCGATGAGGGGGTTACCTTATGATGATAGATTGAGTAGACTGGGTCTTTACTCGTTGGAGTTCAGAAGGATGAGGGGTGATCTTACAGAAACATTTAAAATAATGAAAGGGACAGACAAGATAGATGTTAATTCCTGGATTCTTTTACTTCAATCTGGTTCAGTAAAATTACTGAGTCGAATACCTCTTGTGCTTTGAACAAAGCAGTCTTTATTACCGGCCAGTAAGACCTATCAGACAGAAGATATACTCTCTGGATAGAGTGTACACACTCCCTACGGATAGGTGAAGTTACATCGTAAAGCGTTAACAGTTATACAGTTTTGAAATCAGATAGCAAAATACAAATGGATTGACAGTCTAACTCAGACACTCATTAGTCAATCTATATGAGATGTTCTTCTTGAAAGCTCAAGTATTGCCTCCAAATGTTTCAATCTAATGGTGTGACTATTTACTGAGACCTTGCAATTCTGCAGATGTATTTCATGTTACAATTATATATTATTGGCAGGATTAGTGACTTGAAACCTTGAGACAGACTGTTAGCTATGCTGATGTTGCACTATTTGCAATCTGACATTCTCCCAGCTATTCTACCATGGCTTATACATTTTCATATATCCCGTTTACTTTACTGTCCTTAATTCCATATATTCCGTTCAGATATCCACATCCCCCCTTTTATCATTCTATGATAACATTTAGGATCATTCTATGAGTATTGCGTTGTTGAGTAGTTCTCTAGTTTGTTGGATCATAACCCGGGAACCCTTGACCACAAGAGGGTCTGCTAACCTTGTCATTGCTTTACAGCAGAGGTTAAGGCAACCAACAATCAAACAGCAGGTAATTATTATGATGAGAACAATTGCCCCATGTATTAGATAGGATCTCCAAATTCCACCCAGAAACCAATCAAACCTGCTAAGTTCTTTTGCTGGTGTGGATAACTTTTTCACCTCCCTCCTTATGTGATCGGCAAGGTGGGTTATGTTTTCTGAACTATCAGGAATGTAAGTGCAACATTCAGATCCTATCAGGGCACACGTTCCCCCTTTCTCAGCTAACAGGTAATCGAGGGCCATTCGGTTTTGTAATGCTACGGTCCTTATCGCTACCATTTCAGCTGTGATGCCCTCCAGAGCCTCAGCAGTGCGGTTAGCTACCTGTTCCAATATCGTTTCTTTGAATCCATCTAACAGTCTCAGTTAGGGTCAGGGGAACGGTGCGCAAAGGAATTCCCCCTTTGGAATGTATAGGGATATGTGAACACACCCAGCATCTAGTGAAGTGCCCTTTTTCCGCATAAACGTAAGACATATACAAAAAGGTGTTTACATGGAGCTCTCGCCTTTGTCTTCCTTCCCGTGCACCAAAACTGTCATATATCAACACTATTATGCAGACAGTAGCATACAGACACAGTCTCATCTTATAAATAGTCCAATTATTTAGCTGATAAAAAGAGTTCTGTTTTCACGTTTCCCTTCAGGTCTCCGTCAGTGTATTTGGCTGTCTGACAGGTAAGAGTTCAAACTGATCCTCCTTCAACTGCCTTGTTCAGCTATAGGGAGGAGGAGATCTGGAACAGAAACAGGAATTAGACTAACCAGCAAAATTTGTTTAAATGGTGATGAGCTTGCAGTGGTGCAGGTGAACCCAGGCACTTTTCCCCTCAACCTTGGCTGCAGTGGGGGTAGTGAGTGACACCTAAAAAGGCCCCTCCTATTGTGGCTCTAATCCCTTCCGAATCCATACTTCCCTGGTGCCACGAGGGACAATTCGGGTAAAACTGGGAGGTTGAGGTGAGCATCTTGAACCTGGTTGTGAACTAGTCGCAGAGCCTGAGTCAGAGAAAGAACATAGGTGGTCATCAGTCTAGCTGAGATCTCATATCTAGGAACAATTTCCCTCATTAACACCTTAACAACAGTCTGAGTCTTATTGTCCAGGTTAGGGTAGGCTTCAATCCATCTGCTAAACACATCTACTATTACTAACACATATCTGTAACACTGAACTTTTTGCAACTCAATGTAGTCCAACTGAAATGTCTCAAAGGGACCTTCGGGTAGGGGCGTTTTACCCCAATCACAGGGGACTCCCTTCCCTGGATTATGTTGCTGGCCAACCAGGCAACGACTACTGATGTTCTGGGTGAGCGCCTGGAGTTTAGGGTGCCACCAAGTAGCCAAAAGTGTGTCACTCGTGGTCCTTGCTCCACAATGAGTAGCAAAATGCAGACATTCTATAACCCATGAGGCCAACTCGTCAGACATGCAAGTCTGTTCCGCGGGAGTGGTCCAGAGTTTAGAAACATTGTCATAAGTACATGCATAATATTTCCACAACAGTTTATCTTTTTCAGGAGCGTCCCCCTGTGCTTTTATAACATCTTGGATGGTTGGCATTGGTTTTTCCGAGGCTAACTTATCCTTCGCAGGATTTTTAGTCTGACTCATAATTTTGGGCACTACCATCTGTTGGTCACGAGAGGCCTGTTTGGCCTCTTGGTCAGGACAACGATTCCCTATATCAACCAGAGAATTTCCGGTAGGTTGGGCGGTACATTTGACAATGGCAATGCGTTTGGGGAACATGAGGGCTTGCAACAAATCAGATACTAGCTGTTTGAGATATCTCATTCCCCTGTGAGGTTAGGAATCCCCTATTTTTCCATAATTGTCCGAAATCATGCGCCACCCCAAAGGCATACCTAGAGTCGGTATAGATATTGACTTTGAGATCTTTGGCCAAGATACAGGCTTGGGTGACGGCGAATTGTTGAGCAGAATTCCAAGACCTGATTCTCCTGGTTTACTATGGCGTATCCTGAGATTCGTGTATCTTCTGGATTAATAGAAGTACTTCCGTCAACATACATAAACAATCATGACTGGGTTCTTCCTCATCTTGGGGTGGCTCAGTAAGAATACAGTCTGGATCTTCCATCAACTAAATCTTCCCTGACTGATGTGGCCTCTTAAATTAAAGATAAGCAATCATGACTGGGTTCTTCCTCATCTTGGGGTGGCTCAGTAAGAAAACAGGCCGGATTAATTGCAGTACAGTGCCGAAAAGTCAGTTTAGGATTGCCTGTGATTTCAGTGGGTTCTGTCGGATAGAGGGCCAGTCCACATTGCCCTGCACTGGGATCTCAATTAATGGGAGTATAACCCACTTGGAAGGGGTCCTCTGCCCACACATGGGGATCCACATAATCAGGTATGTCCAAGCCAGTATGATGCCGTAGAGTTGTTAATACTTTCTCGGGGTCCCCATTAAATTGGACTGTTCGGCCATGTTTTACGATTTGCACATCCCAGCTGGTAGGGTCAGCCTCATCTATGGCCTTGCGTACCATAACTCCCAAATCTTTAGCATGGTGAGGGGCTAATACTTCATGAGCAATATGCGGTGCCATTGTTAGGGGCTGTTTCCACAGATTCTTATCCACTTCCACAAAATCTGCCTCTCTTTCCAGTCCAGTCACTCTAGCCCTTAATAGAATTCCCTTCACTTCCCCTTCATGATCCTGATAAAAGTTCTGCAGGTCCTGATTCTTTCCACTGGGATCGTATGCTAGGGTCACGTGATAGGGTGCCTGCGGCAGGTCCAGAGACCACCACTGAGGGGTTCTAGTGGTATAATACTGCCGCTTAAGGGTTTCCTGTTTTACAATAATCCCATTATCTCCATGCTCCAAATGCAACTGGAATTTGCAAAGGAGGTCTCTAGCCATCAAGTTACAGTCCAGATTGGTTGTGATAACAACTCGATGTTCCACCGATTCTTCCTGGTAACCCATTTTAACCGGTTCTGACACTGGGAATGTCGAGATTTGTCCCAGGAATCCTGAAAGTTCCTGTGTTTCAGTAGAAGCAGGGAGTTTAAGCTTTGATTGTACAGAAGACATGAAGGCTCCCGTATATATCAAAAAGGGTTGCCACTCATTCAGAATGGGTTCGTCGTCCGGGGAGGATCCCTGCACAATCAAGCTGCGTAGTCAATCGGGGGACAATTGACCAAAGGGGTTGTTCTGGGAGAAGTTAGTGTAAGATCCTCCTCTCCCCCCTTGCCCCCCTCCTCTTCCTCCTCTTCCTTTTCCATGCTGACGGTAGGGGCAATTTTTATTCCAATGTCCTTCCTGCCCACAATTAAAACAGTCAATTCCTCTTACCCAGTCCCGGCCTCTTCCCATACCATGCCGGGGACAATAGGGAGGTTTATTAGCAGGGCTCGGGCCGTTTGGTTGTTTAGTATAACCGTATCCTTGCTTATCCATCCAATCCTGTATGCCACACTACGGTTCTATTGATCCTTCCTCCCGAGATGGCTCTTCCTTTCTAGTCACGTATTTAGTCTTGACCCGGGTTGGGGGCGCACCTCCCCCCTCCCCTTTCTTTTTCTGCCAATAATATCTAACTGCCCTTTCCATCTGTCCGGATAGCGTGAGCAATCAAATAGTTGTTTGAAGATCACAGACATCTATAGAGAGGTGGTCTGCAGCTTGTTGTGCATCAGGGTTTGGCATTGGTCTGACAGGGAATTGGTGTCGGGACTTTGGGATCTTGGAAATCATTTCTAGGCCGGAGGATGTTTCAGAGCTGTCTGACTGCTTGACAGTTCTGCGTCTCGATCGGCGGGGGTGTTTGCTATGTCTTTCACAACTTGGACTGGTAGGTTGACTAGAAGATTTACGGGACTGTTTGTGATGTTGAGATATAGTTCTGCCCTTTCGAGTGTGAGATCTGGTCCTTTCGGCTATATTGCCTGTGAACTGGGGATCCGAATCGCTATCAGAGGATGAGGAGTCAGTTTGGGTTTGTTGCTTTGGTGATATGTGGTTGTTCCTAACTCTTTTTACCGGAGTGTTAGGTGGAGGGTGTTGGGAAGAGGACTGGAGCAAGAGGCCAGGGGGTGCGGGAGGCGCCGTTGGGCGCTGAGTCAGTGGCCACTCATCAATTTCATCATCAGCCTCGGTTAACACAAAGCCAGCCATTTTAACTTGTAGTTGATCAATACCTTTCTCAGAGGTCCCAGAGGATCTCTTAGCAAGTTTCTCGTGCGCACATTCATTCTTTTTTTTTAAAGACGTCTACAGTTTTAACATGTGTTCCCTCTGTCAATGCAAGTCCTAATTTAATAGCATTTGTTTGCCAACTCGATAGAAGTGATGCATCTTTTAATTTCTGACAATAATGTCGCCAGGTTGCAATTAAATTTTTTTATCCCCTTTTCCTCGTCCCCTTCTCCAAATTAATCCCTGTGCTTTTTTTTTTACCTCTCCGCTTCTAATGTCACTTAGAGGCCACTGGTCATCCCCTAATAATTTGTTCAGGGCTCCTGATAATTTTCTAAAGTCTTCAGCTCTTTCAGGGAATTCCTCACATAGCTTTTGTAGCGGATTATCCGCATCCGTGGTTTTATCTAACTGATTACCCATTTTCACACTGCCCCTCGTATTACTGTGTCGCTACGCGTTCGTGTCGTCATGCAATTTAAACAAACTTAAAAATAGACACAGACTTTACAGAACTAACACGGACTTTAACTAACTCCAAATAACCAAACTTTACTAATGCTAACACTTACCCGCGTCGCCGCACGGTTCGCGTCGCCGCGCGATTTCAATACTAAACTACCACGTCGCCTCGCAGTTCACGTCGCCGCGCAATCCGCGTTGCCTCGCAGTTCACGTCGCCGCGCAATCCGCGTCGACCCGTGGCTCGCGTCGCCGCGTGAGTTAAGATACTTTAAACTTTAAAAGATAAACAAGGACTTCTAACACTTACCCACGTCGCCGCACGGTTCGCGTCGCCACGCAATTTACAAAATAGACAAAGACTTCTAACACTTACCCGTGTCGCCGCGCGGTTCGCGTCGCCGCGCGATTTCAATACTTAAAACTTTACTTAAAACTCTAAACACTTTAAGACTTACAGACTTACTGCCATTAGCACTGACTTTCGCGATTCGCGTTGCTGCGCCTCTGCGTCACTACGCGTCGGCGTCACTGCGCGTTTACGTCACCGCGCATCTACGTCACTGCGCGTTGACGTCACTGCGCGTTCGCTTCACTGCGCGTTTACGTCACTGCGCATTCGCTTCGGCCCTTCTCTCGGTCGCGCGTTCGCGTTGGCCCTACCTTCCGAGTTGCTGCGGGGTTTTTTTTTTAATTCAATCAGAGCCTAGACGGGCCAAGTGATATACAAGGTCGACGTCGTACCTGAGTTGAACACCTATCTTCTATTTAAATCCCCATTTTATTCCCTGTGAGCCTAATTTTCTAATTTTGATTTCTTATGAGCCTCAATTAATTTCTTTCAGTCTCCAAATTTCCCTATCCTTTCGCGTTACTGCGCAGTTTAAATTCAATCAGTCAATGAAAGCCCTAATTTAATGGAGTTTTTCTGCCAATTGGACAGGAGTGATTTTATATTTTTCATAATTTAAAATCTCAGAACATTTTTTTTCTTTCAGCACCTATTTAGTACGTTACTTTTTTTATAACTAGAGAGAAGTCTGGCACGTAGGCTGTGGACTGCTTTTCGTTATCTCAATTGTTCCAGCCTCAAGGTCGTGTTATTTAATATATATATTTTTTTTTAATCCTTTTGAATTCATCTCAGTTATTTTGCTGTGCCTTCTCTGAATGTTTGCTTTCAACAAGTTTTTCTTTTTTTTTAACCACCGGGACCATGTAATTTTTTCTTTTTTAACAAATCTATCCTTTGGGCATTTCCTTGCTCCGCAACTTATCATCCGAATATACGTAATTCAATAAGGTTCACACTCTTGAACTTCCCACATACAGGACAACACTACGAAGGGTTAAAACAAACTTTCATTCTGTTTGAGATAAAACAAACCACAACTCCCCAGCTTTTTTTTACAGTAAAAGTCACAGAAGCATTTCTCATTTAAACAGACATTCACAAGAGTCTCTTTTCTTTCCTATTAATTTTTTTTGGATCCATGATTGATCATCTATCCCTATCTAGCTCTAACTATCTTTCCAAGTCGCCGCTTGGTTTGCGTCATCGCGCAATTTCCCTATCTCTATCCCTATTCTAAGTTTGAAAGGTATTCAGCAGATTGTCCTGGATCTCGTTCAGACACTACCTGAGAACCAGCGAGTGGCTAAACTTTCCTCAGACTTTTGAAACCGGGGGAAACTGGAGCAGTATTGAAATCATACTCACTCCAGTGGCCATTTTCCCCTCATCTCGTCCAAGGCTAGTCTGGCTCTTAATTCGCAAGTTTTCAGCAGTCGTCCGTTGAGATCCCACTTCTGACACCAAATGTTAATTCCTGGATTCTTTTACTTCAATCTGGTTCAGTAAAATTACTGAGTCGAATACCTCTTGTGCTTTGAACAAAGCAGTCTTTATTACCGGCCAGTAAGACCTATCAGACAGAAGATATACTCTCTGGATAGAGCGTACACACTCCCTACGGATAGGTGAAGTTACATCGTAAAGCGTTAACAGTTATACAGTTTTGAAATCAGATAACAAAATACAAATGGATTGACAGTCTAACTCAGCCACTCATTAGTCAATCTATATGAGATGTTCTTCTTGAAAGCTCAAGTATTGCCTCCAAATGTTTCAATCTAATGGTGTGACTATTTACTGAGACCTTGCAATTCTGCAGATGTATTTCATGTTACAATTATATATTATTGGCAGGATTAGTGACTTGAAACCTTGAGACAGACTGTTAGCTATGCTGATGTTGCACTATTTGCAATCTGACATTCTCCCAGCTATTCTTCCATGGCTTATACATTTTCATATATCCCGTTTACTTTACTGTCCTTAATTCCATATATTCCGTTCAGATATCCACACCTTATGATAATAGATTAAGTAGACTGGGTCTTTACTCGTTGGAGTTCAGAAGGATGAGGGGTGATCTTACAGAAACATTTAAAATAATGAAAGGGATAGACAAGATAGAGGTGGAGAGGTTGTTTCCACTGGTCGGGGAGACTAGAACTAGGGGGCACAGCCTCAAAATACGGGGGGGGAGCCAATTTGAAACCGAGTTGAGAAGGAATTTCTTCTCCCAGAGGGTTGTGAATCTGTGGAATTCTCCGCCCAAGGAAGCAGTTGAGCCTAGCTCATTGAATGTATTCAAGTCACATATAGATAGATTTTTAACCAATAAGGAAATTAAGGGTTACGGGGAGCGGGTGGGTAAGTGGAGCTGAGTCCACGGCCAGATCAGCCATGATCTTGTTGAATGGCGGAGCAGGCTCGAGGGGCTAGATGGCCTACTCCTGTTCCAAATTCTTATGTTCTTATGTTCTTATGTTCCAGGTGAGCCGTACCCCCGGACAGAGGAGAGGACTTTGGACTGCGTAGTCTTCAGTTGGGGTGAGTCCGCTGATGCGGTATGTCACGTTTTGGATGTATGGGGTAAGTGCCCACTTTCTTTGGTTAGGAATAGTTTTAGTTAGTCCTTTTTGGTAATTTCTCACCCGTTGGTCATTCAGAAGTAGATTGTAGAGTGGAAATAAATGTCGATTCTTTGATTTTTGCTGAGTTGGTTTCGGTTGGTCGTTTCGCTGGTTGTGGTGGCCCGGGTTGTCAATTTGATTGCTGACAACCTTCCATTTCATGGGCCTCTTGCTGTTGGTGTGTTCGGTCGATCCTTGATGGTTTCTTGTAGTTTTCTCCACTACTCCATTTCTTCACTCCCCACCTCCTGCTGCTTTTTTTCCCTTGTAAAACCCCAAAAAGGCTTCCATATCTCCCACCAAATCTGGCCCAGCTCTTTGTTTCAAGGGAGCTGCTCATTAGTTTTGAGCTCTCTTCTTTGTCAGAATTTGTCGGGCTCGTTCCGCAGTAATTTGATTATGATGTGGTAATGTGGAAAATCACCGGTTGGCATTGTTGAAGCAGTGTTTAAACTCTTGGGCCGTTTGGCTGGGCCCATGATTTCTATTGGCCTATTTGCAGATGCATACAAATAATGGTCTCCGGTGATTAGCCTGATAGCTCTTGATGAGTTTATGTCCTCGAGAGCGAATTTTTAGTTATCGATTGAGTCATTCTCCTAAACAAATTGAATTAGCTCCAGTACCCAATTCCTGAGTGAAGTCCCACCCTCTGTTCTGGCAGTCTGTTCCAACATGTTCCTTTAGAGATCTTAAACTTGTAAAGCTCTTTGGTATCTTCCTCAGAGTTTTTCCGAGGATACCAAAATGTTCATCGAATTCCAAATTAAATTCCCTTTCCTATGAGTCCAAACACTGTAGGGGGGGAGGCAGGGGGTCACCCTTTTATCACCTGCAGGCCTTGTCTGCCCTTTAAACTCATTTGTGTTTTTCCTTCCATTTTAAAAGTCCAAAAAGGGATTCTTCTCCTCTGCAGGGGAAAGGTACAAGGAATCTTTGAGAAATATTTGTAAATTCTACAATGTACAGGGCAGAAACCACGAGTCTGCAACTGCCAGCAGGCTTCAGATGACGCAGATGACTCAGAATCTGCAACAAAGAACGAATGCTCGGCAATTCATACCTTGTTGGCGTTGTGGAGACTTCCATTCAGCCTATTCATGCCGCTGCAAAGGGTATGTTTGCTGCAAGCTCTGCAAAGCCTGCTAACCACCAAGTGTCAGAGGAAGATTGGTCCATGGTGGATCAAAGCAACTTCGAGCCTCAGAGAGAGGAGGCAGATGCTGAAGTACACGGGGTGCACACATTTTCGACGAAATATCCACCTATAATGCTAAATGTAAAATTGAATGGCTTACCAGTAGCCATGGAACTGGACACTGGTGCAAGCCAATCCACCATGAGTCAAAAGTTGTTTGCGAGACTGTGGTGCAACAAGGCACTCAGACCAGCCCTGAGCCCCATCCACACAAAACTGAGAACGCAGCACCATCGTCAAGGTCACCTACGAGGGCACGGTGCACGAACTGCCACTCTGGATTTTCCCGGGCGATGGCCCCACACTGCTTGGAAGGAGCTGGCTGGGCAAAATCCGCTGGAACGGGGATGACATCCGAGCGCTATCACATGTCGATGAGGCCTCATGTACCCAGGTACTTAACAAATTTCCTTCCCTTTTTGAGCCAGGCATTTTTCCGGGGCGAAGGTGCGGGTCCACTTGGTCCCAGAGGCACGAGCGGTACCTCACATGATAAGGGAGAGAGTGGAAATCGAGCTGGACAGGCTGCAACACAAGGGCATCATCTCCCCATTGGAATTCAGCGAGTGGGCCAGCCCGATTGTTCCAGTACTCAAAAATGATGGCACGGTCAGGATTTGCGGCGATTATAAAGTAACTATTAATCGTTTCTCGCTACAGGACCAATATCCGCTACCTAAGGCAGACGACCTATTTGCAACGCTGGCAAGAGGCAAGACGTTTACCAAGCTCGACCTGACTTCGGCCTACATGATGCAGGAGCTGGGGGAGTCTTCGAAGGGCCTCACTTGCATCAACACGCACAAGGAACTGTTCATCTACAACAGATGCCCGTTTGGAATTCGGTCGGCTGTAGCAATCTTCCAGAGAAACAAAGAGAGCCTATTCAAGTCGGTACCACACACAGTGGTTTTTCAGGAAGATATATTAGTCATGGGTCGGGACACCATCGAGCACCTACAAAACCTAGAGGAGGTCCTCCAGCGACTAGATCGGGTAGGGCTGAGGCTGAAGAGGTCGAAATGCGTCTTCATGGCAACAGAAGTGGAGTTTTTGGGGAGAAAGATCGCGGCGGATGGCATTCGGCCCACAGATGCCAAGACAGAGGCTATCAGGAACGCGCCCAGGCCACAGAATGTCACGGAGCTGCGGTCGTTCCTGGGACTCCTCAATTATTTTGGTAACTTCCTACCGGGGTTAAGCATCCTTTTAGAGCCCTTACATGTGTTTTTGCCTAAATGTGAGAACTGGGTATGGGGAAAAAAAACAAGTAATTGCTTTTGAGAAAGCCAGAAACATTTTATGCTCCAACAAGCTGCTTGTATTGTATAACCCGTGTAAAAGACTTGTGCTCACATGTGATGCGTCATCGTACGGAGTCGGGTGTGTATTACAACAAGCTAACATTGCGGGGAAGTTGCAACCTGTCGCCTATGCCTCCAGGAGTTTGTCGAATGCCGAGAGAGCCTACAGCATGATTGAGAAAGAGGCGTGTGTGTTCGGGGTAAAGAAAATGCATCAGTACCTGTTTGGCCTCAAATTTGAGATGGAAACCGATCACAAGCCCCTCACATCCCTGTTCGTTGAAAACAAGGGGATAAATACTAATGCCTCAGCCCGCATACAAAGGTGGGCACTCACGTTATCAGCGTATAACTATACCATCCGCCACAGGCCAGGCACCGAGAACTGTGCGGATGCTCTCAGCCGGCTACCATTGCCCACCACGGGGGTGGAAATGGTGCAGCCTGCAAACTTGTTGATGGTGGCACAGCCCGCAGACTGGTTGATGGTCATGGAAGCGTTTGAAAATGATAAATCACCTGTCACGGCCCGCCAGATTAGGACTTGGACCAGCCAAGATCCTCTGCTGTCCCGAGTAAAAAAACTGTGTATTGCATGGGAAATGGGCCAGCATCCCCATTGAAATGCAAGAGCTAATCAATCCGTTCCAGCGGCGAAAGGGCAAGCTGTCCATTCAGGCAGACTGCCTGCTGTGGGATAACCGCATAGTGCTGTGGAGATCCGAGACGTTCATCTCGGATCTCCACAGCACACACCCGGGTGTAGTAATGATGAAGCAATAGCCAGATCCCACGTGTGGTGGTCCGGTATCGACTCTGACATAGAGTCCTGTGTACGGCAATGCAGCGTGTGTGCTCAGTTGAACAACGTGCCCAGATAGGCACCACTAAGTTTGTGGTCCTGGCCCTCCAGACCATGGTCGAGGATCCATGTCGACTATGCAAGCCCGTTTCTCGGTAAAATGTTCCTGGTGGTGGTGGATGCTTTTTCAAAATGGATTGAATGTGAAATAATGTCGGGAAGCACCGCCACTGCCTGAGGGCCATTTTTGCCACCCACGGCTTGCCTGACATACTGGTCAGTGACAACGGCCATGTTCCACCAGTGCCGAATTTAAAGAATTCATGACAGCAATGGGATCAAACATGTCACCCCAGCCCCGTTTAAACCAGCCTCCAATGGGCAGGCAGAGCGGGCAGTACAAACAATCAAAGAGCCTTAAACAAGTGACAGAAGGCTCACTCGAAACCCGCCTGTCCCGAGTACTGCTCAGCTACCGCACGAGACCCCACTCGCTCACAGGGCGTGCCCCCGGCTGAGCTATTCATGAAAAGGACACTTAAAACCAGACTCTCGCTGGTTCACCCTAACCTGCATGATCAGGTAGAGAGCAGGCGGCAGCAACAAAATGTAAACGATGGTCGTGCCATTGTGTCATGGGAAATTGATCTGAATGACCCTGTGTATGTGCTAAACTATGAACATGGTCCCAAGTGGATCGCGGGCACGGTGATAGCTAAAGAAGGGAGTAGGGTGTTTGTAGTCAAACTAGACAATGGACAAATTTGCAGAAAGCACCTCAACCAAACGAGGCTACAGTTCACAGGCTGCCCTGAACAACCCACAGCAGACACCACCTTTTTCGAGCCCACAACACACACCCAAAGGATCAACGATACCACGCCCGACCAGGAAATTGAACCCATCACGCCCAACAGCCCAGCAAGGCCAGGCTCACCCAGCAGCCCTGCTGGGCCAACAACACGCCAGCCCAGCGAGGGCACAGCCAACACACCAGAACAGACATTTGTACCGAGGCGGTCCACCAGGGAAAGAAAGGCTCCGGACCGACTCACCTTGTAAATAGTTTTCACTTTGAATTTGGCGGGGAGTGAAGTTGTGTATCTGTAAAGCATGCACTCCCATGTTCCGCCACGAAGGAGTGCATCCCCTGAAGCCCCAAGGGATCCCAGCATCCCTTGGGAGCACTGTATATAAGCCGGCCCCTAAGGCCTGTTCCTCACTCTGGAGTGTCTTAATAAAGACTGAGGTCACTGTTACTTTAACCTCCCTGTGTGCAGTCTCATCTGTGTTAGAAACACAATAAAGTTTAATTTGTAAGTACGGAAAAATAAGTCCATAGGCTAGATTTTCCACGTTTTTTGCATGCTTAACGCCCACTTAATGTCCATTTTACCGCTAAACTGATGTATAACGCCCATATATCGCCCATTTAGCCACTAAATGGAAACTGATGGGCATTTTTCGGAAACTTATCGTCGAGCATTACTTTCCCCATGTGCATAATGCCGGGGAAACATAATACTGCCCACCCACTTTTTTTGGGCGGAATCATAAGAATGGGCGAAATCAACGCCCATAATATCGGCCAGCGTTACTTTCTGCACTTAATTAACACCGCAATTCAATAATATCACCTGCCCATTTTTTTTTGTCATACAGAGCACATTTGGTGAAACTAACGCCCAGGAGATCACCCACCGTCACTTTCACCACCTCGCACACATATTGCCCACAATATCGCTCGCCCGGAAAAAGTGGAATTGTTCTGAACTAAAGCCAGCGGTGTGGCTGCCATTTTTAAAATCGCAGGTCGCTTCATTCAAAAGGCTGGTTCAACTTCAGGGAGTTTGTATTGACTCTGGAGTTCTTCTCAGGTGAAGTGACCATCTCAATAGACATATTTTCAGACTCTGGACTATTGGGGGTTTAATCTAGGTGTATTTTCATGAGGAAATTATTGCTTCTAATCAATCGCTATTATACTTTCATTGCAATGAGGCCAGCCATTTTTCAGCCTGCATCGATTAATACGCAGATGCTGCAGAGTGCAGATGGCTCAATGTGTGATGCACATCATTATGTCCCCCATTTAAGATTTGCAAGAATGAGGTGGAGGGCCAGACCATACACACCCCACACGTACAGGAAAAAGAAGTCTTACCTCGACATGTCCGACCACACCTGCCTTCGGAGACTGCGCTTCCACAAGGTGGTGATCAATGAAATATGGGAGCTCATCAGGCCACATATGCAGCCTGCCATCAGGACATCAGTGTCGGTCGAGGTCAAGGTCACCGCGGCACTGTCTTTCTACGTTCCTTTCGGGCCTCCGCGGTCGAGATTTGCCCTCTGTCTCACCATGCTACTCATCGCTGCTTTAGACATGTCATAGAGGCCCTGTACGCGCGAAGGATGAACTTTATCAGCTTCCCTATGACCACGGAGGCTCAGACTGACAGGGCTGGAGCATTCTACCACATTGCTAAGTCCCCCAGGGTGCAGGGATCTATACAGTGCACTCACATCACCATGCAGCCACCTTCTCAGGATCTGGAGCTTTTTCGAAACAGAAAAGATTTTCACTCCCTGACCCCAACCAGATCATCACGGTAGTGAATGCCAAATATCCGGACACCTTCGATGAGGCTCACATCCTGTGTGAGAGCGCTGTCGCTGACATCTTTAAGAGTCAGCCACAAGGACAATGCTGGATGCTTGGTGATAACCGATATGGCCTAGCCACCTGGCTGATGACCCCCCTGCGTTACACCCACACTGAGGTCGAGAAGCGATACAACCAGAGCCACAGAGACACACGCAATGTGGTCCACAAAACAATAACTGTGCTTAAGCAGCGCTTCAGATGTCTGGACCACTCAGGAGGGGAGCTACAATACACCCTGAGCAAGTAGCTAAATTTGTGGTCATGTGCTCCATGCTGCACAACCTGGCTATCAGGAGGGGACAAGAATTGCCAGAAGGGACTGATGCTCCACCTCAGGAGAGAGGAATAGGATGACGAGGGGCTGGACACTGACCTAGGACCCGACAATCAGGCTGGCTATGCAACCATACTCACAACCCCCTCCAGACCGCAGGAAGGGTCCCGCGGTGGCTACATAGCTGCAAGACTCTTACGTGAGGAGCTGATATCGCAACGATTTGCCTGAAAGAACGTTGCTGTGAGTGACAACGCTGACACACTGCTGTGTGTGTGCAGCTCAGACATCAATGGTGCCCATCATCTTGGTGCCAGTTAAAGTTTACATTGATTGAAGTTAAGTTTTATTTAATCCTGTCATGTTAAGGAATCACCAGCGTGTTACGGTCCAGCTATCTGAGACAATGCGCAACAAGATTATGTTCAATAAAAAAACTTTTATACCAACATTGGTCTGAAATCATAAGTATCACGGGCAAAAACACCCAACCCCCGCCCACAGCCCATTTTTTCCATCACTGGCATCAATCAAATGTTCAACATGTCCAGCAACACGAATACAAATATAAAGCAGGAGAGTAGTCCCCTCCCCCCATACATTTTGCAACATGTCCACCTTGGGGTGGAATGGCTTCCGGAGCATGGCGATGCAGGTTCCTCGAAGTCCGCGCTCTCATCCGTAGAGAACAGACCCAGCAGATTGACGGGCGAGAATCGGAGCTCCTCAGCACCAGATGTTGGATCATCTGGAGAGTCGGGCCCCACGCCCCCACCTTCTGGCCTCTGTGGTCTTGCCTGGGGCCGCGCTGCTGGCTGAGCTGCAAAACACAAATGAGGTTATTAGAGGAGAAGGGGGTGGTAGGGTCACAAGGTGATTCCAGTGCTACACACAGCATATGCACGACAAAAGCACCATCGCTCTCAAAATCATCACAGACATCACATTTCATGACCATCAACACATTTGCATTGCAATGATTTTCATTGGGCCAGCATTATTTATAGGACAATTTTAGAAATCATCTATCATATATGATTGTCCGGATATGAGTGAGTGTGGCATCTATTGATTTTACATCACGCAATGGTGTAAACTTTACTCACTTCAGGGTCTGCAGCTGCCTGCTTGGCCGTCTGGGGATGCTTCCCTAAGAGTGCGAGCACCTGTTCATTCATCTCAGTGATGTCGCTGGGGACTGGTGGCCCCTCACCCGTTCGCCTCTGCAGGGACCTCATCGTCGATAGCTTCTTCTGTAAAAGGTGACAGAATGAGATGGCATGAGATCATTGCGTGATATCATTGCTAAGTACTGTCACAGAGACTGATACAAAACATAACTGACAGATGTAATCATGATTATTATGATAATTATCATTCTTTACCTAAAGATGTACACCGTGACCGCAGGCTTTGAGTAAAACATTCCCGGTAAAAGTGCAAGACCTCACATCTGATTATAGTCACTCATGACTCTTACAAATCAAATTATACATAATTACATGTAAATAAATGTAAATAAATGTAATACTTACTCTTACGGATCCCACAAGGTCGTTCATTGGTTGCTCTCATGCATCTTATTGGTCGCCGACGAGGCCACATCTGCTATCTCGGTCCATATCTTCTGGTGGGCCTTTGGGCTGGGCTTTCTACGCCCTCCCTGTGTCAAATCACCCCAGCGTAATTCGACCTCCTGCAGGAGGGAGGCATTTGCCTCGTCCGAGAACCTTCTGGCTCTTTTGCGCCCTCCAATGTGCTCCTCTCCCACCTCACTGCTCTCGCCAGTGTCAATCTCCACAGCGTGCTGTGATGCCTCCTCCTCTCCCTCCATTATAGGCCAAATTCTGGCAAATATGCGGCTGGTAACAGCTAATTTTTGTTTCCCTATTTGCTAAAAAGTTCTAAACTCTCCCTCCTTTCTCCCAAAGCAGAAAACACCACGCCCACACACGCTTTCAGTCCCTCGCAGCTCCCTCTCTCTCTATCTCCTCTTCTGCACATGTCATGATGACCCTTGACCTCCTGAATTGTGGAAATCGAGCGTTGCAATGCCGTTGCTAAGGATGGCGACACTTTACGGCAGAAGGTTAGCGAGATTTAACACTACCGCCCATTTCATATCGCTCGCGGTAATGCCCATTTTCAAAAATGGAGACTAGGTGCTTTGAGAATGGGCGAGAAGCCGGCGATCTGAAAACCCAATTTTATCACCCACGCCGGAAATAATGCCCGTTTTTGGGCGATATGCACAAAAGCGTAAAATCTAGCCCCATATCTTTTGTTGTATATAACTATGCAAATTATGTATTATGATGTTATGATTACTTCTTCATTAAGGAGGGAGAAGTGTCATAGAGCTCCATCTAGTGACTACTGTGATATTGCAACTACTCATGTAAATAATAAAAGGGTCATGTGGCAAAGTCACATGGGGACAGTTTCTGTAAGTACCATCTTGTGTAGTCTGTTATGTCGGAAGGATATGTTACACCTACATTTTCTTCAAGGTCTGCTGTCTTGTTCCTTGGTTTTCACATGCCAAACTCCCCCTACCCCACCTTGCCTTAATAGCCTCCTCCAGTCTTACATTCCTACATGCATCCTCTGCTCCTCTACAATTCAGCTAATCCAGGTCCCCATTCCCTCTGCTTCACCTGTCACATCTGATCACAATCACTGCACCACACTTCACTGTATCTCTTCACACATTCTACACCTCCTACTCTCACCACTATTGCAAACCTCACGTCCCCAAACCTCACATCTTCCACACAACAAACAAACTATTCAAACATGACAGGTTCATTCTCAAAACACCTTACAAGGCTGTCAATAACACACGTCTTTCTCTCTTGCAGGAGCCGATCATGCACAATACGCGGCTAGAGGCCGTGACAGGGGGCAAGGCTGAGCCTGCCTACACACCCTGTCGCCTTTGGGAAAAATACACGCTGTTCATCATGGACAGGGGGAGCGTCATGAATTTAGCTAGTTGCAACGCTAGAGGTGACATCGTCCATGATATCCATTCGTACTTCCAACTCACCCTACACACTCTGCATGACAAACTGCAGCTGCTTTCAGCAGCAACTCATGTCTCTTTACACCAAAACCTCCTCTTCCTCTCTCACAGGCTCCTGTGTGTTTCTGGCCTCCATCTACCTGCCTGGTTGCCACTTCCATTCTTAGTCAGGAGGTACAGAACCTGGTTGTACTGCTCTACCAGAAGTTTAGCTTCCTGCCCCATATTTGCTCCGATATCCAGTCCATTTTCTGCCATTTACATAACACTGCTTCTGACCCTATCTCTTCCTTGCTGCTACCAAAACCTCGAGGCTCAACTTCTCTTGCACTCTCATGGTCAGCCTCAGTATTTGGAGATGCCTTCCTGAATTCCTGGTGCTATCTGAATGAAAGTTGTTCTTGATTTTTCTGCCTTATCCCGAGGCCCTACTTTTGTGTCCATACCATTACCCAGGGTGAAATCTGCTGGCTCACCACAGACTAGGGTGCTAACTTTCACTTTCACCCCTCAAAACTTCCCTTCCTATTGATATTAATGGAAATGAAAATCCACCAAGATCTCTAACGTTCAGCCGAGCAGCAACCACCAGTTTTCTGCTCATGCAGAAAGTGAAAATTATCACACCCCCACCTGACCCCGCTCCCCCCACCCCACCAGGAATCAAACCTGGGACCCTGATCTATGTGGCTCAGTTCCAGGTTACCTTTACCAATTAATTAATTTGGAAGTTATACATTATAAACCGAAAATATATGCATGTCTCGCTTTAAGTAAGGGACACTTGAAAGGTCTATGTATATGGCTTTCATTGCCATGGGAACGAATACCTCCTCCCCTCTGTGTTAGCTCAGTTGGTAGCACTCTCGCCTTAGAGTCAGAAGCTTGTGGGTTTAAGTCTCACTCCAGAGACTTGAGCATAAAAATGTAGGCTGACACTCCAAGTGCAGTGCTGAGGGAGAACTGCCCTGTTGGAACACGCTGTTTTTCAGATGAGACGTTAAATTGAGGCACTGTCTGCTCTCTCAGGTAGATGTAAAAGATCCCACCATATTGAAGAACAGCAAAGGAGTTCTCCCCTGGTCAATATTTATCCCTCAATCAACGTCACTAAAACAAAAATCTGAATATCTGGTCATTTATCACATTACTGTTTCTGGGAGCTTGCTGTATGCAAGTTGGCTGCCACGTTATAATAGTGACAATACTTCAAAAGTGCTTCATTGGCTGTAAAGTGCTTTTGGACACCCAGAGGTTGTGAAAGGTGCTGCAATAAATGCAAGTCTCTTTTTCTCTATAGGGCTGCCTGACAGGGCTGCCACCATGACTATTTTTGTTCTGTAGCAATCGCTAAGCAGTTATTAACAATTATTAGGGTTTTTCCCAAGATTGAGGATATGTAGGTCAGTAGATGTGAGTCTCAAACCTTGCCATACACTGATAATACTCCTTCAATTCTATCAAATCCCGAATAAAGGTAGTGGGGAATGTAGTAAACTGTCAAGTTATGAAGTAAATTAGAAAAAAAGTCTGCTGCAAAGCTAATTATCACAGAAATGCTGCTCGAAAAACTGTTGTGATCTGTCCTTTCCATGCCCTCCAGAAAATAACCCAGAATAATGTTCTCTCCAGGTTTGCAATATTTATTTGCCATCTATATAAACATTTTAGAATACTGAAACCAGAATGATAATCACTTACTTTTGTTCAAGTTGTTACCTAAGGTTAGAAATTCCTGTTGGGATGCTATTTGGCCAGGAATGATGCAATGCAGGAGGTACTGCTGATAGTTTTCATATAGCTGTCCCCATTAGCAATTAAACATTTGCACAAATGTACTTATCAAAGTGAGCTCTCACTCAGTCACCTGAGAATGCACTTGCACAGCTAACAAGAATTGTGAAGTGTTGCAGCAGCTATTTAAAGAGCTCCACGCCCAGGGAAGGGGGTTGAAGCTGCATTATTTCAGGGAAGTGTTGGTGTGAAAAAATAGATTTTTGCCTGAGTTGACTTTTTAAAACTTATATTTCTGTAATATAGAATCAGAATATATGAGGATAACTCCAAGGCTACACATAGTGGGGATTATTTTAATGGAGAAGCAAATCAGGCAGAAGATGCCAATTTGCTATCGCCTGCTTTTCATCCAGCGATAAAATTAATATTAAACCCAGTATTCTATTCAATAGAAAGTCGTCAGCTTATCTACTAGATTTTTCTCAAGATGTAAGTTAATTTTGGTGCACAAAATGGGGAATTGCGGTGTTAATTAGTTATTCATACCAGGAGCCCATTATTTACAATCCCAAATATCTCATGAAATTAATTCTCAGTGGGATGGCAAAAGCAATACATGTTGAACAATACAGGGGACATTTTATTTCCCAAGAGAAACTGAAGGTTTCAGTATTCCAGACCCAGAAAGTATTTTCAGGTTTATCAAATTAAAGCACGCTTGTCCCTTGTTGAATGGAGGTTCAAAGAGAGCTAGCTGGGGTATGACAATTCTTATTGCATTTACATCAGAACATTTTGAAAGGATAGTAACCTGGTATTAGAAATGTCAACGTTTAGTTTCCAAGTGGTCTTGAAGCCACTAATACTCCTCATCCAGAATTGACAATTTGGAATTCAGTCTCCTTTTTTATGAATACAATTCTACTTTTAGATTGAACAACAAATAATAAAAAACATCTTGATGTTACAAGCTACCTTTTGAAATGGGTTGCTTGGCTAAAAGCAGATATCCATGTCAACAAAGTCTTGGTGCCATGTCTCTATGACTGAATTTCTGAAATACAGTATTAGACAGGCATTTAAAGATATTTTAAAATTAGTGCAATATGCTATTATTTGGACTGTAAACATTTGTAAATTTTAATAAATATTATAAAAATTGTACCTAAGCTCTGGCATTTCAAGATGAGTTAAACCAATGACATTTCATGAGTTTTAAAAACAAGATGAGGAATAGATCTGACATGAGTCAACTTAATTGGAATTACATCTGTAATTCATGAATAGAATCAATTGAAATACTTGCCTAGGGCTCATACATTTAAAAATTTTGAACAGATTTTGCATGGACCCCATCTACCCCCCTAGAAGGCCAAGTGAACGGGAGCAGATGTTCCTTTGTTTTGGAGTTGTAGGATGTGGAAGGTACTTTGTGGCTTCTGTTATGAGAATCCCCTAGAGTCAGATGGTTCTTGAATTATGGGCCAAAGTTTTCAGATATTCCTTCACAGTAAAATTCCTCTAATTCCTTGGCTGGGAAACCCAGCTCTTCTGAATAGGCTGGCTCACAAAACCAGACTAGCTTTATTTAGCTCAAGGGAAGCTGCTCCATTAGCAAAACATGTTGCTTGGTTAAAGGAATGTTAACTATTATAGAATTCAGGTTTTTCAAAATGCTGGGTGGTTGGGAGAGCTAGACTAAGAGGCTTCACTTTTAAGGAAGTTATAATAGTCTGCTCACTATTTAGCCTATAGTGTTTCCAATGAGATAAATTTCTTAATAATGTATGACACAACATTCCAGGATTATGAAAAAAAAATTGGGATAACATAATTATTTTAATATTACACAAATTGAATAGTAACTCAAAAAATTCATGCAAAAAGGTTACACTATTTGATGTAATATTTTAGTATGTCTCACAAAGATGATGTTTTGTGAGACATACTAAAATATGCCAGCAAGTAATGATGTAATGCTTTGCATGGTTTTTCAAAAAAATGAGTTGTAAATCAAGTCTCTAGTAAGAGAAGTCATAAAGGGTGATTCCATGATCAAGCACAGCAAGGAATTATTCTCAAAGGAGGCCTGTTCTGCAAAATCGTAGGCATGCCTGTGATTTCCTCAGATGTGCTACTTGCAAGCCCTGCTCCTCAGCAGGAGATTCTTTAAGTATCTTACAAATAGATTGAAATATCGGCACAGATTTTGCTGAAGAATAATGTTGAGGTTAACAGTGCTCACAATTATTATGGAGCAAATCAGACAGCAACTTCACATGCACAGTAAAAAACAGAAATCCAGAAGTTGCTGTGCGAGTTGTCCTGCTTCTCCACAAGCTATGTTAGCTCACTGCATTGAAATACAAGCAAGGGGGGGATACCCACTAAACATGACGGAAAAAATTAGGGCTTGTCCATTCAAGTATAAGTGAATTTTTAACGGTGTGATAAGTCTTAATTGCTGCCAAACAACCTCTCTGGCACTGAAAATTAGTAAAACGATGGTCACAATGTTTGGAAAAATACCAATTTTTCAGTAAGCATCTGTTGCTTGCTCTGTTCATACAGGTCCCAGCTGCCCTGTAGAGGGTGCTGCTCTGTATCGGACTCCCAGTAAGTTGCTGTTAAAAACAACATGAAACGTCTGTGGGCAACTTAAGTTTAATGAATGGCGAGCGTCCTTCATTTGCTGCTGACCACAAAATCTGGGCCATCTTTTAGAAGTAATTGTTTCACATATATGCTAACCATCAGCCTTTCAATCCAATATTCAGCTTTTTGACCAATGTGTCAGCTTGTTAACGTTTTGCAAGAAACATCAGCTCGTTTCACTGGGTTTGGAGGTTCTCAAAAAAAGCCAATCAGAATAGTTGGAAGACACAACTGAAGGCGAGTTGAAGAACAAAACTGAAAGCTGATGGAACAGTTTGTTTTCCCTCCACTGTTGGTTGTGGATAACATTGAGGCAGTTCATGCCAGCCAACAGCAGGACCTGACAACATACAGGCCTTGGCTGACAAGTAGCATTGACCATTTCCAACAAGAGAAAGCCAACTGCCTGCCCTTTAAAGACTCCACCATTGCTATAGCTCCCAACATTAACATCCTAAGAGTAACCATATCAACACCATGACTACAAGAGAATGGTATTGGCTAGCTAATCCTCATCCCTCAATGCCCCGCCACCATCTAAAAGCTCGCCAGATGTGTGATGAAACATTCATGCTTGCATTGAAGGGAAAAAACCTGACACTATCGAGGACAAAGTGGTCCACTTAATGGTTGCACCCATGTAGATGACAGGTGAGTATTCCTGAGGTGAGCCTTGTAGATGATAGAGAGGTTTTGAGGAGTCAGGAGTGAAGAAAGTCAGACAAAATATAAAGAATATAGGAAAGCTACGAAAAGGTGGATTAAAAATTCTCACTAACCAAGCTTTCAAAAATGCAGTAAAGCAGAATAAAACTGAAGGGTCACTTACTAGTCTAGTTACTATTAGCAACAAACTGCCCTAAGGTACAGTTATCCATCAATTAATTCAAAATAACCAAAGTCTGCACTCTGAGCCAGTTCCAGAACCAGACACCAATGGAAATAAAATTCATTCATTACTTATAGCTGCCTCTTACGTATTAACCTGTAAGGTATCTAATCTTCACTGCATGCCCCAACAGTAACCCCCTACAAGAAACCCAGCAACTCAAATGTTGTGGCTGCATCTGTAGCATGTCCCTTGTTGTTATAAGCTACCAGCTCACTCCAGGCACTGACAGATGCTCTTAGGAAGAACAGATGGAAGCTTACCAAAAGGATGTCACAGATACTCATTAAAGGCAACAACATTAAAGGTACTCACTGAAGATACCAACAGATGCTTACTGAAAAATTGGTATTTTTCCAAACATTGTGACCATCGTTTCGAGGGCAAAGACAGTGCTATTGCTTAAAAGGGTAGATTATCCTCGGTCCTCATTGCCATGGAGGTGGATAGGAACAACATAACTATCGTATTTCATAACCTGGGCTATTAGCATGGGCCTAGCCAGCGATTTCCCAGGAAAATGAGGGCGGCCGAGAAAGTCTCTTTCCAACTCATTACGTAGCTGTGCTGGGCCTGCACCTATTCCAAAAATCTCACAGAAACCTAAAATGGATGCACAGAAAAATCTGGTGTTGTATTCTGACCAGATAGTCCTCAGGTTTCTGGCGATAGGCAAAAGATTTGCAGGTAGGCCACAATATTTATTTTTATCTTCCTCCCAGAAACTTGCACTTCAGTTGCTTCATCCAGACGAAGGATCAAGGAGGAGACCTATCACCAAAGTTCTGCAAATGCGGCTCTGTAACTGGCAATTCGGAAGTGCATGAATGGCCTGATTTTCGTTCTTCCCCACTGGGGAACTGCTTCATCTCCACTCAACAGCTCCCCTTGATGCTCTGATTGAGACTGGGAACTTAGAGTGTGGGGATTTTTGGTTACAAAGCTACATCCTATCACTCCATGAAAAAGTGCTTTGATATATCAGTGCGCTGGAGCAGCATGTCTCCAATCAAAAGAAAGATTTTCATTCTGCTTGTTGTGATTGAAATTGAACTCCGTTTTCATTAGTGAAAGGACTATGACAGCGGTCAAAGACATTCTGCCACCCAGACAGATTTAAATTGGTTTCACTTTCTGACTGATTACACATTTGTAGTGAGTCTTTGCAAAGGGTGCAGCATCATACAGTGGAAGTAGGTTGTTTAAACAAATTAACTTTTATCCAATTACATTTACAAGTAGTTCTAACTAATAGCTTTATTTTTCAGAACCAGCTCCTTACCTGTTAATGTTGTTATGTTCAAATAAACACTCAAATTAGTGTGCTAATAACTAGCTGATTTTACTTCCAGACCATCCAAAATATTCCATCACTGCATAACAAAAACAACACAAGAGTTCAACAATTTCAGACCATAACCTCTGCCCTTATTTTTTTCAGACGGCAGCTGTTGATGGTTTTGCCGTTCCCATTTGCAGCATTTAATCATTTCTACATTTCCCCTAACGCAGACCATCCCTTTTGTTCTTTCTTCCACCCCATCTGCCCACCTCCCCCGCCACTGCACCTGGTTAAAATCTGTTACATCTCTAACTTTTTCCAGTTCTCACGAAGGGTAATCGATCTGCAATGTTAACTCTGTTTCTCTCTCCACAGATGCTGTCTGACCTGCTGAGTATTTCCAGCATTTTCTGTTTTTATTTCAGATTTCCATCATCTGCAGTATTTTGCTGTTGTACAAAAGAGACCAAGGAGTGTAATTGCTATCGTGTACTTACTCCCAACAGGTGGCCATCTATGTTCAGTTACTAATATGCAAGTACCTGTACAATACATAGCAAATGAAAATGTAACCTTTTGTACTTTGTTATTTGCTCTGCTGTCCTCTTTCTTGCTAAAAGGACAAAAAGGAAAAGTGATTCTTCAGTAGAAGCAGGCCTTGTTTTGCAATTGATCTTAATGTGTTTAATTTTAATATAGCCTGGATTAAAAAGGGTACAACTTTACAAATCTAAAATATTATAGGATTATCTGATTATATATTAACGGACTATACACTGATAGACTACTATTTTACACTCATGATTCCCCATGTATTGGCCACGATTACACCACCATGGCGCAACCGGGGCGGCCAGCATCGGTGGCGTGTGGGAAATCCATTCAAAGTTCAATCCCGTCCTCCCGTAGCAATCTTTCCTAGATGGGGCAATGGAGGAGATATCTTCAGATAGATTGGACTAATCAAATTGGCAGAGGTAGCTTTGCGGACGAATTCATAGAGTCTATTCAGGATGGTTTCGTAGAACAATACGTTGTGGAACCAAACAGGGAGCAGACTATTTTAGATCTGGAAATGTGCAATGAGATAGGATTAATTAATGATCTCATAGTAAAGGATCATCTAGGGAAGAGTGATCATAGCATGTTAGAATTTCAAATGCAGTTTGAGAGTGAGAAACGTGTGTCTGAAACTAATGCCCTAAACTTAAATAAAGGTAAATACAAAGATATGAAGACAGTGTTGGCTAAAGTGGACTGGGAAAATAGACTAAAGGGTAAGACGGTAGATAAGCAGTGGCAGGCATTTAAGGAGATATTTCATAACTCTCAGCAAAGTTATATTCCAATGAGACAGAAAGATTCTATAAGAAGAATGAACCACCCATGGTTAATTAAGGAAGTTAAGAATGGTATAAAATTGAAAGAAAAGGCATACAACGTTGCGAAGATTAGTGGTAGGCCAGAGGATTGGGGAATTTTTAGAAATCAGCAAAGGATGACTAAAAAAATAATAAAGAGGGAGGAGATAGAGTATGAGAGTAAACTAACAAGAAATATAAAAACAGACAGTAAGAGCTTCTACAGCTATATAAAGAGGAAGAGAGTAGCTAAAATAAATGTTGATCCCTTTAGAAGATGAGACTGGGGAACTAATAATGGGAAACAAGGAAATGGCAGAGACTTTGAACAAATATATTGTATCGGTCTTCACGGTAGAAGCATCCCAATAATAATAGATAATCAAGAGACTATAGGGAGGGCGGAGCTTAAAACAATCACTATCACTTTGGAAAAGTACTAGGCAAGCTAATGGGACTAAAGGCGGACAAGTCCCCTGGGCCTGATGGCCTGTATGCTGGGGTCTTAAAATAAGTGGCTGCAGAGATAGTGGATGCATTGGTTGCAATCTACCAAAATTCCCTGAATTCTGGACAGGTCCCAGCAGATTTGAAAACCGCAAATCTAACACCCCTATTCAAAAAAAGAGGGAGACAGAAACCAGTAAACTATAGACCAGTTAGCCTAGCATCTGTCATTGGGAAAATGCTGGAATCCATTATTAAGGAAGTAATAGCAGGACATTTAGAAAATCATAATACAATCAAGTCGATTCAACATGGTTTTATGAAAGGGAAATCGTGTTTGACAAATTTACTAGAGTTTTTTGAGGATGCAACGAGTAGTGTGGATAAAAGGGAAGCAGTAGATGTGGTGTATTTGGATTTCCAGAAGGCATTCAATAGGGTGCCACATAAAATGTTACTGCACAAGATAAGAGCTCACGGGGTTGGGAGTAATATATTAGCATGGATAGAGGATTAGCTAACTAACAGAAAACAGGGAACCGGGATAAATGGATCATTTTCAGGTTGGCAATCTGAAACTAGTGGCTGCCATAGGGATCAGTACTGGGGCCTCAACTATTTACAATCTATATTAATTATTTGGATGAAGAGCGTGAGTGTACTGTAATCAAATTTGCTGAAGATAGGTGGGAAAGCAAGTTTTGACATAAAGGCCCAGAAATTCAGTACTGCTGGAAAGCTGGTGCTCCCCCCACCTTTGTGTGGCCATTAGCGCCAAAATTTTTGAATCGCTGGGCCATCAAATATTCAGCTCCAAAAGTGAACAAATGGGTTCCAGTGCTAATGAACCCTTCCAAAGTGGATTTTTCAGCGGTCTGGCTGTCTTAATTTGAGCATTATCACCACTGAGAAATTAAACATGCAGGTAAGGGTTTCTAATGAGCCAGCTGCTCCCTGTCCTTTTTAAATGCCAGGGTTTGCAGCAAGGCCCTGAGGGGGGAAATGAGGTTGGATGGAGGTTGGAAGGATGGCTGGTGTAAGAGGTGCAAGGAGAGCCAACAAGTTCACTGATATGGAGCTGGAGACACTGATGGACGGTGTGGAGGACAGAAGAAGAATACTGTTTCCTGATGTGGGGAGACCTGGCAGACAGGCAGTACATAATGCATGGGAGATTGCAGGGGAGATGTCAGGCACCTCCATATATGTGAGGATGCATCCACCCAGGAGGGTGCTGGCCCCAGTCTGCAACCGGCCCTTCCAGGGTGGCGATGGGTCAACGCCTCCAAGCTCTGGGGCGATGGGGATTCGCCTCCTCCTTCTGCTCCTGCACCTCCTCCTCCTGCTCCTCCTGCACCTCCTCCTCTTCCTCCTCCTCCTCAGGTGGTACTGCTTGCTCGACCTCCAGCAGCTGTCCCCTCATGATGACCAGGTTGTGCAGCATGGAGCAGATCACGATGATTATGGAGACCCATTGGGGAGAGTACTGCAAGGTGCCATCAGAGTGGTCCAGACATCGGAATCTCTACTTAAGGATGCCTATGCACTGCTCGATGATGCACCTGGTGGCACAATGAGTGTCATTGTATGCATGCTCTGGCGCTATCCTGGGGTTCCGCAGAGCAGTGAGCAGCCAAGTGGACAGGGGATATCCCTTGTCCCCAAGCAGCCATGATTCAGGCCAGTGAAGACAGTGGGTACACTGGTCTGGCGCAGAATGAAAGAATCATGACTGCTGTCCCCCTTGCCGACTGCCTGTCTGCACGGTGCTGACGGTGATGCCTTCTCCTGTGTGCCGCCCTGCTTCTGACCAGGTGTACTAAGTGACACCCTCCCAACACATCTCCCATCCTCAGGGTGAACCATGCCAAGCAGGTCTCTGCAGCCCACAAGACTCCAGTAAAGAGCCAGACCTGAAAGTACAGAGGTACGTGCAAACCTCTGAGCAGCCCTCAGCAGGGTTTAATGGAACCAAAACAATTAATAAAACTGTATGAAAAAATAAATACTATGCATGCTGGAAAATGAAATAAAAGCACCAATAATTAATAAAACTATATGATAAGATATACATTGCGCATGCTGGAAAATGAAATAAAAACAATAATAATTAATAAAACTATATCAAAAGATAAATACTGTGGATGCATGCTGGAAAATGAAATAAAAACAATAATAAGTAATAAAACTTTTTACCTACCAAAGGGCCCCAATGGTGTCGCATTCGAGAACCACATCGAAAACTTTGCGGGGCCACTGCCGGGAAAAGTCCTACCTTTCCCTCGGTGAATTTTGCTGTGGTAGTCCCTTTTCAGTGGCCTGCATGCTGCAGAGTTCACCGCTGGAAACCTTCCTTTTTAGCGGCTTCACCGCACTGTTTCTGGCAGAAGGGAACACCACTCAAATCCTCCCCGAGCTCGAGGAGGGAAAAGCACCCAACCGCTGCGGCCGATCGATTTTTTAGATCAAACTCAGCGGTAGACATCCCTTCAGGGACGGTGAATTTCAGACCCAAAGAATCTGCCAAGGGATGTAGATAGGTTAAGTGAGTGGGCAGAAATTTGGCAGATGCAGTAGAATGCAGGAAAATGTGAGGTTATCCACTTTGGTAATTATTATTTAAATGGAGAGAGACTACAAAATGCTGCAGTACAGAGGGATCTGGGAGTCCTCGTATATGAAACACAAAAAGTTAGCATGAGGTAGAACAATTAATTAGGAAAGCAAATAGAAAATTGTCCTTTATTGCAAGGAGTATGGAGTATAAAAGTAGGGAAATCTTGCTACAACTGTACAGGTTGTTGGTGAGACCACACCTGGAGTACTGCGTACAGTTTTGGTCTCCTTTTTTAAGGAGGTATATACTTGCTTTGGAAGCCTTTCAGAAAAGGTTCACTAGGTTAATTCTTGAGATGAAGGGGTTGTCTTATGAAGAAGAGTGGAGCAGGTTGGGCCTATACTCATTGGAGTCCAGAAGAATGAGAGGCGATCTTATTGAAACATATAAAATTCTGAGGGGGCTTGACAGGGTAGATGCAGAGTGAATGTTTCCCCTCGTGGAGGAATCTAGAATGAGGGGGCATAGTTTCAGAATAAGGGGTCGCCCATTTAAAATGGAGACGAGGAGGAATTTCTTCTCTCAGAGAGTTGCGAATCTTTGGAATTCTCTATCCCAGAGAGCTGTGGAGGCTGGGTTATTGAACATATTGAAGGTGGAGATAGACAGATTTTTGAACTACAGCGGACCCAAGGATTATGGGGAGCGGGCAGGAAAGTGGAGTTGAGGCCAAGATCAGATCAGACATGATCTTATTGAATGGCGGAGCATGCTCGAGGGGCCAAATGGTCTCCTCCTGCTATTATTTCTTATGTTCTTTTCCATAACACATGGAAATTTCCCTTATATGTGGGCCTTCATGGTGAGGAAAGGAAAGCATGTGAAGGGGTTATCTTCATTCGTGGAAAGGGGGATTCTATGATGGAATAATCGTATCTAGAGTTTGGAATTGAGCAGACTGGATTTTTCTTATCTTCTTCTTATTTTGTGATGCTCTTGTATGCCAGTTAGGAGTTGGCAGTGAAAGAGCCTAGGCAGCAAATTGCCTGTTAATCTTCTCAGTCAGGAGAACGTATGGTATGGTGCTAAAAAAAGAAGAGAACCCAACATTTAAAAAAAAAATGAGAAATGACAAACCTATCATCAAAATGGGGGATGATTTTCCATGGGGGTCTTCCCCGCTTGTCCACCAACAGCCGCCATAACCTCAGAAAAAAGCAGGGTTAGAAGCCGTTTTTCCAGGGTATTTACCGATCTTCCACCGAAGTTACGGCAAACGAGTGGGAGAACATCTGCAGAAATTCATCGCCATTGTGCCATCAACAGGTGCAGATGTTAACTCTTGTATTTAACTCACTATTGTCAATGTCTTTTGCCTAAAGAAGTAAAAGAAAACAATATTGAACATGTGAATTGTTTTGAATCCTCACGGATCCAAAGATGCCAGTTATGTGCAGCTGCTTGAAGGTTAGTTCTGTCCATTGCACCAAGAAAAACTTAATTTATTTATTTACCAATACAGAAGTGTCAATACTGATTGATTCTGGTGCACAGTACTTTTTACATCAGTTTAAGCACAAAAAGTCAATACAAAGTAAATAGCCAGAAGACAAGTAAATAAGTGTGACCACTGATACAAGGTTTTTATATACATAGCATTGCTCACAATGAGACAGATGTTTTATACAAGCAGGGATGGTCTTCCAAGCAATTGCAATAAAAATGCTGATTGTCAGCTTTGATGGTGGCCCTGGGATCTGGGAGCACTGGCAGGGGGGCCTATGGTCAAGTATTATTGGGATTGGATCTCAGGACCTAGAAGTACTTTGAAGGGTTTGAATGCAATAGAAGGGCTTCTGAAATCACTGGGGAGACTCTTATTATTATCTCTGGGAGAGAAGGCTACATAAGCGGGAGGTCTTAGGAGAGTTGTTTGGGATTTGCCAGCACAGGACCTGAGAGTGAAGGAAAGAGAAGTCCAGAGTTTTTCTGGAGTTCAAGAGGACTGGGGGAAAGATCTGGGAGCATTGGCTGTTCCGATCTGGAAAGTTTGAGTGAGTGAGTGGCGGGGTGGGGGGTCCCAGGAGAATAGGGCTCGAACTGCATTTTGCCCAATTTCAGCCACTGGCCCCACTGTGATCCAATGTCAGCTTCCTTCCCTGACCCAACTATAGCCCTTCTTGGGATGTAATCAGGCAACCCCACCCCCAACATGATCGCTTTCCCCGTCGTCAGCCAATCTTTGCTTTTAAGTTCCGGCCTTAACATACTTAATGCATTATAAGTGCTTTTGCTGACATATAAGGATCGCTTCTCCTGAAACTTGCATCTGGGGTAAGTTCACTTCCTGAGGTGTAAAGGTGAGGAAAAAGGAGGTGGAAACCCATTTCACCAAGTCGCCACTCCTTCATTAGTACAGTAGGATTTCCGAAGCTCCACTAGGTGCTGCTGACCTGGACAAGTACTTACAGTAGATGAAGGCCAGTCACTGAGATTCAATGAGATGTGAGGGGTCATTCCGACTTCCCATATCATTTTGCAGCTGCAGTATTTACTAAGTGCCCCAGTGCAGGAATACCCAGTGAAACAAGGCACTCTTGTCTGCCCCAGACCTCCATCAACCAGCGGGGATTCTGGGCGCAGGTAACAAACAAGAAGGCAAGTTTCATTTTTTATTTTAAATTCGCTCCCACTCCCCCCGTTCCCCCCTCCCCCGGCCCCTGCCCCGCACTCCCCACGCACAAATACATAATCAGGACCCTCTCCATCGGCAGACAGAAATCCCTGATCTCAGAGAGGTGCTGATGTGAGAGGCCTGTAGCAATGTTTACATTTTCTGCCCTTTCGGCGAGTGCTAGGCCATGCTAGGGAGCAGGCCTGTTGCCCCAGACCATGTTAATGACCCAGAACAGGGCTACTGGCAGACTTAGCCCAAAGTGGGCTGTTTGTGTCCAGAGCCAGGGTTAGGGAAATCAGCTCTATACCCTCTTTAATAAAAAGAAAAATTTTGATAAACAAAGAAATATTATCTCAAGACACTCAGAAGTTCATTGTGCAGTTTCCAAATTTTTATACAAAAAATGTATCTTTAAACTTCAAAATAGTGACTTTATCAAAAAAATAAGGATTTAACTGTATCTGGAGCCTGACAGCAGCAAATCAAGAGGAACCATTAATTCAAATAACTTGGAAATACTATTTGACTATTTAATTGAGTAAGAGAGGTGCATTCTCAAGCAATTGTTGATTTATGTTCTTAATGTCAACAAAGTCACAGGTGCTTTTAATCACAGATGTTGTCAAACACTTTGAAGTAAAATTGAGCAATTCATAATAGAGAAAGAGCAATTGTTAATATTTTACATGTGTAACTTGTCCCAAATAAAGCTTTGAGAATTCAATGTCCAGTCTGATTTGAAGTCTTTTGGAAAACAAAAGAACATAAGAAATAGGAGCAGGAGTCAGACATTCAGCCCCTCGATCCTTCTCCGCCATTCAATAAGATCATGGCTGATCTTTTATCTGGACTCCACTTTCCTGCACTATTCCCATATCCCTTGATCCTCTTAATATCCAAAAATCTATCGATCTCTATATGTCTTGCTGGCCTACATTGGCTCCCGGTTAAGCAACGCCGCCATTTCAAAATTCTCATACCTTTTTTCAAATTCCTCCATGGCCTCATTCCTCCATATCTCTGTAATCTCCTCCAGTCCCACAACTGCCATCCCCTCCCCCCCCACTGCCCTCCCCGCCCCCCCCCCCCCCGCCCCCGAGATGTCTGCGCTTCTCTAATTCTGCCCTCTTGAGCAACCCTGATTATAATCGCTCAACCACTGGTGACCATGCCTTCTGTTGCCTAGGCCTTAAACTCTGGAATTCCCTGCCTAAACCTCTCTGCCTTTCTACCTCTCTTTCCTCCTTCAAGGCGCTCCATAAATCTTACCTCTTTGACCAAACTTTTAGTCACCTGCCCTAATTTCTTCTCCTTATGTGGCTCAGTGTTAAATATTTTATTTTGTCTCAGCTGTGGCTAAGTGGGTAGCACGCTTGTCTCTAAGTCAGCAGGTTGTGGGTTTACGTCTGACTCCAGGGACTTGAGCACAAAAAAAAATCTAGGCTGACACTCCAGTGCAATGCTGAGGTAGTGCTGCACTGTCGGAAGTACCATCTTTCGGATGAACTCATTGAATGGCGGTGCAGGCTAGAAGGGCTGAATGGCCTGCTCCTGCACCTATTTTCTATGTTTCTAAACTGTGCACAGTACTTCTGCTCTCTCAAGTGGACGTAAAACACTATTTTGAAGAAGAGCAGGGGAGTTATCCCGGGTGGTCTGGCCAATATTTATCCCTCAATCAACATAATAAAAAAAACAGATTATCTGGTCATTATCACATTGCTGTTTGTGGGAGATGCTGTGTGCAAATTGGCTGCCACTTTTCACACATTACAACAGTGATTTTATATTCTTCTTTGGCAGTTTCCCGGAGTCGAGGATGACTTGCTTCCACACTAAAATGAGTTCTAAGGTGACTGATGAGACCAATGCGGGATCTACAGTCTCTGTCACAGGTGGAGCCGATGTGTGGTTGGAGGGACAGGTGGGTGGGGTGCGTGATTTGTGGTATATTCCCTCCACTGTTTAGACTTGGTGTTATGTCTGTAATGTACTTATGAATGACTCCACGAGGCAATGTGTTGTACTCAAACTGTCGTGATCTTGGTCCTTTATTTGTAACTCCAGATTGAGGCACAAGCATGGAGGGCAGCCTTTTATACTGGGCCCTATGCAGGTGACCCTCAGGTCTCCCACCGCAGTGCCCTCTGGTGGACAGCCTCTGCCACAGGGGCAGGAAACCCCGGTCTCCACCAGTTGCACCCTCTAGTGGTGCCAGCATAGTATATACACAGTGTAAATCTTATTGATAGTACATCAGGTAATAAGTCTCCATCTTATGCAACTATACAGTGACTACACAGAGAGTATAATGATAGTTTGCATACATAACATCACTCTCCCCCAAGTCCTTTGTGCCAATTACCTATGCACTATGTGCTCTGGCTTGGCTCTCCCCAGACTTATGTGCCAATAGCCCTTGCACCTTGGCTGTGCTTTGGCTTGGCTCTCTCCCTGTTCACCCCCAAGTCATTTTGCCACAACATTCGGTAGTGGTTACCAGTTTGGATGGTTCGATGATGCAGTGGAGGTTCCAGTGGGTCCTGGGTGTGATCCATGTGTGTGTCCATGGCTACATGCACCCATTCCCCCCTCCCCGAACACCACAATGAGATCATGCAGCAGGCCCGTTACATTAACATACAGGATCAGACACAGTGCAAGTACAAAGAAAGGAAGTTACAGTTTGTATCGTGACACCTTGGTTCAGTGACTTACATTCGTTACGTTTTGCGGTCGTGCGCCAGGATTGGGTAGATTGCATTCATTCATGGTAAGTAGTGAGGTAGCAGTACAGGTATGCGAGGACGCAGGTTCCAGAGCAACCAGACAGAGTTCTAGTCCTGTGAGAACGGTGCTGCGCCCCCTACTAGCGGAGTGGGCTTGGTTCACTCACCTAGTCAGGATTCAGGACCTCTGCTGTTGCCTAGTGGTGGGCAGAGCCACAGAAATGTGTGGCCTCCCTGTCCTCCTTTGAGGGCTGCAGAATCTTCTGCCTGCTCTCTAATGGTGTTGGGAAACTGGCAGTTCCAGGTCCCGTTTGGGGAACTCGTTGGTTCTGACCTTTCGCTTCCGGACATGGCCGAGGTAGTGACTGGGTCAGGGGGCTGCGCCGTTTCTAGGTCCGTGGCGAATGGTGCCATCTAGTATCTGCAGCGTAGGATAGACCTGGGGCAGTGTATCAGGATCAGTGCCTTCACCCTCCTGAGGTCGCTGGCCTATAACTTGTGGGGACACCTGAGGCAGAGCATCAGGATCAGTGCCTTTACCCTCCCGAATTCGCTTGTTTGGTACTTTTGGGGACACTCTATTCCCGACATCTCGCAACAACATTTTGTTCACAATCTTAATCGGTTCGTTACATTGATTGCCATGAATACAATGTCTCTTTAAGTTCAGTTGGTTGCTGGTTTCCTTTAAGGGAATCCTGCTGGCTTTACCCCAATCAAATCCTTTGTTAGACACTACGTGTTGGTCCCTCAGTGTTGCACCTCGTGATATGGCCAAGGCCATCTTTTTTTTCAGCCACGCTGCACCTCGCTATAGCAGGGATGCCATCTTGCCTCGGTCCTCAAGGTCGACTGCCTTGATCCTTCTCTCCCGTGATTCTGCCACAAAAGCTGGAAGAGTGCCCGTGAATTCGATCTTCCTTCCCAGGAGTCCTGCCACTGAAGCCGAGAAGGTACTTTTAGGTAATTCTGGTCAGATCAATGCCACACAGTCGTGATGGAAAGTCTGGGCCTCAGGTGCTGCGCTGCTCTGTTCTCTGGTGCCTGGCCCAAGCGAAGGTGAGGTTTTGCTCTGCCTCTGAGCACAGGGGACATTGATTGCTGGAGTGAAGAGGTCTTCCCATTTCCACTGGATCTTCCCCATCCACCTTCTTCCGAGTAGCGTTGGACCATCACCTGCAACAAACCACAGAGGTAACTTGTGCACCACGCCATTATGGATTGCACTTACATCCGCACTACCAAGGACTGGGATCAGTTCCTTGGTGTAGCTGCGCAACTTTTCCTATATTGGAACCAGCTCGGGTCGTTTTTCATTCCATAGCCTCTCAAAGGCATTCTGGCTCATCACTGACTGGCTCGCTCCCATGTCCACTTCCATGAAGACTGGAACGCCGTTTATCTCGACTTCCATCTTCACTGGAGGACAATTGGTGGTGCAGGTATACACTCCATATATTTCTTCTTGAGGCTGAGCTGCCTCTCTGGCCAAATCATCATACTCCCCGCTGGATTCAAAGTCATCTACCGACTCCTCTGCTAGGCAGTAAGTCATATTTCTTTTACACATACACTGGAGGTGGCCCTTCGTGTTACAGGCTTTGCATACGTACTCAGCAAAACGACACTGGTGAGCCCTATGGTTTCCTCCACAATGTCAGCATGGTGCTACTCGATCAGAACCCCTCGGAGGACTCTGAGTTCTGGAACCCTAAGGTCTGTGCTCTATGCCCTGGGAAGAGCCACGTTCTACAGTCTTGCCTGTGAAAGGCACAATTTTGAGTACAGTACTTGCCGGGTTTGAGTCCACAGGATGAATAATTTGCTTGGTGTGGTGCTGCAGGTTGAGGTCATGAACGCCTGACTGATGCCGATGGCTTTCTGCAGGTTGACTGTGGTGTTGGCAGATAATAGCTTGTGAAGGAGGCCTTCCTGGCCAATTCCTATAATTAAGATGTCTTGCAATGCTTCGTTGAGGTGCGTGCCAAAAGCACACGGTGCCACAAGTCTCCTGAGGTCGGCAGCATATTTTGCAATCTCCTGGCCCTCAGGTCTGCGGAGAGTGTCGAATCTGTGCCTGGCCGTGAGGATGCTCTGTTTTGGTTTTAGTTAGTTGCGAATTAGTTCAGTCAGCTCATCATGTGTCCAATCCTTGACTTTTGTGGGTGCCAGCAAGTCCCTGACGAGGCAGTAGACCTCGGGCCCACAACTGATCAGCAGTATAGCCTTGCGCTTCTCCACCAATGTGTTCGTCTCCCCTGCCAGGTCGTTTGCCACAAAATATTGCTCGAGCCTTTCCGTGAAGGCATCCCAATCATCACCCTCTGCAAAGTCTTTTAGTGTGCCAAAGGTAGCCATAATTGCATGAAAGTCCGTATTCTCGTCGCTAGTTGTTATGTTTGTCATGTACTTATGAATGACTCCACGAATAATGTGTTGTACTCAAACTGTAGTGATCTTGGTCTTTTATTTGTAATTCCAGAGTAAGGCACAAGCATGGTGGGCAGCCTTTTATACTGGGCCCTGCACATCTATGCAGGTGACCCTCAGGTCTCCCACCACAGTGCCTTCTGGTGGACAGCCTCTACTCCAGGGGCAGGAAACCCCGGTCTCCACCAGTTGCACCCTCTAGTGGTGCCAGCATAGTATATACACAGTGTAAACCTTATTGATAGTACATCAGGTAACAAGTCTCCATCTTATGCAACTATACAGTGACTACACAGAGAGCATAACTATAGTCTGCATATATAACACTTGGCTTCTGCATGCTCCTGGCGAAGAGACTCGAAGAGTGTTCTCGGATACTTCTCCTCCACTTTGAGTGGCCCTGGGATTCCTAAGAGAC
Source organism: Pristiophorus japonicus (assembly GCF_044704955.1). Lineage (NCBI taxonomy): Eukaryota > Metazoa > Chordata > Chondrichthyes > Pristiophoridae > Pristiophorus > Pristiophorus japonicus. Next base: position 74,594,843 of record NC_091983.1, on the reverse strand, counting down.
AGTAGGGATGTTACATTATTCAAGGAGGCTTTGAGGATGTCCTTGAAGCGTTTTCTCTGCGCTCATGGGGCTCGCCTGCAATGACGTAGCTTAGAGCAGAGTGCTTGTTTCAGGAGTATAGTATCAGGCTTGTGGACAATGTGGCCCGTCCAATGGAGCTGATCGAGCATGATCAACGCCTCGATGCTGGGGATGTCAGCCTGAGCGAGAACACTGACGTTGGTGTGCCTATCCTGCCAATGAATTTACAGGATTTTGAAGAGGCAGCTTTGGTGGTACTTCTTCAGTGCTTTGAGGTGCCTACTGTACATAGTCCATGGGCTAGAACCTCCAGTTTTGTGCTTATTGCCCAAAAATGGACATTATTTCCGGCATGGGCGTTAAAAAAAGCTTTTCAGTTCGCCGGCTTCTCGCCCATTCTCAAAGTGTTATATATGTAAACTTGTATATACTTTGTACAGCCACCAGAGGGCTCATCCCCTGGAGTCCCAAGGGATCCCATAATCCCATGGGAGCACAGGTACTTAAGGAGGCCTCACAGGCTGGAGAGGCACTCTGGTGACCTATAATAAAAGACTACGGTCACACTTTACTTTGAGCTCACAGTTATCCAGTCAGACCCTTTATTCATACATAACAACTGGCAATAAGATACAAATGATGAACCCAATGATGCAGAGAACAGTGGGCATCCTGGAGAAATTTTCAGAGGGAGATGATTGTGAAACCTTCATGGAGCGACTCGACCAATACTTTGTGGCCAACAAGCTGGAAGGAGAAGCGAACGCTGCCAAACGAAGGGCGATTCTCCTCACCGTCTGCGGGGCACCAACGTATTGCCTCATGAAAAACCTGCTTGCTCCAGCGAAACTCAGAGAAATCATACGATGATTTGTGCACACTGGGTCTGGGAGTATCTGAACCCGAAAGAAAGCGTTCTGATGGCGAGGCACTGGTTCTACACCTACAAAAGGTCTGAAGGCCAGGAAGTGACGAGTTATGTCGCGAGCTAAGATGTCTTGCAGGACATTGCGAATTTGAAGGACATTTGGAGCACATGCTCAGAGACTTTTTCATACTTGGCATTGGCCGTGAAATGATACTTCGCAAACTGTTGACTATAGAGACCCCAAACTTGAGTAAGGCCAAGGCGATAGCCCAGGCGTTCATTGCCACCAGTGACATACGAAGCAAATTTCTCAGCACACGAGTGCTGTTACAAGTACTGTGAACAAAGTGATGTTGTTTTCGAATCGCAACGTATAGGGCAGGCCCCACATGCTTGCAGCTGCACATCCGCAGATGTCTCAGAGTCCACCATCAAGGGTGATGAATGCAAAGCCATTAACACCTTGTTGGCGCTGTGGGGGTGATCATCATTTCCATTCATGCTGCTTCAAAGGGTACATTTGCAAGGGCTATGGAACAATGGGACACCTCCAACGAGTGTGCAGGTGAACTGCAAATCCTGTTAATTTTGCAAACCACCATGTTGCAGAGGAGGACAGATCCACGGTGGATCACGACGAACCAGAACCTCAGACCGAGGAGGCAGAGGTATATGGGGTGCACACATTCACCACAAAGTGTCCCCCGATAATGCTGAAGGTTGAACTAAATGCACTCCCAATGTCAATGGAGCTGGACATGGCCATGAGCCAGTCCATTATGAGCAAAAAGACTTCCAAAAAATTGTGGTGCAGCAAGGCCTCAAGGCCAGTCTTGACTCCCATTCGCACAAAACTGAGAACTTACACAAAGGAACTGATTGCCGTAATCGGCAGTGCTACTGTAAAGGTCTCCTACGATGGAGCAGTTCACAAGCTAATACTCTGAGTGGTACCGGGAAATTGTACCACGTTGCTCGGCAGGAGCTGGCTGGGAAAGATACGCTGGAACTGGGATGACGTCCGAGCACTCTTGTCCGCTGACGACACTTCATGTGCCCAGGTGTTAAACAAGTTCCCTTCGCTGTTCGAATCAGGCATCGGGACTTTCCAAGGAGCAAAAGTGCAGATCCACCTAATTCCGGGGGCGCGACCCATCCATCACAAGGCATAATTGCTGTACATGATGAGAGAAAGAGTAGAGATCGAGCTAGACTGGCTGCAAAGAGAGGGCATCATTTCGCCAATCGAATTCAACGAGTAGGTCAGTCCGATCGTTCCTGTCCTTAAGGGAGACGGCACCATCAGAATCTGTGGTGATTACAAAGCAACTATCAATCGCTACGCTCCAGAAGCCATTCCACTCCAAGGCCATCTAGTGGTCTTCCGGTCATTCCTGCCTTCACTCTGGAGATACCGGCCTCAAGCACCTCGCCACAGGCCACCCCATTTGTCCCCAGGATGGCGCCTACCCCGCAGAGGTCTCGCGGACGCGGCAGGTCTGGTCCACGAGCGCAACATGACAGCGGAGAGATGGTACAGTTATCCAGGAGGACTGTAGACATTGGTGACCAACTCATCGAAGCTTTGGGGGCCATATCCCGACACCTGGCCACCATGTCTGAGTACATTCCATGCATGGCGGAGTCCCTGGATGCGATAGCGAGGAACATTGCTGGCACAGGCCTCTCAGTGGTCCCCGAGCGCGGCACTCCACCCCTAGGTTCTGCACCACCACTGCGAATGACAGAGGTCAGCAAGGACCAGAATCCTGCTTCTACATCAGAGAATGTTGTCCACTCGGCACCCCCGCTCCTGTACCCGTACAACCACCGCATCTACCTTCATCCCCCCAATGAGGCACCGCCTGAGGAGCTCCTCAGCCAGGTGCCGTGGAGCGAGGAGGGGAAGGGGTAGAGGTGGGGAGAAGAAGAGGGGGGGAAGGAAAGTGAGGTGCATATCCGCAGGTGATGACTGTGTTATATCTCCATCTGGGTGTATGCAATTTGTTGTAATGTATGGGGGCTGGGGATCACCCTCCTTCTTTGCCTTTGTATTCTGTGTTGCTGGACACGTTGAACATTTGATTGATGTCAATGGTGGAAAAAGTGGGGTGTGGGCGGGGGTTGGGTGTTATTGCCTGTGATACTTATGATTTCAGACAAATGTTGATATTAAATTTTTGTTATTGAACATAACCTTGTTGCGCATTGTCTCAGATAGCTGCACCGTTGCACACTGGTGATTCCTTAACTTGAAAGGGTTAAATATAACTTAACATCAATCAACGTAAACTTTAACTGGCACCAAGTTGATGGGCACCATTTATGTCTGTGCTGCGCACACACAGCAGTGTGTCAGCGTTGTCACTCACATTAATGCTCTTTCAGGCAAATCGTTCAGATCTCAGCTCCTCACGTAAGAGTCATGCAGCTATTTAGCCACTCTTTCCTGCAGTCTGGAGTGGGGGCGTGGGCATGGTTGCATAGCCAGCCTGATTGTCTGGCCCTAGGTCAGCATCCAGCCTCTCGTCATCCTATTCCTCTTTCTCATGATGTGGAGCATCAGTGCCTTCTGGCAATTCTTGGCCCCTCCTGACAGCCAGGTTGTGCAGCATCGAGCACATGACTACAAATTTAGCTACTTGCTCAGGGTTGTATTGTAGCTCCCCTCCTGAGTGGTCAAGATATCTGAAGCACTGCTAAAGCACAGTTATTGTTTGGTGGCCCCATTGCATTGAAAGTATAATAGCAATTGATCAGAAGCAATGATTTCCTCACTAAAATACACCTGGAGTAAACCCCCAAAAGTCCAGGGTCTGAAAATATGTCTGTTGAGATGTTCACTTCCCCTGAGAAGAACTCCAGAGTCAATGCAAACTCCCTCAAAGTTGAGGCAGCCTTTTGAATGAAGCGACCTGTGATTTAAAAAAATGCCAGCCACACCGCTGGTGTTTGTTCAGGCGGGCGGTATTATTGAATCTCGGCGTTAATTCCGTGCAGAAAGTAATGCTGGGCGATATTATGGCATTGATTTCGCCCATTCTGATGATTCCACCCAAAAAAAAGTGGGCATGCGGTAATATTTTTCCCGCCGTTAAGCACAATGTGAAAGTAACACTCGCCGATAAGTTTCCTAAAAATGCCCACCAGTCTCCATTTTGTGCCAAAATGGGCAATATATATGGGCATTATACATCATTTCAGCAGTAAAATGCGTTAAGTGGGCGTTAAGCATGCAAAAAAAGTGGAGGTTCTAGCCCAGAGTCTCTGAAGCATATCGGAGGGCGGGTATCACTATTACTCGTGCACCGTGAGCTTGGTGCCAGATTTGAGATGCTGGTCTTCAAACACTCTTTTCCTCAGGTGGTGAAGGCTGCACTGGCACACTGAAGGTGATGTTGGACTTCGTCATCAATATCGGTCCTTGCTGATAGTAGGCTCCCGAGTTATGGGAAGTGGTCCACATTGTCCAAGGACTTATCATCAATCTTGATAATCAGGGAGCAGTACTGTGTAGCGGGGATAGGTTGGTACAGAACCTTTGTCTTAGAGATGTTTAATGTAAGGCCCAGACTCTCATACACTTCAATGAAGGTGTCAACGATGGTTTGGATTCGGACTTCGAATGTGCACAAACGCAAGCGTCATTTGTATTGTAATTCAATGACAGAGGTTGGAACAACCTTGGATCTGGATAGGGGGCATCGGTTGAACAATTTCCCGCTTGTCCTGGAGATTAACTCCATTACAGCGGGGAGCTTGTTTAAGGTGAGATGAAGCATTGCAGTGAGGAAGATTGAGAAGAGCGTTGGTGCAATGACACAGCCTTGCTTGACCCCAGTCTGCACTTGCATTATGTCTGTGATGGATCTGTTGGTAAGAATCACGGCTTGCATGTCATTGTGAAGCAGGTGGAGGATGGTGACAAATTTTTGAGGGCAGCCAAATTTGAGAAGGACACACCATAATCCCTCACGGTTGACAGAGTCGAAGGCCTTTGTGAGGTCAAAGAAAGCCATGTTCAGAGGTTGATGCTGCTCCCTACATTTTTCTTGGATTTGTTACGCGGTGAAAATCATGTCCGTTGTAACCCTTAGTGGGCAGAATCCGCATTGCCACCCTGGGAGGAGCTCTTCAGCCACTGGGAGGAGATGATTGAGGAGGATTCTTGTGATGATTTTCCCTGCGGCAGACAGCAGGGAAACTCCTCTGTAATTACCGCAGTTGGACTTGTCACCTTTCTTGAAGGTGGTCACGATTACGGCGTCTCTGAGATTTCCCCTTCCAGATAAGAAAGATGAGGTCATGGATTCGCATCAAGAATACTTCTCTGCCATGCTTTAGTACGTTGGCGGGGATTCCATCTGCTCCTGACGCCTTGTTGTTTTTTAGTTGTCGGATGGCCTTTTCAACCTCATGCCGGGCTGGGATTGTGCCGAGGTGGTGCCGGGTAGCATGCTGTGGGATGGAGTCAAGGACACTCATGTCGAAGACAGAATCTTGGTTGCAGAGATCCTCGAAGTGCCTCTTCCAGTGGGCACTGACTGCCTCTCTGTCCTTGATGAGCACCTCTCCATTCTTGGCTCTCAGTGGAATAGGACCTTGAGTGCTTGGGCCATAGGTGGTCTCGATTGCGCTAAAACATTCACGCACGTCGTAATTGTCAGCTAGTTGCTAGATTTCCTGCGCTTTCTCCACCCACCATCTGTTCTTTCGGTCCTGAAATTTTTGTTGGACCTCGGCCTGCAGTTGTCTGTAGGGCTGCTTTCTTTCACTCGAGTTATGGTGCTGTTTCCAATTCAGAAATGCCTTTTGTTTGCAGTTTATTAGCTCCAGGATCTCCTGGTCCTTCTCATTGAACCAGTGTTGATGTTTTCTGGTAGAGTAACCAAGAGTTTCTGCAGAGGCGCTAATTAAGATGGACATGAGGGCAGACCAGGCACCATGGACACTCTGTGGCTCTGCTTCATTGGAAGTCGTCAGGTTGGCTGAATAGGGCTTTCTTTACAGGGTCTTTGGGTCCTTCAGCGTTTAATTTTTTGCAGCAGTATCTCTGTTGCCCCTGCCATTTTGAGGCTATGTTGATGGCGATAACAGAATGGATTAGAACAGTGACTACACTCCAAAAGTACTTCATTGGCTGTAAAGTGCTTTGAGATGTCCAGTGGGCGTGAAAGGCGCTATATAAATCCAAGTCTTTCTTTCACAATATTCCTGTGAAGCGTATTGGGACATAGAAACATAGAAACATAGAAAATAGATGCAGGAGTAGGCCATTCGGCCCTTCGAGCCTGCACCACCATTCAATAAGATCATGGCTGATCCTTCACCTCAGTACCCCTTTCTTGCTTTCTCTCCATACCCCTTGATCCCTTTAGCCATAAGGGCCATATCCAATTCCTTTTGAATATATCTAACGAACTGGCATCAACAACTCTCTGCGGAAGAGAATGGCTTACCACTTATCCTTAGACTGTGATCCCTGGTTCTGGGCTCCCCCAATATCGGGAACATTCTTCCTGCATCTAACCTGTCCAGTCCCGTCAGAATTTTATATGTTTCTATGAGATCCCCTCTCATTCTTCTAAACTCCAGTGACCACAGGCCCAGTCGATCCAGTCTCTCCTCATATGTCAATCCTGCCATCCCGGGAATCAGTCTGGTGAACCTTTGCTGCACTCCCTCAATAGCAAGAACATCCTTCCTCAGATTAGGAGACCAAAACTGAACACAATATTCAAGGTGAGGCCTCACCAAGGCCCTGTACAGCTGCAGCAAGACCTCCCTGCTCCTATACTCAAATCCCTTAGCTATGAAGGCCAACATGCCATTTGCCTTCTTCACCGCCTGTTGCACCTGCATGCCAACCTTCAATGACTGTTGTACCATGACACCCAGGTCTCGTTGCACCTCCCCTTTTCCTAATCTGCCGCCATTCAGATAATATTCTTTCTTTGTGTTTTTGCCACCAAAGTGGATAACCTCACATTTATCCACATTATACTGCATTTGCCATGCATTTGCCCACTCACCTAACCTACTGCAGCCTCTTAGCATCCTCCTCACAGCTCACACCGCCACCCAGCTTAGTGTCGTCTGCAAACTTGGAGATATTACTCTCAATTCCTTCAGGTAAATCATTGATGTATATTGTAAATAGCTGCGGTCCATGCACTGAGCCCTGCGGCACCCCATTAGTCACTGCCTGCCATTCTGAAAAGGACCCGTTTATCCCGACTCTCTTTTTCCTGTCTGCCAACCAGTTCTCTATCCACGTCAGTACATTACCCCCAATACCATGTGCTTTAATTTTGTACACTAATCATTTGTGTGGGACCTTGTCAAAAGTCTTTTGAAAGTCCAAATACACCACATCCACTGATTCTCCCTTGTCCACTCTGCTAGTTACATCCTCAAAAAATTCGAGAAGATTTGTCAAGCATGATATACCTTTCATAAATCCATGCTGTCTTGGATCGGTCCTGTCACTGCTTTCCAAATGCACTGCTATTACATCTTTAATAATTTCACTATGTTAAAGGCGCAATATAAATACAAGTTGTTGTTGTTGTTGCTGTTGATAAATATACTCAACGACTGAGGCCCCACAGGTTTGGGGTAGAGAATTCCAAAGATTCACCATCCTCTGAGTGAAGAAATTTCTCCTCATCTCAGTCCTAAATTGCTGACCCCTTATTCTGAGACTGTGACCCCTGGTTCTAGACTCCCTGACCAGGGGATACATCCTCCCTGCATTTACCCTGTCAAACCCTGTAAGAATTTTGTATGTTTCAATGAGATCATCTCTCATTCTTCTAAACTCTGGAGAATATAGGCCTTGTCTACTCAATCTCTCTTACAATCTGTATTACAAATTCAACCATACTGAGATCACTCATTCCGAGAGGATCTTTTACTAGGAGATCGTTTATTTTTCCTGTCTCATTACACAGGACCAGATCTAAGATAGCTTGCTCCCTTGTAGGTTCTGTAACATACTGTTCTAAGAAACAATCCCGTATGCATTCTATGAATTCCTCCTCCAGGCTACCCCGTTTTGAGTTGACCAATCAATATGTAGGTTAAAATCCCCCATGACTACTGCCGTTCCTTTTTCACATGCCTCCATTATTCCCTTGAATATTGTCTGCCCCACCGTGAAGTTATTATTTGGGAGCCGATAAACTACGCCCACCAGTGACTTTTTCCCCTTACTATCTCTAATCTCCACACACAATGATTCAACCTTTTGTTCATTACAGCCAATATCGTCTCTCACAACTGCCCTGATATCATCCTTTATTAAAACCGGCCACAAAAAGTCGAAGTAACCAGAACTAATGCCAGCGGTGTGGCTGGCATTTGTTAAATCCCACTCTTACATGAGGAGCTGATATCAGAAAGATTTGCCTGAAAGAGCGCTGATGTGATTGACAATGCTGGCACACTGCTCTGTGTGTGTGCAGCTCAGACATCAATGGTGCCCATCACCTTGGTGCCAGTTAAAGTTTACGTTAATTGATGTTAAGTTGTATTTGACCCTTTCATGGTCAGGAATCATCAGTGTCTAACGGTGCAGCTATCTGAGACAAAGCGCAACAAGGTTATGTTCAATAAGAAAAACTTAATACCAACATTAGTCTGAAATCATAAGTAACATAGCCAATAACACCCAACCCCCGCCCACACCCCACTTTTCGCACCATTGACATAAATCACATGTTCAACATGTCCAACAACACATAATACAAAGGCAAAGCAGGAGCGTGGTCTCCAGCCCCCATACATTGCCACAAATTGCATACACCCAGATGGAGTTATAACACAGCCATCACCTACACAAATGCACCTAACTTTCCTTCCGCCCGCCCCTTCTTCTCCCCATCTCTACCCCATCCCCTCCTCACTCCACGATGCCTGGCCAAGGAGCTCCTCAGACGGTGCCTCATTGGGGGGGATGGAGGAAGGTGCGGTCTTTGGACAGGAGCGGGGAATGCTGAGAGCGCAACATTCTCTGATGCAGAAACAGGATCTTGGTCCTTGCTCTCATCAGTCATTCGCAGTGGTGGTGCAGAACCAAGGGGTGGAGTGCCGCGCTCGGGGACTACTGGGAGGCCTGTGGCAGCAGGGTTCCTGGCTATCGCATCCAGGGCCTCTGCCATCCGTGGAATGTACTCAGTCATGGTGGCCAGCTGCCGGGATATGCCCCCCAATGATTTGATGAGCTGGTCACCAATGTCTACAGTCCTCCTGGACAACTGTACCCTCTCTCCGCTCTGATGTGGTACTTGTGGACCAGACCTTCCGCTTCCATGAGGTCTCCATGGGGTGGGTGCCATCCTGGGGACAAATGGGGTGCCCTGTGGCGAGGCGCTTGGGGCCGGCACCTCCAGAGTGGAGGCGGGAATGACCGGAGGACCACTAGATGGCCTTGGGGTGGAATGGTTTCTGGAGCGTGGCAATGCAGGTTCTTCAAAATCCGTGCTCTCATCCATGGAGAACAGACCCAGCGGATTGATGGGCGAGAATCGGAGCTCCTCAGCACCAGATGTAGTCGGATCATCCGCCGTCTCCTGCCCCACGCCCCCACCTTCTGGCCTCTGTAGTCTTGCCTGGGGCCACGCTGCTGGCTGAGCTGCAAAACACAAATGAGGTTATTAGAGGAGAAGGGTTATTAGGGTGACAAGGTGAGTCCAACGCTACACACACACAACATATGCACGACAAAAGCACCACCGCTCTCAAAATCATCACAGACATCACATTTCATGACCATCAACGTATTTGCATTGCAATGATTTTCATGAGGCCAGCATTATTTCTCGGACAATTAAAAAAATTGTCTATCATATATGATTGTTCAGATATGAGTTGGTGTGGCATCTATAGACTTTACATGACGCAATGGTGTATGCTTTACACAAGTGGCATCACTTCAGGGTCTGCAGATGAATCCATGGCTGTCTAGGGGTGCTTCTCCACGAGTGCGAGCACACACTCCTCCATGTCAGTGATGTCGCTGGGGACTGGTGGCCCCCCCCTCCTGTTCGCCTCTGCACGGACCTCATCGTCGATAGCTTCTTCTGTAAAAGGTGACAAGACGACATGGCATGAGATCATTGCATGGTATCATTACTAGGTACTGTCACAGAGACTGATACAACACATAACTGACAGATGTAATCATGATTATTATGATAATTATCATTCTTTACCTAAAGAAGTACACCGTGACCACAGACTTTGAGTAAAACATTCACAGTAAAAGTGCAAGACCTCACATCTGCTGATACTCACTCATGACTGTTACAAATCAAATTATATAAATACATAAGCACAAGTAAATAAATGTAATACTTACTCTTACGGATCCCACAAGGTCGTTCCATCGTTTGCGGCATTGGTTGCCCTCAAGCACCTCATTGGTCGCCGACAAGACCACCTCTGCTATCTAGGTCCATATCTTCTGGCAGGCCTTTGGGATGGGCTTCCCACGCCCTCCCTGTGTCAAATCACCCCAGCATAAATCGACCTCCTGCAGAAGGGAGACATTTGCCTCGTCTGAGAACCTCCTGGCTCTTTTGCTCCTCTCCCAGCTCACTGCTCTCTCCAGCGTCAGTCTCCACAGAGTGCTGTGATGCCTCCTCCTCTCTCTCCATTATAGGCCGAATTTGGTCAAATATGTGGCGGGTAATGACTACTTTTTGTTTGCCTACTTGCTGTGAAGCTCTAAAGTCTCCCTCCTTCCTCCCAAAACAGCCACACCAGACCCAGCCACGCCATCAGTCCTTCTGAGCTCCCTCTCATTCTGTCTCCACTTCTGCGCATGTCATGGTGACCCTTGACCTGATGAAGGTGTCTCTGCCCTTCTTGGGAACCACTATGCGATTGCCCCAAAGAAGGTAGTCTGCCTGTAGCGACATTTCAGCTTTGCACCGCTGGAACGGCTTTATCTCTTCCACTGGGACGCTGGACCAGCTCCCGTGAAGCACACAACTTTTGACTTGGGATAATAAGGGGTCCTGGCTCATCCAGGATTTGATCGGCCAGGCTGCGAGCTGCACCATTTCTACCCCCGTGGTGGGCAATGGCAGCCTATTGAGAGCATCGACACAGTTTTTTGTGCCTGGCCTGTGGCGGATGGCGTAGTTGTATGCGGACAACATGAGCGTCCATCTCTGGATGCGGGCCAATGTGTTGGTATTTATCCCTTTACTCTCGGAAAACAGGGATATGAGTGGCTTATGGTCAGTTTCCAATTCTAATTTTAGCCCAAACAGGTATTGATGCATTTTCTTTACCCCATAGACAGACGCTAAAGCTTCTTTCTCAATCATGCTGTAGCTCTCTCAGCCTTAGACAGACTCCTGGATGCATAAGCAACCGGTTGCAGTTTCCCAAAATCATTAGCTTGTTGCAACACACACCCGATGCCAAATGACGACTCATCACATGTTAGTACCAAACGCTTACATGGATCATACAACACAAGCAGAGCATAACAATTTTCTCGCTTTTACAAAGGCATTTTCTTGGCTTTTGCCCCAAACCCATTCATCCCCTTTTCGTAGTAAGACATGCAGTGATTTTAACAGTGTGCTGAGACCTGGTAAGAAGTTACCAAAGTAGTTCAGGCGTCCTGGAAACGACCGCAGCTTCGTCACGTTCTGTGGCCTCGGTGCATTCTCGATTGCCTCCGTCTTCGCATTGGTGAGACTGATGCCGTCCGCCGCAATCCTCCTTCCAAAGAACTCCACTTCAGGTGCCAGGAAAACGCACTTCGAGCATTTAACTTGAGCCCCACACAGTTGAGTTGACTAAGGACCTCCTCCAGGTTCTGCAGATACTCGACTGTGTTCCGACCTGTGACCAAGATGTCGTCCTGGAAGACCACGCTGTGCAGGACCAACTTCAGTAAACTTTCCATGTTTCTCTGGAATATCACCGCCGCTGATCGAATTCCAAACGGGCATCTGTTATAAATAAAAAGACCATTGTGTGTGTTGATGCAGGTGAGGCCCTTTGATGTTTCCTCCAGTTCCTGCATCATGTAGGCTGCAGTCAGATCCAGCTTCATGAATGCCTTTCCTCCCTCCAGCATTGCAAAGAGGTCATCGGCCTTTGGTAGTGGGTATTGGTCCTGCAGAGAGAAACGGTTGATACTTACTTTGTAATCGCCACAGATTCTGACAGTGCCGTCTCCCTTGAGGACAGGAACGATTGGGCTGGCCCACTCATTGAATTTGATCAGTGAAATGATGCCCTCTCGTTGCAGCCGGTCTAGCTCGATCTCTACGCTTTCTCTCATCATGTACGGTACAGCTCTCGCCTTGTGATGGATGGGTTGCGCCCCCGGAATTAGGTGGATCTTCACTTTTGCTCCTTGGAATTTCCCAATGCCTGGTTCGAACAGTGAAGGGAACTTGTTTAAGACCTGGGCACAAGAAGTGTCATCAGCGGACGATAGTGCTCGGATGTTGTCCCAGTTCCAGCGTATCTTTCCCAGCCAGCGTGCAATCATCGCCCAGTACCACCCAGAGTGGTAGCTTATGCACCGCTCCATTGTAAGAGACCTTTATAGTAGCACTGCCAATTACAGGAATCAGTTCTTTTGTTCCACAGCCCTTGCAAACATACCCTTTGAATCGGCATGAATGAAAATGAAGATCACCCCCGCAGCGCCAACAAGGTGTTAATGGCTTTGCATTCATCACCCTTGATGGTGGACTCTCAGACATCTGCAGACGTGTGTTGAGAGATTTGCTTAGTATTATCACTGGTGGCAATGAACGCCTGGGCTATCGCTATGGCCTTACTCAAGGTTGGGGTCTCTACAGTCATAAGTTTGCGAAATATGGTTTCATGGCCAATGCCAAGTATGAAAAAGTCTCTGAGCATGTCCTCCAAATGTCCTTACAATTCACAATGTCCTGCAAGACGTCTTAGCTCGACAACATAACTCGCCACTTCCTGGCCTTCAGACCTTTTGTCGGTGTAGAACCGGTACCTCGCCATCAGAACGCTTTCCTTCGGGTTCAAGTGCCCTCAGACCAGTGTGCACAAATCGGCGTACGATTTCTCTGTGGGTTTCACTGGAATGAGCAGATTCTTCATGAGGCCATATGTTGGTGTCCCAAAGATGGTGAGGAGGACCGCCCTTCGTTTGACAGCGTTCTCTTCCCCATCTAGCTCGTTGGCCACATAGCATTGGTCGGGTTGCTCCACGAAAGTTTCCCAATCACCTCCCTCCGAGAATTTCTCCAGGATGCCCACTGTTCTCTGCATCTTTGGGTTCGCTATCTGTATCTTGTCACCAGTTGTTATGTATGGAGAAAGAGTCAGATTGAAAACTGTGAGCTCAATGTAAAGTGTGACTGTAGTCTTTTATTGCAGGTCTCCAGAGTGTCTCTCCAACCTGTGAGGTCTCCTTAAATACCTGTGCTCCAAAGAGATTACGGGATCCCTTGGGACTCCAGGGGATGAGCCCTCTGGTGGCTGTACAGAGTAAATACAAGTTTACATATATAACATCAATGATCTGACAACCCTTTTTTACTGCCCACGCCGGAAATATCACCCATTTTTGGGCAATAACCACAAAAGTGGTGGTTCTAGCCCATGGACTTAGAGCTGGAAAGTGGGATTAGGCTGGATAGCCTCTTGTTGGCCAGTATAGACGCGATGAGCCAAAATGGCCTCCTTCCAAGGTGACCAAGGCTGGGAACATAACATCCAGGGGTATTCAATGTTCAGGAAGGATAGACAGAAAGGAAAAGAATGTGAGGTAGCATTGCTGGTTAAAGAAGAGATTAACACAATAGTAACGAAGGACATTAGCTTCGATAATGTGGAATCTGTATGGGTAGAGCTGCGGAACACCAAAGGGCAGAAAACGCTAATGGGAGTTGTGTACAGACCACCAAACAGTTGTAGTGAGGTTGGGGATGGCATCAAACAGGAAATTACGGAAGCATGCAATAAAGGTACAGCAGTTATCATGGGTGACTTTAATCTAAATATAGTTTGGGCTAACCAAACTGATAGCAATGCGGTGGAGGAGGATTTCCTGGAGTGTATAAGGGATGGTTTTCCAGACCAATATGTCGAGGAACCAACTAGAGAGCAGGCCATCCTAGACTGGTCTTGTGTCACGAGAGAGGATTAATTAACAATCTTGTTGTGAGAGGCCCTTTGGGGAAGAGTGACCATAATATGATAGAATTCTTCATTAAGATGGAGAGTGATACAATTAATTCAGAGACTAGGGTCCTGAACTTAAAGAAAGGTAACTACGATGGTATGAAACGTGAATTGGTTAAATAGACTGGCGAATGATACTTAAAGGGTTGACGGTGGATAGGCAATGGCAGACATTTAAAGATCACATAGATGAACTTCAAAAATTGTACATCCCTGTGTGGTGCAAGAATAAAACGGGGAAGGTGGCTCAACCGTGGCGAACAAGGGAAATTAGGAATAGTGTTAAATCCAAGGAAGAGGCATATAAATCGGCCAGAAAAAGCAACAAACCTGAGGACTGCGAGAAATTTAGAATTCAGCAGAGGAGGACAAAGGGTATAATTAGGAGGGGGAAAATAGAGTATGAGAGTAAGCTTGCTGGGAACATAAAAACTGACTACAAAAGCTTCTATAGATATGTGAAGAGAAAAAGATTAGTGAAGACAAATGTAGGTCCCTTGCAGTCAGAATCAGGTGAATTTAGAATGGGGAACAAAGAAATGGCAGACCAATTGAACAAATACTTTGGTTCTGTCTTCACTAAGGAAGACACAAATAACCTTCCGGAAATTCTAGGGGACCGCGGGTCTAGCGAGAAGGAGGAACTGAAGGAAATCCTTATTAGTCAGGAAATTGTGTTAGGGAAATTGATGGGATTGAAGGCCGATAAATCCCCAGGGCCTGATAGTCTGCATCCCAGTGTACTTAAGGAAGTGGCCCGAGAAATAGTGGATGAATTGGTGGTCATTTTCCAACATGCCATAGACGCTGGATCAGTTCCTATGGATTGGAGGGTAGCTAATGTAACCCCACTTTTTAAAAAAGGAGGGAGAGAAAACAGGGAATTATAGACCGGTTAGCCGGACATCGGGAAAATGTTGGAATCAATTATTAAAGATGTAATAGCAGGGCATTTGGAAAGCAGTGACCGGATCAGTCTAAGTCGGCATGGATTTATGAAAGGGAAATCATGCTTGACAAATCTTCTAGAATTTTTTGAGGACGTAACTAGAAGAGTGGACAAGGGAGAACCAGTGGATGTAGTGTATTTGGACTTTCAAAAGGCTTTTGACAAGGTCCCACACAAGAGATTAGTGTGTAAAATTAAAGCACATGACATTGTGGATAATGTATTGATGTGGGTAGAGAACTGGTTGGCAAACAGGAAGCAAAGAATAGGAATAAATGGGTCCTTTTCAGAATGGCAGGCAGTGACTAGTGGGTTGCCGCAAGGTTCATTGCTGGGACCCCAGCTATTGACAATATACATTCATGATTTAGACGAAGGAATTGAATGTAATATCTCCAGGTTTGCAGATGACACTGAGCTGGTTGGCAGTGTGAGCTATGAGAAGGACGCTAGGAGGCTGCAGGGTGACTTGGACAGGTTAGGTGAGTGGGCAAATGTATGGCAGATGCAGCATAATGTAGATAAATGTGAGGTTATCCACTTTGGTGGCAAAAACAGGAAGGCAGAATATTATCTGAATGGTGACAGATTAGGAAAAGGGAAGGTGCAACGAGACATGGGTGTCATGGTACATCAGTCATTGAAAGTTGGCATGCAGGTACAGCAGGCGGTGAAGAAAGCAAATGGCATGTTGGCCTTCATAGCGAGAAGAATTGAGTATAGGAGCAAGGAGGTCTTATTGCAGTTGTACAGGGCCTTGGTGAGACCACACCTTGAATATTGTGTACAGTTTTGGTCTCCTAATCTGAGGAAGGACATTCTTGCTATTGAGGGAGTGCAGCGAAACATAGAAACATAGAAAATAGGTGCAGGAGCAGGCCATTCAGCCCTTCTAGCCTGCACCGCCATTCAATGAGTTCATGGCTGAACATGAAACTTCAGTACCCCCTTCCTGCTTTCTCGCCATAACCCTTGATCCCCCGAGTAGTAAGGACTTCATCTAACTCCCTTTTGAATATATTTAGTGAATTGGCCTCAACTACTTTCTGTGGTAGAGAATTCCACAGGTTCACCACTCTCTGGGTGAAGAAGTTTCTCCTCATCTCGGTCCTAAATGGCTTACCCCTTATCCTCAGACTGTGACCCCTGGTTCTGGACTTCCCCAACATTGGGAACATTCTTCCTGCATCTAACCTGTCTAAACCCGTCAGAATTTTAAAAGTTTCTATGAGGTCCCCTCTCATTCTTCTGAACTCCAGTGAATACAAGCCCAGTTGATCCAGTCTTTCTTGATAGGTCAGTCCCGCCATCCCAGGAATCAGTCTGGTGAATCTTCGCTGCACTCCCTCAATAGCAAGAATGTCCTTCCTCAAGTTAGGAGACCAAAACTGTACACAATACTCCAGGTGTGTACACCTGGCCCTGTACAACTGTAGCAACACCTCCCTGCCCCTGTATTCAAATCCCCTCGCTATGAAGGCCAACATGCCATTTGCTTTCTTAACCGCCTGCTGTACCTGCATGCTAACCTTCAATGACTGATGTACCATGACACCCAGGTCTCGTTGCACCTCCCCTTTTCCTAATCTGTCACCATTCAGATAAAAGTCTGTCTCTGTTTTTACCACCAAAGTGGATAACCTCACATTTATCCACATTATACTTCATCTGCCATGCATTTGCCCACTCACCTAACCTATCCAAGTCACTCTGCAGCCTAATAGCATCCTCCTCGCAGCTCACACTGCCACCCAACTTAATGTCATCCGCAAATTTGGAGATACTGCATTTAATCCCCTCATCTAAATCATTAATGTACAATGTAAACAGCTGGGGCCCCAGCACAGAACCTTGCGGCACCCCACTAGTCACTGCCTGCCATTCTAAAAAGTACTCGTTTACTCCTACTCTTTGCTTCCTGTCTGACAACCAGTTCTCAATCCACGTCAGCACACTACCCCCAATCCCATGTGCTTTAACTTTGCACATTAATCTCTTGTGTGGGACCTTGTCGAAAGCCTTCTGAAGTCCAAATATACCACATCAACTGGTTCTCCTTTGTCCACTTTACTGGAAACATCCTCAAAAAATTCCAGAAGATTTGTCAAGCATGATTTCCCTTTCACAAATCCATGCTGACTTGGACCTATCATGTCACCATTTGCCAGATGCTATGACATCCTTAATAATTGATTCCATCATTTTACCCACTACTGAGGTCAGGCTGACCGGTCTATAATTCCCTGTTTTCTCTCTCCCTCATTTTTTAAAAAGTGGGGTTACATTGGCTACCCTCCACTCCATAGGAACTGATCCAGAGTCAATGGAATGTTGGAAAATGACTGTCAATGCATCCGCTATTTCCAAGGCCACCTCCTTAAGTACTCTGGGATACAGTCCATCAGGCCCTGGGGATTTATCGGCCTTCAATCCCATCAATTTCCCCAACACAAGTTCCCAACTAATAAAGATTTCCTTCAGTTCCCCCTCCTTACTAGACCCTCTGACCCCTTTTATATCCGGAAGGTTGTTTGTATCCTCCTTAGTGAATACCGAACCAAAGTACTTGTTCAATTGGTCTGCCATTTCTTTGTTCCCCGTTATGACTTCCCCTGATTCTGACTGCAGGGGACCTACATTTGTCTTTACTAACCTTTTTCTCTTTACATACCTATAGAAACTTTTGCAATCCACCTTAATGTTCCCTGCAAGCTTCTTCTCATACTTCATTTTCCCTGCCCTAATCAAACCCTTTGTCCTCCTTTGCTGAGTTCTAAATTTCTCTCAGTCCCCAGGTTCGCTGCTATTTCTGGCCAATTTGTATGCCACTTCCTTGGCTTTAATACTATCCCTGATTTCCCTAGATAGCCATGGTTGAGCCACCTTCCCTTTTTTATTTTTACGCCAGACAGGAATTGTTGTAATTCATCCATGCGGTCTCTAAATGTCTGCCATTGCCCATCCACAGTCAACCCCCTAAGTATCATTCGCCAATCTATCCTAGCCAATTCACGCCTCATACCTTCAAAGTTACCCTTCTTTAAGTTCTGGATCATGGTCTGTGAATTTACTGTTTCATTCTCCATCCTAATGCAGAATTCCACCATATTATGGTCACTCTTCCCCAAGGGGCCTCGCACAATGAGATTGCTAATTAATCCTCTCCCATTACACAACACCCAGTCTAAGATGGCCTCCCCCCTAGTTGGTTCCTCAACATATTGGTCTAGAAAACCATCCCTTATGCACTCCAGGAAATCCTCCTCCACCGTATTGCTTCCAGTTTGGCTAGCCCAATCTATGTGCATATTAAAGTCACTCATTATAACTGCTACACCTTTATTGCATGCACCCCTAATTTCCTGTTTGATGCCCTCCCCAACATCCCTATTACTGTTTGGAGGTCTGTACACAACTCCTACTAACGTTTTTTGCCCTTTGGTGTTCTGCAGCTCTACCCATATAGATTCCACATCATCCAAGCTAATGTCTTTCCTAACTATTGCATTAATCTCCTCTTTAACCAACACTGCTACCCCAGCTCCTTTTCCTTTTATTCTATCCTTCCTGAATGTTGAATACCCCTGAATGTTGAGTTCCCAGCCCTGATCATCCTGGAGCCACATCTCCGTAATCCCAATCACATCATATTTATTAACATCTATTTGCACAATTAATTCATCCACCTTATTGTGGATACTCCTTGCATTAAGACACAAAGCCTTCAGGTTCACCAGACTGATTTCCGGGATGGCAGGACTGACCTATGAAGAAAGACTGGATCAACTAGGGCTATATTCTGGACAGGTTAGATGCAGGAAGAATGTTCCCGATGTTGGGGAAGTTCAGAACCAAGGGTCACAGTCTAAGGATAAGGGGTAAGCAATTTAGGACCGAGATGAGGAGAAACTTCTTCATTCAGCGAATTGTGAACCTGTGGAATTCTCTACCACAGAAAGTTGTTGCGGCCAGTTCGTTAGATAGATTCAAAAGGGAGTTAGATGTGGCCCTTACGGCTAAAGGGATCTGGGGGTATAGAAAGAATGCAGGAATAGGGTACTGAAGTTGCATGATCAGCCATGATCATATTGAATGGTGGTGCAGGCTCGAAGGACCACATGGCCTACTCCTGCACCTATTTTATATGTTTCTATGTTTTTATGTTTCTGTGCTGCAAACTTCTATGATTCTAGACACCCAGGTCCCTCTAACACCAACATTTCCCAATCTCTTACCATTTAAAACATACTCTGCCTTTCTGTTTTTCCTACCAAAGTGGATAACTTTACATTTCTTCACCTTGTATTCCATTTGCTATGTTCTTGTCCACTCACTTAGTCTGTCTATATCCCCTTGAAGCCTCTTTGCATCTTCCTCACATTCCCACCTAGTTTTGTATCATCAGCAAACTTGGAGAAATTACATTTGGTCCCCTCATCCAAATTATTGATCTAGATTGTGAATAGCTGAGGCCCAAGCTCTGATCCCCACTATTTACAGCCGGCCAACCCAAAAATGACACGTTTATTCCTAATTTCTGTTTTCTGTCCGTTAACCAATCCTCAATCCATGCCAGTATATTACCCCCCATCTCATGAGTCCTAATTTGTTTACTAACCTCTTGCCTGGTACCTTATTGAATGCCTTCTGAAAACCCAAATACACCACATCCACTGGCTCCCCCTTATCTATTCTGCTAGTTACAACCTCAAAAAACTAACATATTCGTCAAACATGATTTCCCTTTCATAAATCCGTGTTGACTCTGCCCAATCCTATTATTATTTCTCAAGTGCCATGTTACCACATCCTTAATAATAAATTCTAGCATTTTCCATACCACTGATGTCAAGTTAACTGGGCTGTAGTTCCTGATTTTCTCTCTCGCTCCTCTCTTAAATAGTGGGGTTGCATTTGCTATCTTCTAATCCGTGGAAACTTTTCTAGAATCTATGGAATTTTGGAAGGTGACAACCAAGACATCCACTATCTCTATAACTACCTCTTTCAAAACCCTAGGACGGAGGCCATCAAGACTAGGGGAATTAACGAGCCTGAAATCCCAGTTCTGGTCTTCCCGTGGGTGTTCACCGGTAAATAAGAAAAAAGAAGCGCACTTACCTGTTGCTCCTCTGCACTCCAGTGATCTCAGTCTGAGGCCTTCTCTTCCCGCGCTTCGCAGTGCGTTCATGTCTTCGAGATGCGGAGGGAGAAGCTGGGGTCACATGGCATTGCACATGGCACAGTACTCTCATTCATAATAATGGGAACTCCGTAAGTCGGAGTTCTCATTATTATAAATAAAACCCCCCTCCCCCCGCCAAACACCCAAACACAAGCATAATTTTTTTTTTTAAAAGACCTCACATATTTAACATAAATTTAAATTAAAGTTAATGAAATGTGTTAAAATTAGGGTTTAAAATATACTTACCTTTAATGTAAAAATGTGTTTTAAAATTTTATTTTTATATGTTTTTTATATGTTTTAAAGCTCTTATGCTGGTAAACTTGGCTATGCGCCTGCTTTTACCAGGTGCAAGAGTTTGAAAGACATTCGCTGGGCAAGAGATAGGCAAATAGCCCAATCTCGCCCGTGCGGATGTCCTTCTCCCAAAGCTGCAGAATATCTTATCAAGCTAAAACTTGACAGATCGGAACAGCATTGCGCGCCAAAAAACGGCTTTTGCGATGCCTTCCCAGGTCTGTACACACTCCGTTCGGATCCGGGAAGCCGCAATTTCTGGGCCAATGGCTTTCAGTCCCATTACTTTCTCCAGTATTATTTTTTTACGAATATTAATTCCTTTCAGTTCCTCATTCTCGTTAGACCCCTGGTTCTCCATTATTTCCAGGATGTTTTTTTGTATCTTCTTCTGTGAAGACTGACAGGAAGTATTTGTTTAATTTCTCTGCCATTTCCTTATTCCCCATTATAATTTCTTCTGTCTCAGCCACATTAACTTTTGCTAATCTTTTCCTTTTTACATACTTATAGACGGTTTTACAATCTTTTTTTATGCCTCTCGCTAGTTTACTCTCATTTTATTTTACCTTTCTTTATCAATTTCTTCATGCTCATTTGCTGAATTCTAAAACCGACCCAATCTTCAGGCTTACTGCACTTTTTGGCAACATTATAAGCCTCTTCCTTTGATCTAGTATAATTGTTAACTTCTCTTGTTAGTCATGGTTGGACCACTTTTCCTGTGAGGTTTTTGTGCCTTATAGCAAAGACAAATAGAGCTTGATTTTTCCGACCGAGGCGGGCGATGTCCGAGGCGGGCTGTAACCTGCTCCTGGCTCCATGTCAGCTTCCCCCACGACTATTTAAAAAAGGAGACAGACAAAAAGCAGGAAATTATAGACTAGTTAGCCTAACATCCGTTGTTGGGAAAATGCTGGAGTCCTTTATTAAGGAAGCAGTAGCGAGACGTTTGGAAAAGCATGATTCAATCAAGCAGAACCAGCATGGTTTGATGAAAGAGAAATCACGTTTGACAAATTTGCTGGAGTTCTTTGACGATGTAACGAGCAAGGTGAATAAGGGGGAATCAGTGGATGTGGTGTATTTGGATTTCCAGAAGGCATTCGATAAGGTGCCACATAAGAGGTTATTGCACAAGATAAAAGTGCACGGGGTTGGGGGTAATATGTTAGCATGGATAGAGGATTGGTTAACAAACAGAAAACAGAGAGTCAGGATAAATGGGTCATTTTCCGGTTGGCAAATAGTGACTAGTGGGGTGCCGGAGGGATCGGTGCTGGGTCTTCAACTATTTACAATCTATATTAATGACTTGGATGAAGGGACCAAGTGTAAAGTAGCCAAGTTTGCTTATGATAGAATGAGGCGATTAAATGTAGTATCTCCAAATTTGCGGATGACACTAAGTTGGGTGGCAGTGTGAGCTGCGAGGAGGATGCTATGAGGCTGCAGAGTGACTTGGATAGGTTAGGTGAGTGGGCAAATGCATGGCAGATGAAGTATAATGTGAATAAATGTGAGGTTATCCACTTTGGTGGTAAAAACAGAGAGACAGACTATTATCTGAATGGTGACAGATTAGGAAAAGGGGAGGTGCAATGAGACCTGGTTGTCATGGTACATCAGTCATTGAAGGTTGGCATGCAGGTACAGCAGGCGGTTAAGAAAGCAAGTAGCATGTTGGCCTTCATAGCGAGGGGATTTGAGTACAGGGGCAGGGAGGTGTTGCTACAGTTGTACAGAGCCTTGGTGAGGCCACACCTGGAGTATTGTGTACAGTTTTGGTCTCCTAACGTGTGAACGGACATTCTTGCTATTGAGGGAGTGCAGCGAAGGTTCACCAGACTGATTCCCGGGATGGCGGGACTGACATATCAAGAAAGACTGGATCAACTGAGCTCGTATTCACTGGAGTTCAGAAGAATGAGAGGGGATCTCATAGAAATGTTTAAAATTCTGACGGATTTAGACAGGTTAGATGCAGGAAGAATGTTCCCAATGTTGGGGAAGTCCAGAACCAGGGGTCACAGTCTAAGGATAAGGGGTAAGCCATTTAGGACCGAGATGAGGAGAAACTTCTTCACCCAGAGAGTGGTGAACCTGTGGAATTCTCTACCACAGAAAGTTGTTGAGGCCAATTCACTAAATATATTCAAAAAGGAGTTAGATGTAGTCCTTACTACTAGGGGAATCAAGGGGTATGGTGAGAAAGCAGGAATGGGGTACTGAAGTTGCATGTTCAGCCATGAACTCATTGAATGGCGGTGCAGGCTCGAAGGGCCGAATGGCCTACTCTTGCACCTATTTTCTATGATTCTATGTTTCTGTGGGTGAGAAAGCAAATTGTGAGGAGGACATAATAAATCTGCAAAGGGATATAGACAGGCGAAGTGAGTGGGCAAAAATTTGGCAGATGGAGTATAATGTGGGAAAATGTGAGGTTATCCACTTTGGCAGAAATAATAGAAAAGCAAATTATAATTTAAATGGAAAAAATTGCAAAGTGCTGTTGTACCGAGAGACTTGGGGGTCCTTGTGCATGAAACACAAAAAGTTAGAATGCAGGTACAGCAAGTAATCAAGAAGGCAAATGAAATGTTGGCCTTTATTGCAAGGGGGATAGAGTATAAAATTATAACTCCTGTTACAACTGTACAAGTTATTGGTGAGGCCACACCTGGAGTACGGCGTACAATTTTGGTCTCCGTATTTAAGGAAGGATATACTTGCTTCGGAGGCTGTTCAGAGAAGGTTCACTCGATTGATTCCGGAGATGAGGGGGTTGACTTATGACAATAGGTTGAGTAGGTTGGGTCTACACACATTGGAGTTCAGAAGAATGAGAGGTGATCTTATTGAAACTTATAAGATAATGGGCCCAAGTTTCCACATGATTCGCGCCTGATTTTTAGGAGCAACTGGTGGAGAACGGACTATTTTAGAAATCGCAATTCTCCACATTTTTTTTTCTGCAGTTCCAGTCAGGTAGAACAGTTCTACTTTAGAACAGAATTTTTTCTTCAAAAGGGGGCGTGTCCGGCCACTGACGCCTGATTTGAAAGTTTCCACAGTGAAAATGTACTCCAAACTAAAGTAGAATGGAGCCAGTGAAGATTTTTGTAGAATTGAAAAAACCTGTTCTACACATTAAAAAATCAGGCGCAGGTTACAAATTAGGCGTCCAGAACGAGGTGGGGGGGAGGGGGGGGGGAAGGGAACTCATTAAATTCGACAATAAATCCTTAGTTATACTTATACAAATATTATACAAATAAATCCAACCTGAATAAACATTTATAAGCAAAGAAAAGATTAAATAAACCATCTTCCTACCTGTGTGAAAGTGCTTCAGGCAGCTCAGCGATGTTCCCGCGAACGGGAGGGGGGGGAGGGGCAGGCAGTAACGAGGCAGCAAACAGCTTTCCACTTGAGGTGGAAGCCTTAGTCAACTCAGCAATGTTCCCGCGAACGGGGGAGGGGGAGGGAGGGAGAGAGAGGGAGGGGCAGGCAGGCAGCCAAAGATACAGCAGCAGGCTTCGAGCTGTGAGGGGGACTGAGGCCATTTAGACAGGGAGAGGCAGCCACATCGACAGTTTTATATTTACATTTGCAGAATGGGTGCTGCATTGTCAACACCACATATTATGCAATGGTTCGCCATCAATTCACTGCATAGGAGAGAATTGATTCGAGCTTACCGCAACAGGAACGTCGAAGCCCGTAGGTTGATGGGCAGGAGACCTTACCCACATCGACAATATCGAACCAGGCGCTCGTACCTGGACATGAGCGAGGCTGATTGTGTGAAAAGGCTGCGTTTTCGCAGAGAAGTTGTCACTGAGATCTGTGATATGGTGAGAGCAGATTTGCAGCCCAGAAGCAGAAGGACAACTGCCTTGTCTGTTGAAGTGAAGGTAACAGCCTCGGGATCGTTTCAGGCTACAACTGGAGATGTGTGTGCCATCTCTCAACGTGCAATACATGCCTGCGTTTACCAGGTCACGGCTGCACTTTATGCGCGAAGGAATGACTTCATCAATTTCCCAATGACCGCACAAGCGATCCATGAGAGGGCTATGGGCTTCTTCAGGATTGCCGGCTTCCCAAAGGTACAGGGCTGCATTGATTATACCCACATAGCCTTGCGAGCACCCGTGGAGGATTCTGAGCAGTACCGAAATAGGAAAGGTTTCCACTCTGCAGCTCGTGTGTGACAACAAGCAGCGCATCATGTCAGTCGATGCGAGATACCCTGGCAGCACCCACGATGCGTTCATCCTACGTGACAGCGTTCTATCTGACATGTTTGAGCAGCAGCCAGAAGGGCAGAGCTGGTTACTGGGAGACAAAGGGTACGGCCTGACCACCTGGCTCATGACACCTCTACACGTGACACGGACAGAAGCTAACCATCAATACATAATGGCGCACATTGCGATGCGCAGCATCATTGAGAGGACCATTGGCATATTGAAACAGCGATTCCGATGCCTGGACCATTCTGGAGGACAGTTGCAATACTCTCCTGAGATGGTCGGTCACTTCACTGTTGTGTGCTGCATGCTTCATAACTTAGCCATCATGAGGCAGCAGGAGCTGGTAGTGGAACCCGAAGACCGACGTGAGGGTCCAGTGCATGATGATAGTATTACGGAAGACCAGGATGTGGATGATAACGACAATCAGAAAAGCATGCAAGTGCCTGATGCCGGAGCACGAGGTCGGAGGAGGGCCGTCCATTGTGCCCCTTTAATGATTGCTCGAGCCTTGCGCCAGCAGCTCATCCGTGAACGCTTCAACTACTGATGCCTGAGGGCTCTGCGACCACTTTTGCATATGGACATGTTTATTCTTTGCAGTTGTTCCTACGTTGTGTTGTGTTAATGGAACATGAAACAGTTTTAATGAAAAAATATTTTATTGAAAAGTTAACGTCACTCTAATAAAATATTTGTTGTATCAAACTATACTTTTTAATATGACTCTTGAAGATCACTTAAAAACTTTAAGATCACTTATAAACTTGTAAAGTTACAAAAGTAACAAAACACTTTCTATGTGAAAAATTTTACACTCTAAGATCACTTAAACTTCAAGATCACTTTTTAGATGCAAAATTAAATAATTTACAGAATGTGCGAGCATTTACACTATAAGATCACTTGAAAACCCTGAGATCACTTATAAGTTGTAAAGTTACAAAACTTACAAAACAATTTCAATTTGAAAAATCTTACACTCTGAAGAACACTTAAACTTCAGGATCACTTTTTAGGTGCAAAATTAAATAAGATACAAAAAAATTTGAGAGCATTTACACTATAAGATCACTTAAAAACCATAAGATCCCTTATAAGTTGTAACGTAACAAAACTTACAAAATAATTTCAATTTGAAAAATGGTACTGCAGCTACATCAAGAACAAGAACAAAAGCAGCAAAGAAAGGCTGCAACCATGTCTCATCCACATCTCAGTGAACGTTCACTTCCTCATGGGAGTGTCATTTGATTGGCTGGGCTGTGTGCCCTTATTGCAGCAGTTACCTCAACCAGGCCCTCCCTGACGGCCTGTGCCGACACTTGCATGCCCTCCCTGACGGCCTGTGCCGACACTTGCATGCCCTCCCTGATGACCTGAGCCGTCGATTGCACTCCCTCAGACATTCCCTCCCTAAGTTCCCATGTCATTACTGCTATTTCTCCTGTCAGGCCCGTCAACTCTTCACCTACTGCATTGACGCCACCGATGAGTGATCGGGTAAGCTCATTGGTCTCCATACCCAATGCCACAACCTGAGCCGCATCTGTTGCACGCTGCATCTCAGGAGAGCGTGTCTCCAATCTCCTTCTCCTCTGCCTGGGTCTGCCTCGTGGCATCACTACACTGGGAGGCGTGGGCACGGACGGTGGGATGCTCGGTGTTGCAAGCAGCACCACTACACAGGGAGGCGCAGGCTGGGACTGTGGGACGCTCTGTGTTCCAGACGGCTGAACTGGAGGGAGAGGCTCGGGCTGGAATGGTGGGATGCTCTGTGTTGCAGACGGCAGCACTCGAGTGCGAGCCTTGGGCTGGAATGTTGGACGAATGGGTGTAAAATGCTCGATGATATCAGCAGCAACACTGGGACCCGAAGCGTCGGAATCAAAACCATAGTAGGTGGAACCAGAACCTATGCGAGAGGGAGGCGCAGGCTGGGACGGTAGTGCACTGACTGTAGAATGCTGCATTATACCAGCAGCACCACTGGGACCCGCAACATCGGAAGCGAAAGCATGGAAGATGGGACCAAGACCTATGCTAGGGGTTGAAACTCTGATGCCCCTTGATGGGGGCTCATAAACATTAAATTGGAAGCTCCCCCCTGCAGACATTTCAGTCATCGCTGCCATCATCCAGTCTGGATCGTCCGCAGCTGGTTGTACTGGTCCTTGTTCTGTACCCTCAGGATCCTCAGGGTTGGCAGCAGCAGCATCATCATCGTCATCATCATCATCATCATGTTCTGCAAAATACATCAGAACAGTCAAATGCTTAACAGCAAGGGAGGGGGCCGAGTGGGTGGCATGAGTACTCTCACACATAGCAGGCCAGGCAGCAGGTTGATTTAAAGGGCCACGATGCATTTTCAGGACTTACCCTCTTCCTCGCGTGTGGACCCAGCTTGTGCTGTACTGATTGCTTTACTCCATGTCCGACTCATCATAGCAGCTACCCTCTGTTCCAAGGGTGGCAGTGGATGCAGATTGGGCACGCCTCCTCCTGTTCGAGTTGCTTCCCTTTTGTTGTGGGCCAATTTCTTCTGCAAAGAGTAAAATATAACTTTTTACAGAGTGTGTCAGTCTGCAAGGTGGGACATACAGATAGCCAGGTTACAATTACAATTAAATTAAAAATGGGAAATATTACTTACACTAACTACTTGACCAAGGTCGTGCCATTTCTTTTTACACTGACTTCCAGATCTCCTGGTATGCACCACTGCGCAGTAATCTTCTGCAACTTGGTTCCAGCGTTTCTTCATTTCTTTTGGTGGCACTTTTATGCGACCTCTGTTGCTGGTATCTAGCTCCTGCCATCTCTGCTCAATTACATTCACTAATATCTCAACTTCCTCATGCAAGAAATTATTTTTACTTGGTAGAGGTTGATCCATTGCAAAGTTGAATTGGCACTTTTTTTTCTCCAAACACAGTCCTTAATTTGCAGGCACAGGTACTGCAAGTTTAGCAGTGAAAAGCTGAACTCACTGATTTCAGCAGGTGATTTCTTCAGCAGTGCTGCTAAAAGCATTCCCTCACACACAGAAATATCAATAAAATTAAAATACAAGCCTTTGCAGGGGTCCAAGAACAAATCTTCACGTTTTCTGCAGCACTTTCTAAAATGGCCGAGTGCCAATGTTTTTTTCACACTGCGCGTGCGCGAACGCTCCAACGCGCACGCGCAGCGTTGCGGGCAGGGAAAACAACTAATTTAAATAGTACCCGCCCCCTCCCACTTACAAAATCGGCGCGAGTGTAGGCTCCGCCCCCCTGCATGCCGCGCCAGGCAGACAAGGAGCTACAGAACGCTCGAGAATCGCGAATTTTTTTTTAGGCGCCGTTTTAGGCGTGAAAAACGGGCGCCCAGCTCGGAGGGGCGCCCGTTTTTTTTCTTGTGGAAACTTGGGCCCAATGAGGGGGCTCAACAAGGGTGGATGCAGAGAGGATATTTCCACTCACAGGGGAAACTAAAACTAAAAAATTATTAGAATAAGGGGCCGCCCATTTAAAACTGAGATGAGGAGAAATTTCTTCTCTCAGAGGGTTGTAAATCTATAGAATTCTCTGCCCCAGAGAGCTGTTTATACTTAAGGCGGAGATAGACAGATTTTTGAGCAATAAGGGAGCAAAGGGTTATGGGGAGCGGGCATGGAAGTGGAGCTGAGTCCATGATCAGATCAGCCATGATCTTATTGAATGACGGAGCAGGCTCGAGGAGCCAAATGGCCTACTCCTGCTCCTCTTTCTTATGTTCTTTTCCCTAGATTGGGCTTGTTAAACCCACCCTGTGAGGTACCCGGCCAACTAAAAGGAAACAGGTCTGATGATGTCATTTGATAACTTGTCATCAGCTGGTTTCTTTAAAGGGACCATGCCCACATACATTTTGACAGTTGTGCTATCAGTGTTCTGCAGCACTGAGCTGCTACAAACACTGGCAAACACTGCACAGAGGTGCACAGCTGAACCCAGGCTCTCCCATGACTCCCTCCATATTCTTATGGATGGAGTCACAGCACGCAGGGAGGTTCTCTTCCCTTCCCATGGGCAGAAGAGACCTCCCCTGGACACCAACGCTTCCTGATTGCACATTGTAGAGGAAGGCACAAGTAGGAATGTCATCAGGAGGACCTGGCTGCAGTGGCGCAAACCTTTCAATGATCTCAGTAGATCAGGAAATGTTACAGCAAAGCCACACTCAATCTCATCCTGCTGTGCCACTCATCACATCCCCATCACTCTGCATTCCCTACCCTACTCCTGCACATCCTTCCTCACCAATGTACCTTGCATCTCCACTCATCCCTCTCTATCTATATTTTCACTAGCCATCCCTCACACTCATCCTCATCCTTGTCCAATCATACCAACTAATAACACACAAGGGTAGGCACTTGGATGTTGTCACCAATGTTCATGTAAAGTTTCTGCTAATGTATTGTCAAACATTGAAACCTTTATTTTCAACACTTTGCTCTCTTGGCCAGATCTGTGTGCACCTTTGGAAGTGGCTGAGTTACAGTGAATGGTAAGACATAACGGTACCCACCGCCCCCCCCC
Source organism: Pristiophorus japonicus (assembly GCF_044704955.1). Lineage (NCBI taxonomy): Eukaryota > Metazoa > Chordata > Chondrichthyes > Pristiophoridae > Pristiophorus > Pristiophorus japonicus. The sequence goes on along the minus strand of NC_091983.1, from coordinate 74,565,493 downwards.
CCCCTGACCTCCCACCCCCCCACCCCTGCCCCGCATTGGTGATGAATGTTAAAGAAATGGCTCAGGCATTGTAGGGATGCTTTATGGTGTTGGTGTGGTGTGGTGCCAACTTGGCGCGTCATGTGGCAAACAGGGTGTACAGCGTCAAGTGATGTAAATGTAGCCATGGTGGGGCCATCACTGGCATCCCAGGCAGCATTGTGGTCGGGTGCTGATGTCCTGTGTCCTGTGCAGCATCAGGGCATTGCTGAGAAGGTTGGTGTTGTTCTGGGTGCTGCTGGTGTGCCTGGTGATGGTGGTCTGCCTGGTGATGTTGGTGTTGGGGCTGATAGTGGTGGGATTCTGAGGACCAAGGTGAGATTTTTTCAAGGGGACCGGTGCTGATGGAATAGATGGCAGCTGAAGTTGAGATGACAGAAGCAATCCGTCAATGACAGAGGCGGTAGGTTGGTCCAAGGAGGTGACACTGGATAGAGACTTCACTGCAAACTCTTCAAACCTCCATAAAGCTGAAAAGTGTATTTCAAATCCTGAAAGGCTCCAGCTTCTAAGATTAGAAATTGAACAGCTGTGAAATGGTAGCTTTTAAGAACGTAAGAAATAGGAGCAGGAGTATGCCATTTGACGATATATTTCCCCTCGAGCCTGCTCCGCCATTTAATAAGATCATGGCTGATCTGATCTTGGGCTCAGCTCCACTTCCCTGCCTGCTCCCCATAACCCTTCACTCCCTTATCGTTCAAAAATCTGTCTACCTTCGACAATGACCCAGCCTCCACAGCTCTGTGGGGCAGAGAAATCCACAGATTTACAACCCTCTGAGACAAGAAATTTCTCTTCATCTCACTTTTAAATGGGCGAACCCTTATTCTTAAACTCTGCCCCCTAGTTCTAGATTCCCCCATGAGTGAAAACATCCTCTCTGCATCTACCTTGTCAAGCCCTCTTAGTTTCAATAAGAACACTTCTAATTCTTCTAAATTCCAATGAGTATATGCCCAACCTGTTCAAACTTTCTTCATAAATTTTTAAACCACTTCTGCAGCTGTCAACATGTCAAACCAGTCCAGACACACTTACGTGACATGTTCCCCAATGGACAGGAACCTCGTAAAAAACTTGGTAAAATGGTTAGGGCCTGGAAAAATGCTGCTTAAATAGCTTTAAGCAGCGTCTTAACTACTTTAAGTGCCTGATATGCCGCTTAGTGCTGGAGCTGCAATCCGCAGATAGAGCTGGCACTTGGGAAATTCACAAGATGACGGGTTCAGTGCGAACTTCTGCCCCGCTGTCAATCACGGCCATTTTGACAGCGGGCCCATCTCCAAACTCGCACTTGAAGGGCTGGTAAGATTTTGGCCATAATCTCACAGCACCTGTGGAAACAGCTTTTTACTTCAACTCCAGTTAAATGTATACTCAGAATGCACAGATATAGAATCATATAGCATCATAGAATAGTACAGCACAGAAAGAGGCCATTCGGGCCATCAAGTCTGTATGGGCTCCTTTGAAGAGCAATACAGTTGGTCCCACTCCCCCACTCTTTCTGCATATCCCTGCAATTTTTTTTCTCTTTCAAGTTTTTATCCAATTCCTTTTTGAAGGCTATTATTAGATCTGCACCCACTCTCGTTTCAGGCAGTGCATTCCAAATCCTAACCACATGCTGCTAATCACCTTAAATCACCATTGGAAATAGTTTGGGGGCAAAATTGCCCTGCGCTGGGTTAGGGACACATAATTTGAATTATTAGGTTTTGATACCGGCCAGCGGCAGGAGTCCTGGAATTGGGCACTTGAAGCTGGCACTCTCGGGAAGCTCTTGGGGCTGGAGGGAACGGGTAGCGTTACGCTGTGTGTCTCTGTTAAAAGGGAGAGATGCTGCGAAGCTTAAGACCGGCTCGATGGTACCCACTGGGCCACCAGGGAGCGTTTCAGCCGGGCTAGTGGCCCGGCACCCAAGAGGGAGTGCCGGGCTGCCTGTTGGTGGCTCGGTCGAACCACTGGCCGCCATTGGCAGGCCAACTCCAGAGTCGGACGACAATTAAATTAAGATGGCAACCATGTTACTAGAACCTCCCCTTTAAGGGAGGCAGCGCCTGGTGCCGACCGTGATCCCACAGGGCAATTTTCCCCGCAGGGTGCAAAGGGGTCGGCGCAGGGGAATAAGGGGTCGCCGCGCACGGTGATGACATCATCGGCGTGTACGCCGCCATCCAGGGCGGCAACTATGGATCATGGCGCTAAACCATTTACGCTCGCGACATCTCGGGGGTAATTCCAGCCGGGTCGCTTCCGCCACCTGCCCTGGGCGCAAACCACTTATTGCCCCATTAGTGCCAGCGAGGAGCTAACACGCCTTGCGCAAAGGGGCAAATTCAGCCCCTTTATCTTTATTTACTCTATCTAAACCCTTCATGATTTTGAATATCTCTATCAAATCTCCTCTTAGCTATCAATGCTCTAAGGAGAACAACCCCAGCATCTCTAGTCTATCCATGTAATTGTAATCCCTCATCCCTGGAACCATTTTATTAAATCTCTTCTGTACCCTCTCCAAAGCCTTCTCGTCCTTCCTAAGATGTGGTGCCCAGAATTGGACACAATGCTCCAGCTGGGGCCGAACTAGTGTTTTATACTGGTGTAGCATAACTTCCTGGCTTTTGTACACGATGCCTCTATTTATTAAGCCCAAGATCCCATATATTTTATTAACTGCTTTATTAACCTGTCCTGCCACCTTCAAAGATTTGTGCACAAACACCCTCAGGTCATGTGTCCGCGGCATAACTAAAACCGCCTATTTCCACTTCCTCAACATTGCCCGTCTCCGCCCCTGCCTCATCTGCTGCTGAAACCCTCAGCCATGCCTTTGTTACCTCTAGACTTGACTACTCCAACATGATCTTGGCAGGCCTCCCATATTCTACCCTACGTAAACTTGAGGTCATCCAAAACTCGGCTGCCCATGTCCAAACTGTTCATCCATCATCCCTGTGCTCGCTGGCCTACATTGGCACCTGGTTAAGCAACGCCTCAATTTCAAAATTCTCATAATTGTTTACAAATCCCTCCATGGTCTCACATCTCCCTATCTCTGTAATCTCCTTCAGCCCCACAACCGCTCTCCCCCCTCCCCCCGCCCCCCGAGATATCTACTCTCCCCAAATTCTGCCTTCTTGAGCATCCCTGATTATAATCGTGCACTCAGCAATGGCCGTGCCTTCAGGTACCTCTGCCCTAACTCTGGAATTCCCTCCCTCAACCTCTCCAACTCTCTACCTCTCATTCCTCCTTTAAGACACTCCTTAAAACCTACCTCTTTGACTAAGCTTTTGGTCATCTGCCGTAATTATTTTTATGTGGCTCGCTGTCAAATGTTTGTCTTATACTATTCCGATGAAGTGCCTTGGGACTTTTTAGTATGTTAAAGGCACTATATAAATAAAAGTTGTTGTTGCTGTCTCTTTCTTCTAGCACCCCCTTTAAAATTGTACCATTTAATACATAGGGCCCAAATTTGCCCAGGAGTTGCTCGTTTTTTTGGAGCAACTTGATTTTTCTGGAGTATCTTATAAATCTCCATTTTGCACATTCAATTTGTGCCAATGTAAGTGAATCCGTTAGGATTTTTTTTTAGTTTCATTTTTTTTTTCAAAAGGGGGCGTTACCAGCCACCTACGCCCGTTTTGACCATTTAAGCCAGTTTGGACTGCTTATAGTTGCTCCAAACTAACTTAGGCCAGCGTATGTGGCCACTTGTGGCCGCACAGAAAACTCTTGTGGAGAGTTAAGAAATCAGCGTAGGTAGTCAGAGATAGGGAGGGGAAGGGAAGAGGAGAGGACCTTGCAAAGCACTAAACACCTTCACAACAATATTCAAGAAGCATAAAAATCATCAACAATAAATAAAAAAATAAAACATAGAAACATAGAAAATAGGTGCAGGAGCAGGCCTTTCGGCCCTTCGAGCCTGCACCACCATTCAATAAGATCATGGCTGATCATTCCCTCAGTACCCCTTTCCTGCTTTCTCTCCATACCCCTTGGTCCCCTTAGCCGTAAGGGCCATATTGAATATATCCAATGAACTGGCATCAACAACTCTCTGCGGCAGGGAATTCCACAGGTTAACAACTCTCTGAGTGAAGAAGTTTCTCCTCATCTCAGTCCTAAATGGTCTACCCCTTATCATGAGACTGTGTCCCCTGGTTATGGACTTCATGAAACATCGGGAACATTCTACCCGCATCTAACCTGTCCCGTCCCGTCAGAATCTTAAATGTTTCTATGAGATCCCCTTTCATCCTTCTAAACTCCAGTGTATAAAGGCCCAGTCGATCCAGTCGCTCCTCATATGACAGTCCTGCCATCCCAGGAATGAGTCTGGTGAACCTTCGCTGCACTCCCTCAATAGCAAGAACGTCCCTCCTCAGATTAGGAGACCAAAACTGAACACAATATTCCAGGTGAGGCCTCACCAAGGCCGTGTACAACTGCAGTAAGATCTTCCTGCTCCTATACTCAAATCCCCTGGCTATGAAGGCCAACATATCATTTTCCTTCTTCACCGCCTGCTGTACCTGTATGCCAACTTTCAAAGACTGATGTACCATGACACCCAGGGCTCGTTGCACCTCCCCTTTTCCTATTCTGCCGCCATTCAGATAATATTCTGTCTTTGTGTTTTTGCCCGCAAAGTGGATAACCTCACATTTATCCACATTATACTGCATCTGCCATTCATTTGCCATGCATTTGCCCATTCACCTAACCTGCAGCCTCCTAGCGTACCCCTCACAGCTCACACCGCCACCCAGTTTAGTGTCATCTGCAAACTTGGAGATATTATACTCAATTCCTTCATCCAAATCATTGATGTATATTGTAAAGAACTGGGGTCCCAGCACTGAGCCCTGCGGCACTCCACTAGTCACTGCCTGCCATTCTGAAAAGGACCCGTTTATCTCTGTTTCCTGTCTGCCAACCAGTCCTCTATCCACGTCAGTATATTACCCCCAATACCATGTGCTTTGATTTTGCACACCAATCTCTTGTGTGGGACCTTGTCAAAAGCCTTTTGGTTCTCCCTTGTCCATTCTACAAGTTACATCCTCAAAAAATTCTGGAAGATTTGTCAAGCATGATTTCCCCTTCATAAATCCATGCTGACTTGGACCGATCCTGTCACTACTTTCCAAATGCGCTGCCACTTCATCCTTAATAATTGATTCCAACATTTTCCCCACTACTGATGTCAGGCTAACCGGTCTATAATTACCCGCTTTCTCTCTCCCTCCCTTTTTTAAAAAGTGGTGTTACATTAGCTACCCTCCAGTCCATAGGAACTGATCCAGAGTCGATAGACTGTTGGAAAATGATCACCAATGCATCCACTATTTCTAGGGTCACTTCCTTAAGTACTCTGGGATGCAGACGATCAGGCCCCGGGGATTTATCGGCCTTCAATCCCATCAATTTCCCTAACACAAATTCCCACCCAATAAGGATATCCTTCAGTTCCTCCTTCTCACTAGACCCTCGGTCCCCTAGTACATCCTGAAGGTTATTTGTGTCTTCCTTCGTGAAGACAGAACCAAAGTATTTGTTCAATTGGTCTGCCATTTCTTTGTTCCCCATTATAAATTCACCTGAATCCGACTGCAAGGGACCTACGTTTGTTTTCACTAATCTTCTTCTCTTCACATATCTATAGAAGCTTTTGCAGTCAGTTTTTATGTTCCCGGCAAGCTTCTTCTCGTACTCTATTTTCCCCCTCTTAATTAAACTCTTTGTCCTCCTCTGCTGAATTCTAAATTTCTCCCAGTCCTCAGGTTTATTGCTTTTTCTGGCCAATTTATATGCCTCTTCCTTGAATTTAACACTATCCTTAATTTCCCTTGTTAGCCACAGTTGAGCCATCATCCCCGTTTTATTTTTACTCCAGACAGGGATGTACAATTGCTGAAGTTCATCCATGTGATCTTTAAATGTTTGCCATTGCCTTTCTTCATAACTCGGCCCGGGAAGTCAGCGGGCCGGCCGGTGCGAGAGGCCACTCGGCCGGGGATAGATGTGGGTGGGCGGGACGCCCAGGCGGGAGAGAGCGCGCAGGGAACTAGCCACACACAACACGCAGCAGGCTGGGCTCGCAGAACACCGAGGCTGCAGGAATCAACTTAAAGGAGTCTGGGCTTGGCAAAACACACAGGAATGAACCAGGCTGCAACCGACTGGGGGTGGGTGGATGGACGAGGAGGGAGAGAGAAGTCACATGACTGAAGGGGGGAGGGGGAGAGAACAAAAGACCTTTGGGTGTGGTCCATATACATATCTTTGGGGGAGGGAGAAGGGCAAAACTCTGCTGTGCTGCCTGCTTTGCAGCCATTTTTCACCTTCTTTGACCTTTGAAAATGTAACTTTTACTTTAAGTATGGGTGCAGCAATATCAGTGCCACGAATTTTGCAATGGTTCGGCATCATTGTGCTACGTAGGAGAGAATTGATTACACCTCATCACATCAGGAACATCGGAGCCCGTAGGCTGCTGGACAAGAGGCCTTACCCACCTCTGCAATTTCGAGTCAGGCATTCATACCTGGACCTGAGTGTGGCAGATTGTGTCAGAAGGCTACATTTCCGCAGAGAATTTGTCCATGAGATCTGTGAGTTGCCGAGACCAGATTTACAGCCGAGAAGCGGCAGGTGGACTGCCTTGTCTGTTGAAGTGAAAGTTACAGCTGTACTTTTGTTCTATGCCTTTGGATCGTTTCAAGCTACAACTGGAGATGTGTGCGCCATCTCTCAACATGGAATACATGTCTCCATTCACCAGGTCAGGGCTGCACTGTATGCGTGGAGGAATAACTTTATCAATTTCCCAATGACCGCCCAAGCGATCCATGACGGGGCTGTGGGGTTCTCAAGGATTGCTGGATTCCCAAAGGCACAGGGCTGCATTGATTGTACCCACATCGCCTTGCGAGCACCTGTGGAGGATGCCGAGCTGTTCAGGAATAGAAAAGGCTTCCACTCCATTAATGTGCAACTCGTGTGTGACAACATGCATCGCATCGTGTCAGTCGATGCGAGATACCCTGGCAGCACCCATGATGCGCTCATCCTACGCGACAACGTTATATCTGACATGTGTGAGCAGCAGCCAGAAGGGCAGAGCTGGCAACTGGGAAACAAAGGGTACGGCCTGACCACCTGGCTCATGACGCCCCTACTCGTAACCCGGACGGAAGCTGACCATCAATACAACATGTCGCACATTACGACACGCAGCATCATAGAGAGGACCATTGGCATCTTGAAACAGCATTTCCGATGCCTGGACCATTCCGGAGACTATTTGCAATATTCCCCTGAGATTGTCGGTCAGTTCACTGTTGTGTGCTGCATGCTGCATAACTTAGCCATCATGAGGCAGCAGCAGCTGGAAGTGGAAGAAGACGATCCACCTGCGATGAGAGTGGCTGATGATAATGATTTGGAAGATGCAGGTGAAGAGCAGGAGGAGGTGGTGGAGGATGACGATGACGAGGATCAGGAGACCATGCAAGTGCCTGAGGCCGGAGCACGACATCGGAGGAGGCCGGGCCATCGTGCTCCTTTAACAATTGCTCGAGCCTTGCGCCAGCAGCTCATCCATGAACGCTTTACTGATGCCTGAGGGCTCAGCGACAACTATTCCACATGGACATGTTTATTATTTGCAGTTGTTCCCAAATGTTGTGTTGTGTTAATGGAACATGATTCAGTTTTAATGTAAAATATATTTTATTGAAAAGTTTACAATGTACTTCACTTTAGTGTAATAAAATAATTCTAATATCAAACTTTACTTTAATGTGACTCTTTAAGATCACTTAAAAACTTTAAGATCAGTTATAAACTTGTAAAGTTACAAAACTTACAAAAAACTTTCAATTTGAAAATACTTACACTTTAAGATAACTTAAAAACTTTAAGATCACTTATAAAGTTGTAAATTTACATAACTTACAAAAAATTTTCAATTTGAAAACAGTTACAACAGTAACATCAACAACAACAACAACAACAGCAGCAACAGCAGCAACAAAGAAAGCCTGCACCCATCTCTCATCCACATCTCGGTGAATGTCCACTTCTTCATGGGGCAGGGGCAGGTGTTAATGTGGAGGGCCCGGCTTGGGTCTCTTCAGAGGCTGGTGCAGGGATTGCAGTGGGAGTGGCAGTTGATTCTGTCAATGGCGCATGGCCTGGCTGTGTTCCCTTATTGCAGCAGCTACCTCACACATGCCCACCCTGATGGCCGTCGTTTCCGCTGCCTCTGACATTCCCTCCCTCAGGGAAACTATTCCCTCACTGATGTTCCTGGAAATCGTTCCCATTTCCCATGCCGTTACTGTTATTTCTTCCGACAGTCCCGTTACCTCATCACCCACCCCAATGATGGTGTGCACGAGTGATCGGGTAAGGTCATTGCTCTCCACACCCAGTGACATCATCTGAACCACATCTGTTTCATTCTGCATCTCAGGAGAGCGTGGTCGATTTCTCCTTCCCCTCACCCTGGGACTGCCTCATGGCACCCCCCACTGGGACCCGCAACCTTGGACGGTAGGGCCCTGGATGTTCCATGCTGCGTCCCACCAGCACTGGGACCCGCAACCTGGGACGGTGGGGCCCTGGGTGTTCCATGCTGCATCCCACCACCACTGGGACCCGCAACCTCGGAACTTGGGAAGCCATGGAATGTCACATCAGAACTTAAAGCACTATACATGGATGGGGACGGGCTGAAACCAAAGAATGTCGCATCAGAACTCATGGAAGTGTTTGGCAATGCAAAGTCTGTTAACGTGGCCCCAACCATATTCATTTCAACGTTGTCCAATTCATACATCTCCATGCCCACCCCCACCAACCTAACCCCTCCACCCCCCGCCCCCCTGCCTCCCGCGCCCAAGTTGTTCTGCAGGGTTAGGCTCATATGTGTCTGAATCTTCTTCTGGATCTTCAGGATTGGCATCAGGTTCTGCAGAATATAACAGAACAGTCAAATGGTTAGCAGCACAAGACGGGGCAGGATAGGTGGTATGAGTAGGCTCACATGTAGCAGGCCAGGCAGCAGGTTGATTTGAAGGGCCACGATGAATTTTCAGGACTTGCCCTCGCCCTCGAGTGTGGGCCCAGCTTGTGCAGTACTGATTGTTTTTCTCCAGGTACGTCCCATCAAAGCAGCGATCCTCTCTTCCAACGGTGTCAGTGGGTGCAGATTTGGTGGGCCTCCTCTTATTCGAATTCCTTCCCTTTTGTTGTGGGTCAATTTCTTCTGGAAAGATGAAAATGCAACTTTTTAGAGAGGGTGTCTTTCTGCTGGGTGGGACATATACAGCTGGTCACATTTAAAATTGCAATTGCATTGAATAAATGAAAATATTACTTACACTAACTGCTTGACCAAGGTCCTGCCATTTCTTTTTACACTGGCTTCCAGATCTCGTGGTATTCACCACTGCACAGTAATCTTCTGCAACTTGGTTCCAGCATTTCTTCATTTCATTGGGTGGCACTTTTGTGCGACCTCTGTGTATGGTATTCAGCTCCCTGCCATCTGTTCTCAATTACATTAACTAGTATCTCCACTTCGTCAGGCAAGAAATTCTTTGTTCTTGATGCACGTTGTTGAATCGCTGTATTGAATTGACACTCAGTGATTTTTCAAAACACACAATCCTTACTTTGCATGCAGCAATGATTTTCACCTATGCAGCACTCCTTCTGGAACTTTAGCAGCAACACAGAGCACTCACTGATTCCAGCAGTTGATTTCTTCCACAGTACTCCTCGCGGCACTCCTTCAGGCACCAAAAATCAATCAGAAGCCTTTCCCTTTAAAAGTGGCTGATTGCCAATGTTATTCCCTACTGCGCGAACGCTCCAATGCGCAACGTTGCTGGCACCCTTACACGCGCTGGGCCCTAGCTCCGCGCCCCTGCTGGCACACTTTCAGCCGTACGGCCCTAGCTCTGCCCTCCAATGGAATTGCCATGCCACGCCAAGCACAAGGAGAGTCGACAGAGCGGCGAGAATATCTTTTCGCCGGCGTTTTGAGCATAGGAAATCGTCGCATCTCACATGAGTGCGCTGAAAAAATGGGAGGGTCAAATTTGGGCCCGAAGTGTCTATCTTCATTCTTCCTACCAAAATGTAGCACCTCATACTTATTTGCATTGAATTTCATCCGGCATGTGTTCGCCCATTCCACCAGCCTGTCCATGTCCTCTTGAAGTCTGTTACTATCTTGTTCACTGATTACTACACTTCCGAGTTTCATGTCATCTGCGAATTTTGAAATTGTGCCCTGTACCCGCAAGTCCAAGTCACTAATGTATATCAAAAGCAGCAGTAGTCCTAGTACTGAACACTGGGAAACACTACTCTACACCTCCCACTAGTCTAAAAAAACAGCCATTCATCACGACTTTCTCCCTTAGCCAATTTTGTACATATGCTGCTATTGTCCCTTTTATCCCATGGGCTTTAATTTTTTGTCATGTATGTACATGCTGTTTGTAGCCACCAGATGGTGTCATTGTTGGAGGCCATTTAGCAGCACGCACATGGTGCTGCTCTGTTATAAAAGGCCAGCCATTTTGTGGGTCAGGCACTTTGGGCCAGAATAAAGCAGAAGCAAGGTTGTACCTTGCTTAGTTAAACAGTACTCAGTTTGAACCTTTATTGCATACATAACATTTGGTGACGAGAATACAAGAATCTTTGTTTGCAAAATGAGCACGATTGGATTGTTAGAGCGATTCGTGGAGGGAGAAGGTTGGGAAGACTTTGTGAGCCATTTGAATCAGTACTTAGAAACATAGAAATATAGAAAGTAGGTGCGGGAGTAGGCTATTCAGCCCTTCGAGCCTGCACTACCATTCAATGTGATCATGGCTGGTCATGCAACTTCAGTATCCCACTCCTGTTTTCTCTCCATAGCCCTTGATCCGTTTAGCCGTAAAGGCCACATCTAACTCCCTTTAGAATATATCTGACGAACTGGCCTCAACAACTTTCTGTGGCAGAGAATTCCACAGGTTCACAATTCTCTGAGTGAAGAAGTTTCTCCTCATCTCGGTCCTAATTAGCTTAACCCTTATCCTTCAACTGTGACCCCTGGCTCTGGACTTCCCCAACATTGGGAAGATTCTTCCTGCATCTAACCTGTCCAATCCCGTCAGAATTTAATATGTTTCTATGAGATCCCCTCTCATTCTTCTAAGTTCCAATGAATATAAGCTTAGTCGATCCAGTCTTTCTTCATATGTTAGTCCTGCCATCCCGGGAATCAGTCTGGTGAACCTTCGCTGCACTCCCTCAATAGCAAGAATGTCCTTCCTCAGATTAGGAGAACAAAACTGCAAACAATACTCAAGGTGTGGACCAACCAAGGTACAACTGCAGTACCTACATGCCTACCTTCAATGACTGATGTACCATGACACCCAGGTCTCATTGCACCTCCCCTTTTACAAATCTGTCACCATTCAGCTAATAATCTGCCTTCCTGTTTTTGCCACCAAAGTGGATAACCTCACATTTATCCACACATTATATTGTATCGGCCATGCATTTGCCCACTCACCTAACCTGTCCAAGTCACCCTGCAGCCTCTTTGCATCCTCCTCACAGCTCACACTACTACCCAGCTTAGTGTCATCTGCAAACTTGGAGCTATTACATTCAATTCCTTCATCTAAATCATTAATGTATTTGGTAAATAGCTGGGATCCCAGTACTGAACCCTGCGGCACCTCACTAGTCACTGCCTGCCATTCTGAAAAGGACCTGTTTATTCCCACTCTTTACTTCCTGTCTGCCAACCAGTTCGCTATCCACGTCAATACAGTACCCCCAATACCATGTGCCTTAATCTTTTGTGTGGGACCTTGTCAAAAGCCTTTTGAAAGTCCAAATGCACTACATTCACTGGTTCTCCCTTATCCACTCAATCGCATTTACAGTACTTGCTGAGGTTCGGTTCTTCACCGCTATTTGCTTTAGACTCTTGCCCGTCATCAAAGATGATTGAGCGATCTAAATGGCCCTTTTTAAATCCAACTCCTCCACCACCAGAAGATTGCATAGGATCTTCTCATGGTTGATACCGATAACAAAGAAGTCCCGCAGCATGTCTGCCAACACCGTCCCAAACTTGCACGGTCCCGCTGGACATCTCAGGATACACAGGTACTTCGTGGCCAACAAAATCGAGGGGGTTGACGATGCACATCGGCATCAGGCCGTGTTCCTCATTGTGTGCGGTTCAAAGATCTACGGTCTGATAAAGAATCTACTCATGCCTAGTGACCAACAGAGAAAATTTACAAGGAGTTGTGTACATTGGTACAGGAGCACCTTAAGCCAGACAATGGCATCATCATCTCGAGATACAGGTTTTATACACATGTTCGATCGGAGGGCCAGAGCGTGGCGGAATTCATTACCGACCTGAGCCTGAAACGTCTAGCGGGACTGTGCAAGTTCGGGACGGTGTTGGCAGACATGCTGTGGGACTTCTTTGTTATCGGTATCAACCACGAGGTGATCCTGCGCAAACTACTGGCGGTGGAGGAGTTGGATTTAAAAAGGGCCATCTAGATCGCTCAATCATGTATGACGACGGACAGGCATCTAAAGCAAATAGCGGTGAAGAACCGAACCTCGGCAAGTACAGTAAATGCGATTGATTCGGCGTTCGGCAGAGCGGCACATGGTAGGGCCTATCTGGCTGCGTTCGTCAAACCTGTGGCTGCCCAAAGTCTGCCAGCAGGAATGTATCTGACTTCTCCATGTTGGCGTTGTGGGGGAAATCATCGGCACCAGCAGTGCCGATTTAAGCAATATAGTTGCAACGGCCGTCTGAGAGTGGGGCATCTCCAGTACACGTGTCCGTAGATGAGCAAGCGAGCTGCGACACACCACGTGGAGGATGAGAGACAGACTAGCACAGATCTGGATACGCAATCTGAGATGCCAGAGGAGGAAGTGTATGGACTGTACTCTTTCATAACCAAGAGTAAACCAATTTTGATTAATGTGAAGTTTAACGGGATACCAGAATCGATGGAACTGGACACAGGGGCGAGTCAATTGATCATGAACGAGAGGGCATATAATAAGCTGTGGGATACTGAGACTGTGAGGCCCAGGGTGAGCCCTGTTAATGCCAAGTTGCGCACGTACACCAAAGAACTGATAAAGGTGATTGGCAGTGCACCAATTAATGTGTCGTATAACGGTGCGGTTCACGAGTGACCACTGTGGATTGTTCCAGGCAATGGCCCAACGTTGCTTGGCAGGGGCTGGTTGGAGAAAATCAGATGCAACTGGAATGACATAAAGGCGTTGTCGTCGGAGGAAGATATATGTACCCAAGTATTGAGCAAGTTCCCCTCGCTGTTCGAAACGGGTATCGGCAACTTCACAGGAGTCAAGGTGCAGATCCACGTGGACTCAGATGCAAGACCCGTCTATCATAAAGCTCGGGCAGTGCCATATATGATGAGGGAGAAGGTCGAAATTGAACTCGACAGACTCCAGCGTGAAGGGGTCATATCACTGGTCGAATTTAATGATGCTGAAAAATGATGGCACAGTCAGAATCTGTGGAGACTACAAGGTTACGATCAACGGGGTTTTGAAACAAGATCAGTACCCGTTACCGAAGGCTGATGACTTATTTGCGACGCTAGCCAGAGGGAAGTCGTTCACAAAACTGGACTTGACGTTGGCCTATATGACGCAGGGTTGGTTGAGACGTCGAAGAGACTTACGTGCATTAACATGCACAAAGGACAATTTATTTACCACAGGTGCCCATTTGGAACTCGCTCGGCTGCAGCAATATTCCAGAGGAATATGGAAAGTCTATTGAAGTCCGTTCCCACAACCGTCGTGTTCCAAGATGACATCCTGATCACCGGTCGTGACTCCAAGGAACATCTCAACAACCTGGAAGAGGTTCTACTGCATTTGGACAGAGTGGGACTCAGACTTAAATGCCCGAAGTGCGTCTTCATGGCACCGGAGGTCGAATTCTTCGGGAGGAAAATCGCTGCTGGTGGCATCAGACCTACTGACGGGAAAACCAAAGCCATCAAGAATGCACCCAAGCCGCAGGACGTGATGGAGCTGCGTTCGTTCCTGGGTCTACTCAACTACTTTGGTAACTTCTTACCTAAATTGTGCACCTTACTTGAACCACTGCACATACTATTGAGAAACAGCAACAACTGGGTGTGTGGCGCATTGCAAGACAGATCCTTCAAGAAAGCCACCAATCTGCTTTGCTCGAATAAGCTGCTCATACATTATGACCCATGTAAATGTTTAGTTTTGGCCTGTGACGCATCGTCATATGGAATTGGTTACGTGTTACAACAAGCCAATGAGTCGGGAAAACTTTAACCTGTCGCGGATGCATCCAAATGTTTGTCTTAAGCAGAAAGAGCCTACAGTATGGTAGAAAAAGAAGCTTTAGCATATGTTTACGGTGTTAAAAAGATGCATTAATACTTGTTCGGTCTGAGGTTCGAATTAGAGACTGATCACAAGCCGCTCATTTCGTTGTTTTCCGAGAACAAAGGTATCAATACCAACGCTTCATTCTGCATCCAAAGGTGGGCGCTGACATTATCCGCCTATGATTATGTCATTCGCCACAGACCTGGCACAGAGAATTGTGCCGATGCTTTGAGTCGGTTGCCGTTGCCCACACCGGAGGTGGAAACGCCACAACCGACAGATTTAATGTTAATCATGGATGCTTTTGAGAGTGAAGGTACCCCTGTCACAGCTCAACAATTTAAGACCTGGACCAGTGAGGACCCGATATTATTGGTGGTAAAGGGTTGCATCCTCAAAGGAGATTGGTCTGTCATACCTAACCAAATGTGTGAGGAGGCCAAACCCTACATTCGTCACAAGGTCGAACTGTCTATTCAAGCAGATTGCATATTGTGGGGTAATCGAATTGTAATGCCTAAGAAAGGGAGAGAAAAGTTTGTGAATGAGTTACACAGCACACATCCTGGTATAGTACTGATAAAGGCCATTGCCAGGTCCCACGTATGGTGACCAGGAATTGATTCTGAACTGGAAGCATGCGTGCATCAGTGCAACACCTGCATGCAGCTCAGCAAAGCACCAGCGGAATCGCCGCTGAATCTGTGGTCACGGCCATCCAAACCTTGGTCCAGGATCCATGTAGATTTTGCAGGTCCCTTCCTTGACAAGATATTTTTAGTGGTGGTGGATGCTTATTCGAAGTGGATAGAATGCATAATCATGTCATCTAGTACGTCCACGGCAACCATAGAGAATCTCAATGTCACGTTCGCGACACATGGTCTGCCTGACATAGTGGTGAGCGACAATGGGTAATGCTTCACCAGTCAGGAGTTTCAGAAGTTTGTAAAACTCAACGGCATAAAACATGTAAGGTCAGCACCGTTCAAGCCTGCGTCCAACGGGCAAGCAGAGCATGCAGTATAAATTATCAAGCAAAGCATGAGGAGAGTAACCCAAGGGTCACTGCAGATCCGCTTGTCTTGCATACGGCTGAGTTACAGGACAAGACCCCACACAGTTACAGGGGTCTCACCTGCCAAACTCATGATGAAAAGAGGTCTTAAGACCAAGTTATCTCTTGTACACCCGGATTTAAGTAATCATGTTGAATACAGAAGACAGAGTCAACAAGGGTACCACGATCGCACAACTATATCACACGAGATTTCTGTTAATGATCTTGTGTATGTGTTGAATTATGGTCAGGGTCCCAAATGGATCGCTGGTACGGTCATGGCCAAAGAGGGCAACAGGGTATCTGTTATTAAACTCAAGAATGGGCAAACTTGCAGGAAACACATGGATCAAACAAAGCTGAGGCACACAGACGAGCCAGAGCAGTCGGACAAAGGAACCGTTGATGACCAACCAACCTACCAGCAGCCTTCAGTGGACTCATGGATCATCAGTGAACCTGGAATTTCCATCACGGACTTGTTCAATAAAAATGGACTTGCAGTTCCTGACATGGCCGCTGCCACCCTCATCAAGTCAGCCATCCAGCCATCAGCCACAACAGACTCCGCACATTCACCCGAGGCTGGAATAGAACTGAGACGGTCAACCCGTGAGCGTAAAGCACTGGACCGTCTCAACCTGTGAAAGACTGTGATAAGGTCTCAGAGGAGGGTATTGTCATGCTGTTTGTAGCCACCAGATGGTGTCATTGTTGGAGGCCACTGAGCAGCACGCACAGGGTGCTGCTCTGGTATAAAAGGCCAACCATTTTGTGAGTCAGGCACTTTGGGCCAGAATAAAGCAGAACAAGGTTGTACCTTGCTTAGTTAAACAGTACTCAGTTTGATCCTTTATTGCATACATAACATTTTTCTAACAAGCTATGTGGTACTTTATCAAACTGCATTGCTCTCTTCCACCTTTTCCGTTCCCTCATCAAATATCTCAATCAAGTCAGTCAAACTCAATTTGCCCTTAACAAATACACGCTTACTCTCCCATATTAGTCCATGCTTGTCCAAGTGGCTCTTAATTTTCTCCAAGATTATTGTTTCTAAAAGCTTCTTCACCACCAATGTTAAACTGACTGGCCTGTAATTGCGAGGTTTATCTTTTTTCCCAATATATTTGGTTAATTCCATTCTACTGTTCATATGAAAAAATATCAAATTAAAGAACAGGTTTTTGAGACAGATTGAGGCTTTGAAATAAAAACATTAAGTAATATATTAAAAGGCACAAAAGATAATTAAGTTAATAAATCATATCAGATTATCATGAAATATGTTTGTATTTTGTTTAAACCCTTATTTTAAACATTAGATATATAAGTTATTGAGAAAAAGATGACAGACAATTTTTTCCTCAAAAGTATTTGGAGTGATTTGATAGGTTCACCTTCCTTTTCTTTTATTAGTGGGATTGATTATTCTCATACGTTATTAGTAGTTGTTTTGGATCGATAATAATAGACCCAGGATCGGGATCTTGATGAATGTTAAATAAGAGACAAGACAAATGAAGTAAAGATAAAACACCGTTTACTGAGAGAAAAAAAACATAATACAGTTTACGAAGAAAAGAGAAGTATGATAAGATGCAACAAGGCTCACAGCCTTCGGCCCGTCGGGAACTCCGCAACAACGGCTGGTCAGGAGCCTTGGGGGTCCTGGCACCGCTCGCGAATCATGGTCCAAGGTGAAGTTCAAAGAGCTACTGGACAGATCCGTTTCTTTATACTATTGAACAAACATGGATGCATATGGCTTATGGCCAACTCCTAATCTGTGAGGCCCCAGCTGTTCTTCCACAAAGCATGAGACCTCGAGGTGCCGACCGTCCCATAAACAAGATGGTGTGTGCATCAAGATCTCTCTCTCTCTCTCTTTGCATCAACAGCATTCCATGAGGCATGAAGCAGAAAACACACTGTAAATGTCGGAATATCATAATTAACCCTATGTGATTAACCCTACACAATACAGTAGTCCCTCATTCGTAGTTGTCTAATCACCTTCCTCACTTTTGATTCACACATTCCATACCTCTTCAGTTCTGACTTCCTGCTGTTTCACTTTGGACTAATCAACAAAGTATGACTGGAAATGTGTGGCAGTAAAAGTGTAATATTACAGGAAGTAAGTATTACACAACAGGAAGTGTATGCAGACACAAGACTTTTAGTTTTTTTTATATTCTAAACTATCATTTGCAGATGTTTTAGTATGATTGAGAATATAAACTGCTGCAGTACAGAGGGACCTAGTGGTACTTGTGCATGAAACACAAAAAGTTAGTCGGAAGGTACAGCACGTAATCAGGAAGGCAAATCATGTTGGCCTTTATTGCAAGGGGGACAGAGTATAAAAGCAGAGAAATCCTGCTACAAGGGTATTGGTGAGGCCACACATTGGGCCCAAGTTTTGGCATCTGGTGAAAACGGCGCACCTCCGAGACTTACGTGACTTACCTGGGCTCGAAGGTGCGCCGGAATATTCTGCAGCAATTCTCCGGTCCTCCTGGACCATGGTGTGGAGTGGCGTAGTCTCCCTGGGGAGGAGTCTGCCTGCAGGGGGGCGGGGCTAGGGATCATGCCTTCTTCTCAGTGCCGGCAGCGTTGTGCAGGCGCATTGGAGCATGTGCGCCTGCGCAATGGCTCGGGGGAGCGTGGGTACCAGGGGAAACGTGGGTACCAGGGGGGGGGAGCATGGGTACCGGGAGGAGGGGGGACGTGGGTACCGGGGGGGGGGAGGGCGTGGGTACCAGGGGGGGAGGTGGGTACCGGGAGGAGGGGGGGCGTGGGTACCAGGTTGGAGAGGGGGGTGCGCGTGGCAACCGGGGTGGGGAGGGGGGGAGCGTGGCAAAAGGGATGGAGGAGCGTGGGTTGGGGGTACTCAATGATCGAAGGGCCGGAGGAGAGAGCAGGGGTGCCTCCTTCCAGCCTCTCACCCACCCCACACACACCCACCCCCCACATCCCCCCCACACACCCCCTCCCCCCACCCCCCCCACACACACACCACCCATCCCACCCCCCCCACATCCCACCCCCCACCCCCCCCACACAAACCCCCCACACACACACACACACACACACACACCCCTTCCACCCCCCCCGCACACCCCCCCCAACACACACACCCCTCTCCCACCCCTCCATACATACCCCCCCACACACACACACACCCCTCCCACCCCCCCCGCACACACATACCCCCTCCCACCCACACACACACACACACACACACACACCCTCCCACCCCCCCACACACACACACACCCTCCCACCCCCCCCCACACACACATACCCCCTCCCACCCCCCCCACACACACACACACACCCACCCCTCCCACACACCGCCCCCCCACACCCACACATACACACAGACACATACCACACACACATACCCCCGCACACCTCACTGTCAGATAGAGAGAGAGAGAGACACTACAGAGAGAGACACTGACAGAGACACCTTCCCTTCACATAAAGGTAGGACTTCTATTTTGTATTGATTGATTACTTTGGTCTTGGTGCTTTAGGTGCAGGGTTCCTTCTATTTTTTATTAATTAATTGCTTATTACTTTTTGTGCTTCGTTTAGTGCTTGGTGCTTTAAATCTATTGCTTTGTTTAGTGCTTAGCGCTTTAAATGTACTTTGCTTCTTTAATGTTGTTGTGAAGGTGTTTATGGAAAATCCTCTAACTTCCCTTACCCCCCCCCCCCCCCGTTGTGATGTTGATGTGTCCTTTGTGTTTAATGCTTCCCACCCGCCGTCTCTGGCTGTGCCTGCACTTAACTTAACTCGAGGTAATGTTTATCAGAACTTACAAAAGTGGACACTTACTCCATTCTAAGTTAGTTTGTAGTAAGTTTTCACTGCTGAAACTTGCAAAACAGGCCTGAGTGGCTGGACACACCCGCTTTTGAAAAAAAAGTACCTTACCTAAAGCCAACTTAAACGAACTCACTAGAACTGGAGCAAACTAATATCCGAGAATTGCAATTTCTAACATACTCCAAACTAAACTAGTTGCTCCAAAAAAATAGGAGCAACTCCACCTGAAACTTTGGCCCCTCGAGTTTGGCATAAAGTTTTAAGGAAGGATATACTTGCATTGGAGGCTGTTCAGAGAAGGTTCACTAGGTTGATTCCGGAGATGAGGGGATTGACTTATGAAGATAGGTTGAGTAGGTTGGGCCTATACACAATTAAGTTCAGAAGAATGAGAGGTGATCTTATCAAAACATATAATATAAAGGGGGCTCGACAAGGTGGATGCAGAGAGGATATTTCCACTCATAGGGGAAACTAAAACTAGGGGACTTTGGGCTAGATTTTCCATTATTTTTGCAAGCATAACGCCCACTTAACATCAATTTTAATGCTGAAATGACGTGTAACGCCCAGATATCGCCCATTTAGCCACAAAATGGAAACTGATGCCCATTTCTCGGTCACTTATCGCTGAGCGTTACTTTTCGCATGCGCATAACGCCGAGTTTTAATAATACCGTCCGTCCACTGTTTTTTGTACAGATCACATTTGCCGAAACTAACGCCCAGTATATCGCGCATCCTTACTTTCGGCACCTCACACACATCTCGCCCACAATATCGCTCACTGAAAAAAACGGGAAAAAGTGGAACTAACTGGAACTACTCATAGCAGCATGTGTTATGTCTTGGATAAAGAGTCAGACTAGATACTGCAAGCTCAAAGTAAGGTGTGACCGTAGTCCTTTATTCCAGATCTCAGAGTGCCTCTCCAGCCTGTGAGGCCTCCTTATATACAGGTGCTCCCAAGGGATTGTGGGATCTCTTGGGACTCCAGGGGATAAGTCCTCTGGTGGTTAGACATGGTAATTACAGGTTTGCATACATAACAACACTCCTCCCCAAAGTCAATAGTGTAACTATTTACAATGTGAGTTGATCTGGGGCTATCCTTTCCGTGGTTGATCGTCTCGGTGCAAATGCTGGTGTTGGTGAGTCGTTTTTTGGGCCTCCACTGGGCTCCTGAACAGCTGGCCTTGCTGGACAGCTGGGGGTGATGTATTCTGCTTCGTGGTCAACTGCTGGGTTGGTTGCCACTTGTGTGTGTACTTGAGGGTCGAAAAAGGTAGAGTCTATTGTGGGTTGTTCTGGATAGTCCGTAAATCTGAGTTTGGTTTGGTCCAAGTATTTTCTGCAGGTGAGTCCATTTGCGAGTTTGACCACAAACACCCTATTCCCCTCTTTGGCCAAAAAAAATGCCAGCAATACAATTGGGGCCTTGTCCATAGTTCAACACAAATACAGGATCGTTTACTTCAATTTCTCGTGACACATTTGCGCGATCGTGATATGTATTCTATTGAAGCCGCCTGCTCTCTACCTGTTCGTGTAGATTAGGGTGGACTAACGAGAGCCTTGTCTTAAGTGCCCTTTTCATGAGCAGTTCAGCGGGAGGGACCCTGGTGAGCGAGTGGGGTCTTGTGCCGTAACTAAGCAGGACCCGGGATAAGCGAGTCTGCATTGAGCCTTCAGTTACCCTTTTCAAACTCTGCTTGATTGTTTGAACTGCTCATTCTGCCTGACCGTTGGACGCTGGCTTAAACGGGGCAGACGTGACATGATTGACCCCATTGCGGGTCATGAATTCCTTGAACTCGGCACTGGTGAAGCACGGCCCATTGTCACTTACAACGACATCAGGCAGGCCGTGCGTAGCAAACTTGGCCCGTAGGCTTTCAATGGTGGCAGCGGACATGCTTGCCAACATTATCACACATTCAATCCACTTGGAGTACGCAATTACAACCACTAAAAACATTTTTCCCAAAATGGGCCTGCATAGTCAACATGAACCCTAGATCACAGTTTGGAGGGCCAAGACCATAAACTTAATGGTGCCTCCCTGGGTGCATTGCTTAACTGGGAACATGTATTACATTTGTGCACACAGGACTCTAAGTCTGCATCGATACCGGGCCACCACATGTGGGATCTGGCTATCGCTTTCATCATTACAATGCCTGGGTGGGTACTGTGGAGATCACTAATGAAAGTGTCTCTGCCCTTTTTTGGCACAACTACTCAATTGCCTCATAGGAGGCAGTCTGTCTGTATAGACATTTCTTCTTTGCACCTCTGGTACGGCTTTATTTCTTTCTGCATCTCTAAAGGGACACTAGATCAATTCCCGTGGAGCACACAGTTTTTTACTAAGGACAGTAAGGGGTCCTGGCTTGTCCAGGTTCTAATCTGTTGGGTGGTAATAGGTGATTGCTCACTCTCGAATGCTTCCATTACCATAACTAGATCTGCAGGCTGTGCCATCTCCACCACGGTGGTGGGCAATGGTAGCCTACTGAGAGCATCGGCACATTTTCTGTGCCTGGCCTGTGACGGATGGCATAGTTGCATGTGGACAACGTGAGCGCCAATCTCTGGATGCGGGCCAATGCATTCGTAGTTGTTATATATGTAAACTTGTAAATACCATTTCTAACCACCCGAGGGCTTATTCCCTGGAGTCCCAAGGGATCCCACAATCCCTTGGGAGCACCTGTATATATAGAGGTCTCACAGGCTGGAGAGGCACTCTGAGATCTGTAATAAAGGACTACGGTCACACTTACTTTGAGCTTGCAGTATCTAGTCTTACTCTTTATCAAGACATAACAACTGGCGACGAGATACAGATAACGAACCCCAACGCAACAATGCAGAGAACTGTGGGCATCCTGGAGAAATTTTCGGAGGGAGATGATTGAGAAACCTTCGTGGAACGACTTGACCAATACTTCGTGGCCAACGAGCTGTAAGGAGAAGCGAACACTGCCAATCGAAGGGCGATCCTCCTCACCGTTTGCGCGGCATCAACATATGGCCTCATGAAAAACCTGCTCGCTCCAGCAAAACCCACAGACAAGTCGTACGATGAGTTGTGCACACTGGCCCAGGAGCATCTAAACCTGAAGGAAAGTGTTCTGATGGCGAGGTATCGGTTCTACACGTACAAGAGGTCTGAAGGCCAGGAATTGGCGAGCTACGTCGCCGAGCTAAGGCACCTTGCAGGACATTGCGAATTTGAAGGACACTTGGAACACATGCTCAGGGACTTCTTTGTACTTGGCATTGGCCATGAAGTATTAATTCACAAACTTTTAACTGTAGTGACCCGAATCGTGAGTAAAGCCATAGTGATAGCCCAGACGTTTATCTCCACCAGTGACAATACCAAACAAATTTCCCAGCACACTGGTGCTGCTGCAAGTACTGTGAACAAAGTAGCGTTGTTGTTTTCGAATCAAAATGCACATGGCAGGGCTTACACACTTGTAGCTGCACTTCCACAGATGACTCAGAGTCCACCATCAAGGGTGGTGAATACTATTGTGTTCCTAACACAGATGAGACTGCACACAGGGAGGTTAAAGTAACAGTGACCTCAGTCTTTATTAAGACACTCCAGAGTGAGGAATAGGCCTCAGGGGCTGGCTTATATACAGTGCTCCCAAGGGATGCTGGGATCCCTTGAGATTTCAGGGGATGCACTCCCTGGTGGCGGAACATGGGAGTGCATGCTTTACAGATACACAACGTCACTCCCCCACCCCCAAAGTCAAAGTGAAAACTATTTACAAGGTGAGGCGGTCGGGAGCCTTTCTTTCCCTGGTGGACCGCCTCAGTACAAATGTCTGTTCTGGTGTGTTGTTGGCCCTGGAGGGCTGCTGGGTGAGCCTGGCCTTGCTGGGTTGTTGGGCGTGATGGGTTTGATTTCCTGGTCCGGCGTGGTGTCATTGATCCTTTGGGTGTGTGTTGTGGGCTCGAAAAAGGTGGTGTCTGCTGTGGGTTGTTCAGGGCAGTCTGTGAACCGCAGCCTCGTTTGGTCCAGATGCTTTCTGCAAATTTGTCCATTGTCTAGTTTGACCTCAAACACCCGACTCCCTTCTTTAGCTATCACCGTGCCCGCGATCAACTTGGGACCATGTCCATAGTTTAGCACATACACAGGGTCATTCAGATCAATTTCCCGTGACACAGTGGCGCGATCATCGTTTACATTTTGTTGCTGCCACCTGCTCTCTACCTGATCATGCAGGTTGCGGTGAACCAGCGAGAGTCTGGTTTTAAGTATCCTTTTCATGAGTAGCTCAGCCGGGGGCACCCCTGTGAGTGAGTGGGGTCTCGTGCAGTAGCTGAGCAGTACTCGGGACAGGCAGGTTTCAAGTGAGCCTTCTGTGACTCGGTTAAGGCTCTGTTTGATTGTTTGTACTGCCCGCTCTGCCTGCCCATTGGAGGCTGGTTTAAACGGGGCCGAGGTGACATGTTTGATCCCATTGCGGGTCATGAATTCTTTAAATTCAGCACTGGTGAAACATGGCCCGTTGTCACTGACCAGTATGTCAGGCAGGCCATGGTTGGCAAACATGGCCCTCAGGCTTTCAATGGTGGCGGTGGCGGTGCTTCCCGACATTTTTCACATTCAATCCATTTTGAAAAAGCATCCACCACTACCAGGAACATTTTACCGAGAAACGGGCCCGCATAGTCGACATGGATCCTCGACCATGGCCTGGAGGGCCAGGACCACAAACTTAGTGGTGCCTCTCTGGGCCTGTTGCTCAACTGAGCACACACGCTGCATTGCCGTACACAGGACACTAAGTCAGAGTCGATACCGGGCCACCGCACATGGGATCTGGCTATCGCTTTTGTTGAGTCCTTAACTTTTAAACATAATCACACGAGGCACGTACTGCAGACACAGTCACTCTGTGACCTTCACCTTTATTACCTGGACCAAGGAGTGCTGGCCCTGCGAGGGACCTCCCCTTATATACATGAATCTCCAGGTAAGGAGTGTCTCCCACAAGTACACACCCTGTGGTCAAGGTGTGCATTTCTAGTAAGTATGTACAGTATGTAGTGGTTACCTGAGGGTTACAATTGTATAAGGGTTACAGTAGTATGCTGGTTACAAACATGACATCACCTTCCCCCCTCACGTCTTTTTGACTCAAAGGTTAAGTCTATCAGGTGGTCGACGCTCTCTCATGGAGCGCCGCAGTTGAGGCTATGGTGGCTGAGCCATGGCATACGTTTCTGTCACCTGAGGTGATTCCGGCCTGTCCGGGCTGGCCGCAGGGATTGTGCATGCTGGTGATTGTCCTTGTTGCTCGTCCACTGGCAGTGGTGTGGTTGACATCTCGTGCTCTTCTTCATGTTCATCGGTGTCTATGCTAAACCTTTTCTTTACTTGGTCCAAGTGTTTGCGGCATATCTGCCCATTATTGAGTCTGGCCACTATGACCCTGTTTCCCTCTTTACCAATTACGGTGCCCTCCAGCCACTTGGATCCCAATGCATGGTTAAGTACAAATACAGGATCATCCATTTCTATACACCTCTCCCTTGAGTTACGATTGTGGCACTTGGTTTGGAACTGGCGCTTGCCCTCAACAATGTCAGCCAGTGTTGGGTGGACGAGAGACAGCCACGTTTTGAGCGGACATTTCATGAGGAGTTCCGCTGGTGGAACGCTCGTGAGCGAGTGCAACCGGGACCTATAGGCCAGCAGGAGGCATGATAGGCGGTACTGCAGAGAGAGTCCTTGGATGCGGAGCATGCCTTGCTTTATGACTTGGACCGGACGTTCCGCATGGCCATTGGAAGCCGGCTTGAACGGCGCCGTCCGGACATATTTGATGCCATTACCCGACATAAACTCCTGGAATTCATGGCTGGTGAAGCACGGGCCATTGTCACTGACCAGAATGTCCGGTAAGTCGTGGGTCGCGAAAACCCTGCACAGACTCTCCACGGTGATGGATGTCGTGCACGAGCTTAATATGATGCACTCGATCCATTTCGAGTATGCATCGATAATTATCAAGAACATTTTTCCCATGAACAGGCCCGTATAGTCTACGTGAATGCATGACCAAGGCTTGGTGGACCAGGGCCACGGGCTGAGCGACCGGGTCCTCCCTGGGGGCGTTGCCCAGCTGGGCACACGTCGTGCACCTGCGAACCCAATGTTCCAGGTCTGAGTCAATCCCCGGCCACCATACATGTGACCGGGCAATTGCCTTCATTAGCACAATTCCAGGGTGCTCACTGAGGAGTTTCCTGATGAATGCTTCCCTCCACTTCTGGGGCGTGACCACTCGGTTGCCCATAGCAGGCAGTCGGCTTGGATGGAGAGCTCATCCATCCGTCTCTAAAACGGTCTGACCTCCTCGGGGCACGCCCCATGCGTGGACGCCCAATCCCCTGTCAGGACACATTTCTTTATCATGGATAGGAGGGGGTCCCTGTTGGTCCAGAGTTTGATCTGGCGGGCTGTGATGGGGGAGCCTGCGCTGTCAAAAGTCTCAACTGCCATGACCATCTCAGCGTTTGCTCCGCTGCCCCCTCGGTGATGGCCAGGGAAAGCCTGCTGAGCGCGTCAGTGCAGTTTTCGGTGCCTGGCCGGTGCCGTATTCAGCCAGCGTGAGAGCCCATCGTTGTATGCGAGCTGACGCATTTGCATTGACCGCCTTGCTGTCGCACAACAGAGAAGTTAACGGCTTGTGGTCCGTTTCTAACTCGAACAGTCTGCCGAAAAGGTATTGGTGCATTTTTTTCACACCATAAACACAAGCGAGTGCTTCCTTTTCAACCATGCCATACCCACGCTCTGCCTGGGAGAGCGACCTGGAGGCATAAGCCACCGGTTGCAGTTGTCCGTCTCCATTACCCTGCTGCAACACACACCCAACCCCGTATGATGATGCATCGCGTGTTAAAACTAGTTTTTTACAGGTGTCATACAACGTTAACAGTTTATTCGAACAAAGCAGGTTCTGTGCCCTGTTGAAAGCCCGTTCTTGACAGTCGCAACCCTTACGCAGGAGCACGTGTAACAGCTCCAACAATGTGCTTAAGTTAGGCAGGAAGTTCCCGAAATAGTTCAAAAGTCCCAGGAACGATCGCAACTCCGATGTGTTGCCGGGCCGGGGCGCATGACGGATCGCCTCCGTTTTGGATTCGGTAGGCCGGATCCCGTCTGCGGCATCCCTCCTGCCCAAAAACTTGACCTCTGGGGCCAAAAGCACACAGTTGGCCTTCTTCAGCCGCAGGCCTACCCGGTCCAGTCGGCATAGTACCTCCTCCAGGTTGTCGAGGTGTTCCTCGGTGTCTCGACCCATTATTAGGATGTCGTCCTGGAATACGATTGTGCCGGGAATGGATTTCAGCAAGCATTCCATGTTCCTCTGAAAGATGGCGGCTGCCGAACGGATGCCAAAAGGACACCTGTTGTCGATGAATAAACCCTTGTGCGTCGTGATGGTGATCAGAAGCTTGGATTCTTCAGCCAGTTCCTGAGTCATGTAGGCCGAAGTGAGGTCCAATTTAGTGAACAGCTTGCCACCTGCCAGTGTGGCAAAAAGGTCCTCCGCCCTCGGGAGCGGGTATTGGTCCTGCAGGGACACCCGGTTGATGGTGGCTTTGTAGTCACCGCAGATCCTAACCGAGCCGTCCGCTTTAAGGACAGGAACAATGGGACTTGCCCAGTCACTGAATTCAACGGGCGAAATTATGCCCTCTCTGAGCAGCCTGTCCAGTTCACTCTTTATTTTCTCACGCATCAAGTGCGGCACCGCTCTGGCTTTGTGGTGCACTGGTCTGGCGTCCGGAGTGATGCGTATAACAACTTTTGTACCCTTGAACGTTCCGACACCAGGTTGAAACAGTGACCCGAATTTTTGTCGTACCTGTAAGCATGAGCTTCGCTCCACAGATGAAATGGCGTGCACATCCCCCCCCATTGATCTCTATGAACTTCCTGAAGATCCCGGCATGGCTAATGCCCTCAATGAAAAAAATCCCTGAACATCTCCCCCTGAAGGCGTCTGAGAACTTACAGAGGCTGCCAAGCGCCTCAAGTCTGCCACAAAGTCCGAGATGTTTTTCCCTTCCCGAGGTCGGTGTGTGTAGAACCAGTGCCGGGCCATGTGTATGCTGCTCGCCGGTTTTAAGTGTTCGCTGGTCAGCTGGCTGAGCTCTTCAAAAGACTTGTCGGCCGGCTTGTTGGGTGCGAGCAGGTCCTTCATCAGTGCATACGTTTTTGTCCCGCAGCTTGTTAGTAGATGCGCCCTCCGCTTGTCAGCCGCATCCTCTCCCAGCCAGTCCTTCGTGACAAAGGTCTGCTGGAGTCTCCACAAAATTGTCCCAGTCTTCACCCACACAGTAGCGTTCCTCTGAGCTACCGGTGGCCATCCTCTGGGTTCAGTGATTCCTGTTTCTCGTCGCCAGGTGTTGAGTCCTTAACTCTTAACCATAATCACACGAGGCACGTACTGCAGACACAGTCACTCTGTGATATTCACCTTTATTGCCTGGACCAAGGAGTACTGGCCCTGCGAGGGACATCCCCTTATATACCTGAATCTCCAGGTAAGGAGTGTCTCCCACAAGTACACCCCCTGTGGTCAAGGTGTGCATTTCTAGTAAGTATGTACAGTATGTAGTGGTTACCTGAGGGTTACAATTGTATAAGGGTTACAGTAGTATGCTGGTTACATACATGACAGCTTTTATCATTACTATACTCGGGTGTGTGCTGTGGAGATCCGAGATGAACGTCTCCCTGCCCTTTTTGGGTAGCACTACGCGGTTACCCCACAACAGGCAGTCTGCCTGAAAGGACAGCTCGTCCTTTCGCCGCTGGAACGGCTTGATTAGCTCTTGCATTTCAACGGGGATGCTGGCCCAGCTCCCATGCAGTACACAGTTTTTTACTAGAGACAGCAGAGGAGCTTGGCTGGTCCAAATCCGAATCTGGCTGGTCGTAACAGGTGATTTATCATTTTCAAACACTTCCATGACCATCAACAAGTCTGCGGGCTGCGCCATTTCCACCCCCATGGTGGGCAAAGGTAGCCGAATGAGAGCATCCGCACAGTTCTCGGTGCCTGGCCTGTGGCAGATGGTATAGTTATATGCCGACAGCACGAATGCCCATCTTTGTATGTGGGCTGAGGCATTAGTATTTATCCCCTTGCTTTCAACAAACAGGGATATGAGGGGCTTGTGATTGGTTTCCAGCTCAAATTTGAGGCCAAGCAGGTACTGATGCATTTGCTTTACCCCGAACACACACGCTAATGCCTCTTTTGTTAGGCGAGTGGGCAAATACATGGCAGATGCATTATAATGTGGATAAATGTGAGGTTATCCACTTTGGGGGCAAAAACACGAAGGCAGAATATTATCTGAATGGCGGCAGATTAGTAAAAGGGGAGGTGCAGTGAGACCTGGGTGTCATGATTCACCAGTCATTGAAGGTTGGCATGCAGGTACAGCAGCGGTGAAGAAGGCAAATGGTATGTTGGCCTTCAAAGCTAGGGGATTTGAGTATAGGAGCAGGGAGGTCTTACTGCAGTTGTACAGGGCCTTGGTGAGGCCCCACCTGGAATATTGTGTTCAGTTTTGGTCTCCTAATCTGAGGAAGGACGTTCTTGCTAGTGAGGGAGTGCAGCGAAGGTTCACCAGACTGATTCCCAGGATGGCAGGACTGACATATGAGGAGAGACTGGATCGACTGGGCCTGTATTCACCGGAGTTTAGAAGGATGAGAGGGGATCTCATAGAATCATATAAAATTCTGACGGGACGGGACAGGTTAGATGCAGGAAGAATGTTTCCGATGTTGGGGAAGTCCAGGACCAGGGGACATAGTCTTAGGAAAGGGGTAAGCAATTTAGGACTGTGATGAGGAGAAACTTCTTCACTCAGAGAGTTGTTAACCTATGGAATTCCCTACCGCAGAGAGTTGTTGATGCCAGTTCATTGGATATATTCAAGAGGCAGTTAGATATGAACCTTGCGGCTAAAGGGATCAAGGGGTATGGAGAGAAAGCAGGAATGGGATACTGAAGGAATGATCAGCCATGATCTTATTGAATGGTGATGCAGGCTCGAAGGACCGGATGGCCTACTCCTGCACTTATTTTCTATATTTCTATGTTTCTATGTTTCTCAATCATGTTGTAGGCCCTCTCGGCCTTAGACAAGCTCCTGGAGGCATAGGCGACAGGTTACAACTTCCCCGCAACGTTAGTTTGTTGTAATACACACCCGACTCCATACGACGACGCATCACATGCTAGCACAAGTCTTTTACATGGGTTATACAATACAAGCAGCTTGTTGGAGCATAACATGTTTCTAGTTTTCTCAAAAGCAATTACTTTTTTTATCCCCATACCAAGTTCTCACCTATATGCAATAACACATGTAGGGGCTCTAAGAGGGTGCTTAACTCTGGTAGGAAGTTACCAAAATAGTTGAGGAGTCCCAGGAACGACCACAGCTCCGTGACGTTCTGTGGCCTGGGCGCATTCCTGATATTCTGTCTTAGCGTCTGTGGGCCGAATACCGTCCGCCGCGATCTTTCTCCCCAAAAACTCCACTTCTGTTGCCATGAAGACGCATTTCGACTGCTTCAGCTACAGCCCTACGGAATCCAGTCGCTGGAGGACCTCCTCCAGGTTTTGTAGGTGCTCGACAGTGTCCCGACCCATGACCAATATGTCGTCCTGAAAAACCACCGTGCGTGGTACTAACTTGAGTAGGCTCTCTATGTTTCTCTGGAAGATTGCTGCAGCTGACCGAATTCCAAACAGGCATCTGTTGTAGATGAACAGTCCCTTGTGCGTGTTGATGCAGGTGAGGCCCTTCGAATACTCCTCCAGCTCCTGTGTCATGTAGGCCGAAGTCAGGTCGAGCTTGGTGAACGTCTCGCCTCCTGCCAGCGTCGCAAATAGGTCGTCTGCCTTGGGTAGCGGGTATTGGTCCTGTAGCGAGAAACGATTAATAGTTACTTTATAATCGCCGCAAATCCTGACCGTGCCATCACTTTTGACTACTGGAACAATCGGGCTGGCCCACTCGCTGAATTCCACTGATGATCCCTCGTGTTGCAGCCTGTCCAGCTCGATTTCCACTCTCTCCGTCATCATGTGAGGTACCACTCGCACCTTGTGGTGATTGGGTCATGCCTCTGGGACCAAGTGGATCCACACCTACACCCTGGAAAAGTTTCCAATGCCTGGCTCAAAAAGGGAAGGAAATTTGTTAAGAACCTGTGTACATGAGGCCTCATCGCTATGTGATAGTGGTCGGTTGTCATCCCAGTTCCAGCGGATTTTGCCCAGCCCGCACCTTCCAAGCAGTGTGGGGCCATCGCCCGGGATAATCCAGAGTGGCAGTTCATGCACCGTGCCTTCGTGGTGACCTTGACCATGGCACTGCCCAGGACAATGATAAGCTCTTTGGTGTACGTTCTCAGTTTCGTGTGGATGGGGCTAAGGGCTGGTCTGAGTGCCTTGTTGCACCATCGTCTCTCAAACATCGTTTTACTCATGATGTATTGGCTAGCGGCAGTGTCCAGTTCCATGGCTACGGGTAAGCCATTCAGTTTTACATTTAGCATTATAGGTGGACATTTTATCGAAAATGTATGTACCCCATGTACTGCAGCATCTGCCTCCTCTCTCTGATGCTCAAAATTGCTTTGATCCACCATGGACCGATCTTCCTCTGCCACGTGGTGGTTAGCAGGTTTAGTAGAGCTTGCAGCTTATCTGCAAGCTCGTTGGAGGTGCCACATTGTTCCACAGCTCTTGCAAACATACCCTTTGAAGCGGTATGAATAGGCTGAATGGAAGCCTCCACAACGCCACCAAGGTGTGAATTGCCTGGCATTTATTCTTTGTTGCGGACTCTGAGTCATCTGGGTCACCTGAGGCCTGCTGGCAGTTGCAGACTCGTGGTTTCTGCCCTGTACATTTCTGCTCGCAAACACAGTTCCAGTTAATTTATGAACATTGCTAGCACATGTGTGCTGAGAGATTTGTTTGGTGTTATCACTGGTGGACATAAACGCCTGTGCTATCGCAAAGGCCTTACTGAGGGTCGGTGTCTCTACAGTCAAATGTTTTCATAGGATGGACTTGTGGCCAATGCCCAGTACAAAAAAGTCTCTGAGCATTTGCTCCAGGTAGCCGTCAAACTCACATTGTCCTGCAAGTTGCCTTAGCTGAACGATGTAGCTCGCCATTTCCTGACCTTCAGATCGCTGGCACGTGTAGAACCAATACCTCGTCATCAGCACGCTCTCTCTCGGGTTAAGATGCTCCCGAACCAGTGTACACAGCTCCTCATACAACCTATCTGTGGGTTTCACCGAAGCCAGAAGATTCTTCATGAGGCTGTAGGTCGGTGCCCCGCAGACTTTTTGCAGCGCTTCCTTTTCCGTCCAGCTCGTTGGTTACAAAGTACTGGTCTAGCCGTTCGACATAGGCTTCCCAGTCCTCACCCTCCAAGAACTTCTCCAGAATGCCCACAGTTTGCTGCATCTTTGCGGTGGATTCATATACTCATTGCCAGTTATTGTGTTGCTAACACAGATGAGACTGCACACAGGGAGGTTAAAGTAACAGTGACCTCAGTCTTTATGGGCCGGCTTATGTACAGTGCTCCTAAGGGATGCTGGGATCCCTTGGGACTTCAGGGGATGCACTCCCTGGTGGCAGAACATGGGATTGCATGCTTTACAGATACGCAACAAATACAAGGCAATTAACAGCTCTCTCTGTCACGTCTTCTGCGCATGTAATGATGATCCCTGACCTCCTGAATCGGAGGAATCGAGAGTTGCCATGCCGTTGCTAAGGACGGTGACACTTTACGGCAGAAGATCAGAGAGATTTAACGCTACCGCCCATTTCATATCGCTCGCGGTTACGCCCAATTTTTAAAATGGGTGACAAGCCGGCGATCTGAAATCCCATTTTTACTGCCCACGACGGAAATACCGCCCATTTTTGGACAATCTGTACAAAAGTGTAAAATCTAGCCCTTGGTCTTAGAATAAGGGTCCGCCCATCTAAAACTGAGATGAGGAGAAATTTCTGCTCTCAGAGGGTTGTAAATCTATGGAATTCTCTGCTCCAGAGAGCTGTGGAGGCTGGGTCTTTGTATACATTTAAGGCAGAGATAGACAAATGTTTGAGCGTTAAGGGAATAAAGGGTTATGGGGAGTGGACAAGCAAGTGGAGCTGAGTCCATGATCAGATCAGCCACGATCTTACTAAATGGTGGAGCAGGCTCGAGGGGCTAGGTGGCCTACTCTTCTATTCTAAAAGTTGCAGCATGCAACGTCTTTGACTGGTAATGGTCATAGTGTGTTGAAAATCCAATTAACCAATTGGTACATCATTTCTTCTCAGTCTCAAATCAACTGTTTTATGATGCAATTGTTTATTGAACAAATTAGCCAAGGTTACTGGACTTGACTGATATGGGAAGACATTTTAAACCACTTCATTATTATTTCTTAAAGTAGCTTCTTAATATTGTATAAATGTATGCTGAAAAATGCTGCAAGAATGGAAAAATAACTAAATCAATGCACTCTGGATATCTGTGTTCATTAGGTAGAATGAGATATTTATTGACTTTGAAGATTTATGTCTGCTATGGATTTAGTTCTGAGCAACGGCATGGCAACTCTCGATTCCTCCGATTCAGGAGGTCAGGGATCATCATTACATGCGCAGAAGACGTGACAGAGAGAGCTGTTAATTGCCTTGTATTTGTTGCGTATCTGTAAAGCATGCAATCCCATGTTCTGCCACCAGGGAGTGCATCCCCTGAAGTCCCAAGGGATCCCAGCATCCCTTAGGAGCACTGTACATAAGCCGGCCCATAAGGACTGTTCCTCACTCTGGAGTGTCTTAATAAAGACTGAGGTCACTGTTACATTGAGTTTTCAACAGATATGTACGGATTGACTTATAAAACATAAACCAGACTTATACAGACTTATGAAGCTTATCCAGACCTTCATAATGAATGGCTTACTCAACAATTTTCATTGGGCACAGCTTTTTGCTTCAACTGCTTTTATTTCAATAGTAAAATAATGAACTGTCGCCTTTCATCCTGCTCGTTTATCATTAAAAAATAGAAAGGCAGAAAAAAAGAAAGCAGATAGCCAAAACAGCAAATAAACAGATAAATATATAGACAGATAGCCCCGAACATTGGTGGGATTCCACCTGTCTCCCCTTGTATCTCCAGCAGACAGCCGGTAGTTACCACTAGAAAACAGCAGGGTCTCAAGGCCCTGGTCAGATACCGACATGCAGAAAGAATAAATCAAATAGTCGAATACTTAGATCTATACCAGCAAGTACAAGTGTAGGTGTGGATGTGATGTGATTTATATGCCGTGTGTATTTTCCAGTATCAGTGCCTTTCCTGTGAGCAAGTCAGTAAATGTATATTGTTCATTTAAATGATAACCTGATTTCTTTCAAATCACTTATAGAATAGCAGAATAATCCCAACCTAACTAGTGCACTCTACTTAGTGATTCACTGGATAATGCACCAGACCCCACAGAGTAGAGCTTTCTCTTTGCTCCAGCAGCATGCACATGGGTATTCTGTATTTTTAAGGACAATACTGGAACAGAGCATTTGCTGCAAATAGATGGGGGCTAAAATTGCGGCCTCGCCGGGTCCATATGAAGTGAGTATGGACCCGACGAGGCCTCACAAAAGCCGGTTTTTGGGGCGCGATGTGCATGCACCGAAAACCGGCTTTTCCGATCTGTCAAGATTTCTCTAGACAGCTCCGCCGCATTCACAGGAGCAGGACATTCGCACGGGAGAGATTGGGCTATTTGCTCAACTCATGCCCAGCGAATCTCCTTCAAACGTTTACGCCTGGTGAAAGCAGACGGATAGCTTACTTTTACCAGCATAAGAGCTTTAAAACATATAAAAATTTAATTTAAATACACATTTTTGTAGTAAGAACCCTGTCCATTAAGGCAAGTTTATTTTTAACACTATTAAAAGAAGTTAAAAAAAATTCCCCAAAATACTTTTTTTCTGAAACATTTAATTACATTTAATTTCAATTAATTTTAAATATGTGAGTTGTTTTATTTAGTTAGTATGCTGTGTTTGGGTGTTTTATAGGGTTTTTTCTCATTGGATGTAATGGGAACTCGCACAAATGGAGTTCCCATTATTCTCAATGAGAATACTGCATTGTGATTGGTTGGCCAGGCCCACATGACTCCAGCTTGGACTTACGTACCTCGAAGACAGGTCCCCATGTGCTGCACAGCGAATCTAGGCCTCCAACTGGGATCTTACGTTTCTCCGGGACCAACAGGTAGATTCATAGATTTTTTTCCGGGTTGGAGGCGTTCGTATGCAGGAAGCCTCCAACCTCAATTTTAGGCCCATGATTTTCCTACAGGGCTTGTATCTGCACTTGTTGTGTTTTTGCTCACTGGATTCAGCAGATCCAGGGATACAGAAAGAAAGGGGCCAGTTGGTCAGTCATCAGAGCAAGAGGATGGGTCTTTTTGTACTGGGCTACCTCTCAGAGGTTAGGTTTAACAGCTTGCTGCATACTCGGCAAGCTTGTGACCGTATTTTGGAATTCTGATTGATTTTTATTGAATGAAAGCAGTACTGATGTGACTCCCTGGCCGACTATTGTGTGTTGCAATTCCAAACAGAAGAACCGACAAAATTTTGTCATGGAGGGGTAGGTGCCCTTTCTCCCTCAAAATATCCTTCTAATGAAGCAAATGAGGAAAACGCATTCTGTTACAAATAGGCACTGAATCAACTGCAGCCCTGCCATATCCATTTATGAGTGGTGGTGGACAGTTAAACAACTAACGGGTGAAGGGGGCTCCATGAACATCCCCATCTTCAACAATGGCGAGGCCCAGCACAGGAGAGCAAAAGACAAGGCTGAATCGTTTTCAATCGTCTTGAGCCAGAAGAGCTGTTCATAGGCAAGTGAGCCATTCTTGCCTATCACTGAGGCTCTGTCCTGATTTGGTGTCCACAGTGATTATACAATTGGTGCAGTTGAGCTTCAGGTGATCCCCAGCATGTAGATACTGGACAACTCGATGACAGTGATACTGTTATGTGGCACGAAAGTTACCAGCTATTTGTCAGCTCAAACATACATGTGTTCCAGGTCTTGCTGTAGGCTGGCATGAGCTGCTTCATTATTGGAGAGATTGTGAATGGAGCTGAACAGTATAGAATCATCAGCAATGAACTTTTAGAGATGGAAGATCATTGATGAAGCAGCTGAAGATAATGTCGCCAGGCCTGCAGTAAGAATGCACTTAACTTAAAGTAAGCTTACATTAAAGGGTTAAGAGGCTGTACTGTAAGGCAGTTTTGTAAATTGACCAGCCTCGTATCCCAGTGTGCCTCTAGGAACCAACGGGACTTTTAAACAAACTTTTTAAACAAGCTGTTAGAGATGACTGGAATGCAGACATGATTGATTGACTTTGTTTAAATGTAACTGACTGTCCTATCCATTGAACTCCTGGGGTCAGGCTGTTAACAAGACTTACAAGTCAACAGGTAATGACCATGGCCCCACCGCATCTGGAGTGGTCTCCTCACCCTTTGGAAATGCTAATGTCAACACAAGTCCTAAACTTCTCCTCATCAAAACTGTTTGTGTGATAATCGAACAGAATGAGGACATTTCCTTGTGTGATAATGGACTACTCACTAACCCAGGATGGGGAGGTGATCAAATGGTACAATCAAAGGGGGGAATTGTATCAATCAATTGTCACGGTTATGATCTATGCATTATAAAAAGGGTGCATTTAGGGACAAACCGCAGGAACTTGCAAGGGAACTGCAAATGGATTTGATCACCTGTACAGATGAAAACACACCACTCTGATTGATCGGCGGGTGAGTGGTGTTTGAAGTTAAAGAAAGTTAGAGGGAGCAGCGTATGTGAATACTGTTTGAAATTAAAGGGGACAGTGCATTGATGTTTGTTATCCGTAGTACAATAAACATTTAAAAGAATACTGAATTGTACTGAGTTGTGACCTTAACCATTTTACTCCATCTGGGTGGGTTCAGGTCAGATTCTCAAATTAGAATATAAGAGGGAAGGTGCGGGTTCACCTACTTACAATGGTTAGGCTAAGGACGTTTCCCTGAGCAACTCTGATAGTGATGTCCTGTAGCCGTGGTGATTGGTCTCCAAAAGCCACAACCTTCTTCCTGTATGAATATGACTCCAGTCACTGGAGGGTTTTTACACTGACCACAATTGACCTCAGCTTTGGGCTCCTTGGTGCCATACTTGGTCAAATGCTGCTTTAATGTCAAAGACAACTAATCTCCCCACTCCTCTGATATTGATCTCTTGGATCCATCTCTAGATTAAGGCTGGGGTGAAGTTCGGAGGTGAGGAGTTCTGGCTACACCTTAGCATTGGCAAGCAGATCATTGGTGTCTTGCGCATCCTTGATTATAATCAGTCCACCATTTGCAGTTGTGCCTGGGCCCTCGACTTAGCAAATCTCTCACTAAGCCTCTCTGCCTCACTCTCCTCCTTTAAGACGCTCCTTAAAACATACCTCGATGACCAAATTTTTAGTTACATGTCCTAAAATCTCCTTTGGTGATTCTGTGTCAAATTTTGTTTTGATAACACTTCCCTGAAGCCTTTTGGGATGTTTTATTACATTAAAGGCACTATATAAATACAAGTTGTTGTTGTTATTGATATGTAGGTGTCGTTTGGTGCCATTCTTGATTGCTTCTTCATTAATTTTGATGATAATTACGAGAAAGCTCTTAATGTGTTAATTAGTTGGGTTAGTTTGTCTTTTGTATGGATAAGACATAGCTGGTCAATTTTCAACATTGTTGGGTAGATGCCAGTATCATAGCTGCGCTGGATTAGCTTGGCCAAGGGGCCAATCGGTTCTGGTGCACAGTTCTTTGACACTACAACCAGGATGTTATTAGCTTTTAACAGAAAATGCTGGAGCTCTCAGCGGGTCAGGCAGCATCTGTGGAGAGAAGGGTCATTGACTTGAAACGTTAATTCTGTTTCTTTCCACAGATGCTGCCTGACCTGTTGAGATTTCCAGCATTTTCTGTTTTTATTTCACATTCCAGCATCCACAATATTTTGTGTTATAGGCGTTTGCTATGTCCAGTGCATTCAGCCACTTCTTAATAATATGTAGAGTGAACCATAATGGTTGTACATCTCCATCAATTATAGTGGGGGTCTGGGTATGAGACAAGTAGCATTTTTGAGCAAAGATGTTTGCAAACACTTCAATCTTGTCTCTCGCACTATATGCTGGGCTCTGTCATAGAAACATAGAAAATAAGTGCAGGAGTAGGCCATTCGGCCCTTCGAGCTTGCACCACCATTCAATATGATCATGGCTGACAATGCAACCTCAGTACCCCATTCCTGCTTTCTCTTCATACCCCTTGGTCCCTTTAGTCATATGG
Organism: Pristiophorus japonicus; assembly: GCF_044704955.1. Classification (NCBI taxonomy): domain Eukaryota; kingdom Metazoa; phylum Chordata; class Chondrichthyes; family Pristiophoridae; genus Pristiophorus; species Pristiophorus japonicus. Next base: position 74,527,530 of record NC_091983.1, on the reverse strand, counting down.
GCCACATCTAACTCCCTTTTGAATATATCTAACGAACTGGCCTCAACAACTTTCTGTGCTAGAGAATTCCATATGCTCACAACTGTCTGAGTGAAGAAGTTTCTCCTCATCTCGGTCCTAAATGGCTTACCCCTTATCCTTAGACCGTGACCCCTGCTCCTGGACTTCCCCAACATCAGGAACATTCTTCCTGTATCTAACTTGTCCAATCCCATCAGAATTTTATATGTTTCTATGAGATCCCCTCTCATTCTTCTAAATTCCATTGAATATAAGCCTAGTCGATCCAGTCTTTCTTCATATGTCAGTTCTGCCATCCCGGGAATCAGTCTGGTGAACCTTCGCTGCACTCCCTCAATAGCAAGAACGTCCTTCCTCAGATTAGGATACCAAAACTGTACACAATATTCAAGGTGTGGTCTCACCAAGGCCCTGTACAACTGTAGTAAGACCTCCCTGCTCCTATACTCAAATCCTCTCGCTATGAAGGCCAACGTGCCATTTGCCTTCTTCACCGCCTGCTGTACCTGTATGCCAACTTTCAATGACTGATGTACCATGACACCCAAGTCTCGTTGCACCTCCCCTTTTACTAATCTGTCACCATTCAGCTAATAATCTGCCTTAATGTTTTACCACCAAAGTGGATAACCTCACATTTATCTACATTATACCGCATCTGCTATGTATTTGCCCACTCACCTAACCTGTCCAAGTCACCCTGCAGCCTCTTCGCATCCTCCTCACAGCTCACACTGCCACCCAGCTTAGTGTCATCTGCAAACTTGGAAATATTACATTTAATTCCTTCGTCTAAATCATTAATGTATATTGTAAATAGCTGGGGTCCCAGCACTGAACCCTGCCGCACCCCACTAGTCACTGCCTGCCATTCTGAAAAGGACCCGTTTACTCCGACTCTCTGCTTCCTGTCTGCCAACCAATTCTCTATCCACATCAGTACATTACCCCCAAACCATGTGCTTTAATTTTGCATGCTAATCCCTTGTGTGGGACCTTGTCAAAAGCCTTTTGAAAGTCTAAATACACCACATCCACTGGCTCCCCCTTGTCTACTCTACTAGTTACATCCTCAAAAAAATCTAGAAGATTTGTCAAGCATGATTTCCCCTTCATAAATCCATGCTGACTTGGACCGATCCTGTCACTGCTTTCCAAATGCGCTGCTGTTACATCTTTAATAACTGAGTCCAACATTTTCCCCACCACTGATTTTAGGCTGACCGGTCTAGAATGTCCTGTTTTCTCTCTCTCCTTTTTTAAAAAGTGGGGTTACATTAGCTACCCTCCAATCCATAGGAACTGATCCAGAGTCTATAGAATGTTGGAAAATGACCACCAATGCATCCACTATTTCTAGGGCCACTTCCTTAAGTACTCTGGGATGCAGACTATCAGGTCCTGGGGATTTATCGGCCTTCAATCCCATCAATTTCCCTAACACAATTTCCTGACTAATAAGGATTTCCTTTAGTTCCTCCTTCTCGCTAGACCCTCAGTTCCCTAGTATTTTCAGAAGGTTATTTGTGTCTTCCTTAGTGAAGACAGAACCAAAGTATTTGTTCAATTAGTCTGCCATTTCTTTGTTCCCCATTATAAATTCACCTGATTCTGACTGTAAGGGACTCACATTTGTCTTCACTAATCTTTTTCTTTTCACGTATCTGTCGAAGCTTTTGTAGTCAGTTAAGGATTGGGATTATCATTGGGCTTCCACCTGCTGTAAGTTGCCTGATTGTCCACCATCATTTTTGACTAGATGTGGTAGACCTTCACAGAAAGGATCGATTTATGATAAAATCAAAAAGTGCTGGAAATACTCAGCAGGTCAGGCAGCATCTGTGGAAAGAGAAACAGAATTAATGGCTGGAATTTTCCTGGGGTCAACAGGCGGAATCGGTGGCGAGTCGGGTGGGACAGCGGGTTGGGACACAATTAAGCTGATTATTGCCTTGTGGACAGATCATTAATAATATATTTAACATTACCTTTTCTCTTTAACTGTTTGCGCAAGTGGTCCACGCTGCTCGGAATCAGTCTGTTAAGCTGAGGCGGGAGTTGAATAGCCATTGAAGAAACTGATTACTTAACAGCTTGAAATATATTATAAAACCCCCCACCTCATAGTTGGGATGGGTGGAGGTACAAGGTAATTTGGTGTGAGTAAGGATGTGCAGGAGTAGGGTAGGGAAGGCCAAGTGATGCTGATGTGTTGAGTGGCACAGTAGGATGAGGTTGACTGTGGGTTGTACTAATGTTTTGTGATCTACTGAGATAATTGAAAGGTTTGTGCCACTGCACCCAGGTTCTCCTGTCCACATCCCTGCTGGTGACCTCCTCTGTAATGTGCAACCAAGCTGGTTAGGTTTCCTAGGAAGGACTCTTCCACCCATCGGAAGGGAAGAGAACCTTCCTGCATGCTGTGTCTCCCTCCATAAGTATTTGGAAGGTGTCATGGGAGAACCTGAGTGCAGCCCCGTATCTCTGTGCTGTCATTGTCAGTGTTTGCAGTACCTCAATGCTGTAGAACACTGACAGCACAAATGTCAAGATAAATTTGGGCATGGTCCCTTTAAGGAAACCGGCTGATGATGCATCATGAAATGGCTCCTTCTAATTGGCCCGGGAAATGCGTTGGTGGGCTTAACAAGCCCTATTAATGGAAAGTCATTTCACAGAGTGAGGTGGAACCAGCAGGGGGGCCGCAATCCGTCACCGATATCACCTGCCCCTGATTGTGCCGAGGTAATTCAAGTCGTAGCTAATGTTTCAGGTCGATGACCTTTCGTCAGAACTGGCAAAAGTTAGAGATGTAACAGATTTTAAGCAAGTGCAGGAGCAGGAAAAGTGGGGAGGGAAGGAAAGAACAAAAGGAAAGGTCTGTGATCGGATGGGAGGCAGGAGAGATTAAGAGACAGGTATGATAGTACAAAGTGAAAGGAGATGGTAAGGGTACAAGTAAAGAAACAAAAGAAGCAAAAGATTTATTACTGAAATAAGCTGACTTTGCAAAATCACAATGGTCAGCCTTCTGTATTATTTCTATGTTGTGCGTAATGCATTCCAGTCTGATGCCACTGTGACAGGACTGGGTTGTCAGACCCAATCATGCAGATTTATTAGTACATGCATGGGATAGAAAAAGAAAGAGAAGATACCTAATCAAAGAGGAACCAAAGAGGATCGCAAAAGATTTGTTGAAGGTATAATCGAGATAGCATTCACATCACAGGAGATAAAAAAAACAGATTGGCGCTGAAGAGGATTCGATTTTATTCCAATGGGGCTGGATTTTTGGTCTTCTGCCGTCCCCGTTAGCACCCCAGAGGGGCGGCTATGGTGGTAGTAAGCACATCCCGGCGGGCAGCCAGCTTCTAGTGCCCCGCCGGGACCTTCGGTGCCGGTTTCAACGTGGAGCGGAGCAATACCGCCCAGAAGAGGCGAGCCAGTGTGCAACGCCCCGGTTGTGACACCAGCTCGATTTTTGGCTGCTGCCCGATACATCTGTAGAGCGCCCTGCAGGGACTGTCTGAGAAAGCCTGGTGGTCCGAGCTGTATCGGCCGCAGTCAGGTAAGTAATGTTAACCTCAGGTAAGTGTGATTGTTTTCTTTTGTGATTTATGTTGTGGTGACATGAGTTATTTATTCGGAATGTTTTGGTGGGTTTTTTTCAGATTTCCCCCCCCCTGCCTCCCCAGGCCTCTCTCTTTCGAAGTTGGCTGTTTAGCTCGGGATTTTCATTTGCTCAGCCGGCCTAGTGTCCTATGAGAGGTGTGCAATGCCTCCCTTAGCGCTCCACCCCAAACTCAGGGCCCAGCTGATGAATTTTGCTGACTGAGGCACAAACTGTTCCCAGTCGCAAACTTTACCGTCCTGCCGCCATTACCGCTCTCAAATGAGCAGAACCGAAAATCCAGCCCCTGGTGCTTCCAAAGACAAGAACTGTGACACATTTCACTAACACAATGGTAGTTTTAGAGGTACAGATTTGTGCTGTCACTCATTTCTGATCTCTGGCAAGCTAAGAAGTAAATTGTTTCCAGCTAATGCCTTGCTTGGGTTATTGGCAGCGTATTTTCTTAATACTATTTGTGTTGGTTTATTGTAGGACAACTCAAACTAAGCTAGACATGGTATCATATACTAAACCACAGAAATACAATGGTAAATTCTGATATATCTATTTCCTACAATAATTGTGGGCAACATAATGTCAGGATTTTCCAGTATAATGGGGGTTAGGATATGAGACATATGTGTTAATCTATGTGTTATATGCTGTGCCCTCCTGTTATGTGTCAGTTTTGTGTTTATACTAAGAACTTCTAGTTCTGAGACACAAGAACAGTGCACATGGAAATTTCTTCTGGCAGCATATTCTCCATCATGGTATGTATAATGAAATTTGCAGTAACCTGCTATTTTCACCTTCAATGCTGCACTTCCTATATCCTTGTTAATAGTTACAGCCCCCACCATTGATACCACCCATGGTTATCGCAGGCTATCTGAGTCAGAAGGTTGTGGGTTCAAGTCGCACTCCAGTTACTTGGGCACATAATTCTAGGCAGACATTCCAGTGCAATGCTGACGAAGTGCTGCACCATTGGTGGTGCCGTCTTTCGGATGAGAGGTTGAACTGAGGCCCCATCTGCTCTTCCAGGTGGACATCAAAATTCCCATGGCACTATTTTGAAGAAGAGCAGGAAAGTTATCCCCGGCGTCCTGGCCGATATTTATCCCTCAATAAACATCACAAAAATGGATTATCTGCTCATTATTCATTGTTGCATGGGGCTTAATGTGCATAAATTGGCTGCCGCATTTCTTACATTGCAACAGTGACTACACTCCAAAAGTATTTCATTGGCTGTAAAGTGCTTTGAGATGTCCGATTGTCATGAAAGGCGCTATATAAATGCAAGTCTTTCTTCTAATCATTTATCTAGCGGCAGCCATTTGCTATTCCATAGATGTCAATTACCAAGGCACTACTTTTCCCGATTTAATAGCTTCCGTTATTTTGGGCAAAGCCAAGTCTTCAAGTAGTTTCAATCAGTTCCACGCACCTTGTTAAGTGCGACTACCTTGATTACTTAATCCTCTGTATTTATTGATTTAACAACTTCGCTTATTTCAGGCAAACTCAGGTTTTCCAGCAGCTGTTCAATCAGCCCTTCGCACCTCATTATGGTTAACTTGGATTTGTGTCTGCTAATCAGCCTCCAGAGCAAAGGTGCCCTTTACAGCAACTGAGCTTTTATTCACCACCTCATATACTGGGCAAACCATGATAGCACCATATAAGTGTTGGGGGTTGTATCTTTGTCAGAAGAAAATTTTTTGCATTTGTGTTGAATAACTACTATTTCCTTCAAGTACATATATGTCCTGTGCCACTACTGCACAGATACGTTTACGCCTTACTTTTCTCTAAGTAGTACTGCTCCTTCCAGATTTCTAGCCAAGTTTTCAGTCAATGTTCACTTTGTCCATGCTTGGCACATTTACTGCATATTTTTGGAGCTGTCCACCCCCACCAAAAATATTCTTGATTGTTCCATTGAATAGTATTGCCAACGTCACCGCTTCATAAATCAGGAGACAAACTCTTACAAATCATCAGATTTGGGATAGAAATCATGAGTTGCTATTTTTTTCAATATGAAAGAACATGAATTGACAGTTGGTTTATAAACCTCATTAGTGGTTTTATTCCCCTTTACATCAACCACCGATCCTTAAATATTGCATTCCACAGCCTCACAAACCTTTGTGTCAACCTTGTATCCCTTTGCTCTAGAAACCCTCCCTCCCCCAATCATTGGAAACTTGCCTCTTTCTACTTACTTTGTCCCATCTCTTCATTATTTTAAAACATCTTTATCAAAGAGACCCCATGAAGTCTCATGGCTTCAGGTCAAGCATGGGCAAGGGAACCTTCTGCTGATTATCACCTACCACCCTCCCACAGCTGATGAATGAGTACTCCTCTATGTTGAATACCACTTGGAAGAAGCACTGAGAGTTGCAAGGGCACAGAATGTCCTCCAGGTGGGAAACTTCAATGTCCATCACCAAGAGTGGCTCAGTAGCACCACTACTGACCGAGCTGTCCGAGCCTTGAAGGACATAGCTGCCAGACTGGGCCTGCAACAGGTGGTGAGAGAATCAACATGAGGGAAAAACCTACTTGACCTTTTCCTCACCAATCTACCTGTCGCAGATGCATCCGTCCAGAACAGTATTTGTAGCAGTGACCACTGCACAGTCATTGTGGAGACGAAGTCCCAACTCCACACTGAGGACACCCTCCATCGTATTGTGATTCTCTTTGGTTCCTCTTTGATTAGGTATCTTCTCTTTCTTTTTCTATCCCATGCATGTACTAATAAATCTGCATGATTGGGTCTGACAACCCAGTCCTGTCACAGTGGCATCAGACTGGAATACATTACACACAACATACAAATAATACAGAAGGCTGTCCATTGTGATTTTGCAAAGTCAGCTTATTTCAGTAATAAATCTTTTGCTTCTTTTGTTTCTTTACTTGTACCACCACCGTGCTAAATCAGGTAGATTCAGATCAGATCTAGCAGCTCAAAACTGGGCATCCATGAGGCGCTGTGGGCCATCAGCATCAGCAGAATTATACTCCACCACAATCTGTAAACTTATGGCTCAGCATATTCCTCACTCTACCATGACCATCAAGCCTGGGATCCAACCCTGGTTCAATAAGGAGTGCAGAAAAGCATGTCAGGAGCAACACCAGGTGCACTTAAAAATGAGGTGTCAACCTGGAGAAGCAGCAACACAGGACTAAATGGATGCTAAACAGTGGAAGCAGCAAGCTATAAACAGGGCTAAGCAATCCCACAATCAACAGATCAGATCAAAGCTCTGCAGTCCTGCCACATCCCGTCGTAAATGGTGGTGGAACATTAAACAATTGATGGGAGGAGGAAGCTCCATGACTATCCCCATCCTCTATGATGGTGGAACCCAGCACGTGAGTGTAAAAGACAAGACGGAAGCGTTTGCAACCATCTTCAGTCAGAAGTGCCGAATGGATGATCCATATCGGCCTCCTGCTGAGGTCCCCACCATCACAGAAACCAGTCTTCACGTAATATCAAGAAATGGCTGAGCGCACTGGATACAGCAAAGGCTATGGGCCTCAACAGCATTCCAGCTGTCGCGCTGAAGACTTGTGCTCCAGAACTAGCCACGCCTCTAGCCAAGCTGTTCCAGTACATCATCATCAAAGGTAGTCCCTCGAAATCAAGGAAGACTTGCTTCCACTCTAAAAGTGAGTTTTCAGGTGGCTGTACAGTCCAATGTGGGAATTACAGTCTCTGCAACAGGTGGGGTAGAGAGAGGTTGAAAGAAAAGGTGGGTGGAGAGCCTGGTTTGCCGCACGCTCCTTCCGCTGTCTGCGCTTGGTTTCTGCATGCTCACAGCGACGAGACTCAAGGTGCTCAGCACCCTCCTGGATGCTCTTCTTCCACTTTGGGTGGTCTTTCTGATAATGTGGAAAACTGCCCAAGTATGTCCAGGCCACAAAAAGCAGGACAAATACAATCCGGCCAATTACCGCCTCGTCAATCTACTCTCAATCATCCGCAAAGTGATGAAAGGAGCCACCGACGGTGCTTTCAAGCGGCATTTACTCACCAATAAACAGCTCACCGATGCCCAGTTTGGGTTCCACCAGGACCATTCAGCTCCAGACATTATTACAGCCTTGATCCAAACATGGCCAAAAGCGCTGAATTCCAGAGGTGAGGTGAAAGTGACTGCCCTTGACATCAAGGCAGCATTTGACCAAGTGTGGCATCAAGGAGCCCGAACAAAACTGAAGTCAATGGGAATCAGGGGGAAAACTCTCCACTAGCTAGGGTCATAACTAGCACAAATGAAGATAGTTGTGGTGGTTGGAGGTCAATCATCACAGCTATGTGGAATCTATATGGGTAGAGCTGCAGAACACCAAAGGGCAAAAAACGTTAGTGGGAGTTGTGTACAGACCTCCAAACAGTAGTAGTGATGTTGGGGAGGGCATCAAACAGGAAATTAGGGGTGCATGCAATAAAGGTGCAGCAGTTATCATGGGTGACTTTAATATGCATATAGATTAGGCTAACCAAACTGGAAGCAATACGGTGGAGGAGGATTTCCTGGGGTGCATAAGGGATGGTTTTCTAGACCAATATGTCGAGGAACCAACTAGGCGGGAGGTCATCTTAGACTGGGTGTTATGTAATGAGAAAGGATTAATTAGCAATCTCGTTGTGCGAGGCCCCTTGGGGAAGAGTGACCATAATATGGTGAAATTCGACATTAGGATGGAGAATGAAACAGTTAATTCAGAGACCATGGTCCAGAACTTAAAGAAGGGTAACTTTGAGGGTATGAGGCGTGAATTGGCTAGGATAGATTGCCGAATGATACTTAAGGGGTTGACAGTGGATGTGCAATGGCAGACATTTAGAGACCACATGGATGAACTACAACAATTGTACATCCCTATCTCGCGTAAAAATAAAAAAGGGAAGATGGCTCAACCGTGGCTATCAAGGGAAATCAGGGATAGTATTAAAGCCAAGGAAGTGGCATACAAATTGGCCAGAAATAGCAACAAACCTGGGGACTGGGAGAAATTTAGAACTCAGCAGAGGAGGACAAAGGATTTGATTAGGGCAGGGAAAATAGAGTACGAGAGGAAGCTTGCAGGGAACATTAAGACAGACTGCAAAAGCTTCTATAGATATGCAAAGAGAAAATTGTTAGTAAAGACAAACGTGGGTCCCCTGCAGTCAGAATCAGGGGAAGTCATAACGGGGAACAAAGAAATGGCAGACCAAGTGAACAAGTACTTTGGTTCGGTATTCACTAAGGAAGACACAAACAACCTTCCGGATATAAAAGGGGTCAGAGGGTCTAGTAAGAAGGAGGAACTGAGGGAAATCGTTATTCGTCGGGAAATTGTGTTGGGGAAATTGATGGGATTGAAGGCCGATAAATCCCCAGGGCCTGATGGACTGCATCCCAGAGTACTTAAGGAGGTGGCCTTGGAAATAGCGGATGCATTGACAGTCATTTTCCAACATTCCATAGACTCTGGATCAGTTCCTATGGAGTGGAGGGTAGCCAATGTAACCCCACTTTTTAAAAAAGGAGGGAGAGAGAAAACAGGGAATTATAGACCGGTCAGGCCGACATCGGTAGTGGGTAAAATGATGGAATCAATTATTAAGGATGTTATAGCAGCGCATTTGGAAAGAGGTGACATGATCGGTCCAAGTCAGCATGGATTTGTGAAAGGGAAATCATGCTTGACAAATCTTCTGGAATTTTTTGAGGATGTTTCCAGTAGAGTGGACAAGGGAGAACCAGTTGATGTGATGTATTTGGACTTTCAGAAGGCTTTTGACAAGGTCCCACACAAGAGATTAATGTGCAAAGTTAAAGTACAGGGGATTGGGGGTAGTGTGCTGACGTGGATTGAGAACTGGTTGGCAGACAGGAAGCAAAGAGTAGGAGTAAATGGGTACTTTTCAGAATGGCAGGCAGTGACTAGTGGGATACCGCAAGGTTCTGTGCTGGGGCCCCAGCTGTTTACACTGTACATTAATGATTTGGACGAGGGGATTAAATGTAGTATCTCCAAATTTGCGGATGACACTAAGTTGGGTGGCAGTGTGAGCTGCGAGGAGGATGCTATGAGGCTGCAGAGTGATTTGGATAGGTTAGGTGAGTGGGCAAATGCATGGCAAATGAAGTATAATGTGAATAAATGTGAGGTTATCCACTTTGGTGGTAAAAACAGAGAGACAGACTATTATCTGAATGGTGACAGATTAGGAAAAGGGGAGGTGCAACGAGACCTGAGTGTCATGGTACATCAGTCATTGAAGGTTGGCATGCAGGTACAGCAGGCGGTTAAGAAAGCAAATGGCATGTTGGCCTTCATAGCGAAGGGATTTGAGTACAGGGGCAGGGAGGTGTTACTACAGTTGTACAGGGCCTTGGTGAGGCCACACCTGGAGTATTGTGTACAGTTTTGGTCTCCTAACTTGAGGAAGGACATTCTTGCTATTGAGGGAGTGCAGCGAAGGTTCACCAGACTGATTCCTGGGATGGTGGGACTGACATATCAAGAAACATTGGATCAACTGGGCTTGTATTCACTGGAGTTCAGAAGAATGAGAAGGGATCTCATAGAAACGTTTAAAATTCTGATGGGTTTAGACAGGTTAGATGCAGGAAGAATGTTCCCAATGTTGAGGAAGTCCAGAACCAGGGGTCACAATCTAAGGATAAGGGGTAAGCCATTTAGGACCGAGATGAGGAAAAACTTCTTCACCCAGAGAGTGGTGAACCTGTGGAATTCTCTACCACAGAAAGTTGTTGAGGCCAATTCACTAAATATATTCAAAAAGGAGTTAGATGTAGTCCTTACTACTAGGGGGATCAAGGGGTATGGCGAGAAAGCAGGAATGGGGTACTAACGTTGCATGTTCAGCCATGAACTCATTGAATGGTGGTGCAGGCTCGAAGGGCCGAATGGCCTACTCCTGCACCTATTTTCTATGTTTCTATGTTTCTATCACAGCCCCAGGATATTGCTGCATGAGTTCCTCAGGGCAATGTCCTAGACCCTACCATCTTCAGCTGCTTCATCGATGACCTCCCCTCCATCATAAGGTCAGAAGTGGGGATGTTCCCTGATGACTGCAGTGTTCAGTGCCATTCGCAACTCCTCAGATAATGAAGCAGTCCATGCCTGCATGCTGCAAGACCTGGAAGACAGTCTGGCTTGGGCTGATCAGTGGCAAGTAACATTCATGCCACACAAGCAATGACTATCTCTAACAAGCAAGAGTCTAATCACAATCCCTTGACATTCAACGGCATTACCATCGCCAAATCCCCCAGTGTGATGGAATTCTCTCCACTTGCCTGGATGAGTGCAGCTCCAACAACACTCAAGTTTGACACGATCCAGGACAAAGCAGCCCGCTTGATTGGCACCCCATCTGCCACCTTAAACATTCACTCCCTCCACCACCAGCCCACCACTGCTGCAGTGTGTACTATCTACAAGATGAACTGCAGCAACTCATCAAGGCTTCTTTGGCAGCACTTCCCAAACCCATGACCTCTATCACTTAGTTGGACAATGGCAGCAGGCGCATGGGAACACCGACGCTTCCAGGTTCCCCTTCAAGTCACACACCATCCTGACTTGGAAATATATTGCGTTCCTTCATCGTCGCTGGGTCAAAATCCTGGAATTCCCACCCTAACAGCACTGTGGGAGTACCTTCACTACACGGAGTGCAGCAGTTCAAGAAAGTAGCTCACCATCACCTTCCCAGGGGCAATAAGGGATGGGCAATAAATGCTGGCCTTGCCAGCGATGCCCACATCCCATGAACGAATAAAATTAAAATCACATTTAATCTTCTCTGTTCTAACAAAAATAGCCGTATTTTTTCCAAGCCTTTCTTCATATTTGTTGAAATAAATTTATTTGCAGAGAGAGTTGTTGGAACATAAAATGCTTCACCACAGGGCATGGTTTGAGACAGATAACACTGCATCTTTTAAAGAAAAACGGTATAAATATTTGAAGCAAATGATCAGGCAGAGAGAGGAGCAGGGAGACGAGTATTTGGATTGCTCTGGCAAGGAGCTGGCACATACATGATGGGCTGAATGGACTCTTTATGTGCTGTCAGTTTCTATTGTGACAATGATAAAAATGTTGACCTGGGCCAAAGATTAAAACTGATAAATCTGAGGGCCTACCAGCAATCGGGACACCGAGTAATGTGGCAACAGCACGACAGTAACCGCTCACTGCACACGCGATCCCGGGCAGCCGGTACACACAGGATGCCCGAGCACGATGTGCAGACGAAGCTGCCAACAGTGATGTCGACATAGGTTGGGCTGTGTTGCTCGCACTGCCAGTTGTGGGGCCACGCGCCCAGCTCCCACACCAGCTTCAGGTGCTTCTCCATCTGCTCGTAGCGGGCCATGGCCAGTATGCCGGGGGAATCTGGGGTTGGGGGTGGTTGGGGGCAGGCAGCGGACAGCGGCTTCAATTATTTTTTTTGCGCATGCACAAATCGCGTGGGGTTTTTTCCGTGCACATGAAAATCGCGTAAATGTTTGTTCGTGCTTGTGAAAATCGCATAATTTTTCCCCAAAAAACCTCTGAAATTTAGGCATTCCATCCCGAGATCACGAGAGATACTTTATTTCTCTCAGAAATCACATCGCGAGAGTAGGCAATACTGATTACAAAAGTCTCTTGGTTTTTCTTATTTGCCTTTCAGCCATTTTTACAACAAATTGTACACAGGTTGAACCTCCCTTCTTCGGAACTCCCTTATCCGGAACCACCCCTCGTCTGGATCCATTCCCGGCCTATGGGTGGCACATGTGCAGAACTCCGACATGAACAAATTGAAGTCCTTCCTCGCTGCTGACTCCCGCAATCGCTGGCCTGACCCCACGATCCACCGCCACCTCCCCCCCCACCCGCCCCATGATCTCTCTGCCACACTCCCAGCCCCAAGCCAGCCAGCCCTGATATCCCCTTGCTCAGAACCTGTACCATCCAATTTAACGTGACAACCCATCGTCCGGAAAAATCCCTTATCCGGAACAGGCCAGATCCCAAGGGTTCCCGAATAAGGGTGGTTCAACCTATATTGCATCACTGGGTTAAGAACATTATCGATATTTATACCAGTTACATTGCTTGTTAGCTACTTGATTTTGCTAAAAGATTAAGATTGAGATTGCAGGTGTGTTAAGCTTGTTGATGGTTCAAGAGTAAGCACTTCTCCCATTTTTTGATAAAATAGAAATCTGGGGTCTGAAGATGTTGTGTTACACATGTTGTACCAAGGAGTTCTGCAAACAGCTGTTTGCTTTCTCTCTCTCCCTGTTTCTATTAGGAAAGTACAATATGTTCTGACCAGCTGGGACCTGTTTAGGATTTAGAAACAACAGGGACCTACCTTTTAAATGTTATTTCCTTTGGACTGCTTCTTGCAGATTTCCAAGTAGTGCGAATAAGAGCATTTTTTTTCATAAGCTGATAAATCACACCTTACGAAGACATCAAAAGTATTTGGAAAACCGCATACGGTTTTGCTTGACACAAACTATCAGTACACCAATGACTGCAAGAATGCTATGAATATAAGATTTCTGATGATCCTTGCCTCCCAATCCTCATGCCTGCCACTTCAGTGTTTGTGGATAATCATCAGTACACTCAAGTCAGCGAAGATCCTAGTAATTTAGCCTTGAATTTCTTGATGTTGTGAATTAATAATAATACTGGGACAACAATTCTCGAATGGCTGATGATACTTCAGGATTTAAAAACATGCAATTAATTTAACATAGCTGTTGTTTGTCACTTTATCTGGATAGATTGTTATTGTCATTTAGAAATGTACTTTTCACGTAGTGTAGCTTTTTGCACATATTTTTCAAACAGTAACATTTATTATCGCACCTTTTTTCCAGTTTTCAACTTACCTAGAACCATAAATATACATAACCACGGGAACAAGCCTTTCTTTTTAAATAAATATGCAACAGAGGAATTTCCCTGCTATAATTCAGGCTTCCTGTTATGTATATCAGTAAAAAACAAAAATTATACATTCAATTTAAATGATAGCATACACAATCAGGTTGTAAGTTACAGTAATTGAAACAAATTCTTAGGATATATATGGAGAAAAATCTTACTAGACCAGTAAAAATTTGAAGAGGTTGGGGATTTGTTTTTCTTTGTAACTGAAAAGTTCTCAATAAAAGCAGACCACAGCATTCCTTGAATTTTTCTAGGTTCACAGGCAAATATTCATAACAGACCATCCTCTGAATTGGTTATTTTACAATATTATACTTCACTGTGATTCTATTTTAGTGCCCCTGGTAATGTGTGTGTGTGGGGGGGGGGGGTGGAGGGGATGGTTTGGGGGGCGGTGGTGGGGGCCACATTAGGTAGTCAAGTATTAAATTGGCAAATCTTCAGCTCGAAAGGTTAGTTAGTGACCCTGTATGTTTACTTTTGGGTTCAATGCACACTAAATGATAAGAGTTGACATTAGTAAGCATAATATCAATACAATTAAAACATCCAAGAAGAAAAAAGAAACACTTGCATTTATGGAGCACCTTTCACAACAACAACTTTTATTTATATAGTGCCTTTAACATAGCAAAATGTCCCAAGGCACTTCACGGTAGTGTTTTAAGACAAAAACAGATACATTTGACACCGAGCCACAGAAGAAGAAATTACAGCAGATGACCAAAAGCTTGGTTAAAGAGATAGGTTTTAAGGAGCGTCTTACAGGAGAAAAGAGAGCTAGAGAGGTGGAGAGGTTTAGGGAGGGAGTTCCAGAGCTTAGGGCCTAGGCAACAGAAGGCAGGACCACCGATGGTTGAGCAGTTATAATCAGGTATATTCAAAAGGGCAGAACTTGAGGAGCGCAGACATCTCGTAGGGTTCTGAGGCTGAAAGAGATCACAGAGATTGAGAGGGGTGAGGCCATGGAGGGATTTGTAAACAAGGATGAGAATTTTGAAATTGAGGTGTTGCTTAACTGGGAGCCAATGTAGGTCAGCGAGCAGGATGTTCCAAAGCGCTTTACAGCTAATGAAGCACTTTTTGAAGTGTAGTCACTGTTGTAACATAGGAAATTTAGGTAACAAAGAAGATGCAAGTAAATATTACCAAGGTTTTAAATAGTCCCAAATTATTTATATATGTTGTTATATAAAAAAAAATCGAAAATGCTAGAAATGCACAGCAGCATCTGAAAAGTGAATGCATAAGTTATGATTTTGGATGCAGCCCCTTTTATCTATGTGCTGTTTTTATGTTATTCCATTTTTATCTCCAAACTCCTAACCTTCTCCACCTGGGTGGGATGTGCGGCTGTCAGTTGTATTCCATGTTGCCCTGATAGACGTGTCATTCAGCAGAAGCAATCTGTGTTTGCTTTTTTCTCCTGTTTCCAAGATGTGCTTTATCTTCCATCAACTATTCAACAGCAGATGTATAATACAACTCACCTTTGATAAAATTCCTCTTTCTGTTAGAGCTAACATTAGTTGTGGGTCAATGTGCATTGATTTTGTACATTAACAGTAACAAAGCATTGGGGATTTTTTGCTCACATTGCTGAAAGTCCCCCAGGAAATAATTTAAAGACACATAGGTATTAATAAGTACATTCAGAAACATGTTTAAAAGAGAGTCAGGTGGGGCAAAAAGGACTCTGGAAATGAGTGCAGCTACAGATACTAAGCAGAACAGTAACAATTCTTCCAGTACCTGTACCATAATAGTACAAGGGTAGTTTGGAGAAGAAGTGAGAAACATAAAGGATGGTAACAGCACCAAAACAGAGTGTGAGTGATGCGGTAGCTTGAGCACCAACTCTGCTAATGCTCCCACATCTCTTTCACTTTTTATTATTTCAAACTCTAATTAGCTAAATTAAAAAGGCCTTAAAAGTAGTAATCTCAGGATTGTTACCAGTGCCACGTGCTAGTCAGAGTAGGAATCGCAGGATAGCTCAGATGAATATGTGGCTTGAGGAGTGGTGCAGCAGGGAGGGATTCAAATTCCTGGGACATTGGAACCGGTTCTGGGGGAGGTGGGACCAGTACAAACTGGACGGTCTGCACCTGGGCAGGACCGGAACCAATGTCCTAGGGGGAGTGTTTGCTAGTGCTGTTCGGGAGAGGTTAATCTAATATGGCAGGGGGATGGGAACCTATGCAGGGAGACAGAGGGAAGTAGAATGGGGGCAGAAGCAAAAGATAGAAAGAAGAACAGTAAAAGTGGAGGGCAGAGAAACGCAAGGCAAAAAGCAAAAAGGGCCAGATTACATTCTAAAGGGGCAAAGTGTGTTAAAAAGACAAGTCTGAAGGCTCTGTGCCTCAATGCTAGGAGTATTCGTAATAAGGTGAACAAATTAACTGCGTAGATAGCAGTTAATGGATATGATGTAATTGGCATCACGGAGACATGGCTCCAGGGTGACAAAAGGCTGGGAACTCTACATCCAGGTGTATTCAACATTCAGGAAGGATAATCAGAAAGGAAAAGGAGGCGGGGTGGCGTTGCTGGTTAAAGAGGAAATGAATGCAATAGTAAGAAAGGACATTAGCTTGGATGATGTGGAATCGGTATGGGTGGAGCTATGGAATACTAAAGGGCAGAAAATGCTAGTGGGAGTTGTGTACAGACCACCAAACAGTAGTAGTGAGGTTGGGGACAGCATCAAACAAGAAAGTAGGGATGCATGTAATAAAGGTACAGCAGTTATCATGGGCGACTTTAATCTACATATTGATTGGGCTAACCAAACTGATAGCAATGCGGTGGAGGAGGATTTCCTGGAGTGTATTAGGGATGGTTTTCTAGACCAATCTGTCGAGGAACCAACTAGAGAGCTGGCCATCCTAGACTGGGTGATGTGTAATGAGAAAGGACTAATTAGCAATCTTGTTGTGCGAGGCCCCTTGGGGAAGAGTGACCATAATATGGTAGAATTCTTTATTAAGATGGAGAGTGACACAGTTAATTCAGAAACGAGGGTCCTGAACTTAAGGAAAGGTAACTTTGATGGAATGAGACGTGAATTGGCTAGAATAGACTGGCGAGTGATACTTACTTAAAGGGTTGACGGTGGATAGGCAATGGCAAACATTCAAAGATCACATGGATGAACTTCAACAATTGTACATCCCTGTCTGGAGTTAAAATAAAATGGAGAAGGTGGCTCAACAGTGGCTAACAAGGGAAATTAAGGATAGCGTTAAATCCAAGGAAAAGGCATATAAATTGGCCAGAAAAAGCAGCAAACCTGAAGACTGGGAGAATTTTATAATACAGCAGAGGAGGACAAAGGGTGTAATTAGGAGGGAGAAAATAGAGTACGAGAGGAAGCTTGCTGGGAACAAAAAAACGGACTGCAAAAGCTTCTATAGATATGTGAAGAGAAAAAGATTAGTGAAAACAAACGTAGGTCCCTTGCAGTCAGATTCAGGTGACTTTATAATGGGGAACAAAGAAATGGCGGACCAGTTAAACAAATATTTTGGTTCTGTCTTCACGAAGGAAGACACAAATAATCTTCCGGAAATACTAGGGGACCGAGCGTCTACTAAGAAGGAGGACCTGAAGGAAATCCTTATTAGGCGGGAAATTGTGTTAGCGAAATTGATGAGATTGAAGGCCGATAAATCCCCGGGGCCTGATAGTCTGCATCCCAGAGTAATTAAGGAAGTAGCCCTAGAAATAGTGGATGTATTGGTGATCATTTTCCAACAGTCTATCGACCCTGGATCAGTTCCTATGGACTGGAGGGTAGCTAATGTCACACCACTTTTTAAGAAAGGAGGGAGAGAGAAAATGGGTAATTATAGACCAGTTAGCCTGACATCAGTAGGGGGAAAATGTTGGAATCAATTATTAAAGATGAAATACCAGCGCATTTGGAAAGTAGTGACGGGATTGGTCCAAGACCGCATGGATTTATGAAAGGGAAATCCTGCTTGACAAATCTTCTAGAATTTTTTGAGGATGTAACTGGTAGAGTGGACAAGGGAGAACCAGTGAATGTGGTGTATTTGGACTTTCAAAGAGATTGGTGTGCAAAATTAAAGTACATGGTATCGGGGGTAATGTATTGACGCGGATAGAGAACTGGTTGGCAGACAGGAAGCAGAGAGTCGGGATAAACGGGTCCTTTTCAGAATGGCAGGCATTGACGAGTGGGGTGCCACAGGGCTCAGTGCTGGGACCCCAGCTATTTACAATCTACATTAATGATTTAGATGAAGGAATTGAGTGTAATATCTCCAAGTTTGCAGATGACACTAAACTGGGTGGCGGTGTGAGCTGTGAGGAGGACGCTAAGAGGCTGCAGGGTGACTTGGACAGGTTACGCGAGTGGGCAAATGCATGGCAGATGCAGTATAATGTGGATAAATGTGAGGTTTTCCACTTTAGTGACAAGAACACAAAGGCAGAATATTATCTGAATGGCGGCAGATTAGGAAAAGGGGAGGTGCAACGAAACCTGGGTATCATGGTACATCGGTAATTGAAAGTTGGCATGAAGGTACAGCAGGCGGTGAAGAAGGTAAATGGTATGTTGGCCTTCATAGCTAGAGGGTTTGAGTATAGGAGTAGGGAGTTCTTACTGCAGTTGTACAGGGCCTTAGTGAGGCCTCACCTGGAATATTGTGTTCAGTTTTGGTCTCCTAACCTTAGGAAGGACGTTCTTGCTATTGAGGGAGTGCAGTGAAGGTTCACCAGACTGATTCCCGGGATGGCAGGACTGACATATGACAAGAGACTGGATCAACCGGGCCTGTATTCACTGGAGTTTAGAAGGATGAGAGGGGATCTCATAGAATCATATAAAATTCTGACGGGACTGGACAGGTTAGATGCAGGAAGAATGTTCCCGATGTTGGGGAAGTCCAGAACTAGGGGACATAGTCTCAGGATAAGGGGTCGGCCATTTAGGTCTGAGATGTGGAGAAACTTCTTCACCCAGAGAGTTGTTAACCTGCGGAATTCCCTACCACAGAGAGTTGTAGATGCCAGTTCATTGGATATATTCAGGAGGGAGTTAGATATGGCCCTTGCGGCTAAAGAGATCAAGGGGTATGAAGAGAAAGCAGGAAAGGGGTACTGAGGTGAATAATCAGCCATGATATTGAATGGTGGTGCAGGCTCGAAGGGCCGAATGGCCTACTTCTGCACCTATTTTCTATGTTTCTATGTAGACATGTTGGAACTCCTATTGCTTCTAATTTCTATTTACAACTTGAACCTAGAAGCTCCATGTGAATTGGTCAAATTTGTAGACAGTACCAAAGTTGGGACCAGTTGTATCTGAGGAGGCAGCCAGTAACCTCTGAAATGAGTTGGGCTGTTTGAGTTGGCAGACCAGTGGCAGATGACATTTAATATGGGCATTTGTGTAAAGTGTTTGATATAGGCATGAACAATGTTGAAATAGACATGGGTGAAATAGATCTAACGGTATTAATAAATTCAGTGTAGAAAAGTAATCAATATAGCAAATGAAATGTCATCCTACAAAGCCAAAACAGTATAATATGAGTCAGAAGAAATCATGCTTAAACTGCAACTTCTCTGATTAGACCACACTTTGAGCACTGTGTCCAGCTGTGTCCACAAATCAGAAGGGAGACATTCAAATCTTGATGATGGTTCAGAGAAGATGCACATGGCTGGTCCCTAACTAGAGGACTGCATATTGAGGATAGACTGGGGAAAATATGGTTATTCATTCTTGAAAGGAGGTAAAGATTTAATTCTCACCTCATTCATTGGGTTTATGTTGTGCATAATGTCTTGCATCTTTTGGTGAAGCTTTTATTCATGAAGGTGCACACGGGGTACTGGTAAATGGTTGTTCGTTCCATTTAGATTTATCTAATAACAGTGGTTTATAAATATATTTTGGTGTTCCTCATGACTTGGTATGCGCTTATAGCTATTCTCCTATATATGGACTTATTAACATTCCCTATACACATAATTACTTTGCATGCTTTGTTACTTGTTGCATTTGCAATTATTTCCCATGCATGCACCACTGATAGCACTAACACAGACAACATTGTTACAGCAACACTGTTTAATTTGCCATCAAAATGTACAAAGTGAAAACCATTATACAATCATCCATCAAAAAAGGCAAAACAAAGAGTGACTTTAAAAAAACTGCTGTTCACAAAATTGTTGGTTCAGGTTATAAAGTGGCTAGTTGGACTCTTGGCAGTACTGAAATGCACCATCGGGCATTTTGGCTCCCTTCTTTGTTTGCTCACTGAAGCAATATTAAGAACTGTCATGATTAGTGCTCATTCATGCTCCAGTTTTATCTCAAGCTGTGCACAATCTTCAGCACTATTTTGATGATGCCACCCTAGCTCAGCATTACTATTAACATCCTCTTTTGCCATAATTCACATCATTAACTAACTGAAATGTCATTGTAACAATGACAACTTAAAGCCAGTAGGTGTTTCTGTCCTGCATGGTTATCTGCCATTAAAATCCAGCACTGGCATTTGCTGCTATCTGCTCTGGACCAAACAAACATTTGAGAACCACTGGAAAATAAACAGGAGGCATGGGCCTAGGAATTCAATGGCACCGCACTCATTTTTCTGGAACTAAACAGGCATCAAAGCTCCAATATGGCAAGCAGGAAAAGTACACTCATTGGGGCCAAGTTTCAGCCTGAGTTGCTCCTGTTTTTTTGGAGCAACTGGTTTAGAATGGAGTATCTTAGAAATTGCAATTCTCGGCATTTAGTTTCCTCCAGTTCTAATCAGCTAGAACAGTTTCACTTTGGAACAGAATTTTTTTTTAAAAAGGGGGCGTGTCCGGCCACTTACTCCTGCTTTCAAAGTTTAGGCAGTGAAAGCTTACTCCAAATTAACTTAGAATGCAGTAAGTGTAGATTTTTGTACACTCAGAAAAACCTTGCCTACACTTAGAAAATCAGGCGCAGGTTACAAATCAGGTGTAGGGAATGGTGGGGGTGAGGGGGGGGGGGTGTTTAAAGGGAAGTTTACAAACATTAAACACTTCAGTTTTACAAATAAAGAGCCATCATCAATAATAAATGATAAATGCATCAATAAATCAACCAATAAATCAATCCAAAAAAATTAATAAGAAATAAAAAAATTAAAAAATCAATAAATAAAACATTTTCTACTTACCAACTGCAGCACCGGGAGTCCTTCAACAGCGTGCTGGGATGCCCCCCCCCCCCGCCCCCCACCTCCCAGTGTGTCTCTGTCAGTGTCTCTATCTCTCTGTCTGTGTGTGACTCTCTCACTCTCTGTCTGTCGGTGTCTGTGTTTCTGACAGTGAGGGGAGGGGGAGGAGGGGTGGGGGAGGAGTGGGGGGAGGAGGGGGGGTAGGAGGGAGGTGGAGGGGGAGGAGGGGGATGGAGGGAGGAGGAGGGGGATGGAGGGGGGGTGGAGGGGAGGGGAGGGGGGTGGAGGAGGGGTGGAGGGGGAGGAGGGGGGAGGAGGGGAGTGGAGGGGGGTAGAGGGGTGGAGGAGGGGTGGAGAGAGGGGGGAGAGAGGGAGGAGGAGGGAGGGAGAGAGGGATGGAGGGAGAGAAGGGAGGAGGGAGGGAGGGAGAGAAGGGAGGGAGGGAGGGGGGGGAGGAGGGAGGGAGGGAGGGGGAGGAGGGAGGCTGAATGGGCCAGGCCCGGCTGGGCCCAACACTTGATTTAAAGGTAGGTGGCCGGGGGTCGGGTCGGGTCGGGTCGGGTCCGGGGTCCGGTCCGGGGTCCGGTCCGGGGGCGGGAGCGGGAAGTGGGAGTCTGTTCGGGTCGGGTCCAGTCCGGGGGCAGTGGGGGGGAACGGGGGTCTGGTCCGGTCCGGTCTGGCCCGGGGGCAGGGGTGGTGGCGGTGGCGGGGGCAGGGGGGGCGGAGTGGGAGTCTGTTCGGGTCGGGCCGGAAGTGCGCTGTCTACCAAATAAAAAGGCAACCAGGGCCTGCGCCTGAAACAGGCATTAGGCCCCTCACTTGCCTTTGCAAAGCACATATTTGAGCCACCCTCTGGAATATTGGTTTGCTCTGAAGCAGCCAACACCATCGCCGGCCGCAATCAGGAAAGCCAGGTCGACCTGCTGCGAAACAGGTGGCCCTTAAAGGGACCACTGCAGACTACCACTGAAAAGGTAAGTTTGTTAAAAATACTTACCTGAATGTGATGCCGGAACAGGAGTGCTCCTTCCGTTCCCCTATTAAAACTCACCTCACCCCCTCCGATCATGATCTCGACCATCCCCATAATCGCTGCCACCACCCTCATCATTCCAGAGACCATGCTCTCCCGGTCACCCTCACCCTGCTTCCTAGTTGCCCTCCCTTTCCCAGTCCCCTTTAAAGACTTACCTGAGTGCTGCTGCCAGTATCTCTGTAATTCGATCTTTTTTTATTATTAAACTATAAGCTAACTGCGATATGTGTGTGCACTAGGTCCATGCACCAGAGCAGGTCTCCAGTCGTCCTGGTTAACCCTTGCCACTGGATAAAGGCCTAGCTTTGACAAGCCTGTGTGGTGGTTGGTGTGTAACGGTCACCACATGTTAGAAAATCCACGCACAGGCATCTTCCACCCCCTCAATTGGAGTTCAGGATTGGAACATCTCCAAATTTGCGGATGACACTAAGTTTGGTGGCAGTGTGAGCTGCGAGGAGGATGCTATGAGGCTGCAGAGTGACTTGGATAGGTTAGGTGAGTGGGCAAATGCATGGCAGATGAAGTATAATGTGGATAAATGTGAGGTTATCCACTTTGGTGGTAAAAACAGAGAGACAGACTATTATCTGAATGGTGACAGATTAGGAAAAGGGGAGGTGCAACGAGACCTGGGTGTCATGGTACATCAGTCATTGAAGGTTGGCATGCAGGTACAGCAGGCGGTTAAGAAAGCAAATGGCATGTTGGCCTTCATAGCGAAGGGATTTGAGTACAGGGGCAGGGAGGTCTTACTACAGTTGTACAGGGCCTTGATGAGGCCACACCTGGAGTATTGTGTACAGTTTTGGTCTCCTAACCTGAGGAAGGACATTCTTGCTATTGAGGGAGTGCAGCGAAGGTTCACCAGACTGATTTCCGGGATGGCGGGACTGACATATCAAGAAAGACTGGATCAACTGAGCTTGTATTCACTGGAGTTCAGAAGAATGAGAGGGGACCTCATAGAAACGTTTAAAATTCTGATGGGTTTAGACAGGTTGGATACAGGAAGAATGTTCCCAATGTTGGGGAAGTCCAGAACCAGGGATCACAGTCTAAGGATAAGGGGTAAGCCATTTAGGGCCGAGATGAGGAGAAACTTCTTCACCCAGAGAGTGGTGAACCTGTGGAATTCTCTACCATAGAAAGTTGTTGAGGTCAATTCACTAAATATATTCAAAAAGGAGTAAGATGTAGTCCTTACTACTAGGGGGATCAAGGGGTATGGCGAGAAAGCAGGAATGGGGTACTGAAGTTGCATGTTCAGCCATGAACTCATTGAATGGCGGTGCAGGCTCGAAGGGCCGAATGGTCTACTCCTGCACCTATTTTCTATGTTTCTATGTTTCTATGTCCTTTTTTTGAAAGATCTGTGAACTCATGTGGAAGCAAGTCATCCTCGTTCGAGGGACCGCCTATGATGATGAATTTGATCTTTGAGGGCTCTTCTCCCGGTGAACTGCCTGGCGCACCCAATAGGTGTCCACAGCAAGTAAGTTTGATGATAATGAGGGATGAGGCCCAATATTAGGTATACCTCGGGCCAATGCATTCAGGAACAAGGATTGTGCCCATTTTTGGGGCCAAACAAATTTTTATTCGTGACATATTTGAATAGTCAAAATCAAGGTAAAAGTTTGGTAACAAAAGAATGTGCTTACTATAGTGTAATATTCTGGTAGTGATCAGCAATCCACTTTGCTGAAATCCATTTAGATTATTCCTGTACATTCTTCCTCAGTTGTATACATTAGTTTCTGCTGGACTCCTTGAAAGGAAACTGAGAAGAAAGTGATAATCCTATGATGCCCTGTGGGACAGCTGTCAAACCATTGGTTCAGTGACCAGAATGTGCCTCAGCTATTTAAAGTGTCAGTGAGCAGCCCTGAACAGGACAGCAGCACTAAGAGCAGGGACTAACATTAATGTGCAAATTAATTTCTAGACATTACTTTTTAACAGTAACGTTTACCATTCATTCGGTGCTCTTTATTTAAACACAGCAGTTCTTTGTCTTCTCTGTGTCAGTACTGGCAGCTTGAGCAGCACATCCCAATTTAAACAGCTGATGGATGTGTAAACAGCTGGGAGTAGATTTTAACATTTACTGCCAAAGCTGGCAGTATGGGATTCGGCATTTGTTTTTCAGAAAAAAATAAGCAAGTGGGGCGTATAACAGGTGACGGATTTGCGACCACCAGTTCTTCCCCAGTGGTGAAATTTAAAATCTACCTCTGCTGAGTGCTCAAGCAGCCACTCTTGAATTTACTGATCATTTGGTTACAGGAATGATTATTTGTGATTTGTCCAAATTGAGCACTGTGACTGGGTTTCACCGTAACTGCCAGTGTTACATAAGAACATAAGAAATAGGAGCAGGAGTAGGCCATTTGACCTCTCGAGCTTGCTCCGCCATTCAATATGATCATGTCTGATCTGATGTTGGCCTCAACTCCACTTCCTCACTCGCTCCCCATAACCCTTGACTCCATTATCATTAAAAAATCTGTCTATCTCTACCTTAAATATATTCAATGACCCAGCCTCCACAGCTCTCTGCGGAAGAGAATTCCAAAGATTCACAACCCTCTGAGAGAAGAAATTCCTCCTCATTTCCTTTTTAAATGGGCGACCCCTTATTCTGAAACTATGCTCTCTAGTTCTAGATTCCCCCACAAGGGAAAACATCCTCTCTGCATCTACCCTGTCAAGCCCCTTCAGAATCTTATACGATTCAATAAGATCACCTCTCATTCTTCAATGAGTATAGGTCCACCTGCTCAACCTTTCTTCATATGACAACCCCTCATCTCAGGAATCAACCTTGTGAACCTTCTCTGAACTGCCTCCAATGCAAGTATGTCCTTCCTTAAATAAGGAGACCAAAACTGTACGCAGTACTCCAGGTGTGGTCTTACCAATGCCCAGTACAGCTGTAGCAGGATTTCCTTACTTTTATACTCCATCCCCCTTGCAATAAAGGCCAACATTCCATTTGCCTTCCTAACTAATTGCTGTACCTGCATGCTAACTTTTTGTGTTTCATGTACAAGGGCACACAGATCCCTCTGCACTGCAGCATTTTGTAATCTCTCCCCATTTAAATATAATTTGCTTTTTTATTTTTCTTACCAAAGTGGATAACCTCACATTTTCCCACATTATACTCCTTCTGCCAAATTTTTGCCCACTTACTTAGCCTATCTAAATCCCTTTGTAGATTCTTTGTGTCCTCCTCACAACCTGTCGCTGCAGCCCTGCCAGCAGCGGTAAGGATGAAAACCTGCAAAAAATGTAAATTAAAGTTTTTAATTTTTTTTTAGCGATTTGATTGATAAGGGTCTTGTAAATGTTTTTGGAATGTGTTTTGCAATTTTTTTTCCCCTCCCAAGGCCTCTCTCACAGCGCTCCCGGCCCCGGACCAAATTTGGCAAAACTCATGTTTTTGTGCCGCGAATCCTTGTGCAATGCCCTCCCCCCCCACCCCCCTCTTACTGACGACGTAAAACCCATAAGTTCAGCCTAAAAACAGTAGTGCAGCGAAAATGGTAACTTTTTCGTATCACTAGTTTTCACTGGAAAATCCGGCCCCTGGAATGTTAATTTGTCTACTCATTGAAACAAGATTCTGAGGGGGATTGACAGGATAGATGCTAAGAGGTTTCTTTCCCCTCACTGGAGAGTCTAGAATCAGGGGTCCTAGTCTCAGGATAAGGAGTCGGCCATTTAAGACTGAGATAAGGAAGGGGGTTGGATGCTGAGTTGTTGAGTATATTTAAGGCTGGTGTAGATAGATTTTTGGAGTCTAGGGGAAGCAAGGGATGTGGGGATAGGGCAGGTAAGTTGAGTTGAGGTTGAAGATCAGCCATGATCTTATTGAATTGTGGAGTAGGCTCGAGGGACCGTATGGTCTACCTCTGCTCCTAATTCTTATGTTCTTATGTTCTGTCTCTTACAGATGCTGAATGACCTGCAAAGTGTTTCTAGCATTTTCTAGTTTTGTTTTTGGTGGTTACACTGATGTGGTAGAGCATTGCTACCCAAAACACTCATCCCCATGTGGCTAATTGGAATACAGATGTGGCCAATTGGATTTTTGATTCGTAAATAAAAAACGACTAATAGAGACTTTCTTTGAGCATGTAATCTCAATACTCATATTCACATGGCGTACGCTCGTGTACTTTAACCTTTTTTGTTATTTTGTTTGTGAAACAGCAAGATGAAAAGCAGAGCTTGTGAGTTGTTTTTTGATTGTTGTGAGTGCTTTCCTTCCATGGTTACCGCTTATTTGTTATCTGCTAAAATGGTTTGTAACACAGGTAAAAGTGCCGCCAAGCAACATTGTATGGAGAGGGGAGCGGTCATTGTGCTCAGCTTGACCGATCAGAATTACCATGCCTGGCTGCCAGAAGAAAGCATGTCCAACCAAAAACAAGAATCTCCAACAGGTCACCTCATGGCAAAAGGCAAGCAGCATCCAGCTGTGTTCTGGATGGAAAGCGGGGCGAGTCTGGTGCATCTCGCTGTGTGAGTCAACATTCTCAGAAATCACTCTGCTGTGGTAAAGTACTGCTTGCAACCTCTGGGCAAAAAACTAGAAACTGTATTAAAATGTGTTGTGTCTGATAAATTCATGCCAGAATTTCAAAATTTGGTGGAAGAGAAAGACTGCAAAGTTCAACACTGGATGGTGGTCAATGTTTCTTAAGTAAATGTACACAGGAGGTACATTTACCAGTATTATGTGTAAGGTACTTTCTACTAAAATTAGTGCATGTGGCTAAAACGGAGTCACCGTAACCACATCTGTAGTTAGCGATCTCTATTGGAAAAGCCTGTGGTATAGGAAGCTATTTCCATTACTGGACATTTCTTTGCCTTCTCTCTGCTATTCCATTATTAACAGTTGCCTCTAAATCTAAAAGTTCAGTATCTTCAAACTCACTTTCAGCTGCACATGCTGTTGTGATATCATTGGAAATTGAAATCGTTAACACAGATGGTTGTGTGGGAATGAAAGCCAAGCAGTGCATTCATTTCAGTACAGCAGTCCTCTGTTGTTGCTTCTGGTGATTATGTACACCCTCCATATCAACGTAACACACACTGGCAAGTGTGGCTGATATCTTGCTCGAAATGTAAGTAATTCTTATGTCCAGTAATAAGCTGCTGAATATATTCCTTCTTCCAAGCTGCTTGAACCATCTTACACAAGTCATACGCCATCGTGCCTTAGCTTTTGAAAAGCAAGAGTAATGGCTGATCAAGCACAAAGCACAAGACCACACCACATGAAAAATCATCACTTCTGCCAATATGCCAGGAATTGTTAAATAAAAGAAATGGTAATCTGCAACCACAATGCTGTTTGCATCAATACTCGCTTCTGGATTACTGTAAGAATGACCCATAAAATATTTTATTTTGCTTTGCAAAGTTTGTACAAAAAAATTAAATAATTACTGCATTCATTTATTCATTCATTCAATAAAATGAGGAACCCCCCTTGAAAGAATTAGTAAACAACAACAACTTGTAGTTATATAGTGCCTTTAATGAAGTGAAACATCCCAAGGCGCTTCACAGGAGTATTATGCGATAAACATTTGACATCGAGCCGCATAAGTAGAAATTAGCACAGGTAGGTATGTTTTAAGGAGCATCTTGAAGGAGGAAAGCGAGGTAGAGAGATGTTTAGGCAGGGAGTTCCAGAACTTGGGGCCTAGGCAACAGAAGGAAGGCATGGCCACCAATGGTTGAGCGATTATAATCAGAGATGCCCAAGAGGGCAGAATTAGAATAGCGCAGACATCTCGGGGGGTTGAGTGCCTGGAGGAGATTACAGAGATAGGGAGGGATGAGGCCATGGAGGAATTTGAAAATAAAGATGAGAATTTAGAAATCGAGGCAGTGCTTAACCAGAAGCCAATGTAGGTCAGCAAGCAGAATGGTGATGGGTGAGCTGGATATGGTGCGAGTTAGGATACGGACAGCCGAGTTTTAGATCACCTCTAGTTTACGTGGGGTAGAACGTGGAAGGTCAACCAGGAGTATGTTGGAATAGTCAAGTCTAGAGGTAACAAAGGCATGGATGAGGGCTTCAGCAGCAGATGAACTGAGGCAACGACAGAGATGGGTGATGTTACAGAGGTGGAAATAGGTGGTCTTAGTTATACTGCGAATATGTGGTTTGTCATGTATCTTACATTATTATATATAACTGTATCCTAACATGCTATACATGACTGCAATAAGATATGACCTGTAACCACCAGCATACCTTACCACCAGGGGTGCACTTGCAAGAGACAGGTATATAAGGACAAGCCTCATGCAAGTGCAGCATTCCAGAGCTGTGAAATAAAGGTGCAGGTCCAGAGTGACCTTGACTTCACTACATGCCTCATGTGAATCTGTACTGAGGGGACAGGACTTTACAGTGGCGACGAGGATGGGATTACAGAATCCACAGAATGGCGAACAACGGATCAGATGAAAAGTACAATGCGGGAGACAATTGGGAGGACTTGATAGAAAGGCTCCAGCAAAGCTTTGTAACCAAAGACTGGTTAGGCGATGATAAGGCAGACAAGAGAAGAGCCCATTTCTTGACCAGCTGTGGCTCGAAAACATACGCTTTAGTGAAGGATCTGTTGGCACCTGAGAAACCAGCAAGCAAGTCGTTTGAAGAATTGAGCACACTGGTAAGAGACCACCTGAAGCCAGTGAGCAGCCCACACATGGCCAGACACAGGTTCTACAACTACAGACACTGTGTGGGCCAGAGCATACCCGACTTCGTGGCGGAACTTCAGAGGTTGGCTAGTTTATGTGAGTTCTCCGATGAACTGAGGAGAGAAATGCTGAGAGATTTTTTCATTGAAGGAATAGGCCACGCAGGCATATTCCGAAAGCTCATAGAGATCAAGAACCTGATCTTAGAGGCAGCAGCACTGGTTGCACAGACATTCTTCGTAGGGGAAGAAGAAACAAGGTTGATTTACAATGCAGATACAACAACTAACAAAATATTGGAACAAGAAGTTCACAGCACTAAGCAAGCTGCTACCCCCACACATAGACAAAACCGGGAGACAGGTTCTCGACAGCAAGCAGAAGCCATCAAGGGCCACAGGAACGGCTGTTCACACCTCATCAACCCACAATGCGAGCAATCAACTACAAACTGAGAGAAGCTGAAGAGAGATCAGCCAGGCGCAGCTCATTCTTTAGAAACTCTTTGAACAATGGAACAGGTCTGTGCTGGAGGTGTGGGGGTGGGCACTCGGCAAGGGGATGTCGATTTCAGCAGACTGTTTGCAGAAATGCGAATATACAGGGCATTTGGCCCGCATGTGCAAAAAAGCGGCAGCTCGGTTGGTATACGGATCGGATGGGTCGGAAAGCGGACCAGAAGACGGTGGAGACAGTACCCGGGACACCGGTGCACAGCAGGTCAACACAATCAATGGCCGCTGCTCCTACAACAGGACGCCTTCGAAAATGATGAGGGTCCTACTCAACGGGATATCTGTCAACATGGAGCTGGATACGGGAGCGAGTCAATCTCTCACGGGCGCTCAACAATTTGAACAACTGTGGCCGCATAAAAGAGACAGATCAAAACTCACAAGGGTCGACACCACACTAAGGACCTATACCAAAAAAATCGTACCAGTCCTCAGCAGCGCAATGCTCTCTGTCACACACAAAGGGACAGTGAACCGACTTCCCCTGTGGATTGTCCCCGGAGACCCCCCAGCACTGCTGGGGAGAAGCTGGCTGGCAAAACTAAACTGGAAATGGGATGATGTCCATGCCATGTCATTAGAGGAACGGACCTCCTGCTTAACAGTTATAAAGCGATTTGAACAACTCTTTCAGCCAGGTGTGGGCACTTTCAAAGGGGCCAAATTCAGAATCTACATCACACAGGATGCTAGACCTGTCCATCATAAGGCCAGAGCTGTACCCTGTGTGATGAGGGAAAAGATTGAACACGAGCTAGACAGGCTTCTGCGGGAAGGCATTATATCACCTGTGGAATTTAGTGACTGGGCAAGTCCCATTGTTCCAGTCATGAAGCCTGATGGATCCGTACGAATCTGTGGGGACTACAAATCTACCATAAACAGAGTTTCTCTACAGGACCTGTACCCGCTGCCCAGAGTGGAGGACTTATTTGCCACATTGGCTGGAGGTAAACTTTTCTCACAATTAGACCTCACATCTGCGTATATGACGCAAGAATTGACCGAGGAATCCAAGCTACTCACCACCATCAACACACATTGAGGCCTTTTCACGTACAATCGCTGCCCATTCGGCATCAGGTCGGCAGCTGCCAAATTCCAGCGCAACATGGAGAGTCTGCTCAAGTCCATCCCGGGGACGTTTGTATTTCAAGACGACATACTTATCACGGGCAGAGACACCGACTCCCATCTCTGTAATTTGGAGGAAGTACTAAAGCGGTTGGATTGGGTAGGCCTACAAGTCAAGAAATCCAAGTGCCTGTTTCTCGCACCCGAGGTTCAATTTTTGGGCAGAAGGATTGCCGCTGATGGAATCCGCCCAATAGAGTCCAAAACAGAAGCAATTCGCCTGGCACCCAGGCCCCGGAATGGCTCAGAACTGCGCGCCTTTCTCGGGCTACTCAATTACTTTGGGAACTTTATGCAGAACTTAAGCATGCTCCTGGAGCCTCTCCACGTGCTACTCAGAAAGGGGTGCGATTTGTTTTGGGGGGACGCCCAGGAACGCGCCTTCAATAAGACACGCAACCTTCTGTGTTCCAACAGTGTTTTGACTTTCTTTGACCCAGGTAAAAAGCTAGTTCTCACATGCGATGCATCAGCATATGGGGTCGGGTGCGTTTTGCAACATGTCAATAGTGCGGGCAAATTACAACCCATAGCTTATGCCTCCAGGTCACTTTCGCGGGCGGAGCGCGGGTACGGAATGGTAGAGAAGGAGGTGCTCGAGTGCGTGTACAGTGTCAAAAAGATGCACCAATACCTTTTCGGGGCCAAGTCCGCGTTAGAAACCGACCACAAGCCCCTCACATCCCTCCTATCCGAGAGCAAGGCAATAAACACCAACGCCTCGGCGCAAATTCAATGGTGGGCACTCATGCTGGCGTCCTACGATTATACCATAAGGCACAGACAACTGTGCCGACGCGCTCAGCACCCTACCCCTGGCGACCATGGAAGGGTTTGACTAACAGGACTGTGAGATAGTCATGGCAATCAATGCCTTTGAGTCCACAGGTTCGCCCATGATGGCTCGCCAAATCAGAGCCTGGACGGCCAGCGACCCTACATTATCCTTAGTAAAAAGATGTGTCCTAACCGGTGACTGGGCAGAGGCTCGCGATGCCTGCCCCGAGGAATTAAAACCCTTTCATGATAGCATGAGCTATCACTACAAGCAGACTGCCTGATGTGGGGCAGCCAAGTCGTCATGCCTCTGTGAGGCAGAGAGGCATTTGTCCGGGAGCTCCATCGTGAGCACCCGGGGATCGTTCTCATGAAGGCCATAGCCAGATCCCACATCTGGTGGCCTGGTATTGACGCGGACCTGGAGCTCTGCGTCCGAAGGTGCACCATTTGTGCCCAACTCAGCAATGCCCCCAGGGAGGCTCCACTGAGCCCCTGGCCCTGGCCTACCAAACCGTGGTCGTGGGTGCACGTAGACTATGCGGGCCCATTCATGGGCAAAATGTTCCTCGTAGTTGTCGATGCATTTTCAAAGTGGATCGAATGCACCATTTTAAACTCGAGCACAACCTCCACCACTGTGGAGAGCCTCGCAACCATGTTTGCAATGCACGGAATCCCTGACATATTGGTCAGTGACAATGGTCCGTGCTTCACCAGCGCAGAATTCCAAGACACTATAATTGACCACGGCATAAATCACGTCAAGACGGCACCATTCAAGCCGGCCTCCAACGGCCAGGCGGAGAGAGCAGTGCAAATCATTAAACAAGGTATGCTTAAAATCCAAGGTCCCACGCTGCAGGGTCGCCTGTCGCGACTGCTGTTGGCATACAGATCTCGTCCGCACTCATTGACTGGGATTCCCCCCCGCACAACTGTTGATGAAAGGGACTTTAAAAACAAGGCTCTCATTAATCCTCCCAGACATGCACGAAATCGTTGAGGCAAAGCACCGTAAGCTGACTGAGTACCATGACAGAAATTCGAGGGGGAGATGGAATGAGATAGGGGACAAAGTGTTTGTACTAAACTATGGCAGGGGTCCCAAATGGCTTGCAGGGACAGTAACGGGCAAGGAAGGAAACAGGCTACTGGTAGTACAAACGGACAATGGCAAAACCTGCCAGAGGCATGTCGACCAAGTCAAAAGCAGATTTACCAACAACATTGCGGAACCAGAGGCAGACTACAATGTGGAACTCGCACCACACCTGGTGGACAGACAGAGGGAACAACCTGAAGAAAGGGCAGTCCTAACAGACAGCCCAGGTGAGTCAACAACAATCACACCAATCGAAACAGACAGCCCAGGCTAGATACCAGCAACCATACCCAAAGAAAAACAGACACCAAGGCAAACAACTGAACCACAACTCAGACACTCCACGTGAGAGCGTAGACCACCTGAGAGACTGAACCTATAAAGACAATAAGACCTTGGGGGAGGGTGATGTCATGTATCTTACATTATTATATATAACTGTATCCTAACATGCTATACATGACTGTAATAAGATATGACCTGTAACCACCAGCATACCTCACCACCAGGGGTGCACTTACAAGAGACAGGTATATAAGGACAGGCCTCAGGCAAGTGCAGCATTCCAGAGCTGTGAAATAAAGGTGCAGGTCCAGAGTGACCTTGACTTCACTACATGCCTCGTGTGAATCTGTACTGAGGGGACAGGACTTTACATGGTTGAAAGCCCATTTCAAGGTCAAATATGACCACTCGGTTGCGAATAGTCTGGTTCAACATCAGACAGGAGTTGGGGAGAGGTCTGGAGTCAGTGGTTAAGGAACGGAGTTGGTGGCGGCGACCGAAAACAATGGCTTCAATCTTCCCAATATTCAATTTGAGAAAATTTCTGCTCATTCAGAACTTGATGTCGGACAAGCAGTCTGACAATTTAGGGATAGTGGAGCGATCGAGAGAAGTGATGATGAGGTAGAGCTGGGTGTCATCAGCGTACATGTGGAAACTGATGCTGTTTCCAGATGATGTTGCCAAGGGGCAACATGTAGAGTAAAGTGCAAAATAAACACACATAGAAAAAAGACCAATTAAAGGTACTTTGACAAAAATCTTTTTGAAAAAACCATAATAAAATCAACATCTATAGCACAAATAATGATTGGAATACTAAAAGCAATTACACTTCTGTCAATCTGCAGTCACAATTTTGCATGCCCATACATTCCAGATGATCTTTCTTTTCATTAGGCTGGTATTAGCGATAGGCTCACAATAAAGGAAGCAACTGAGTACTGTGTACAATGAGCAAGTGTGACCTTAACTCCTTTAATGCGACTCCAGAGTGCAGGTACCTCATGGGTCACCTGCTTATATACCATGCTCCCAAGGGATGCTGGGATCCCTTGGGAATCCAACAGGTAAGCTCTCTGGTGGTAGTGTAATACAGGTTGCAAGAGGTTAAATACATGACATCACTCCCCTGTGAAGTCAACAGTACACTTATTTACAAGGTGAGACGATCTGGGTCTTTTCGCTCCCTTGTCGATCGTCTCGGTACAAATATGGGTGTGGGTGAGTTGATTCGTTCTTCACTGGGCTGCTGAGCAGCCGGCCTTGCCGGGCTGCTGGGGATGATGAGTTCGGCTTCATGGTCAACCATGATGTCAGTTGCCACTTGTGTGTGTGTTGGAGGGTCAAAGTTGGTGGTGTCCTCTTCGGGTTGTTCATAGCTGTTGGTGAACCGCAATTTGATTTGGTCCAAATGCTTTCTGTACATTTGTCCATTGGCCGATTTGACCTGAAACATCCTACTCCCCTCTTTGGCTATAACTGTGCCAGCGAGCCATTTGGGAACATGTCCATAATTGAGCACAAACACAGGATCCTTGACCTCAATATCGCGTGACAAATTTGCGTGGTCATGGTACACATTTTGTTGATGTCGCTTGCCCTCCACATGATCATGGAGATCAGGGTGGACAAGAGAGAGCCTTGTTTTTAGCACCCTTTTCATGAGCAGCTTTGCTGGGGGAACCCCAGTGAGTGAGTGGGGTCTGGTGCCGTAGCTGAGCAGCGCTCGGGACAGCCAGGTCTGCAGGGAGCCTTCCGACACACGTTTCAAGCTTTTCTTGATGGTCTGAACTGCCCGTTCTGTCTGGCCGTTGGATGCGGGCTTGAACGGGGCAGATGTGACGTGTTTGATCCCATTGCGGGTCATGAATTCCTTGAATTCAGCACTGGTGAAGCTTGGCCCATTGTTGCTGACTTGGACATCAGGCAAGCCGTACATGGCAAACATGGCTCGTAGGCTTTCAATACTGGTCGTGGTTGTGCTTACAGACATTATTATACGTTCAATCCATTTTGAGTAAGCGTCCACGACAACCAAAAACATTTTGCCTAGAAATGGGCCCGCATAGTCCACATGGATCCTTGACCACGGTTTGGAGGATCATGACCACAAACTTAGCGGTGCCTCTCTGGGTGCATTGCTCAGCTAAAAGCAAGTGTTGCACTAGCGCACGCATGACTCTAAATCTGAGTCGATGCCGGGCCACCACACGTGAGATCTGGCTATGGCTTTCATCATTACGATGCCTGGGAGGGTGCTGTGCAGTTCACATATGAACGTGTCTCTGCCTTTCTTGGGCAAGACCACGCGATTGTCCCACAACAGACAGTCCGCCTGCAGGGACATTTCGTTTTTGCGCCTGTGGAACGGCTTAGTCGCCTCCTGCATCTCCGCTGGGACACTGGACCAGCTGCCACGGAGGACACATTTTTTTACCAAGGGCAGTAAAGGATCCCGACTGGTCCCGGTCCTGATCTGATGGGTAGTAACGGGGGACTTTTCGTTCTCGAATACCTCCATGAACATGAGCAAGTCCGCTGGCTGTGCCATTTCCACCCCGGTGGTGGGCAATGGCAGCTGACTGAGAGCATCTGTGCAGTTCTCTGTGCCCGGTCTGTGGCGAATTACATAGTTGTATGCCGACAGTGTGAGCGCCCATCTTTGGATGCGGGCAGAGGCATTAGTGTTAATCCCTATGCTCTCAGAGAACAGCGATGTGAGCGGCTTGTGGTCAGTTTCAAGCTGAAACTTGAGGCTAAATAAGTACTGATGCATTTTTTTTACCCCGTAAATGCACGCCAGAGCCTCCTTTTCAATCATGCTGTAGGCCCTTTCAGCCTTGGACAAACTCCTGGATGCATATGGGACCGGTTGCAAAATCCCCGATTCATTAACCTGTTGTAACACACACCCGACCCTGTATGACAACGCATCACAAGCTAGCACTAATCTTTTACAAGGGTTATAGAGGACAAGCAGTTTGTTTGCACACAACAGATTTCTGGCTTTCTTAAAGGCAGCCTCTTGTGAATTCCCCCATACCCAGTCGTCTCCCTTGTGCAGTAGTGCATGTCAAGGTTCTAGCAGGGTGCTTAACCCAGGTAGGAAATTACCGAAATAGTTATGGAGTTCCAGGAACGACAGCAGCTCTGTCACGTTCTGTGATCTCGGCATGTTCTTGATGACCTCGGTGGCATCAGTGGCTCTGATGCCGTCTGCTGTGATTCGACCTCCTGCGCCAGGAAAATACACTTCGAGCGTTTCAACCTGAGCCCCATGTGATCCAACCGACTAAGAACCTCTTCCAGATTCTTCAAGTGCTCAATGGTGCCCGACCTGTAACCAGTCTGTCGTCCTGGAAAACCACGGTGCGAGGAACTGACTTTAGCAGGCTCTCCATGTTCCGTTGGAAGATTGCCACGGCCGACCGAATCCTGAACGGGCACCTGTTATAGATGAACAGCCCTTTGTACGTGTTGATGCAGGTGAGGCCTGTCGAAACTCCTCCAGCTCCTGCATCATGTAGGCAAGGTCAGGTCCAGCCAGGGTCACAAATAGGTCATTTGCCTTGGGTAGCGGGTACTGGTCCTGTAGCAAAAAGCGGTTAATCGTCACTTTATAGTTCCCACAAATTCTAACCGTGCCGTCCTCTTTAAGTACCGGTACAATCGTACTAGCCCACTCGCTGAATTCCACCAGCGCGATGATGCCTTCTCACTGCAGCCTGTCCAGCTCGATTTCCACTTTCTCACGCATCATAGAAACATAGAAAATAGGTGCAGGAGTAGGCCATTCGGTACGGTACCGCCTGTGCCTTGTGGTGGATGGGTCGCGTACTGGGAACCAAATGGACCTGCACTTTCACCCCCGAGAAGCTTCCAATGCCTGGCTCAAACAATGATGGGAACTTGCTCAGAACCTGGGCACATGAGGCGTCGTCAACAGATGAAAGAGCTCGGATGTCGTCCCAATTTCAGTGGATTTTTCCCAGCCAGTTGTGCCAAACAATGTGGGGCCATCCCCTGGCATAATCCTCAGCGGGAGTTTGTGTACTGTTCCATCATAAAGACTTTGACTTCTGCACTGGCAATTACAGGGATTAGTTCCTTGGTGTAAGTCCTTAGTTTGGTGTGAATGGAGCTGAGCTTGGTCCTGTGTGCCTTTTTGCCCCACAGCCTGTCGAAGGCCTTTTTCCTCATTATGGACTGACTCGCACCGTGTCCAGTTCCATAGGGGACAAGTTTCGGGCCACACCTAGAATGGCGCAGCCCCGACATGGACGCCTGTTTTTCACGCCTAAAAGCACGACAAAAATCTACCTCATAATTCTCGGGCTCTTTGCTGGTCCCTGGGAGCTCGGCGCGGCGCGCAGACAGCAGCAGGGGGCAGAGCCACAGAGGCACGCTGATTCTGCAACTGGAGGGGGGCGGTGCTGAGTCAAATGAGAGAACGTCATGCCAGCAGCCCTGCGCGTGCGCGTTGGAGCGCGCGCGCACGCGCAGTAGCCCAGAAACAGTGGCACTCGGCCATTTTTAAAGGAACTTAAAGAAAAGTGCTGATTTGTCTCATGGACCTCTGGAAAGGCTTGGGATTGAATTTTGGTGATTTTTTGGTGTCTGAAGGAGTGCTTTTAGCAGCACTGTTGAATAAATCATCTGCTGAAATCAGTGAGTGCTGTTCACTGCTAAACTTCCAGAACAGGTGCTGCATAGGTGCATGCAAATTAAGCACTGTGTGTTTTGAAAAATAAGAGTGTCAATTCAATACAGCAATGGAACAACGTCCACCAAGAACAAAGAATTTCTTGCATGAGGAAGTGGAGATATTAGTCAACGTCATTGAGCAGAGATGGCAGGATACCAGCAACAGAGGTCGCATAAAAGTGCCACCTTAAGAAATGAGGAAACGCTGGAACCAAGTTGCAGAAGATTACTGCGCAGTGGTGCATACCATTAGATCTGGAAGCCAGTGTAAAAAGAAATGGCACGATCTTGGTCAAGTAGTTAGTGTAAGTAATATTTTCATTTTTTAATGTAATCGTAATTGTAACGTGACTATCTGTATGTCCCACCCTGCAGAAAGATGCACTCTGTAAAAAGTTATATTTTACTCTTTGCAGAAGAAATTGGCCCACAACAAAAGGGAAGCAACTCAAACAGGAGGAGGCGTGCCCAATCTGCATCCACTGACAACCTTGGAACAAAGGGTAGCTGCTATGATGAGTCGTACATGGAGAAAAGCACAAGCTGGGCCCGCACGCGAGGAAGAGGGTAAGTCCTGAAAATGCATCGTGGCCCTTTAAATCAACTTGATGCCTGGCCTGCTATGTGTGAGAATACTCATGCCACCCATCCTGCCCCCTCCCTTGCTGTTAAACATTTGACTGTTCTGATGTATTTTGCAGAACATGATGATGATGATGATGCTGCCAACCCTGAGGATCCTGAAGATACAGAACAAGAACCAGACTGGATGATGGCGGTGATGACTGAAATGTCTACAGGGGAGAGCTTCCAAATTAATGTTTATGAGCCCCCATTAAGGGGCATCAGAGTTTCAACCCCTTGCATAGGTTCTGGTTCCAGCTTCCATGGTTTTGATTTTGATGTTGCAGGTCCCAGTGGTGCTGCTGGTGTAATGCAGCAGTTTACAGCCAGTGCACCACCGTCCGAGCCTACGCTTCCCACTCGCATAGGTTCTGGTTCCACCTTCCATGGTTTTGATTCCAACGTTGCGGGTCCCAATGGTGCTGGTGATATAATGGAGCAGTTTACACCCATTCACCCACCATCCCAGCCCAAGGCTTGCACTCGAGTGCTGTCGTCTGGAACACCGAGCGCCCCACTGTCCCAGCCCGTGCCTCTCTCTCTCTAGTACTGCCGTCTGCAACACCGAGCGTCCCACCATCCCAGTCCACGCCTCTCTCTCTAGTACTGCCATATGGAATACAGAGCATCCCACCATCCCAGCCCACGCCTCTCTTCTCTAGTACTGCCGTCTACAACACCGAGCGTCCCACCGTCCCAGCCCGCACTTCCTTGTGTAGTGGTGCCGTTTGGAACACCGAGCATCCCACCGTCCCTGCCCAAGACTCCCAGTGTAGTGGTGCCGCGAGGCAGAGGAGAAGGAGATTGGAGACACGCTCTCCTGAGATGCAGCGTGCAACAGATGCGGCTCAGGTTGTGGCATTGGGTATGGAGACCAATGAGCTTACCCGATCACTCATCGGTGGCGTCAGTGCAGTGGGTGAAGAGGTGACAGTCCTGACGGGAGAAATAGCAGTAATGACACGGGAACTTAGAGAGGGAATGTCCAAGGGAGTGCAATCGATGGCACAGGTCGTCAGGGAGGGCATGCAAGTGACGGCACAGGCCCTCATGGAGGTAGTTGCTGCAATAAGGGCACACAGCCCCGCCAATCAAATGACACACCCATGAAGAAGTGAACATTCACTGAGATGTGGATGAGAGATGGTTGCAGCCTTTCTTTGCTGCTTTTGTTCTTATTCTTGATGCAGCTGTAGTAGCGTTTTTCAAATTGAAATTGTTTTGTAAGTTTTGTAACTTTACAACTTCTAAGTGATCTTAGGGTTTTTAAGTGATCTTATAGTGTAAATGCTCGCACATTTTGTATCTTATTTAATTTTGCACCTAAAAAGTGATCCTGAAGTCTAAGTGCTCTTAAGAGTGTAAGATTTTTCACATTGAAATTGTTCTGTAACTTTACAAGTTTTTAAGTGATCTTCAAGAGTCATATTAAAAAGTAAAGTTTGATACAACAAATATTTTATTACAGTGACGTTAACTTTTCAATAAAATATTTTTTCATTAAAACTGAATCATCTTCCATTAACACAACACAACGTAGGAACAACTCCAAAGAATAAACATGTCCATGCGCAACAGTGGTTGCAGAGCCCTCAGGCATCAGTAATTGAAGCGTTCACGGATGAGCTGCTGGAGCAGGGCTCGAGCAATCATTAAAGGGGCACGATGGACGGCCCTCCTCCGACCTCGTGCTCCGGCATCGGGCACTTGCATGCTTTCCTGATCGTCGTCATCATCGTCATCCTGCTCTTCCAAAATACTATCATCAGACACTGGACCCTCACGTGGGTCTTCTGGTTCCACTACCAGCTCCTGCTGCCTCATGATGGCTAAGTTATGGAGCATGCAGCACACAACAGTGAAGTGACCGACAATCTGAGGAGAGTATTGCAAGTGGCCTTCGGAATGCTCCAGGCATTGGAAACGCTGTTTCAATATGCCAATGGTCCTCTCAATGATGCTGTGCGTCGCAATGTGCGCCATGTTGTATTGACGGTCAGCTTCTGTCCGTGTCACGCGTAGGGGCGTCATGAGCCAGGTGGTCAGGCCGTACCCTTTGTCTCCCAGTAGCCAGCTCTGCCCTTCTGGCTGCTGCTCAAACATGTCAGATAGAACGCTGTCGCGTAGGATGAACGCATCGTGGGTGCTGCCAGGGTATCTCGCATCGACTGACATGATGCGCTGCTTGTCGTCACACACGAGCTGCACATTGATGGAGTGGAAACCTTTTCTATTCCTGGTACATGCAGGCATGTATTGCACGTTGAGAGATGGCGCACACATCTCCAGCTGTTACCTTCACTTCAACAGACAAGGCAGTTGGCATTCTGCTTCTGGGCTGCAAATCTGCTCTCAGCATATTACAGATCTCAACGACAACTTCTCTGCGGAAACGCAGCCTTTTGACACAATCAGCCTCGCTCATGTCCAGGTACGAGCGCCTGACTCGATATTGCCGACGTGGGTAAGGTCTCCTGCCCATCAGCCTACGGGCTATGACGTTCCTGGTGCGGTGAGCTCTAATCAATTCTCTCCTATGCGGTGAATTGCTGGCGAACCATTGCATAATCCGTGGTGTTGACAATGCAGCACCCATTCTGCAATTACAAATTTAAAGTTTCAAACTGGCGATCTGGCTGCCTCTCCCTGTCCCTGGTCGAATGGCTTCAGCCTTCCTCACAGCTCAAAGGCTGCTTGCTTGCTGTGTCTTCGGCCGCCATCAGCCACTGCCGCCGCCCCTATCCCGTGGCCGAATGGCCTCAGCTTCCCTCGCAGCTCGAAGGCTGCTTGCTGCCGTTGTTGGGCTGCCGTCGAGTCACTGGCACTGCCCCATCTTCTACATGGAAGGCCTGCCTGAAGCACCGCAGCTCGAAGGCTGCTGCTGCTCCACACAGGTAGGAATATTCAATATTTTGTATTTGCTTTATTTATAATTTGTTATTCAGGACGGCTCTTTATTTATATAACTAAGACTGTTGAATGCTTGTAAAATGTAATTACTTCCCTTGCCCCCCCCCTCCACCCCCCCTCGTTCCCTACGCCTGATTTGTAACCTACGCCTGATTTCTAAAGTGTAGGCAAGATTTTTCTGAGTGTACAAAAATCTAGATTTACTCCATTCTAAGTTTGTTTGGAGTAACTTTTCACTGCCTAAACATTCAAAACAGGCGTAAGTGGCCGGACACGCCCCCTTTTGAAAAAAAAATCTGTTCCAAAATGAAACTGTTCAAACTGACTAGAACTGGAGCAAACTAAATGCCGAGAATTGCAATTTCTAAGATACCTCATTCTAAACCAAAAAAATTGGAGCAACTCAGGCCGACACTTGACCCCATAGATACCAGAATTCCATTCAGTTCAACTTTCAACATTATTGGTGGACATTTCGTCGTGAATGTGTGTACCCCGTACACTTCTGCCTCCTCGGTACGAGTCTCCAACTCAGCCTGATCCACAGTGGATCGATTTTCCTATGCAACGTGGTGGTTTGCAGGGTTTGCAGCTCGCCTGCACATTCGCTGAAGGTGTCCCATTGTTCTGCAACCGTTGCATGCATAGTGCTTGAAGCGACATTGATGGGGCCGATGATCACCTCCACAGCACCAACAAGGTGTTAACTGCCTCTCATTAACGATTGATGGCGGACTTTGGGTCATCTGAGGACGGGCAGCAGCAGCCGGCGTGTACGTTCTGCCATGTACATTTCTGCTCGAAAACGACGTTACTTTATGCACAGTACTGGCTGAAACTTCTTTACTCTGCGAAATCTGTTTGGTGTTGTCGCTGGTGGATATAAATGCCTGGGCTAATGTTATGGCCTCACTTAGATTCAGAGTTTCTACAGTCAACAGCTTGCGAAGTTTTGTCTCATGGCCAATGCCCAGTACAAAAAAGTCTCTAAGCATTTGTAAGGGGTGGTTTGCAGGGGGTCAGCTTTCCCTTCTGACCTTATATGAGCGGTTCCGAATCGCTCCCACACCCTTGGTTCTCGACACTGGAATTATGAAGGGACGGTGACAGACTTGGACAGACAATCGGTTTCAAGGTAGGAAGCAGGTATGGCTTTATTGTGTTTAAAAGAAGTAAAAGGCACACCTTTAATAACACACACAGACCAATACACACTGAGCGGTACAACACATTGAATAAAATGTCAAATTGCAGCCTGTGGGGAAAAGAATACAGCTTAAACTCTAAATGGGGTAAAGAGGAGAATGCAGATACATTTATACAAGTTATCCCAGCCTCCCTCCTCCAATTCCCCTAACTAACTAAGTTATAGCTCTGTGGGTTCAGGGGCCATGCTCACCAATCCCCTTTTTGACAGTTGCCGGTGAATCGCGGTTTCGGGGTTCGCTGCACTTGGCCTTCTAGGCGAGCCATACCCCGGTCGGAGGAGAGGACTTCGGACTGCGTAGTCTTCGGTTGGGTTGCATCCGTTGATGCGGTAAGTTGCGTTTTGGATGTATGGGGTAAGTACCCACTTTCTTTGGTTAGGAATAGTTTTAGTTAGTCCCTTTTGGTAATTTCTCACCCGATGGTCGTTCCAAAGTAGATTGTAGAGTGGAAATAAGTGTCGATTCTTCGGTTTTTGCTGAGTTGGTTTTGGTTGGTCGTTTCGCTGGTTGTGGTGGCCCGGGTTGTCAATTTGGTTGCTGACAACCTTCCATTTCGTGGGCCTCGTGCTCGGTCGGTCCTTGATGATTTCTTGCAGTTTCCTTCACTACTCCATTTCTTCACTCCCCACCTCCGGCTGCTTGTGTCTGTCTGTGTTTGAGTCTGTGTTCTGCTGTTCGAGTCTGTGTCCTGCTTTTTGTGTTCTGTTCCTTGGTAAAACTGGGAATCTCCCACCAAATCTAGCCCAGCTAACTGAAACTTGATTAAGTGGTTTTAATCTGGCGTTAATAGGCTTTTCGAAGTTGATGAGCTCTCCATTGTGCTAGTCTGGCCTGAGCCAGATATTTCTATGCATGTTGAAAAGGTGTTGGAATATGTCTGTGACATTTGGGTCCGCCGGGTGTGGTGATAAATGTTTCTTCCATCGTTGATTGTTTAAATGCTAATGTGTTCAAGGGGCAAGTTTCGAGGGTATACAGTTCCCAGACAATTTGATTAGTTCCAATGTCCAAACTGGCCCTTTAGATATTGACCCCACCCCTTTTCTTGCAGACCCAACATACATCTTCGATCAGAGGGCCACTTCCTGGCCCTCTGATCGTTGACACGTGTAGAACCAATATCTCGCCATCAAAACGCTTTCCTTAGGATTTAGGTGCTCCCGGACCAGCGTACACAATTCTTCATAGGATTTCTCTATTGATTTTGCTGGAGCTGGGAGATTCTTCATGAGGCCATAGGTTGTTGCCCCACAGACAGTTAGGAGGATCGCCCTTTGTTTGGCACGTTCTCGTCCCCTTCCAGCTCATTGGCCATAAAGTTTTGTTCGAGTCTCTCCACGAAGACCTCCCAATCATCCCCTTCTGAGAACTTCTCCAGGATACCAACTGTTGTTTGCAATTTCGTGCGGTTGTTCGTTACCCCGTCGCCAATTGATAGGCTCATAATACAGGATGCAACTGAGTACTGTGTACAATGAGCAAGTGTGACCTTAATTCCTTTAATGAGACTCCAGAGTGCAGGTACCTCGTGGGTGGCCTGCTTATATACCGTGCTCCCAAGGGATGCTGGGATCCCTTGGGACTCCAACAGGTAGGCCCTCTGGTGGTGGTGTAATACAGGTTACAAGGGGTTAAATACATAACAATTAGCAGTGTTGTACTAAATATTATAATATTTAAATCAGGCTCCACAATGCAGTTGGGAGTCTGATTTGAATTTAATGTTGGCCGGACAGGTTTCTCGGAACACAGAAAATCCGGCAGCAAAATGGAGACAGGAGCTGGCAAATCAAGCTGTTAGTGCTTTTTATAGCATGGATTGTGAGCCAGGAGTAGCAGGAGTGTTCCCCCGGGACCCTCAAGCAAATCATCTGCCGTGATCGACCAGCCCCTAGCAAACCTGCAATCCCAAGCCTTATGTCCGGCGATCTTTGCCAACCCCCCCTCTTTAAGCCCCGCAAGCTTTGCCAATTGCTGGGGACCATCCCCAACAGTCCCAGGCTGAGGCCGCCAACTGCAGGCTTTCCCGCCCGGCAGCTGGTCAGCCTGTAAATTTCGGTGGCTGCCAGGCAGGAAACAAAATGTTAAAATTATGCTGTGAGTCCCTTGGGAGCAAAATCATAGGGGCATTAAAAAAAAGTTTTTTTTCCATTTTCTTTGAACACTTTTGTTTATTAGTTATAAAAAATATTGGAATTAGGGAAAAGGCCATATGATGAACAGTCAAGAATCATCCAATCAAGTAACAAAGAGGTGAATTTTTCGGGGGGGTCAGCGGGCACATTTGGTGGCAATTCGGGTGGGAAAATGTTTTTTTTGACAGCGGGTTGAGACCCATTAACAGTGATATTTTACTCACCTTTTAACTTTACCAGGTCACCCATGGATTTCACACTGCCCCTGAACCCTGTCTGTTCATCTGAGGCGGAGATTAAGTGGCCATTGAAGCGGATGATTGGTGACAGTGTTAGAACATGTATAACACCTCACAATTTATATCTGCACACTTTCCAGACCCAGAGACTCTTTGGTTTCTCCCCTTGGAATACAGATTGAGCTGTATTCAGGCTGCAAGTCTTTGAAGCAAACTCTCCAGCCAGGCTCACCTCATTGCAGCAACCCCTCCCACCTTTGACAGAGTGCTTCTGTCATCTCACCTTCAACTGGATGGGAACCATATACACTCTCTCACCTTGGCCCTCAGAATCTGACCACGATGAACCCCAACACCAGCATCACTAGGCACATCAGTAGCACCAACCACAACACCAACCTTCTCCGCAATCACCTGAAGCTGCACAGGACTTAGGGCATCAGCACCCAATCACATTGCTACCCGGGATGCACGGGATGACCTCACCATGGCCAGATTTACTTCACTTGACGCTGTACACCCTGGTTGCCACATGATGCATCAGGTTGGCACCACCCCACACCAACACCATAAAGCATCCCTACAATGTCCAAGCCATTCCTTTCACAGTCATCACCATTGCGGAGGGTACCATCATGTCTCACCATTCACTGCAACTCATGAAGCCACTTCTA
This sequence comes from Pristiophorus japonicus, assembly GCF_044704955.1. Taxonomy (NCBI): domain Eukaryota; kingdom Metazoa; phylum Chordata; class Chondrichthyes; family Pristiophoridae; genus Pristiophorus; species Pristiophorus japonicus. The sequence continues at coordinate 74,482,584 of NC_091983.1, read as the reverse complement.
AAGGAGCACATAGATCTGTTCAAGAACGCAAAGTGTTGAAAATAAAGGTTTCAATGTTTTACAGAACCTTTACATGGACATTGCATAAAATACCCAAGTGCCTACCCTTGTGTGTTGTTAGTTGATATGATTGGACTAGGATGAGGGTGAGTGTGAGGGGTGGCCAGTGAGGTGGTGATGTGATAATATAAATAGAGAGGAATAGCTGAAAGTGCAAGATAAGTTAGTGTGAGTAAGGATATGTAGGAGTTGGGCAGGGAAGGCAGAGTGATGGGGATGTGATGATTGGCACAGCAGGATGAGGTTGCGTGTGGCTTTGCACCCAGGGCAGTGAACGTTCCTGGGGGTGAGGGGAAGGGAGGGTTGGGGAAGGTTAGGAAAATCCATCCCATATACTATTGCAAAGAAATTACAATTGGATTAACCCAATTTATGTTGTCTTCAACATATTTTCAGTCAGGTCCATGTGAACATAAATGCAAAGCAATACTCTCTCATCTGTCACTAAAATAGGCAAATTGAGACAATTTTTAGATTGCATAAACTTTATCTCCTTATATCACCAAATCTCTCACTGAGGGAGATAAACATGTCAATGACTTAATTAAACTAGCACAAACACATTAACCAATGCATAAAAAATAGTGCAGTGGAGATTCTATCTAATTTATCACGATGACTTTAATTAGCAGCAATGTATAAATCCCCTTCCAAACATTAAGCATGCCCATAATTCTATCCTCTTATAAAAAGACCCCAAATCAACTATACAAATTTAATGCCTAATTAAAGACTTATTAATAAAATTAAACATAATGAAAATAATCTAAATAAGGTAATCATTTTTGGGTATTTGCTGTAAATTTTGAATAAAATATCACTTCTTGACTCGACAATATCATTCAGTAGGGCATACAACAAAAATCTTATTCAGCTACTTACAATGAAAATTCACTGGACCAACCACATAAATACCATGGCTACAAGAGCGGGTCAGGTTATGTATTCTGCAGCGAATGTCTCATCTCCTGACTCCCAAAGGCCTTTCCACCATCTACAAGGCACAAGTCACTAAATACTAAAAGGGTTGACGGTGGATAAGCAATGACAAACATTTAAAGATCACATGGATGAACTTCAGCAAATGTACATCCCTGTCTGGAGTAAAAATAAAACTGGGAAGGTGGCTCAACCGTGGCTAACAAGGGAAATTAAGGATAGTGTTAGAGCCAAGGAAGAGGCATATAAATTGACTAGAAAAAGCAACAAACCTGAGAACTGGGAGAAATTTAGAATTCAACAGAGGAGGACTAAGGGTTTAATTAAGAGGGGGAAAATAGAGTACGAGAAGAAGCATGCAGGGAATATAAAAACTGACTGCAAAATCTTCTATAAATATGTGAAGAGAAAAAGATTAGTGAAGACAAATGTAGGTCCCTTGCAGTCAGATTCAGGTGAAATTATAATGGGGAACAAAGAAACGGCAGACCAATTGAACAAATACTTTGGTTCTATCTTCACGAAGGAAGATACAAATAACCTTCCGAAGGTACTAAGGGACAGTGGGTCTAGTGAGAAGGAGGAACTGAAGGATATCCTTATTAGGCGGGAAATTGTGTTAGGGAAATTGATGGGATTGAAGGCCGCTAAATACCCGGGGCCTGATAGTCTGCATCCCAGAGTGCTCAAGGAAGTGGCCCTAGAAATAGTGGTTGCATTGGTGATCATTTTCCAACAGTCTATCAACTCTGGATCAGTTCCCATGGACAGGAAGGTAGCTAATGTAACACCACTTTTTAAAAAAGGAGGGAGAGAGAAAATGGGTAATTATAGACCGGTTAGCTTGACATCAGTAGTGGGGAAAATGTTGGAATCGATCAAGAAGGACAAAATAGCAGCCCATTTGGAAAGCGGTGACAGGATCGGATCAAGTCAGCACGGATTTATGAAAGGGAAATCATGCTTGACGAATCTTCTGGAATTTTTTGAGGATGTAACTAGCAGAGTGGACAAGGGAGAACCAGTGGATGTGGTGTATTTGGACTTTCAGAAGGCTTTTGACAAGGTCCCGCACAAGAGATTGTTGTGCAAAATCAAAGCACATGGTATTGGGGGTAATATACTGACGTGGATAGGGAACTGGTTGGCAGACAGGAAGCAGAGAGTCGGGATAAATGGGTCCTTTTCAGAATGGCAGGCAGTGACTAGTGGAGTGCCGCAGGGCTCAGTGCTGGGACCTCAGCTCTTTACAATATACATTAACGATTTGGATGAAGGAATAGAGTGTAATATCTCCAAGTTTGCAGATGACACTAAACTGGGTGGCGGTGTGAGCTGTGAGGAGGACGCTAAGAGGCCGCAGGGTGACGTGGACAGGTTAGGTGCGTGGGCAAATGCATGGCAGATGCAGTATAATGTGGATAAATGTGAGGTTATCCATTTTGGGGGCAAAAACACGAAGGCAGAATATTATCTGAATGGCAGCAGACTAGAAAAGGGGGAGGTGCAATGAGACCTGGGTGTCATGGTTCATCAGTCACTGAAAGTGGGCACGCAGATACAGCAGGCAGTAAAGAAGGCAAATGGTATGTTGGCCTTCATAGCTAGGGAATTTGAATATAGAAGCAGGGAGGTCTTACTGCAGTTGTACAGGGCCTTAGTGAGGCCTCACCTGGAATATTGTGTTCAGTTTTGGTCTCCTAGTCTGAGGAAGGACATTCTTGCTATTGAGGGAGTGCAGCGAAGGTTCACCAGACTGATTCCAGGGATGGCTGGGCTGTCATATGAGGAGAGACTGGATCAACTGGGCCTTTATTCATTGGAGTTTAGAAGGATGAGAGGGGATCTCATAGAAACATATAAAATTCTGACGGGACTGGACAGGATAGATGCGGGAAGAATGTTTCTGATGTTGGGGAAGTCCAGAACCAGGGGACATAGGATAAGGGGTAGGCCATTTAGGACTGAGATGAGGAGAAACTTCTTCACTCAGAGAGTTGTTAACCTGTGGAATTCCCTGCCGCAGAGAGTTGTGAAGCCAGTTCACTGGATATATTCAAGAGGGAGTTAGATATGGCCCTTACGGTTAAGGGGATCAAGGGGTATGGAGAGAAAGCAGGAAAGGGGTATTGAAGGAATGATCAGCCATGATCTTATTGAAAGTCGGTGCAGGCTCGAAGGGCCGAATGGCCTACTCCTGCACCTATTTTTCTATGTTTTTATGTTTCTATGTCAGGAGTGTGATGGAATACTCTCCAGTTGCCCAAGAAACTCGACACCATCCAAGACAAAGCAGCCCACCTGATAGGCACCCCATCCACCACCTTAAGCATGCACTCCCTCCACCACAGTGTGCCGTGGTTGCAGTGTTTACAGGTTGAGCGTCAAAAATCTGGAAACCTCAGGACTGAGGCCGTTCCGGATTACGGGTATTTCCGGATTTTGGAACGTCTTTGCCTGGGTCGAGGTAGGTGAGGTCAGGCAGCCGAGGTAAGGGGGAGAGGGGGGTGGAGCTGGGGCAGGGGTGGACGAAGTTCCAGCGAAGTCGGGGCAGGCGAAGTCGCGGCGAAGTCGGGCTGGAGGTCGGACCGCTGAGAGCTGGAGCGAGGTAGGGCCAGAGCGAGGTCGGGCCGCCAACAGCTGGGGTGAGATCGGGCCGCCGAGGGCCATTGGCGAGATCGGGCCGCCGAGGCCCGGGGCGAGGTCAGGCCACTGAGGGCCAGAGTGAGGGAGGGCTGGGGTGAGGTCAGGCCGCCGAGGGCCGGGGCGAGGGAGGGCCGGGTCACTGGGGACTGGAGCTAGGTCGGGCCAGAGCGAGGTTGGGCTGCCAAGGGCCGGGGCGAGGTAGAGTCGGGTCACGAAAGGCCAGGGCGAGGTCGGGCCGGGGTGAGGTCGGGCTGCCGAGGGCCGGAGCGAGGTAAGGCTGAGGCGAGGTCGGGCCGGAGCGAGGTCGGGCTGCCGTGGGCCGGGGTGAGGTAGGGCCGGGGCGAGGTCGGGCCGGAGCGAGGTCGGGCCGCTGAAGGCCGGGGCGAAGTCGGGTTGCCGGGGCAGGGAGAGTCCGGATTCCGGAACATTTTCCGGTTTCTGGACAACCCCGACACGGATTGGTCCGGTGTCCGGATTCTGGAACATTCTGAATTTTGGAACTCCGGATTTTGGACGCTCAACCTGTACCAGTGTTGACAAGATGCAATGCAGCAACACGCCAAGGCTTCTTCAAAACCTGTGGCCTCTTGCACCTAGAAGGTCAAGGAGAGCAGGTGCATGGGAAAGGAGGTGGGGTAACTCTGATATTAAAGGATGCGTACAGTGCATTTCTGAGAAATTATATTGACTCAGAAGATCAAGATGTAGAATCAGTTTTGGAGGAGATAAGAAATAATAAGGGGAAGAAGTCACTGGTGGTTGTAATCTATAGGCCCCTTAACAATAGGCACACTATTGGACAGAGTATAAATCAAGAATTAATGGAGGCATGTAAGAAAGGTACGGCAATACTGGATGATTTTAATCTTCATATGATTGGACAGATCAAATTGGCCGAAGTAGCCTTGAGGAAGAGTTCACCAAGTGTATCAAGGATGGCTTCCTTGAAAAGTACGTTGTAGAACCAACCAGGGAGCGGGCTATCTGGTACTGTGTAATGAGACAGGATTAATAAATGATTTCATAGTAAAGGATCCTCTAGGAAAGAGTGATCATAGCATGGTTGAATTTCAAATTCAGTTGGAGAGTGAGAAAGTTGGGTCTCAAACCAGTGTCCTGATCTTAAATAAAGGTGATTACAAAGATATGAAGGCAGAGTTGGTTAAAGTGGACTGGGAAAATAGATTAAAGTGTAAGACAGTTAATGAGCAGGAGCAGACATTTAAGGAGATATTTCATAACTCTCAACAAAAATCTATTCCAGTGAGAAGGAAAGACTTTTAGAGAAGGGAGAACCATCCGTGGCTAACGAGGGAAATAAAGGATGGTATCAAATTGAAAACAATAGCATACAATGTTGCCAAGATTAGATGGAGGCCAGAGGATTGGGAAATGTTTAAAAACCAGCAAAGGATGATTAAAAAAATAATAGAGAGAGAAGATGGATTAAAACAGTAAACTAGCAGGAAATATATAAACAGATAGTAAGAGCTTCTACATGCATATAAAAAGGAAGAGAGTAGCTAAAGTAAATGTTGGTCCCTTAGAGGATGAGACTGGGGAATTAATAATGGAGAACAGGGAAATGGCAGAGACTTTGAACAAATATTTTGTATCGGTCTTCATGGCAGAAGACACTAAAAACATCCCAATAATAGAAAAACAAGGGGCTATAAGGAGGGGGGGAACTTTAAACAATCACTACAGGTGCAGTACATAAAATTCAGAATCCTTGGGACCGAGGCCGCTCCAGACTTTGCGTTTTTCCGGACTTTCGAACGTGTTTCTGACATCACGAATCCGGAAACAACTGAGCCCAGGTTCGGGTATTTCCAGATTTCGGAACGTCAGAAAGACAGGAGGGAGGGGGCCCCACCAAGGAGGTGTTCAGGTGTGACCCGCTGAGGATGTGTTTGGGCTGGCCGCCAATCATCCTAGAGTCCGGATTCCGGAACAGTCCGGATTCCGGAACTCCGGATTTTCGATGCTGCACCTGTATCACTAAAGAAAAAGTACTCAGTAAAATAAATGGACTAAAGGTGGACAAATCCCCTGGGCCTGATGGCCTGCAGTCTCGGGTCTTAAAAGAAGTAGCTGCAGAGATAGCGGATGCGTTGGTTGCAATCTACCAAAATTCCTTGGATTCTGGGGTGGTCCCAGCAGATTGGAAAAGTGCAAATGTAACACCCCTATTTAAAAAAGGAGGGAGAAAGAAAGCAAGAAACTATAGACCAGTTAGCCTAACATTTGTCATTGGGAAAATGATGGAGTCCATTATTAAGGAAGCAGTAGCAGGACATTTGGAAAACCATAATATAGTCAAGCAAAGTCAATATGGTTTTATGAAAGGGAAATCATGTTTGACAAATTTGCTGGAATTCTTTGAGGATCATATTGAATGGTGGTGCAGGAGCAGGCCATTCAGCCCTTCGAGCCTGCACCACCATTCAATATGATCATGGATGATCATTCAACCTTGTACCCCACCCCAGTCTTCTCTCCATGGCCCTTTCCTTTCTTTACTGCCTACTGTACCTACATGCCTACCTTCAATGACTGATGTACCATGACACCCAGGTCTCATTGCACCTCCCCTTTTACTAATCTGTCACCATTCAGATAATAATCTGCCTTCCTGTTTTTGCCACCAAAGTGGATAACCTCACATTTATCCACATTATACTGCATCTGCCATGCATTTGCCCATTCACCTAACCTGTTCAAGTCACCCTGCATCCTCTTAGCATCCTCCTCGCAGCTCGCACTGCTACCCAGCTTAGTATCTTCTGCAAACTTGGAGATATTACAGTCAATTCCTTCGTCTAAATCATTAATGTATATGTAAATAGCTGGGGTCCCAGCACTGAACCCTACGGCACCCCACTAGTCACTGCCTGCCATTCTGAAAAGGACCTGTTTATTCCCACTCTTTGCTTCCTGTCTGCCAACCATTTCTCTATCCACGTCAATACATTACCCCCAATAGAATATGTCTTCATTTTGCACACTAATCTCTTATGTGGGACCTTGTCAAAAGCCTTTTGAAAATCCAAATACACCACATATACTGGTTCTCCCTTATCCACTCTACTCGTTACATCCTCAAAAAACTCTAGATGATTTGTCAAACATGATTTCCCCTTCATAAATCCATGCTGACTTGGACCGATCCTGTCACTGCTTTCCAAATGCACTGCTATTACATCTTTAATAATTGACTCCAGCATTTTCCCACCACTGATGTCAGGCTAACTGGTCTATAATTCCCTGTTTTCTCTCTCCCTCCTTTTTTAAAAAGTGGGGTTACATTAGCTACCCTCCAATCCATAGGAACTGATCCAGAGTCCATGGAATGTTGGAAAATGATTACCAGTGCATCTACTATTTCTAGGGCCACTTCCTTAAATACTCTGAGATGCAGACTATCAGGCCCTGGGGATTTATTGGCCTTGAGTCCCTTCAATTTCCCTATCATAATTTCCTGACTAAGAAGGCATTCGATAAGGTGTCACATAAAAGGTTACTGCACAAGATAAAAATTCAGGGGGTTGGGGGTAATGTATTAGCATGGATAGAGGATTGGCTAACTAGCAGAACATAGAGAGTCAGGATAAATGGGTCATTTTCCAGTTGACAAACAGTAACTTTTGCGGTCCCACCGGGATCAGTGCTGGAGCCTCAACTATTTACAATCTATATTAATGACTTGGATGAAGGGACTGAGTGTAATGTAGCCAAGTTTGTTGATGATACAAAGCTGGGTGGAGGATACAACGGGGCTGAATTCAGGGCCCAGATAAGGGCCGTTAGCGCCGCTTTGCAACGGCCATGCGGTGGAATCGAGTGGCCGCCGCGTTGCAGTCCATTGGCTGCCATGACCCATATTCAGCGCGGGAGTTTTTGGGGTGTTGTCCACTTCCGGCCCAAACCCCAGACTTCCGCTACGGTATGAGGCTTGCAGCCATAATGATGACATTAATGTGTGCACCGCTAACGCTTCGCCACGCCACCTATTTTCACCATAAAAATATAGTGCACTGTCAGTTTTTTGGGTCGGTGCACTTTGCCAGGCTCTTCGAGAGGACCAGAGGAGGAGAACAAAGGTTTGGTGTGATCGGGTTTTTTTTTGTGCAAACTTTCTCGGATTTCTCTGTCGGGATTTGCTAAACCTGCAGAGGACTTTGGAGAACGTTTTGAGAGTTTAGAACAATTTTTCACTCTCACTGATTAGTCGTGGCCTGTGGGCCTCATTCTCTGCTCCACAGAGGCCTGCTTGTGAAGGTCATGCCTGCAGATAGAATGGCTTGGTGTTGGCAGGGCAACACCTTGTGCACATTGCAAGAGGCAGGGCGTCGTCAGCAATAGGTACATAGACAGCAGGCAAGGAAGCCAGCAGCCATGGCTGCCCAATATGGACAAGGGCCTGCAGAAGCCCGCAGACCTCCATGTAGAGAGGGTGGCCCGGTGGGAGATGGGTTGAGAAGGAGGGTCAGGTATGCTGACTCCCCCGCACCATATACTGAGCCAGGAGCCTTGCCAGCAGCAGCTTGCAGAGGCTGAAGAACATTAGCAGGAATAGGGAGAAGGCTATCAGCCAGCTGGCATCAGAGGGGCCCAGCACAGACCCGGGGGAAGGAGGCCCTACCGTCAAAGGGTGCACCGACGTCAGTTTTCATTCCTGGAGCTCAATGGTGAGCAATGTTTGCGAAGGCTGCGATTTAGAAAGGACATACTGAGGGAGCTGTGCAATCTCCTGTGGGCAGATCTGCAGCCTCAGACAAGGCTGAGGACAGCTCTCACCATTGAGACCAAGGTCACCATAGCTCTCAACTTTTACATGACGGGCTTGTTCCAGTCTGCCACTGCAGACATATCCAACATTTCCCAATCCTCCGCCCATCACTCCATCCAGCTGGTGACCGATGCTCTGGAAAAGAGTCAATTCCAATATATCTCCTTCCCAATAACCAGGGAGAAGCAAGTGGAGTGCCAGACCGGATTTGTCCAGATTCTAGGGTTCCCCAGGATGCAGGGTGCCATCGACTGCACACATGTTGGCCTGGGGGTGCCACAGCACCATCCAGAACTATTTATGAACAGAAAGGGATTCCACTCCCTGAATGTGCAGCTGGTGTGCGACCACCAGCATAGGATCCTGGCAGTCGATGCCATGTATCCATGCAGCAGCCACGATTCGTTCATCCTGTGCCAGAGCAGTGTGCCTACCATCTTCACCGGGCCAAAACACGATTGTGGGTGGCTGCTTGGGGACAAGGGATATCCCCTCTCCACTTGGCTGCTGACTCCACTTCGGCACCCCAGGACTGCGGCCGAGCATGCCTACAACGGCGCTCATTCTGGCCCAGGTGCATCATCGAGCACTGCATCGGGATCCTCAAATGGAGGTTCTGTTGCCTGGACTGGTCTGGTGGCGCTTTGCAGTACTCTCCAGAACGGGTCTCCATATTCGTGGTAGTCTGCTGCATGCTGCACAACCTGGCTCTCATGAGGGGCCAGCCGCTGGAGGTAAAGCCAGCAGTACCACCTGAAGAGGAGGAGGCGCAGCAGCAGGAGGAGGAGGTACAGGAGGAGGTGCAGGAGGAGGAGCAGGATCCCCATTGTCATGCACCGAGGAGTCGCCATCGCCATCCCAACAAAGGAAGTGCAGACCCGTCTCATTGCTGCTCGATTTAGATCATTTCATCCCCACATGACCCTTCAGCTTCTATTTTCAATGGCCATCCCAATGAGTGCCTTCATTCATAATTGCCCACCGTCACATTATACACCTGCCCAGATAGAGGAGCAAAAAATAAAGATTTATGACATCATCCAAATCAGTGCAAAAAACAAATACAACAAAAAGCAGTGCAAGAAACTTACACAATAATTTCATTTCTCACCCTTGTACATTTCCTTATACCACCTCTCCTTACCCATGCCTAATCTACTACTGTGCTGCAGTGTATCCCCTGTGGCTGCCCCATGGGTCTGGGAAGGCTGCTGTGTTCCCTGTGTGGAAGCTGCAGATGTCCTTCTAGGATGCCCTTGAGCAGTTTTGGGCCTGGAAGGACCGCTGGAGACTGGTCAGCACCTTCCTGGGAGAGTTCAGTCTGGCTTGGCTCGGCGAGGCCATGCGTCGAAGCACTGACGGAGTGGCAGGTCTGGGTCCAGGAATGGTGTGATCCTGAGGGAGCGCATCATCCTTTTCCTGGTCCAAGGAGCCTGCGTCACTCACTGGGGGCAGCACATTACCACCACCACCAATCTGAGGGAGCTCAGGTCGGGGCTGTGGGGCCACACCAGAATTCACCCGTGGCCTGTGGTGGACCCAGCCGCGAAGGCAACACTGAGGTGTTGGGTGGCATCGAGTTGAGACTACATGAGAGCAGCCAGAGTCTCAAAGTCAGCAGATATGGCAGCAGTTTGACGCTCCGTGGCTTGTTGCCCACAGTGCATTAGAGCATTCTGCGCTTCCAGGGCCACGGCCATCCTCTCCAAACCAGTACCAATGCGTTCGTTCCCTCGTACCTGTGTTGCAATGGCAGCTGCCACATTACCTACAGGTTGCGGCATCACAGCTGGATCCACACGGACAATTTGGGAGTCCACCATTGCCTGTACACTGGCAATGATAGGAATGCGCAGAGCTGCTGACAATGCAGGAGGCGGACTCCTCCACGCTTCTCACCACTTCAGACAGCCTCTCCGGCACCCTTGCTAGTGCCCCAACATCTGGGAATACATGACTTCCACCCTGCTCTCATAAGCCGCAGCATCGATGGGCTTGTCTGAGTCCACCTCAGCAGAACTCCAGTGTGGACTCGCCCCCCCGGAGAGATGGCACCTGAGGTTGCCTAGCCCCGTCACCATGCTGCAGCTCTCTAGGCCCCAGTGCAACACCCAGTGCAGACTCCTGTACGATCTGCACGAGATCGGACTGTCCAGTATATGAGCTGGCATGTGTGGGTGGAAGCAGTGACGCGGTGCTGCCAGCAGTGTCCTCCTCTTCCTCTTCCTCATCACTGAGGTTTCCAAAATATGGAGTGTGCTCTAGGGTGTCAGCAAGGCTGGAGCCCTCAGTGCCCTCGATGCTGTCATTAGGCATTTCGGTACTGCTGTCCTCAATAGTGTCATCGAGGCCTGGCACGTGGTGCCTCTCTGTCTCCTGTGCTGTCATTCAGTCCCGGGGATGTCTCCAGGCCTGGCACTGATCTAACAGGTGCTGCGTCTCTGTCTCCTGTGCTGCCACTCGACCTCTCATCTGCAAGCATAAATGGGAGAAGGGCTGCCGTGAGGGGAAGGTGGGGGATGACGCATGGAGACTGCAAGGAGCAGACTTCCAGAGAGAAAGGCACAGTAGGTGCTGGAGCATTCGCTTACCCACATCGGCGTCAGCAGTACCGGTAGCCACTGGGATGGAACCATGTCTGCCAATGGGCGCCTCGAACTCTCCTCCAAGGGTGTGAGGATTTAGAGCTCGGCCTCGCTCGCCACCACCATTCCTCCTTTGCTCCATTCTGTTGTGTGCAATTTTGCCCTGCAAAACATAGAATGGTTGCTGAGTACCACTGTAGTGAGTGCACAAGTGTGTCCCTGACATGTAGCTGTAAGTGTAAGATGAAAGGGAGATGCCATTGTGCAAACCCACACATACATGTAGAGGCCTCAACAATGAAATGCTGCTTCAGTGGCTGTACAGTGAAAGTGGGAAATAAGAGAAGGATGAAGGAGAGGCTCGCAGATGCAAGGTCAGCAGTTGATGGAACAGGTACTCACTTTCATCAGATGGTTGATGTCGTTCAGCCGTTTTCTACACTGCATGGTGGTGCGGTTATGAATGGAGGTCCTGTAGACCTCCATAGCAATCTCCCTCCAGGCATTTGTAAGGACCTCGTGAGTGGGTCTCCCTGTGTCTGGGTACAGGACTCGCTTCATTCCCTCGACACCCTGCATCAGGGTCTCCAGCTCAGCGTCAGAATATTGCATTGCCTTTCTTGGTCCAGCAGCACTAGCCATCCTTCGACACAACTCCTTCCCCCCTCAGGGCCTAGCTGCAAACCCTGGCCTTTAAGGTGGCCAAGGAGCAGCTGGCTCGTCAGCTTCAAATGACCAGAAGGGTAAATTTTCCCGTGGTAATGCCGCTCCAATCAACCCACCGCTGCAAACTCCCGATTTACCGGCGGTCATTACCGCCGGACGCCATTTTTAAAAATCCGTGAAAATCGATCTAGTGGCCTCCGCAAAAATAGCTAATTATTATTTAAATGGAGGGATTACAAAATGCTGCAGTACAGAGAGAGCTGAGGGCACTTGTGCATGAAACACAAAAAGTTAGTATGCAGGTACAGCAAGTAATCAGGAAGGCAAATGGAATGGTGGCCTTTATTACCAGGGGGATAGATTATAAAAGCAGAGAAGTCCTGCTACAACTGTATGGGGTATTGTTGAAACCACACCTGGAGTACTGTCAACAGTTTTAGTCTCAGTATTTAAGAGGGATATACTTCCATTGGAGGCTGTTCAGAGTAGGTTCACTAGGTTGATTCCTGAGATGAAGGGGCTGATTTATGAGGATAGTTTGAGCAGATTGGGCCTATGCTCATTGGAGTTTAGAAGAATGAGAAGTGATCTTATTGAAATATATAAGATACTAAGGGGGCTCGATAAGTTAGATGCAGAGAGGATGTTTCCAATCATGGGGGAATCTAGAACTAGGGGGCATAGTTTAAGAATAAGGGGTCGCCCATTTAGAACTGAGATGAGGAAGAATTTATTTTCTCAGAGGGTCGTAATTCTGTGGAATTCTCTGTCCCAGAGAGCTGTGGAGGCTGGGTCATTGAATATATTTAAGGTGGAGAGAGACAGATTTTTGAACGATAAGGGAGTGAAGGTTATGGGGAGCGGGCAAGAAAGTGGAACTGAATCCTTGATCAGATCAGCCATGATCTTATTGAATGGTAGAGCAGGCTCGAGGGGAAATATATCACCAATCCTTCATCGTCACTGGGTCAAAATCCTGGAACTCCCACCCTAACAGCACTATGGGAGTACCTTCAACACAAAGACTGCAGCGGTTCAAGAAGGCGGCTCACCAGCACCTCTTCAAGGGTAATTAGGGATGAGCAATGAATGCAGGTATTGTCAGCAACGCCCACATGCCATGAGCGATCAAATAAAATGAAGCAAAATGTAAGGTAAAAAAAACTTTTAATTTAAAGATAGGTATGTAGTGATCCAAGAACTACTGTAAATGAAAACATTGTGCCACATATTGAAATTTATATATTATACTCATGAATTCAGAATATGTAATAATTGAATGGATGTAATACAATGTGTAAGGACTATTTGTGTCAACAACAACAACTTGCATTTATATAGCTCCTTTAACATAGTTAAACGTCCCAAGTCGCTTCACAGGAGTGTTATCACACATAATTTGACACCGAGCCACATATTAGGGCAAAGGTAGGTTTTAAGGAGCACCTTAAAGGAGGAAAGAGAGGTAGAGCAGCAGAGATGTTTAGTGAAGCAATTTCAGAGATAAGGGCCTTAGCAGCTGAAGGCACGGCAGCCAATGGTGGAGCGATTAATATGGGGAATACTCAAGAGAGCGCAGAAATCTCGGAGGTTGTAGGTCTGGAGGAGATTACAGAGATAAGGAGGGGCGAGACCCTCCTTGTTTGAAAACAAGGATGACAATTTTAAAGTCAAGGCATTGCTTAACTAGGAGTCAATGTAGGTCAGTGAACACAGGGGAGCTGGGTGAGCGGGACTTGGTGCAAGTTAGAACACGGGCAGCAGTTTTGGATGATCTGAAGTTTACAGAGGGTAGAACTAGGGAGTCCGACCAGGAGTGCATTGGAATAGTCAAGTTGAGAGGTAACAAAGGCATGGATGAAGGTTTCAGCAGCAGATAAGCTGAGACAGGGGCGGAGTCGGGCAATGTTACAGAGGTGGAACTAGCAGTGGTAGTGATGGCGCGGATATTGGTCGGAATCTTTTCTCAGGGTCAAATACGACACCAATGTTGCAAATATTTTGGTTTAGCCTCAGACAGCTGCCAAGGAGAAGGATGGAGTCTGTGGCAAGGGAATAAAGTTCGTGACAATACTTAGTTGGAGAAAATTTCTGCTCATCCAGTACTGGATGTCGGACAAGTAGGCTGACAATTTAGAGACAGTGGGGTTCGAGAGAAACCAAGTCAAATTTTCAAATCAAAACCTTTTCATTGTTAATGGACTTGGGGGCTGATATTGCCCCCTGCCCGCATGCACCCCGTTTCTACTGGTTTTACCACCGTGGTGCTTGAGGTGGCCTCTCGAGTGATATTTTGATCTTTGGCTTTTTTTTCCAGGCGGACCAGAAGTTGCTTATAATGGGGGCAGAAGTGGGGCGGTGCAGAGCGGCCGCTGCTATCAGTCATCAGCGTGTGATGATGTCATCACGGTGCCGTGTCACCACGGCTCTCCCCTTCACTTAAAGGGGAGAGCCAGCGCCATTTCTAAAGTTCGGTCCACTGGGCCACCAGGGAGGGTTTCGGCCGGGCCAACAGCCTGACACCCAAGAGGGAGTGCCAGGCTGCCCGTTGGCGGCCCGGCCGAACCTGGGGACATAATTATCAGCCCGAAATGGCAGTCGGCCGACAAAAAAAAAATGGCAACAGCGGCAGTGTGTCCTCCCCTTTAATGGGAGCCGCACCGCTATTGCAGGAGGCCCTAGCCTCAGTGCACCGTCGGGTAAAAGCAGGTTTTGGCACCGCCCGGCAGGAGGAAGGTTTTCACAGTGGAATTTCGCCGTCGGGGGGGACCATCGGCGGTGCACACTGTGATGACGTACTTAGGACGAATCGGCAGCAGCGGAGCGGTGGGGGGCGGGGGGGGGGGAGAGCGGGTCACCGTCGGTATACCGCAGGAGCGGAATTTCGGTAATCTTGGCCATTACACGAAAAGTCAGTGGCCATTGCACTCCAGAGCGTGGCCACCGATTTCCGATGTTAAGAGGCCTTAAGGAAAGGGCCAATTTCAGACCCTTAGTATTTCAACTGGGCAAAACACAGAAGGCACTAATATCAGCCAATGCACTCCATCGGGTGGTGGGGAGACCAGGGGCCATGGCAGCAGATGGGAACTTCTGACTGGTATACTAGTTACTGATCGCATTTGAATTGAATTTCTGCAGCGTCAGTCTACTTCCAATGAGCACGGGTTCACGGTACAAAATTGCTCTAAGTACTTTTAAAATGTTGTCACAGCTGTTAAACAAGCAGGATAACTGGTGCTGGGAAAACGAGGCGCTTCCCTAGTTCAGATGTCACGGGTAGATAATATCACCGTAATTTGCTGGAGCCCTCGCCCCCGCCCCCCCCCGCCCCTCCCTATAGCTGGTTCACACTAAAACAAGCATATAAAGTAAAGGAAGGAGGAATATCTATGGATATAAAATGGACTAGGACCCATTTTCCACCACTGACAGCCTTATTGTTTCTGAGCAGCTACGTAGTATAAAAGTTATTGGAATAGATTGGGCTTGAATTTGTGGTCAGAGGCTTCCAACAGGCAGACTCGCGCTCCTGGGCCTTTATGCGTGGACATGTGTAGAGGCCCACGTATCCCAGGGACGCAGGTGGTCCTGGAATCCCCATAAGCATGAATGGGGATCACTTAAAAAAACACATTAACAATACAAATACATTTTTAAAAACATTACATATTTTAAATTAATTAATATGCAGTTCTTAGGCTGGATTTTCGGCAAGCTTGCAGCTCTGTTAGCTCCCCGGAGGGTCAGTAAAGGGTGTTTCCAGGCATTACGGCGGGCGTCCAGCTTTTACCGCCCAGCCGGCAAATTCGGCTCATGATTTGCGGCGGCGAAAAAACTTACTGCCCTGCCCTCTAGTTTCACTGAGATCATCACGTCAATCGTCATGCAATGCTCTGCGAGTGCCCCGGATGCAAAGCAGGATGACTGGGGTTGGGAAGACGTGACGCTTCCCTAGTTCAGATGTCACGGGCCCTAACGCCTCATTAAACGCCCGCCCCAGGAAACGTCTGATAAACCAGGTGTTCCCAGGGTTCAGCAGGCAGTATTGGCAGCATATTTAAATGGAGGGAGGAGGATCCTACATCGCAGGTCACATTGACTGCAGCAGTTGCTCACAGCACACTGCGTGAAGCTCTGGCTTGAAAGCGGCAGTTTTATCTGTCATTACAGTGTCCTTATAACGTCACTGAGAGAATTTAATGGGGGCATTACTGGTTTGCCAGTGTATCATGCTGCATGCTATTGCCAGGCGGCATCAAGCTAGAAGAAGGGCTCTTGGCCATGTTGGCCCACGGATGAGGAAAGGCCAAAGACATCTGGGGAGGAGGGATTACCCCCCCATGGGTTTACAGGCACCACGCTCATACTTCCAGCTCTCTGACGAGCAGTGTGTTAACAGGTTGTGCTTCCGAAAGGAAGTGCTGACAGAGATATGCCATCTCCCACAGGCAGATCAATGCCTGGACCGTTCCCCTCAACAGGTATCCGAATTCATTGTGGTGTGCTGCATGTTGCACAACTCGGCCATCATGAGGGGCCAGGCATTGCCAGTGGGGATTTCAGGCCCACCTCAGGAGCAGGAGGACGATGAAGAAGGGCCTGGCGAGTCCCCCATTGGATAGCCACACCATCCATGGGAGAGGCAGCATGGAGATGCTACCGGACCAAGAGTCGTACATCGCCAGCTCAAAATGGACCAGTTCTCCTAAATGGAGGAAACTGAGTGATGGAGCTAACACTGGGCACGCTATGTGCCCCCATAAAGGCACATCTCCGGTGAAGATTGGAATGATACACAAGACACCAATGATAAAGGATGAATCATAAATTTTACTGCAAAAAAGTAACAAAAACTCCCCGCACCAAAATAAAACCATACAATATACAACATTACGTTGCAGGGCACTGAACAACAATGAAGTTCCTTAAATCAACAAATCCCTTTCAACGCAGTGATTTTCAGTTGGGGCGCAAAAACTTCCTTGTGTATCGCCTGATTTTGCCCCCCGATCATTGAACCTAATTTTTTGCCAACGAGGGTGCAAAGTTTTTCCAGGCGGTATCAGGACAGCCCGCCACCATTATCACCCCGAAATCTCAAAAGCCGAAAATCCAGCCCAATATAATTAAACACATAAAATAAAAATATAATTTAAAAAAAATGTAAATGTTTTAAAGGAGTAAAAATAAACTTACCTTATTTTATAGGTCGTTTAATGTTTAAATGATTGAAACAAAACTTTTTATATTCATTTAAACTCTTACTCTGGCAAAAGCAAGCCTTATGCCTGCTTTTACCTGGCATAAGAATTTCATTGGCATTTTCTGGGCAGAAGTTGGGCCACCCCACGGGATGGCCATGGTCTATCAAGAAGATTATTGACAGATCGCAAGTTCCGGGTTTACGCGCATGCGCAGCTAAACCCAGAACTTGCGAGGCCCTTACAGTCGGGTACGCACCATGCTCGCATCTGTAGGTACCGCAATCATAAAAATAAATTATTTCCAGCAATAGCGGCAGCGACTTTCATCCCGGAAGAATTTTACAACATAAAACAATAATAAAATCACAATACGGAAACATTTCATTAAAAAGTTTAGTAGCCCAAATTTTTAACATGGTTCTTTAATGTCATTTCTGATTAGTTCAATTCATATGAATGGTGTAATACAAATATGTAAAGCACTGAGCAATTATCAGCTGATTCCAAAAAACAGTTCTCTGCTTTTGATGCCGAAGTAGGTGACATTTAAAAAAATAAATCCACACAATGCTTTTTAATAAGTTTATGTTTGAAAAATGAGCCAGGCTTTTAATTTGACTATTTATTACCTGTATGTTACAGCACTGTTCTACAAAGTCATGAGTCAGCAAATCTAGATGTAATTCGTTGCGGGCAATTGTGAGGTTATCCACATTGAACCCAAGAAAGATAAATGGAGTATTTTCTCAATGGCGAGAGATGAGAAACTATGGAGATGCAAAGAGATTTGGCAGTCTAAGTACACAAATCATTAAAAGCTAATAGACAGGTAGAAAAGATCATCAAAAAGACTTATGAAATGTTGATCTTTACTTCAAGGGAGCTAGAACACAAAGGGAAGGAAGTTATGCTTCAGTTGTACAGAGTCTTGGTCAGACCCAATCCGGACTGCATTCAGTTTTGAGCACCGCACGTCAGGAAGGATGTATTGGCTTGGGAGGGTGCACAGCGTTGATTCACCAGTATGATACCAGGGCTTAGAGGGTTAAATTATGAGTTGGATAAACTTGGCTTGTATTTCCTAGAGTATAGAAGATTGAGGGGTGATCTGATCGAGGTGTTTTAAATGTTAAAAGGAGTGGATAGGATAAATACAGAGAAACTATTATCTCTGGTGGTGGAATCAAGAACAAGGGGACTTAATCCATTAACATTAAAGCTAGTCCATATCAGAATAAAATCAGGAAGCATTTTTCACACAAAGTGTAATAGAAATCTGAAACTTTATGCCCCAAAAGTCAGTGGATGCTGGTACAATAGGAGCTTTCAAGACTGAGATAGATAGATTTTTGTCAGGGAATGGTATCAAAGGATGGGGAACCAAGACATGTAAATGTTGTTGAGGTACAGATCAATCATGAACTGATGAAATGGCAGAGCAAGCTCAAGGGTCTGAATGGCCTACTTCAGTTCCTAAGTTCTGATCATAAACAGTAAATTATTTCAGTTCCACTTGGAAAATTTAGAACTATTTATTTAAACTGCTGACAAAACAGCTCAATATGCAGAACACCAACAAAGGAAGTGATGATAAATTCTTAAGAATTAAAAAGTTGGATTTTATTTTCTCTGGGATCAGCAAAAACAAGCTGGGCCAATGGAAAAACAATGAGTTCAAGTCGGCAGCCATGGAATGTCAAGCATTTGATTGAAACAAGAAGTAAAGCCTTTGCCTGACACCCACGCAGCTCCCTCTAACCTAGTTCCTCCTTTCCAGCTGATCAAAATGGCTTTAATTCCCCTTCAGAGGTATCCTTACCGATTCACTTCCCCTTTTAAAATCTATCTGTTGATCTGAATTCCTCATCCTTAACCTTCCCCAGTTGAAATTTTCAATCACCAGCTGCCTCTATCCCTCACACTGAGGGGATTTCCCCACAAGAGATGCAGTTGACTGAACAGCACTCTCTGCTGTGCCCCTAACCACCAACTCTCCCTCCCATTCTCCTTCTCCTCATCTCTCCCCTCGCCCCCACCCTCTCCTTCATTCATCACCCTCACTGTGAGAAATGCTACAGTAGATCTATTAGTAAGATGTAGATGGAGTATTCTAATATATTACATTTGCTTTTCTCCAGTGAGTGTGTCACATAGAAACATAGAAACATAGAAAATAGGTGCAGGAGTAGGCCATTCGGCCCTTCGAGCCTGCACCACCAGTCAATAAGATCATGGCTGGTCATTCACCTCAGTATCTCTTTCCTGCATTCTCTCCATACCCCTTGACCCCTTTAGACATAAGGGCCATATCCAACTCCCTCTTGAATATATCTAACAAACTGAACTGGCATCAACAACTTCCTGTGGTAGAGAATTCCACAGGTTCACAATTCTCTGAATGAAGAAGTTTCTCCTCATCTCGGTTCTAAATGGCTTACCCCTTATCTTTAGACTGTGACCCCTGGTTCTGGACTTCCCCAACATCAGGAGCATTATTCCTGCATCGAAACTGTGCAGTCCCGTCAGAATTTTATATGTTTCTATGAGAGCCCCTCTCATTCTTGTAAACGCTAGTGAATACAGGGCCAGTCGATCCAGTCGCTCCTCATATGTCAGTCCTACCATCCCGGGAATCAGTCTGGTGAACCTTTGCTGCACTCCCTCGAAAGCAAGAATGTCCTTCTTCAGATTAAGAGACTAAAACTGAACACAATATTCCAGGTGAGGCCTCACCAAGGCCCTGTACAGCTGCAGTAAGACCTCCCTGCTCTTTTACTCAAATCCCCTAGCTATGAAGGCCAACATACCATTTGCCTTCTTCATCACCTGCTGTACTTGCATGTCAACCTTCAATGACTGATGTACCATGACAACCAGCTCTCATTGCACCTCCCCTTTTCCTAATCTGCCACCAATAAGATAATATTCTGCCTTCATGTTTTTGCCACCAAAGTGGATAACCTCACATTTATCCACATTATACTACATCTGCCATGCATTTGCCCACTCACCTAACCTGTCCAAGTCACCCTGCAGCCTCTTAGCATCCTCCTCACAGCTCACATCGCCAC
Source organism: Pristiophorus japonicus (assembly GCF_044704955.1). Lineage (NCBI taxonomy): Eukaryota > Metazoa > Chordata > Chondrichthyes > Pristiophoridae > Pristiophorus > Pristiophorus japonicus. The sequence continues at coordinate 74,462,618 of NC_091983.1, read as the reverse complement.
CCAGCTTAGTGTCATCTGCAAACTTGGAGATATTACATTCAATTCCTTCATCTAAATCATTGATGTATATTGTAAATAGCTGGGGACTCCGGAACTGAGCCCTGCGGCACCTCACTAGTCACTGCCTGCCATTCTGAAAAGGACCCGTTTATCCCGACTCTCTGCTTCCTGTCTGCCAACCAGTTCTCTATCCACGTCAATACATTATCCCCAATACCATGTGCTTTAATTTTGCACACCAATCTCTTGTGTGGGACCTTGTCAAAAGCCTTTTGAAAATCCAAATACACCATATCTACTGGTTCTCTCTTGTCCACTCTACTAGTTACATCCTCAAAAAAGTCTGGAAGATTTGTCAGGCATGATTTTCCTTTCATAAATCCATGCTGACTTGGACCGATCCTATCACTGCTTTCCAAATGCGCTGCTATTTCATCTTTAATAATTGATTCCAACATTTTCCCCACTACTGATGTCAGGCTAACCGGTCTATAATTCTGTTTTCTCTCTCCCTCCTTTTTTAAAACGTGGTGTTACATTAGCTACCCTCCAGTCCATAGGAACTGATCCAGGGTCGATAGACTGTTGAAAAATGATCACTAATGCATCCACTATTTCTAGGACCACTTCCTTAAGTACTCTGGGATGCAGATTATCAGGCCCCAGCAATTTATTGGCCTTCAATCCCATCAATTTCCCGAACACAATTTCCTGACTAATAAGGATTTCCTTCAGTTCCTCCTTCTCGCTAGATCTTAGGTCCCTAGTACTTTCGGAAGGTTATTTGTGTCTTCCTTCGTGAAGACATAACCAAAGTATTTGTTCAATTGGTCTGCCATTTCTTTGTTCCCCATTCTAAATTCACCTGATTCTGACTGCAAGGGACCTACGTTTGTCTTCACCAATCTTTTTCTCTTCACATATCTATAGAAGCTTTTGCAGTCAGTTTTTATGTTCACAGCAAACTTCCTCTCATACTCTATTTTCCCCCTTATTTAAACCCTTTGTCCTCCTCTGCTGAATTCTAAATTTCTCCCAGTCCTCAGGTTTGCTGCTTTTTCTGGCCAATTTATAAGCCCCTTCCTTGGATTTAACACTATCCCGAATTTCCCTTGTTAGCCATGGTTGAGCCACCTTCCCCGTTTTATTTTTACTCCAGACAGAGATGTACAATTGTTGAAGTTCATCCATGTGATCTTTAAATGTTTGCCATTGCCGATCCACCGTCAACCCTTTAAGTATCATTCGCCAGTCTATTCTAGCCAATTCACGTCTCATACCATCAAAGTTACCTTTCCTTAAGTTCAGGACCATGGTCTCTGAATTAACTGTGTCACTTTCCATTTTAACAAAGAATTCTACCATATTATGGTCACTTTTCCCCAAGGGGCATCACACAACAAGACTGCTAATTAGTCCTTTCTCATTACATATCACCCAGTCTAGGATGACCAGCCCTCTAGTTGGTTCCTCGACATGTTGGTCTAGAAAACCATCCCTAATACACTCCAGGAAATCCTCTTCCACCCTATTGCTACCTGTTTCGTTAGCCCAATGTATATGTAGATTAAAGTCGCCCATGATAACTGCTGTACCTTTATTGCACGACTCCCTAATTTCTTGTTTGATGCTATCCCCAACCTCACTATTACTGTTTGGTGGTCTGTACACAACTCCCACGAGCGTTTTGTGCCCTTTGGTATTCCGTAGCTCTATCCATACAGATTCCACATCATCCAAGCTAATGTCCTTCCTTACTATTGCGTTAATTTCCTCTTTAACCTGCAACGCTACCCCATCTCCCTTTCCTTTCTGTCTATCCTTCCTGAATGTTGAATACCCCTGATGTTGAGTTCCCAGCCTTGGTCACCCTCCGTAATCCCAATTATATCATATTCGTTAATAGCTGTCTGCGCAGTTAATTCGTCCACCTTATTCCGAATACTCCTCGCATTGAGGCACAGAGTAATTCAGGCTTGGCTTTTTAACACACTTTGTCCCTTTAGAATTTTGCTCTTTTTTATTTTTGCCTTGGGTTTCTCTGCCCTCCACTTTTACTAACACAATTTCCTCATTATAGTTTCAGTCACTGCTGAAAATATCTAGGGGCCCAAGTTTGCCCCCAGGGTTAGAACGGTGCATCTCCGTGTGGTGCGCCGACTTTTTAGAACAGAAGCGGTGCCTATTATTTAGCTTGGTATTCTCCCCTCCGTCTAGTCGATCCAGGACCTTGGCGCAGTGCAGCAAAACACGTGGAGTGAGGAGCCAGGTCCCGGCACTGAAAACAGTGCCGGGACCTCTGCACATGCACGCTAGAGTGTACGCGCATGTGCAGTAGCTCCAGGCCCCTGAGGCTGTTTGGGAGGGGCCCGAAGCACGCCAACCCTAGCCCTGGCCAAATGAGCTGCCAGGGTGAAGATCGGACTCGGGCCTCCTTCCCTCCCTCCCGTTTAGCTCCCGCACCCCCCCTCCCTCCCTCCCTCCTGTTTAGCTCTCGCCCCCTCCCACCCTCCCTCCCATTTAGCTCCCACACCCCCCCATCCTTCTCCCCCCCCCCCCAACATCGGCGGCGGCGGGGTCCCCCTGCCCGCCCGCCCGGCATCTTGCTGGGGGCGGGCCCCGCACAAAGTCTTCGGCGCGGCCCGTTCAGTCTCCCTCTCTCCCCCTCTCCTCTTCCCCCCATCCTCTTCCCCTCCTCTCCCTCCCCCGCTCCCCCATCCTCTCTCCCTCCCTCCCCCTCCTCTCCCCACCCCCTCCCTCCGTCCTCTCCCCCTCCCCCTCCTCTCCCCCCTTCCTCCCCCTCATCTCCCCTCCCTATCTCCCCCTCCCCCTCCTCTCCCCCTCCCCCTCTCTCCCTCCCCCCTCCCTCCTCCCCCTCCTCTCCCTCCCTCTCCCTCCTCTTCCTCCCTCTCCCTCCCCCCTCCTCTCCCCTCCTCCTCCTCTCCCCTTCCTCCTCTCCCCCTCCCTCCCTCCTCGCCCTCTCCCTCCTTTCCCCCTCCCTCCCCCTCGCTGTCAGAAACACAGAGAGACACTGACAGAGAGAGCGACACTGACAGAGAGAGGCAGAGAGAGACACACTGGAGGGGCCCCCGTACCAGCACGCTGTTGGAGGGCTCCCGTGCTGCAGTCAGTGAGTAGAAACTTAATTTTTTATTTATTGATTGATTTTTTAATTATTTTTTAATTTTTAATTTTTAATTTTTAATTTTAATTTATTGGTTGATTTATTGATTTATTTATCATTTATTATTGATGATGGCTCTTTATTTGTAAACGTCAAGTGTTTAATATTAGTAAATCCACCTTCCCCACCCCCCATCTCTCGTTCTTTACGCCTGATTTATAAGTGTAGGCAAGGTTTTTCTGAGCGTACAAAAATCTACACTTACTCCATTCTAAGTTAGTTTGGAGTAAGTTTTCACTGCCTAAACTTGCAAAACAAGTGTAAGTGGCTGCACACGCCCCCTTTTGAAAAAAAAATCTGTTCTGCAATGAAACTATTCTAACTCACTAGAACTGGAGAAAACTAAATGCCGAGAATTGCAATTTCTAAGATGCTCCATTCTAAACTAGTTGCTTCAAAAAAATAGGAACAACTCAGGCTGAAACTTGAGCCCTGAAATACTATACTGTCAGACTATTTCAACTGACCTCTTGCAGTATTCATATCCTGAAGGGAGTCTCAAGTGTAAACTGTCAAAATAAAGAATGTATAAAATCTCTAAGAATCTTTTTACATGTATAGGGTGAATGTGAATCTTACTCAGCCCAACTCTGCTCGATTCCTTCATCTAACATCATTGGCTGTATCCTTGGATTCCTAGAACCCTTAAACTATAATTTATATATCCCTCATTTCACTAATATTTTATCTGTGGCTCCCATTACCTTCACAATAGCCACCTGTAGTTCAACTTGTGTAGGTACAGTGTAGCTGAGGGAGTTTTTCACATGGTCAAGAATAACAACACAAGGAATAATAGATATCAGTGTTAAAAGTGAAAGTAAAAGGTTATTTCACTCAGGAGAAGAACTGCTTTCCCACCCAACTTGTGTTCCTGAGCTAAATCATGTACCCACAGTTGGACACTGTATACTCATTCTGTATCGAATCACTATGGACAGTATTTCAGCGCAGAGTAAAGAGCTGGGGGGAAAAATTGTGGCGTTAAACTGGGTTGGGAGGTAAATTTTACACTGGGAAATGGTTTGGGTCGCCAGCCGCAAAATTTACCAGATGGGCCCTCAGTGTGGAGCGGAGCACTAAGTTAGTCGTTCCACACCTCTTTTAGGGCGCAAGGCCGGCTGAGCAAATGAAAATCCCGAGGTAAACAGCCAGCTTCGGAGGTTCCGTGGAAAGAAATACCTGAAAAAATAACACCAAAAATATTCCCAATACTTTCCTCATGGCATATCCACATGAATCGCAAAAATAAAAAAATAAAAAAACAATCACACTTACCTTAGGTAGACATTCCTTCGCGCATGGCGGCCGCTACAGCTGGAACCATCAGCTTTCACAAGTGGTCCAACTAAGGGGTGCTGCGGGGTGCTTTGGATCAGGCGATTTTCAAATTTCGAGCCGGTGTCACAACCAGGGGCGTTCCACAGTGTCAATTTTAAACTCAAGTGGGTTTCAGACAGCGTAGCGGCCAACTGTGATATGCACTCGCCGGCCTACGGACTGGGCTATTTTAACTCCCAGGCCTCAGCTGCCCACCCAAAACAGGTAGGAAGCGACAGCTACTCACTGGACAGTGGAGATACTTTGGGCAGCCAGAGGCTGCCTTCCAGCACTCAGGGAAGCCTCACAGTCAAGCACATAAGTCACAGGGAGGGGGCCTGTTTCAGGAGTCTCCCGGGAGCAAAAAGGTGAAATTCAGGGCAGAGGAGGCCATGACTTGCCTTGTGGGGCCAGGAGGAGCAGGAGTGCATATGAGGCCAGTTTGGAAGGAAAACTTCCAAGTTCAGGCCCCAGTTAAAATGCAATTGAGGTCCTACTGACATAATATGATGTCTCATCCACCTGCAGAACCCTGCAAATTAAAATCGATCACATAGGAAAAGGTTGAGTTACTAGTGAGTAAGCAATGCCTTCACCTTTAACTGCCCACCAGCTCGGTTTTCACTGGGCTCTCATTTAAAATTCTCATTCTCTACCGCCCACTCAAGTATGATAAAAAATATTATCATCGAGATATCTTCACTGCTTTCCTCTCTCAGCCTCTGCATCGAGCGACTACTCATCCTCGGTGATTTCAACCTCCATCTCAATTCATCATGCTCTCTCCTCTGAGTACACCAGCCTCCTATCCTCCCTTAATCTCTCCCTCCATGTAAACTCCCCAACCCATATTCACGGCCAGCCCCTCGACCTTACCATATCTCATGGCCTCGCAACTCCCACCGTGTCAATTGCAGGTAAGGCCACCCTCTGACCACTTCCTCATATCGCTCTCCTCCCACATCCCCCTTCCTCCCACCCCTGAAACCCTCCACCCCTGAACCCCTTCACCCTCCTCAACCCTACTTCCTTCTGTGTCTGCCCCTGGAAAAAACTCTCTCCCAACTCTCTTACAACTGCACTTATGAAATCCGAAACTGTCCAGCCTTTGGCCCTTCATTCACGACATCTCTGCAGCTACCAATCTGCTCAACCACACCCTCACCACCACTTTTGATACCCTAGTCCCTATTAAAGCAATTACTCTCTCTCTCACCCTGGCCATTCCAGGCCCTCATCTTCATTCCCTTAAGTCTAAGGGACACAGACTTGGCAGACAATTGGTTTAGCCATTCACTGCCAGATCTGGCTGGATCACATAAAGCATGATCGGGTCCTGCTCACGCCTTCTTAGACCCCTCTGCTATGCCTCCTCCACCCTCACCTTCAACAACAAATGTGAGGAGCTCATGGACTGCTTTGACTCTAAGATTGAGACCATCCATTCAGCTGTATCTGATACTTCCCTTCCTTCCCCAAGTACACCGGGCCAAACTTCCCCTAAGGATTCCCCCTGCCCCAGCCCTGAACTCGCATCTTTCTCCAGTTTCTCTCCGATCTTCCCTCTCCACATTCATCTTGTCCTTGAGACCCACTTCCTGCTCCCTCGATCCTATTCCCACCACACTGCTGACCAACCAACTTCCTTTTCTGGCTCCCATGTTAGCTGACATTGTTAACCGTTTTCTCTCCTCAGGTACTGTCCCACCCTTCCTCAATACTGCCATAATCACCCCCTCCTCAAAAAAACAACCCTTGACCCCTCCATCCTTGCAAACAACTGCCCTTTCTCCAACCTCCCTTTCCTCTCCAAAGTCCTCGAACGTGTTGTCTCCTCACAATTCTTTGCCACTCTTTCCCACAACTCCATGTTTGAATCCCTCCAATCAGGTTTCGCCTCTGCCACAGTACCGAAGCGATTCTCATCAACATCACAAATGACATCCTTTGAGACTGTGACAAAGGAGACAGAGGGAGACAAAAAGGAGGCAAAAAGCAAAAGACAGAAAGGAGATGAGGAAAAGTGGAGGGCAGAGAAACCCAAGGCAAAGAACAAAAAGGGCCACTGTACAGCAAAATTCTAAAAGGACAAAGGGTGTTAAAAAAGCAAGCCTGAAGGCTTTGTGTCTTAATGCAAGGAGTATCCGCAATAAGGTGGATGAATTAATTGTGCAAATAGATGTTAACAAATATGATGTGATTGGGATTACGGAGACGTGGCTATAGGATGATCAAGGCTGGGAACTCAACATCCAGGGGTATTCAACATTCAGGAAGGATAGAATAAAAGGAAAAGGAGGTGGGGTAGCATTGCTGGTTAAAGAGGAGATTAATGCAATAGTTAGGAAAGACATTAGCTTGGATGATGTGGAATCTATATGGGTAGAGCTGCAGAACACTAAAGGGCAAAAATCGTTAGTGGGAGTTGTGTACAGACCTCCAAACAGTAGTAGTGATGTTGGGGAGGGCATCAAACAGGAAATTAGGAGTGCATGCAATAAAGGTGCAGCAGTTATAATGGGTGACTTTAATATGCACATAGATTGGGCTAGCCAAACTGGAAGCAATACGGTGGAGGAGGATTTCCTGGAGTGCATAAGGGATGGTTTTCTAGACCAATATGTCGAGGAACCAACTAGGGGGGAGGCCATCTTAGACTGGGTGTTGTGTAATGAGAGAGGATTAATTAGCAATCTCATTGTGCGAGGCCCCTTGGGGAAGAGTGACCATAATATGGTGGAATTCTGCATTAGGATGGAGAATGAAACAGTTAATTCAGAGACCATGGTCCAGAACTTAAAGAAGGGTAACTTTGAAGGTATGAGGCATGAATTGGCTAAGATAGATTGGCTAATGATACTTAAGGGGTTGACTGTGGATGGGCAATGGCAGACATTTAGAGAACGCATGGATGAATTACAACAATTGTACATTCCTGTCTGGCGTAAAAATAAAAAAGGGAAGGTGGCTCAACCGTGGCTATCTAGGGAAATCAGGGATAGTATTAAAGCCAAGGAAGTGGCATACAAATTGGCCAGAAATAGCAGCGAACCTGGGGACTGGGAGAAATTTAGAACTCAGCAGAGGAGGACAAAGGGTTTGATTAGGGTAGGGAAAATGGAGTACGAGAAGAAGCTTGCAGGGAACATTAAGGCGGATTGCAAAAGTTTCTATAGGTATGTAAAGAGAAAGAGGTTAGTAAAGACAAACGTAGGTCCCCTGCAGTCAGAATCAGGGGAAGTCATAACGGGGAACAAAGAAATGGCAGACCAATTGAACAAGTACTTTGGTTCAGTATTCACTAAGGAGGACACAAACAACCTTCCGGATATAAAAGTGGTCAGAGGGTCTATTAAGGAGGAGGAACTGAGGGAAATCTTTATTAGTCGGGAAATTGTGTTGGGGAAATTGATGCGATTGAGGGCCGATAAATCCCCAGGGCCTGATGGACTGCATCCCAGAGTACTTAAGGAGGTGGCCTTGGAAATAGCGGACGCATTGACAGTCATTTTCCAACATTCCATTGACTCTGGATCAGTTCCTATCGAGTGGAGGGTAGCCAATGTAACCCCACTTTTTAAAAAAGGAGGGAGAGAGAAAGCAGGGAATTATAGACCGGTCAGCCTGACCTCAGTAGTGGGTAAAATGATGGAATCAATTATTAAGGATGTCATAGCAGCGCATTTGGAAAATGGTGACATGATAGGTCCAAGTCAGCATGGATTTGTAAAAGGGAGATCATGCTTGACAAATCTTCTGGAATTTTTTGAGGATGTTTCCAATAAAGTGGACAAAGTAGTACCAGTTGATGTGGTATATTTGGACTTTCAGAAGGCTTTCGACAAGGTCCCACACAGGAGATTAATGTGCAAAGTTAAAGCACATGGGATTGGGGGTAGTGTGCTGACGTGGATTGAGAACTGGTTGTCAGACAGGAAGCAAAGAGTAGGAGTAAATGGGTACTTTTCGGAATGGCAGGCAGTGACTAGTGGGGTACCGCAGGGTTCTGTGCTGGGGCCCCAGCTGTTTACATTGTACATTAATGATTTAGACGAGGGGATTAAATGTAGTATCTCCAAATTTGCGGATGACACTAAGTTGGGTGGCAGTGTGAGCTGCGAGGAGGATGCTATGAGGCTACAGAGTGACTTGGATAGGTTAGGTGAGTGGGCAAATGCGTGGCAGATGAAGTATTATGTGGATAAATGTGAGGTTATCCACTTTGGTGGTAAAAACAGAGAGACAGACTATTATCTGAATGGTGACAGATTAGGAAAAGGGAAGGTGCAACGAGACCTGGGTGTCATGGTACATCAGTCATTGAAGGTTGGCATGCAGGTACAGCAGGCGGTTAAGAAAGCAAATGGCATGTTGGCCTTCATAGCGAGGGGATTTGAGTACAGGGGCAGGGAGGTGTTGCTACAGTTGTACAGGGCCTTGGTGAGGCCACACCTGGAGTATTGTGTACAGTTTTGGTCTCCTAACTTGAGGAAGGACATACTTGCTGTTGAGGGAGTGCAGCGAAGATTCACCAGACTGATTCCCGGGATGGTGGGACTGACCTATCAAGAAAGACTGAATCAACTGGGCTTGTATTCACTGGAGTTCAGAAGAGTGAGAGGGGACCTCATAGAAACGTTTAAAATTCTGACGGGTTTGGACAGGTTGGATGCAGGAAGAATGTTCCCAATGTTGGGGAAGTCCAGAACCAGGGGTCACAGTCTAAGGATAAGGGGTAAGCCATTTAGGACCGAGATAAGGAGAAACTTCTTCACCCAGAGAGTGGTGAACCTGTGGAATTCTCTACCACAGGAAGTAGTTGAGGCCAATTCACTAAATATATTCAAAAGGGAGTTAGATGAAGTCCTTACTACTCGGGGGATCAAGGGGTATGGCGTGAAAGCAGGAAGTGGGTACTGAAGTTTCATGTTCAGCCATGAACTCGTTGAATGGCGGTGCAGGCTAGAAGGGCTGAATGGCCTGCTCCTGCACCTATTTTCTATGTTTCTATGTTTCTATGTTTCTACCCCTCCTCATCCTTCTCGACTTGTCTGAAGCCTTTGACATGATTGACCACCCCATCATTCTCCAATGCCTCTGCACCATCATCCAGCTAGGTGGGAGTGCACTCGCTTGGTCCCATTCTTATCTCTATAATTGTAGCCAAAGAATCACCAGCAATGGGTTCTCTTCCCACTCCTGGATCATTACCTCTGGTGTCCCCCAAGGATTTATCCTTGACCTCCTCCTATTTCTCATCTACATGCTGCCCCTAAAAACACAGTTAGTTTCTACATGTACACTAATGTCAACCAGCTCTACCTCACCACCACTTCTATCCACCGCTCCACTGGATAAGTAGCAATTTCCTCCAACTAAATATTGGGAAGACTAAAGCCATTGCCTTTGGTCCCTGCCACAAACTCCGTTCCCTAGCCATTGACTCCATCCCTCTTCCTAACATCTGTCTGCGGCTGAACCAGACTCTTCACAACCTTGGTGTCATAGTTGACCCTGAGATGAGCTTCCATCCACATAGCTATGCAATAAATAGGACTGCCTATTTCCATCTCCGTAACATCGCCTGACTCCACCCCTGCCTCAGTTCATCTGTTGCTGAAACCCTCATCCATGCCTTTGTTACCTCTAGATTTGACTATTTCAACACACTCAAACTAGCCTCCCACGTTCTACCCTACGTAAACTTGAGGTCACCCAAAACACAGCTACCTGTGTCCCAACTCGGACCAAGTCCCGCTCACCCATCACCCCTGTGCTCGCTGACCTACATTCGCTCCCGGTTAAGCAACCCCCCGATTTTTAAATTATCATCCTTGTTTTCAAATCCCTCCATGGCCTCATCCCTCCCTATCTCTGTAATCTTCTCCAGCCTCACAATGCCCCCCCCCCACCCCGCCCCCCACCCCCACTCCCCCACCCCCAAGATATCTGTGCTCCTCTAATTCTGGCTTCTAGAGCATCTATGATTTTAATTGCTCAACCATTGGTGGCCATGCCTTCAGCTGCCAAGTCCCCAAGGTCTGGAATTCCCTCCCTAAACCTCTCTGCCTCTCTTTCCTCCTTTAAGATGCTCCTTAAAACCTACCTCTTTCTACCCTAATTTCTGCCTATGTGGCTCAGTGTCAAATTTTGTTTTATAAAACTGTGAAGTGCCTTGGGATGTCTTCGTACTTTAAAGCAGCTATGTTAATATAAGTTGTTGTTGTTGTTGCTGAGTGAGTGGAGAGGTACAGACCTCCATCTGAATAGGTGCTACTTAATGGGACATAGAAATTTACAGCGCAGAAGGATGCCATTTCGGCCCATTGTGTCCGCGCCGGCCGACAAAGAGCCGCACGGTCCTCGGTCAGCAGCCCTGAAGGTTACATATAAACCTATGAACAATGGCGGAAAGGTAAAGAGCACCCAGCCCAACCACTCCGCCCCACACAACTGCGACACCCCTTACACTGAAACATTCTACACTCCACCCCAACCGGAGAACATGAATGGAGAAGAGAAGAAATTCTGGACATCTGTCAATCTACTAAATTCAGGATAGAATCTGTTAGTATTAGGATTCTCAGCATGATAGAGCTGGCATTATGGAAATTAAATCAAATAAAACAAGCATAATTTTACTAAAAAGGTGCTTTGACAGGTTCTTGCTCACTAAAAGCACAAAAGAATTTGGAAATTGATGAGGGATACATGCCCAATTTCTGATACGGTGACTAAGGGCCATGGCAGGAATTTCCTAAAATTTATGAAGTAATACACGAGAACTGAAGTTCATTCTTCAGAGAAGTGTGGAATTTCACCTTGCACCTCTTGTTAGTGAGTGAGTGGAGATGTACAGACTTCTATCTGAATAGGTGCTACATAATGATGCGACATGAATCGTTGATAGATGTTTGTTAGGTAAGACTATGAAGCCACATGGAGCAAAGGTGGGTAATTGAGGTACAGATCAGCCAAGATCTAATTGAATGGCAGGGCAAACCTGAGGGGCGGAATGGCCTCCTTTTGTTCCTAATGTTCGTATCTTCCTGTAAGAGAGTTTTTTGCAGGGGTGAACACAGATGAAAATAGGGTTGGAAGGTGGTGGGGGTTACGGGTGATCAAATGAATGGTCAGAGATGTCTTTGTCAGTTATTGAGACCATGCAACTAGTGAGACCGGGAGAGATGGCAAAGTAGAGGGGTGGACATCGGATAGAGGAGGGCAGTGAAATAGGAAAAAGAATAAGGGGAGTTGAGATGGAGATTGAAATGACCGAGGATGAGGAGTCATCGATTGCAGAGGCTGAAGGAGGAAAGCAGGGAGGAAATGTGGGTGAGAAATCTGGGGTGGTAGGCTATAGACAACAAGGATTTTAAAGGAGAGAAGAGTGGAACAAATATCACAACGGATCACTCTGATGTCACAGCAACTTCCAGATGATATAATTAAGTAGCTTCAATCCCTGACACACCAACATCCCAATTTGGGGGCAGTTCTGCTAAAAATGTCTGTCCTACACTCCCATTATACATCTTTTGTCACAAGTACTCTGAGTGTCTGTGGTGCGTGGGTTCTTTATCAGAACAATCAGCTGCTCAATCCAATATGGCTGACAAGGGTTGTGAATGTTGCCTTGTCCCTATAGACTCTATCTCAGGTCTGGGCGTTAATCCCCACCATCCACCTTAAACTGCCACAAACGGCTGGCAGGACTTATATGGGCACATGACCCAGGGCCACATCACAACTGAGGAGTTATGTAACCTTGGCTTCACAATAGAAACCATGACAACGCAGAAACCCAGGGGTGGAGAAATTACAGTAAAGTGGTACAAACTGTGCATTTCTGCATGGGATGGATGTTGTGATAGAGATATGGTGTCTTAGGTTAAAAACACAGATGGAAGCTCCACCATCAGATTTGTGTTTTGCTGGAGTCAACTGATCATCTTGCTGTGAAGAACCAGACTGAGATCCATCGCTGTTTCAGAGTTCTGGCCCCAGCTTATGCAAAAGAAGTGGTCAAATTTCACCTGTCTCAGTTAGAGAACATTGACCAATAAATGAGAGTAGGAACACTCACTGTACTGAAGCACCTCATCATATTGGTCTCATCGCACTTGGAGAGGGAGAAGGCTCAGATTGTGGCTGCAATAAAACCAGTACTTCTAGACAAGAGCAGCAATCAGGAGAAGAAGCTAATTGCCCAGGTAATATGTGTCATGGCCCAGGAAGGTTATGTTGAGCCAGAGGAAGGAGAGGCAATGGTGCAATTCCTCATTCAACAGTGGGCTGCACCCGATGATCCTAGTACCACCTAATCATCAGCCGGATGCAGTAACAGATGAAGAATTAGTCATACTATGTGAAAGAGTGATGTGGTTGATCACAACTGCAGTGAAGATGGAGGATGTCCTTTGGCCATCCTTACTGGTGGTTTGTCTCTATGACCCTGTACACCAAGGCTTTATCAATAATCTGCAGTTGTTCAGCACATATTGGAAAAAAGAAACTGCAAGCCGTTAGTGAAAGCTGTGCCCTTACTTATAATGAAGATGCCAATCTCCCTAAAGCCCAGGCACTGCTGACCCGGCTCCTCGTTGTATCATGTTGCCCATATCAGGGAGGAAGCTGAGGAGCTACAGCACTGAGGCTACTGAAAGTCCTGAGTCTCGATATCCACCCAGAATCAGTGAGGGGGTGGGAAGACGAGCTTGCACCATTAGTTGGCCATTTACTGGAAAATTCAGAGTTGTCTCTGTCCCAATCGGAGTGGGAGAATAAATTATTTGCGGTCTTGTGCTTAGCTTTGAATACGATTGATGATGAGGAATGGATATGTCAGCTCACTGATGAAATATCAAAACAAATCAACACCAACAATCATTATCCAAAAGAGAATTGGCTTTCTGTATCAAACTCTTGGGTCAGCGCTCCACCACACCCGCACTAAGAACGTAAAGGAGGAGCTTCATCAAATGATCCTGAGTGTGTAGCACGGCGCGGAGTGCGGAGAGAGGGAGCAGCCCTCGCCATTGGTTTCTGTGCCATGGCACATTTTGATATTACGCTCAGCAGCCTGGAGGAGTTTGCTAACTCCAACAGATTTAGGGTCAAGCCTGATGAGGAATCGAATAAAGTCAAGAGCGCATTGGTTCTGTGATATGGGAACATGGCAGTTTGCGCACCTGAGGAACTGCTGCATACAATTGAGTGCCACATTCTTCCAGTTGTTAGTCATTTAATTACGTGGGCAGGAGATAAAGTAGAATCCAGGGATCTTACACTAAAGCTCAGCCTAATACAGACCTTGGGCTAGATTTTCCACTTTTTTTGCATGCTTAATGCTCATTTAACGTTCATTTTACCAGTTAAATGACGTATAGAAAACATAGAAACATAGAAACATAGAAAATTGGTGCAGGAGTAGGCCATTCGGCCCTTCGAGCCTACACCGCCATTCAATAAGATCATGGCCCTTTCCTGCTTTCTCTCCATACCCCTTGATCCCTTTAGCCGTAAGGGCCAAATCTAACTCCCTCTTGAATATATCCAATGAACTGACCTCAACAACTCTCTGGGTAGGGAATTCTACAGGTTAACAACTCTGAGTGAAGAAGTTTCTCCTCATCTCAATCCTAAATGGCCTACCCCTTATCCTAAGACTGTGTCCCTGGTTCTGGACTTCCCCAACATCGGGAACATTAATTCCGCATCTAACCTGTCCAGTCCCGTCAGAATCTTATATGTTTCTATGAGATCCCCTCTCATCCTTCTAAACTCCAGTGTATAAAGGCCCAGTTGATCCAGTCTCTCGTCATATGTCAATCCAGCCATCCCGGGAATCAGTCTGGTGAACCTTCGCTGCACTCCCTCAATAGCAAGAACGTCCTTCCTCAGATTAGGAGACCAAAACTGAACACAATATTCCAGGTGAGGTCTCACCAAGGCCCTGTACAACTGCAGTAAGACCTCCCTGCTCCTATACTCAAATCCCTTAGCTATGAAGGCCAACATACCATTTGCCTTCTTCACCGCCTGCTGTACCTGCATGCCAACTTTCAATGACTGATGAACCATGACACCCAGGTCTCGTTGCACCTCCCCTTTTCCTAATCTGCTGCCATTCAGATAATATTCTGCCTTTGTGTTTTTGCCCCCAAAGTGGATAATCTCACAGTTATCCACATTATACTGCATCTGCCAAGCATTTGCCCACTCACCTAACCTGTCCAAATCAGCCTGCAGCCTCTTAGCATTCTCCTCACAGCTCACACCACCACCCAGTTTAGTGTCATCTGCAAACTTGGAGATATTACACTCTATTCCTTCATCTAAATCATTAATCATCTAAATCATATAATGTCCATATATCGCCCATTTAGCCACCAAATGGAAACTGATGGGCATTTTTCAGAAATTTATTGGCGAGCAGAACGCCGGGAAAAAAATCATACAACCCACCTACTTTTTTGGGGTGGAATCATCAGAATAGGCTAAATCAACGCCCATAATATCGGCCAGCGTTAGTTTCTGCATGGAATTAACGCTGAGATTCAATAACACCGCACGCCCACTTTTTTTTTGTCGTAAAGATCACATTTGCCAAAACTAACGGCCATGAGATCACCCAGTGTCACTGTCACCACCTCGCACACATATTGCCCACAATATCGTTCGCCCAAAAAAGCGCCCAGAAAAAGTGGAATGAACCAGAACTAATCACAACATTATGGACGCCATGTTCTACATCACATGTCGCATCCTTTAAAAGGCTGCTCTGCTTCAACCATGTAGGAGGTCGGATGTACTCTGGAGGTCTTTGGAAGTAATGTGAACATCTGTACTGCCATGTATGCACATGCTGTTTGTAGCCACCAAATGGTGTCAATGCTGGAGGCCACTGAGCAGCATGCACATGGTGCTGCTCTGGTATAAAAGGCCAGCCATTTTGTGAGTCAGGCACTTTGGACCATAAAAAAGCAGAAACAAGGTTGTGCCTTATTCAGTTAAACAGTACTCAGTTTGAACCTTTATTGCATACATAACATTTGGCGATGAGAATACAAGAACCTTTGTTTGCAAAATGAGCATGATTGGATTTTTAGAGTGATTCGTGGAGGGAGAAGATTGGGCAGACTTTGTGAGTCTCTTGACCCAGTACTTCGTGGCCAACAAAATGAAGGGTGTCGACAATGCAGATCGGCACTGTTATATATGTGGACTTGTATTTAATCTGTACAGCCACCAGAGGGCTCACTCCCCGGAGTCCCAAGGGATCCCATAATCCCTTGGGAGCACAGGTATTTAAGGAGGCTTCACAGGTTGGAGAGGCACTCTGGAGACCTGCAATAAAAGACTACGGTCACACTTTACTTTGAGCTCACAGTGTTCAGTCTGACTCTTTCTCCATACACAACAACTGGCGACGAGATACAGATAGCGAACCCAAAGGTGCAGAGAACAGTGGGCATTCTGGAGAGATTTTCGGAGGGAGATGATTGGGAAACTGTTGTGGAACGACTCGACCAATAGTTCGTGGCCAACGAGCTAAATGGGGAACAGAGCTCTGCCAAACGAAGAGCGATCCTCACCGTCTGTGGGGTACCAACGTAGGGCCTTATGAAGAATCTGCTCGCTCCAGTGAAACCCACGGAGAAATCGTACGACGATTTGTGCACATTGGTCCGAGAGCATTTGAACCCGAAAGATGTTTGTAGCCACCAGATGGTGTCAATGCTGGAGGCAAGGTACCGGTTCTACACCTAAAAAAGGTCTGAAGGCCAGAAAGTGGCGAGTTATGTCGCCGAGCTGAGACACCTTGCAGGACATTGGGAATTTGAAAGACATTTGGAGCACATGCTCAGAGACTTTTTCGTACTTGGCATTGGCCACGAAACCATACTTCACAACCTTTTGACTGTAGAGACCCCAACCTTGAGTAAAGCCATAGCAATAGCCCAGGTGTTCATTACCGCCATTGACAATACGAAGCAAATCTCTCAGCACACAAGTGCTGCTATAAGTACTGTGAACAAAGTGATGTGTTTTCGAATTGCAACGTACAGGGCAGGTCACACATACCTGCAGCTACACATCCGCAGATGTCTCAGAGTCCACCATCAAGGGTGATGAATGCAAGGTCATTAACACCTTGTTGGCGCTGTGGGGGTGATCATCGTTTCCATTCATGCCGATTCAAAGGTTACGTTTGCAAGGGCTGTGGAACAATGGGACACCTCCAACAAGTGTGCAGGTGAGCTGCTAAGCCTGTTAAAGCTGCAAACCACCACATTGCAGAGGAGGACAGATCCACGGAGGATCACGATGAACCAGAGCCTCAGAGGGAGGAGGCAGAGGTACATGAGGTGCACACATTCACCACGAATTGTCCCCGATAATACTGAATGTTGAACTAAATGGACCCCCGGTGTCAATGGAGCTGGACGCGGGCAAGAGCCAGTCCATCATGGGCAAAAAGACCTTCGAAAGGCTGTGATGCAACAAGGCCTCAAGGCCAGTCTTAACTCCAGTTCGCACGAGACTAAGAACTTACACTAAAGAACTGATTCCTGTAATTGGCAGTGCTACCGTAAAGGTCTCCTACGATGGAGCGGTGCACAAGCTACCACGCTGGGTGGTACCAGACGATGGTCCCACGCTGCTTGGCAGGAGCTGGCTGGGAAAGAAATGCTGAAACTGGGACGACGTCCGAGCGCTATCGCCCGCGGACGACACTTCGTGTGCCCAGGTCTTAAACAAATTTCCTTCGCTGTTTGAACCAGGCATCGGGAAATTCCAAGGAGCAAAAGTGCAGATCCACCTGATACCAGGGGCGTGACCCATCCATCACAAGGCGAGAGCAGTACCGTATATGATGAGAGAAAGGGTAAAGATCGAGCTAGACTAGCTGCAACGAGAGGGTATAATTTCACCGATCGAGTTCAGCGAGTGGGCCAATCCTATTGTCCTAGTCCTCAAGGGAGATCACACCGTCAGAATCTGTGGCAATTACAAAGTAACTATCAATCGTTTCTCCCTGCAGGACCAATACCCACTACCAAAAGCTGACGACCTCTTTGCAACGCTGGCGGGAGGAAAGATGTTCACGAAGCTGGATCTGACTTCAGCCTACATGATGCAAGAACTGGAGGAATCATCAAAGGCCCTCACCTGCATCAACACGCACAAAGGTCTTTTTGTTTATCACAGATGCTCATTTGGAAGCCGATCAGCGATGGCGATATTCCAGAGAAACATGGAAAGTTTACTGAAGTCATTCCTGCATATCGTGGTATTCCAGGATGACATCTTGGTCACAGGTCGGAACACAGCCGAGCACCTGTAGAACCTGGAGGAGGTTCTTAGTCGACTCAACCGCGTGGGGCTCAGGTTAAAACGCTCAAAGTGCGTTTTCCTGGCACCTGAAGTGGAGTTCCTGGGAAGGAGGATTGCGGCGGATGGCATTAGGCCCACCAACGTGAAGACAGATGTAATCGAGAACGTGATGGAGCTGCAGTCGTTTCTGGGACTCTTGAACTACTTTGGTAACTTCTTACCGGGTCTCAGCACACTGCTAGAACCACTACATGTCTTACTACAAAAAGGGGGCGAATGGGTTTGGGGCACAAGCCAAGAAAATGCCTTTGTAAAAGCGAGAAAATTGTTATGCTCAAACAAATTGCTTGTGTTGTATGACCCATGTAAGCGTTTGGTACTAGCATGTGATGCTTCATCGTATATTGTCGGGTGTGTATTGCAACAAGCTAATGATTTCGGGAAACTGCAACCGGTTGCTTATGCATCCAGGAATCTGTCTAAGGCCGAGAGTGCCGACAGCAGGATTGAAAAAGAAGTGTTAGCGTGTTTCTATGGGGTAAAGAAAATGCATCAATACCTGTTTGGGCTAAAATTCGAATTGGAAACTGACCATAAGCCACTTATATCCCTGTTTTCTGAGAGTAAAGGGATAAATACCAACGCATCGTCCCGCATCCAGAATTGGGTGCTCATGTTGTCCGCATACAACTATGCCATCTGCCACAGGCCAGGCACAGAAAACTGCGCCGATGCTCTCAGCAGGCTACCATTGTCCACCGCGGGGGTGGAAATAGCACAGCCCACAGATCTAGCCATGATTATGGAAGGATTTGAGAGTGAGCAATCACCCGTCACTGCCCAACAGATCAAAACCTGGACAAGCCAGGACCCCTTATTATTTCTAGTCAAAAGCTGTGTGCTTCACGGGAGCTGGTCCAGTGTCCCAGTGGAAATGCAGGAAGAGATAAAGCCGTTCCAGCGGCGCAAAGATGAAATGTCTATACAGGCAGACTGCCTTCTGTGGGGCAATCGAGTAGTGGTCCCTAAGAAGAGCAGAGACACCTTCATCAATGACCTCCACAGTACCACCCAGGCATCATAATGATGAAAGCGATAGCCAGATCCCACGTGTGATGGCCCAGTATCGATGCGGACTTAGAGTCCTGGGTTCACAGATGTAATACATGCTTGCAGTTAAGCAATGTACCCAGGGAGGCGCTGCTAAGTTTATGGTCTTGGCCCTCCAAACCATGGTCTAGGGTACACGTCGACTATGCAGGCTGGTTCTTGGGTAAAATGTTCCTTGTGGTTGTACACGCCTACTCCAAGTGGATTGAATGTGAGATAATGTCGGCTAGCACGTCCGCAGCCACCACTGAAAGCCTGCGAGCCATGTTCGCCACTCACAGCTTACCCAATGTCCTGGTGAGCGACAACAGGCCATGTTTTACCAGTGCTGAGTTCAAAGAATTCATGACCCATAACGGGATCAAACATGTCACATCTGCCCGTTTAAACCAGCGTCCAATGGTCAGGCAGCGAGAGCATTGCAAACCATCAAACAAGGCTTGAAGAGGGTAACTGAAGGCTCACTGCAGACTCGTCTATCCCAGGTCCTGCTTAGCTACCGCACAAAACCACACTCACTCACTGGGATCCCACCTGCTGAACTGCTTATGAAAAGAGCACTTCAGACAAGGCTCTCGTTAGTTCACCCTGATCTATATGAACAGGTAGAGAGCGGCGGCTTCAACAAAGTGCATACCATGATAGCGCAAATGTGTCACGCGAGATTGAAATCAACGATCCTGTATTTGTATTAAATTATGGACAAGGTCCCAAGTGGCTTCCCGGCACTGTTGTGGCCAAAGAGGGGAACAGGGTGTTTCGCGTCAAACTTTCAAATGAACTCATTCACCGGAAACACTTGGACCAAATCAAACTCAGATTCACGGATTATCCTGAGCAACCCACCTTGGACCCTACCTTTTTTGATCCCCCAACACACACACCAGTGGCAACCGACATCACGGTTGACCACGAAGCAGAACCCATCATCCACAGCAGCCCTGCAGGGCCCAACACACCAGGCAGCCCAGCAAGGCCAGCTGCACATGGGCCCAGCGAGGGCCCAACAAATGATTCAACAACACCAGCTTTCACACCGAGATGATCAACCAGGGCAAGAAGGGCCCCAGATCAACTCACATTGTAAATAGTGACACTCTTGACATTGGGGGGGGGAATGTTGTTATATATGTGGATTTGTACTTACTCTGTACAGCCACCGGAGGGCTCATTCCCCGGAGTCCCAAAGGATCCCATAATCCCTTGGGAGCACAGGTATTTAAGAAGGCTTCACAGGTTGGAGAGGCACTCTGGAGACCTGCAATAAAAGACTAAGGTCACACTTTACTTTGAGCTCAGTGCTTAGTCTGACTCTTTCTCCATACAAAACAAGTGCCGGGCAATGTTCCTCACTGTGTGTGGTTCAAAGATCTACGGTCTGATAAAGAATCTACTCATGCCTAGTGATCCAACAGAGAAAACGTACGAGGAGTTGAGTACATTGGTACGGGAGCACCTCAAGCCAGACGACGGCATCATCATCTCGAGATACAGGTTTTATATACACGTTCGATCGGAGGGCCAAAGCACAGCGGAATTTGTTGCCGACCTGAGACGTCTAGCAGGACCGTATAAGTTCGGGATGGAGTTGGCAGACATGCTGCGGGACTTCTTTGTTATCGGTATCAACCACGAGGTGATCCTGCGCAAACTTCTGGCGGTGGACGAGTTGGATTTAAAAAGGGCTATCCAGATCGCTCAACCATGTATGATGACGGACAGGAGTTTAAAGCAAATATCGGTGAAGAACTGAACCTCGGCAAGTACTGTAAATGCGATTGATTTGGCGTTCGGCAGAGCGGCACATGGCAGGGCCTATCCGGCTGCATTCGCGAAACCTGTGGCTGCCCAAAGTCCGAAAGTGGGAATGTATCCAACTTCTCCGTGTTGGTGTTGTGCTGGTGCCGATTTAAGCAGTACAGTTGCAAAGGCTGTCTGAGAGTGGGGCATCTCCAGTACACGTGTCCGCAGATGAGCAAGCGAGCTGTAACACACCACGTGGAGGATGAGAGTCAGACTAGCGCGGATCCGGATACGCAATCCGAAATGCCAGAGGAGCAAGTGTATGGACTGTACTCTTTCATAACCAAGAGTAAACCAATTTTGATTAACGTGAAGTTTAATGGGATACCGATATCGATGGAACTGGACACAGGGGCGAGTCAATCGATCATGAACGAGAGGGCATTTAATAAGCTGTGGGATAATAAGACTGTGAGGCCCAGGCTGAGCCCTGTTAACGCCAAGCTGCGCACATACACCAAAGAACTGATAAAGGTGACTGGCAGTGCACAAATTAATGTATCGTATAACGGTGTGGTTCACGAGTGACCGCTGTGGATTGTTCCAGGCAATGGCCCAACGCTGCTCGGCAGGAGCTGGTTGGATAAAATCAGATACAACTGGAACGACATAAAGGCATTGTCGAAAGAGGAAGATACATGTGCCCAAGTATTGAGCAAATTCCCCTCGGGTATCAGCAACTTCACAGGAGCCAAGGTGCAGATCCACGTGGACTCAGATGCAAGACCCGTCCAACATAAAGCTCGGGCAGTGCCGTATATGATGAGGGAAAAAGTCAAAATTGAACTGGACAGACTCCAGCATGAAGGGATCATATCACCGGTCGAATTTAATGAATGGACCAGTCCCATTGTTCCTGTGCTGAAAAGTGATGGCACAGTCAGAATCTGTGGAGACTACAAGGCTACAATCAACAGGGGTTGACGTCGGCCTATATGACGCAGGAGTTGGTCAAGACATCGAAGAGACTTACGTGCATTAACACGCACAAAGGACTGTTTATTTATCACAGGTGCCTATTTGGAACTCGCTCGGCTGCAGCAATATTCCAGAGGAATATGGAAAGTCTACTGAAATCCGTTCCCAGAACCGTCGTGTTCCAAGATGACATTCTGATCACCAGTCATGACTCCAAGGAACATCTAAACAACCTGGAAGAAGTTCTACTGCATTTGGACAGAGTGGAATTCAGACTTAAACACATGAAGTGCGCCTTCATAGCACCAGAGGTCAAATTCCTTGGGAGGAAAATCGCTGTTGATGGCCTCAGATCTACTGACGTGAAAACCAAAGTCATCAAGACTGCACCCAAGCTGCAGAATGTGACAGAGCTGTGTTCATTCCTGGGTCTACTCAACCACTTTGGTAACTTCCTACCTAAATTGAGCACCCTACTTGAACCACTGCACATGCTATTGAGAAAAGGCAACAACTGGATGTGGGGCGCATTGCAAGACAGAACTTTCGAGAAAGCCACCAATCTGCTTTGTTCGAACAAGCTGCTGGTACATTATGACCCATGTAAATGTTTAGTTTTGGCCTGTGACGCATCGTCATATGGAATTGGTTGCGTGTTACAACAAGCCAATGAATCGGGGAAACTTCAACCTGTCGCGTATGCATCCAAAAGTTTGTCTAAAGCAGAAAGAGCCGACAGTATGGTAGAAAAAGAAGCTTTAGCATGTGTGTAAGGTGTTAAGATGCATCAATACCTGTTCAGTCTGAGGTTTGAATCAGAAGCCGTTCATTTTGTTTGTTTTCCGAGAGCAAAGGTATCAATACCAACGCTTCATCCCGCATCCAAAGGTGGGCGCTGACATTATCTGTCTGTGATTATGTCATTCGCCACAGACCTGGCACAGAGAATTGTGCCGATGTTTTGCGCTGGTTGACGTTGCCCACACCGGAGGTGGAAACGCCACAACTGGCAGATTTAATGTTAATCATGGATGCTTTTGAGAGTGACGGTACCCCTGTCACGGCTCAACAAGTTAAGACCTGGACCAGCCAGTACCCAATATTATTGGTGGTAAAGGATTGCATCCTCAAAGGGGATTGGTCTGCCATACCTAATCAAATGTGCGAGGAGTTCGTCACAAGGACAAACTTCTATTCAAGCAGATTGTATTTTGTGAGGCAATCGAATTGTAATGCCTAAGAAAGGGAGAGAGAAGTTTGCGCGAGTTACACAGCACACATCCTGGTATAGTGATGATGAAGGCCATCGCCAGGTCCCATGTATGGTGGCCAGGAATTGATTCTGAACTGAAAGCATGCGTGCATCAGTGCAACACCTGCATGCAGCTCAGCAAAGCACCAGCGGAATCACCGCTGAGTCTGTGGTCAAGGCCATCCAAACCTTGGTCCAGGATCCATGTAGAGTTTGCAGGTCCCTTCCTTGGCAAGATGTTTTTAGTGGTGGTGGATGCTTATTCAAAGTGGATAGAATGCATAATCATGTCATCCAGTACGTCCACGGCAACCATAGAGAATCTCAATGTCATGTTCGCGACACATGGCCTGCCTGACATAGTGGTGAGCGGCTATGGGTCATGCTTCACCAGTCAGGAGTTTCAGGAGTTTGTAAAACTCAACAGCATAAAACATGTAAGGTTAGCACCGTTCAAGCCTGCGTCCAAGGGGCAAGCAAAACGTGCAGTACAAATTATCAAGCAAAGCCTGAGGAGAGTAACCCAAGGGTCACTGCAGACCCGCTTGTCTTGCATACTGCTGAGTTACAGGACAAGACCCCACACACTCACAGGTGTCTCGCCTGCCGATCTGATGATGAAAAGTGGTCTTAAGACCAAGTTATCTCTTGTACACCCAGATTTAAGTAATCATGTTGAATACAGAAGACAGAGTCAACAAGGGTACCACGATCGCGCAACTGTGTCACACGAGTTTTCTGTTAATGATCCTGTATATGTGTTGAATTATGATCAGGGTCCCAAATGGATCACCACTATGGTCATGGTCAAGGAGGGCAACAGAGTATTCGTTATTAAGCTCAAGAATGGGAAAACTTGCAGGAAACACATGGATCAAACAAAGCTGAGGCACACTGATGAGCCAGAGCAGTCATACGAAGAAACTGTCGACGACCAACCAACCTACCAGCAGCCTTCAGTGGACTCAAGGGTCATCAGTGAACCTGGAATTTCCATCACAGACTTGTTCAATAAAAATGGACTTGTAGTTCCTGACATGGCCACTGCCACTCTCAACAAGTCAGCCATCCAGCCACCAGCCACAACAGACTCTGTACATTCACGCAAGGCCACAATTGAACTGAGATGGTCAATCTGGGAGCGTAAAGCACTGGACTGTCTCAACCTGTGAAAGACTGTGATAAGGTCTCAGAGGAGGGTATTGTCATGTATGTACATGCTGTTTGTAGCCAACAGATGGTGTCATTGTTGGAGGCCACTGAGCAGCACGCACATGGTGCTGCTCTGGTATATAAGGCCAACCAATTTGTGAGTCAGGCACTTTGGGCTGTAATAAAGCAGAAACAAGGTTGTACCTTGTTCAGTTAAACAGTACTCAGTTTGTACCTTTATTGTATACATAACATGTACAAACATCTTGACCATACTGTGATCGATTGGAATTTAATAGGTGTCTCCGTCGAGACATTCATTGTTTGTGACCAATCGTTGGAAAACAGAGAGCTATTGCAATGGGGCCTGCCCTTTCTCACCCTCTCTTGATGACCAATTACATGCTGCAGACTCGAGATGGCAGAAGTTATGCTCCACAACATTATGTGCCCAATGTAAGACGTGCCAGACTGATGAGGAGGACCAGACGTTATACCCCCCTGCAAGTACAGGGACAAGTGGTCTTACCTCGATTTGCCCGATACCACCTGCCTTCGGAGTCTGCGCTTCCACAAAAAGGTTACACTCTAAACTGATCCCTTATGCTAAAGCCAGTGGTCCCTCACAGTATACCCTGGTAACTCACACTATATCCTGGTCCCTCACACAATATGTTGGTCCTTCACACTATAACCTGGGGTCTCAGAAAATACATTGGTGCCTCACACGATAACCTGGCCCCTCACACTATATCCTGTGGTCTCACAGCATACCCTGGGGTCTCACACTATACCGTACTTTTGCAATCAATACCCTGCTTCCACACACTATATCCTGGTCACTCACACTACACGCTGGTTTGTCAGACTTTTATCCTATTCCCACATGTTATATCCTGTTCTCCTAGACTATACCCTTTTCCCTCGAACTATATCCTCGTCACTCACACTATACCCTGGGGCCCCACACCATACCCTGATCTCCCACACTATACCCTAGTTCCTCACACCATACCCTGGTCTCCCACAGTATAGCCTGGTGTCTTACACTGTACCCTCGTCCCTCACACTATATCCACCAGATTCTCTTCTGATCGAGCTGTCACAAGCCCCTTTTCTGTTTGAGTGAATGGTCGCAGGGCCATTCCGCAAGCTCCTTTTCCGTTCGAGTGATAGGTCTCAGAACAGTTCAACCAGGTCATCTTCTAGTCAAGTGAGTGATCACAGGACAGTTCCACAAGCTTCTCTTCTTTTCGAGCGAGTGGTCACAGCACAGTTTCACAGCACTATTTCTCTTCGAGCAATCACAGGACAGTTCCACCAGCTCATCTCGGCCCCTCCACGGTCTTTAAATTGTCAGACTGCTTGTCCGACATCCAGTTCTAGATGAGCAGAAATTTTCTCCAATTGAATATTGGGAAGACAGAAGCCATTGTTTTCAGTCCCCGCCACAAACTCCATTCCCTAGCGACTGACTCCATCCCTTTCCCCAACTCCTGTCTGAGGCTGGCCTAGACAGTTCGCAACTTCGGTTCATATTTGACCCTGAAATGAACTTTCGGCGTAACTAAGACCGCCTAGTTCCGCCTCCGTAATATCGCCCATCTCTGCCCCAGCCCAGCTCATCCACTGCTGAAACCCTCATCCATGCCTTTGTTGCCTCTAGACTTGACTATTCCAACGTAGTCCTGGCTGGCCTTCGAACTGTACCTTTGAGGTTATCCAAAACTAGGCCACCTGTGTCCTAACTTGTACCAAGTCCCGCTCACCCATCACCCTTGTACTCTCTGACCTACATTGGACCCGGTTAAACAATGCCTCGATTTCAAAATTCTCATACTTGTTTTCAAATCCCTCCATGGCCTCGCCTCTCCCCATCTGTGGAATCTCCTCCAGCCCCACAACCGAGATGTCTCCGCTCCTCTAATTCTGCCCTCTTGAGTATCCCTGATTCTAATCGCTCAACCATTGGAAGCCGTGTCTTCTGTTGTCTAGGCCCTAAGCTCTGGAATTCCCTCCCTAAACATCTCCGTCTCTCTACCTCTCTTTCCTCCTCTAAAACGCTCCTTAAAATCTATCTCATTGACCAAGCTTTTGGTCATCTGCCCTAATTTCTCCTTATGTGGCTCGGCATCAAATTTTTTGTCTTATAATACTCCTATGAAGCACCATGGGACGTGTTACTACATTAAAGTCGCTGCTATGTTGTTGGCATTGTTGTTGTTGAAGGAATGTAGTGTTAAAATCGACCTCCACATGATTAATCTGTGTAATTTGGTATCACTTAAAAACTTGTTAATAAAGACACACCCATTCTTGATATCGCTGCTGGATGAAAAATCGCAAAGAGGTGCAGCATTAAGCAGAGTGGAGCTTTTGATGGTTTCGAGAAATGTCTAACGTTAGTAGAAGGCTTGTGGTAGACAACCGTCTTGAGTTCCAAATCAATTTAGGGCCCTTCATTTCTATTATTTTGAAAAGTACAGGCTATGCCGACAATTAAAAGATTTACATTTAATCCAGAGTCACAAAAGAAATAAAACTAGTCTTGATTCCAGAAAGTGAGCTTATCTATATAGCTCCATAAATAGATGTCAGCCACTTTAAAGAGACTTACTCTTGTCATTGCAGAAAGAGCGGGAGGGGCAGCCCAACAGCAGAGCATCATATCACAGCGACATCATGCACAAATGGTGCATTGACATGTTTTGATACAAAATGCATCATCCAGCAAGATTGGCTGAGCACCTTCCAATAAACATTTAAGAGTACACATATTCAGCAACCATGCTGCTTTTCAAGTCCCAAAAACATCATTATTTGGGGTGGGGGTTGAGATTTGTAGTGTATTAATCTGAAACATATTTATCATTTTTTATATCTTTACCACATTCTCTTCTATACTGCTGCAGAAGAGCTTTATAAAGTGAAGTTATAAATACTAACGTTAAACTTGTACCCTGGTGGATGTAACAATTGTGTTTGTTTTGACACATTGTGGAATACAAATTAAATTGATAGCTACAGAGATTGACAGCTGGTGTTCGACACCTACTGAGAAAGCAAGCTGGGCTGGAGCCTGATCAGCAGGGATTCTTTCTTCTTGTGAAAAATCAGTCCAATAAATTCAATAATAGGATGTGAATGCCTCAGTAAACTTAATGAAAGAAAATCAAAAAACATAGACAGAAATGGAACTGAAATGTTACAGAGACAAAGGCCTCAATTTTAAAGGGGAGCAGTTAAAATGGAGCACGGTATTTGCCCACTCCTTCTCCGCCCTGATCTGGCAGACTACAATTTTAAATTGCAAGCAGCAAGGATACCCGCCCTAAGCTAGGGGTCCTATTTAAAAATGCAGACTATGGAACCGAGTCTGCCATATTAACCTGAGGCCTGAGCAGGGCAACAGGAGTGGCTCCACCACCAGGCCTAACCTGCTGGGATTCAAGGGCAGGGCCAGAAGAGACTCAGTAATATGTTTTTATTCATTTTTGTCTGTTTTCTCCAATCCACATGAGGAAATATTGATCCTGATCTTATCACAGAGGCGGGGAGGGAGCAAGGGAGCAATTATGTTGTCATGTATGTAACCACAATGTAACTCCACTGTATTACTTTATACACACAACCTAGATGCACACCTTGACCACAAGGGGTGAACTTGTGGGAGACACTCCTCACCTGATCTCCCAGGTATATAAAGGGAGGTCCCACGCAAGGTCATCACTTGTGGAGTGCTGTGAATAAAGAGTTGAGGTCACAGAGTGACCTTGTCCCCAGAATGTGCCTCGTGTGGTTTCATGCTGTAGAGTAAGGACTTTACGTATGTGATCGGGAAACTGGAAGAATGAGTTTCCCTCAGATCCCGACGAATATAATGGTAGGAACTGATTACCATTTTTTGTCTCCTTTTCCCGGCAGCAGCCAGCCAGATTGAGAGACTGGCAGTCCGACGGGTGGGGTAGGCCTTCGACACCGGTTGCAACTGGGGAGTGGAGAAGAGAAGGGAGGGATTGGAAGGGCCGGTGGGGGAAGTTTTGGGGAGAAGATTGAAGGCCAAAGTGGAGATCGGAGGCTATTGTTGGGTGAAGGTCGAAGTCTGGATCAGAGGGGCAAGCGGAAGCCAGAGTCGGGGGAAGATCAGGGTCCGGAGCAGAGGGATCGAAAGTGTCGGGATGGGGAGCGGGGGGGGGGAGGGTGGGTGGCGGGGGGCGGCACGGGGAGAGTGCAAGGGATGTTTCCGATGACAGGGAGTTGGTAAAGCAGGTAAATTGAATTCAGCAGGTAAGTGGAAAGGCACTTACCTCCTGGATCCAGCAGTTTTCTCTTCCCTTTCACTGCCAAGATTCCCCGAGGCCCGGGAAACCTGGCCAGCCAAGGTTAAATTTAAAATGGTGGTTAATTCTGAGGCACGCAGCCTCATTATAATATTTAAATGACCAATCTGTGTTTCTGTGAGCGGGTTGGTTGCCCAACCCCCGGCTTGCCTCCATTAAAACCGGAAATGGGCGGGTTGGAGGTGGTTTGGTGTTGGGTTTCAGATTTTGAACATTTTTACATCTCACCCGAAGTAAACTCATCCATTTTGGGGGGTTAAGATTCCCCCGTTGGGTCACCTTTGCCCCTCCCCTTCTCCAGGTCAGGATTCCTCTCCCCAAGACTTACCCGACTGCTGGAGAGCGTTCCCGCAGGTCCCCGGCAGCGGCCTCTTGCCAGTTTTGACGGCAGCCTGATATGGAAATGAGGCCTAGGAGCTAAAATCTCATCAGGCTGTGGCATACGACCTTGTCGCTTCGCACAACTCATACACAACCATCCTGCCTCAAGTTAAAATTGAAGCTACAGTTGTCTTAGTTTTCCTGTCAGTCGACATCAGCCATTGCCCCGCCATCTGGAAGAAATGAGAACATACGAGTGTTTAAGATTATAGTAAAATCGAAGCTATTGAAGTTTTTTTATCATTGTATGCATAAACAGCCTACACATTATTGGCCCTAAAATTCCAGTCGGAGGCTTCCCGCGGGCAATTGCCTCCGACCTGAAACATTTCTACGAAAGTACCTGGTGATCCAGGTGGAGCCTACGATTCCGTTGAGGAGGCCTTCTCCCGTCCTCCAGGTTCCCACGCAAAAGGTGCAGTCACGTGTGACTGCTCAGCCAATCAGGTACAGTATTCCACAGCTTTCTCATTAATAGCAATGAGAACTCTGTATCTAGGAGTTCTCATTGCTATTAATGAGAATAAAAACAAAGACACTAAACACATGTAATAAAAAATAAAAAACACACCTTACACCTTAATTGAAATTAAAGTTCATAAATATCTGAGAAAAATTTTTTTTACACATTTTTAAAATGTTTTTTTAATTCTGGTTAAAAATAAATGTAACGTAGTGGGCAGGGATTTTAAAAATAATATGTTTTTTAATTTAATTTAATTATATTTTTGTATGTTTTTAAACTCTTACGCCTGTAAAAGTAGGCTATGCGCCTGCTTTTATCAGGCGCAAGAATTTTGAGGACATTTGCTGGGCAAGATATGGGTAAATACCGCAATCTTGCCCAAGCAAATGTCCTCGCTCCCGATATACGGATGATCTGTCTGACAGATCGGAAAGCCAGTTTTCAGCGCATGCGCATTGTGCGCTGAAAACCGGCTTTTCCAACGCTTTCCCGGGTCCGTAGCCACTTCGTACGGACCCGGGCAGGCTGGAACTTCAGGGCCATTGTGAAATAAAAACAGAAAATGCTGGGCATACTCAGCAGGTCAGGCAGCATCTGTGGAGACAGAAACAGAGTTAACGTTTCAGATCAATGCCCTTTCGTCATAACTAGAAAAAGTTAGAGATGTAACAGAATTTAAGTGAATGCAGAGGCAGGGAAAGGGGGGATGGGAGAAAAGAACAAAAGGGTGGGTCTGTGATAGGGCGGAAAGCAGAAGTGATTAAATGAGAAAGGTTATGACAGTACAAAGCAAAAGGAGATGGTAAAGGGACAAGTAAAGAAACAAAAGATAAGTCTAGAAGAGGTGTAAATGGGAATGGCAGAATCATCAACAGCTGCCATGTGAAAAAATGGGGGTAGATGTTATGCTCTGAGACTGCTGAACTTGATGTTGAGTCCAGAAGACTATAAAGTGGCTAATCGAAAGATGAGGTGCTGTTCCTCGAGCTTACGTTGAGTTTCGTTGGAACAGTGTAGGAGGCTGAGGACAGAGAGGTCAGAGTGGGAGTGGAGCAGAGAATTAAAGTGACAGGTGACCGGAAGCTTGGGGTAATGCTTACAGACTGAATGGAGGTGTTCTGCAAAGCAGTCACCCAATCTGCGTTTGGTCTCCTCAATGTAGAGGAGACCACATCGTGAGCAGCGAATACTAAATTGAAAGAAGTACAAGTAAATTGTTGTTTCACCTGGAAAGAGTGTTTGGGACCCTGGATAGTGGGAAGGGAGGAGGTAAAAGGGAAGGTGTTGCATCTCCTGCGCTTGCACGGAAAGGTGCCGTGGGAAGGGGAGGGGTGTTGGGGGTGACTGCAGAATGGACCAGGGTGTCGCAGAGGGAACGGTCCCTTAGGAATACTGAGAGAGGAGGGGAAGATGTGCTTGGTGGTGGGATCACGCTGGAGGTGGCGGAAATGGCGGAGGATGATCCGTTGAACGTGGAGGCTGGTGAGTTGAAAGATGAGAACAAGGGTAACCCTATCGTGGTTCTGGGAGGGGAAGGGGTGAGAGCATAAATGTTGGAAATGGAACAGACATGGTCAAGGGACATGCTAACCACGGTAGAGGGGAATCCTCGGTTGAGGAAAAATGAAGACATATCGGAAGCATTAGTATGGAACGTGGCCTCGTCAGAACAGATGCGACAGAGATGGAGAAACTGGGAGAATGGAATAGAATCCTTACAGGAAGCGGGGTGCGCGAAAGTGTAGTCCAAGTAGATGTGGGAGTCAGTGGGCTTAAAGTGAATGTTTGTCAATACCCTATCCCCAGAAATGGAGACAGAGAAGTTGAGGAAAGGAAGGGACGAGTCGGAGATGGACCATGTGAAGGTGAGGGAAGAGTGGAAATTGGAAGCAAAGTGAATGAATTTATGATGTTGGGCCATGGGAAG
The DNA here is from genome assembly GCF_044704955.1 of Pristiophorus japonicus. Classification (NCBI taxonomy): domain Eukaryota; kingdom Metazoa; phylum Chordata; class Chondrichthyes; family Pristiophoridae; genus Pristiophorus; species Pristiophorus japonicus. The sequence goes on along the minus strand of NC_091983.1, from coordinate 74,431,424 downwards.
CCAACACCTAAATGATTAATGCATTTGTCTGAAGTTCCTCCTAGTCGCAGTATTTATTCTAAACAGATTAAAGCCTCCACTAAAATAGTGGAAAGGGAAATTTCAGACAAATGCATGTCGTGTTCATATGATAGTATTACACAGCATAACCTCAGGACCTTGGTGTTTCTTTCTCCGAGACGAAAGTCACTAAACAGTAACGTGGCCTGGCTTAGTCATGAGCTGGACTGATTCAAAGTGTGCATTCTGAGTTTTTCCATCATTTTCCATTTTAAAAAAAATGAAGAAAGTAAGATTCAGCAGAGATAACCTTCTCATAACCTTTCCTCTTAAGTCTCTTAAGAACACCAGCTGTCAATCTCTGATAGATTACACTTTTATTCCAGAATGATTGAAAGTAAACAGATATATTGGCCCAAAAATTCCTATAACTGGTAAACGAATGATACCCACCATTAGTTAGATTGCCCTTACCTGTTTAATGTCGACGATATTTTGCGTGACAAGTTGCTAGATGTGCAAGATGGAAACAGCTCGGTGCCCTCTACAGGGCAGCTGAGGTCTGAGTGAACAGGACAAGCAACTGTGTATCTGCTTAATCGATCAGATTGATGGATTGTGAAATGAACATCGCAAAGTCTGAACAAGGAAGTGTAAGTTAGAATGGGTGAATTCAATGTCAAATCAAATACAGAAAGAGAAATATAGGCCCCAAGTTTCCACACGCTACAAAACGGGCACCCCTCCGAGCTGGGCGCCCGATTTTCGCGCCAAAAACGGCGCCTGAAAAAAAACACGCGATTCTGGAGCGCCCTGCAGCTCCATGTCTGCTTGGCGCGGCGCCCAGGGGGGCGGAGCCTACCACTCGCGCCAATTTTGTAAGTGGGAGGGGGCGGGTACCATTTAAATTAGTTTTTTTCGTGCCGGCAACCCTACGCGTACGCGTTGGAGCGTTCGCGCACGCGCAGTGTGAAGGAAACAGTGGCACTCGGCCATTTTTGTAATTCTTTGTAGCTGTTTAATTTTTGAACATTTTTTAATAAAAGCACATTGCCCTTCTATGATCAGCACTGAGGCTTCTTGCAGCAGTGAGAAGGCTGCAGGAAGCCTCAGAAGTTGAGGCAGCCGTTTCCCGACGGCCTCTCCCCCCCCTGCCGTCGGGAATGGCTGCTCAACTTCTGAGGCTTCCTGCAGCCTTCTCACTGCCTCTTTCCCCCCCCGCCCACCGTCGGGAATGGCTGCCTCCTCCCTCCCTCCCATTCGCGGGAACAATGCCACACCGCTGAGCTGACTGTATAGCTTCCATCTCAAGTGGAAGGCTGCACAAATGCCTGCTTACTGCCCGACTGCCCCTCCCTCCCTCCCGTTCGCGGGAACGACGCCACACCACTGAGCTGACTGTAAGGCTTCCACCTCAAGTGGAAGGCTGCTTGCTGCCTGCTTACTGCCCCTCCCTCCCTCCCTCCCGTTCGCGGGAACAACGCCACACTGCTGAGCTGACTGTAAGGCTTCCACCTCAAGTGGAAGGCTGCTTGCTGCCTGCTTACTGCCCGGCTGCCCCTCCCTCCCTCCCATTCGCAGGAACGATGCCACACCGCTGAGCTGACTGAAGCACTTTCACACAGGTAGGAAGATGGTTTATTTAATCTTTTCTTTGCTGATAAATGTTTATTCAGGTTGGATTTATTTGTATAATATTTGTATAAGTATAAATAAGGATTTATTATAGAATTTAATGACTTCCCTTCCCCCCGCTCCACCTCGTTCTGGACGCCTAATTTGTAACCTGCACCTGATTTTTTAATGTGTAGACAAGGTTTTTTCAGTTCTACAAAAATCTTCACTTGCTCCATTCTAAGTTAGTTTGGAGTACGTTTTCACTGTGGAAACTTTGAAATCAGGCGTCAGTGGCCGGACACGCCCCCTTTTGAAGAAAAAATTCTGTTCCAAAGTGAAACTGTTCTAACTGACTAGAACTGCAGAAAAAAAAATGTGGAGAGTTGCGATTTCTAAGATAGTCCGTTCTCCACCAGTTGCTCCTAAAAATCAGGCTCAAATCATGTGGAAACTTGGGCCCAAAGAGAGGGCAAGAAAGATTAGATTCAGAGAGAGAGAGGAGATAGAAAGAAAAAGTAAAAAAAATATATTTTAATTATTTTTAAAATCTCCTACAACAATTAAAACCTGAAGGAATGAGACTCCATACTTGTAATAGTTCATTTTCAGTACCTGGGAGGTTGACTGACAGTAATTAACACTTATCACGTTGTTAAAAAGGGTAGTTAGACGTGAACTGCCTTGACTTAACTTTCTGTGGCGAGTTTACCTCGCAACTACAGTGCAAGTGCAGCAACTTCATGCTGCTCAATCCATTTGAATGGGGAGCCAGACATGGAAATACCGTTTTTGCATCTCCGACAGCAACTTCTTGATTTCTGAGTTTAATCGCGCATCTGCCCTCGCCTAAAGTTGCCGTGGCATTTGCCCTTAAATAATGGTGAGTGCTTTATGTTGACAGCAATTTTAGGGCCAATACACAGTTACATTTATATTTGACAAACTTAAATTATAGAATGTCATCTGACAGCCAGAGAGTTCCCCGCCCAATGATCATAGAGCAGTACTGACAGTATTTGTGGAGATGGTTACTGTCCTAACTGCTTCACCTTCTCAGAATATGGAAATAGCATGATGGTGAATATGCAAATCACTGAGTCTGGTCACTTTAAGGCTCATATGGAGCCTAAACACTGGCATGGACTTGTTGGACCAAATAGCCTGTTTCTGTGCTGTAAATACTATAAATAAGATAAAATCTGATTTACTCTTTAAACCTCATGAAACCCAGAAATGCCAGCTTTGGAACATTGCAGTTCAGGTTGATGCACATAGCTGCTATTACATAAGAACATAAGAAATAGGAGCAGGAGTAGAACATACAGCCCCTCGAGCCTGCTCCGCCATTTAATATCATGGCTGATCTGATCATGGGCTCAGTTCCACTTCCCCGCCCGCTCCCCATAACTCCTTATACAATTATCATTTAAGAAACTGTCTATTTCTGTCTTAAATTTATTCAATGACCCAGCTTCCACAGCTCTCTGAGACAGCGAATTCCACAGATTTACAACCCTTTGAGAGAAGAAATTTCTCCTCATCTCTGTTTTAAATGGGCGGCCCCTTATTCTAAGATCATGTCCTCTAGTTCTCGTCTCCCCCATCAGTGGAAACATCCTCTCTCCATCCACCATGTCAAGCCGCCTCATAATCTTATATGTTTCGATAAGATCACCTCTCATTCTTCTGAATTCTAATGAGTAGAGGCCCAACTTACTCAACCTTTCCTCATAAATCAACCCCCTCATCCCCAGAATCAACCTAGTGAACGCTCTCTGAACTGCCTCCAAAGCAAATATATCCTTTTGTAAATATGGAAATCAGAACTGCATGCAGTATTCCAGGTGTGGCCTCACCAATACCTTATATAGCTGTAGCAAGACTTCCCTGTTTTTATACTTCATTCCCTTTACAATAAAGGCCAAGATACCATTGGCCTGCCTGATCACTTGCTGTACCTGCATACTATACTTTTGTGTTTCATGCACAAGTACCCTCAGGTCCCGCTGTACTGCCTCGCTTTGTAATCTTTCTCCATTTAAATAATAACTTGCTCTTTGATTTTTTTCCTGTCAAAGTGCATGACCTTACACTTTCCAACATTATACTCCATCTGCCGAATTTTTGCCCACTCACTTAGCCTGTCTATGTCCTTTTGCAGATTTTTGTGTCCTCCTCATACATTGTTTTCCTCCCATCTTTGTATCGTCAGCAAAGTTGTCTACGTTACACTAAGTCCCTTCTTCCAAGTCGTTAATATAGATTGTAAATAGTTGGGGTCCCAGCGCTGATCCCTACGGCACCCCACTAGTTACTGATTGCCAACCAGAGAATGAACCATTTATTCCGACTCTCTGTTTTCTGTTAGTTAGCCAATCCTCTATCCATGCTAATATATTACTCCCAACCCCGTGAACTTTTATCTTGTGCAGTAATCTTTTATGTGGCACCTTGTCAAATGCCTTCTGGAAGTCTAAATACACTACATCCACTGATTCCCCTTTATCCACCCTGTTCGTTACATCTTCAAAGAACTCCAGCAAATTTGTCAAATGTGACTTCCCCTTCATAAATCCATGCTGACTCTGCCTGACCGAATTTTGCTTTTCCAAATGTCCTGCTACTGCTTCTTTAATAATGGACTCCAACATTTTCCCAACCACAGATGTTAGGCTAACTGGTCTATAGTTTCCTGCTTTTTGTCTGCCTCCTTTTTTAAATAGGGATGTTACAATTGCAGTTTTCCAATCTGCTGGGACCTCCCCAGAATCCAGGGAATTTTGGTAAATTACAACCAATGCATCCACAATCCCTGCCGCTACTTCTCTTAAGACCCTAGGATGCAAGCCATCGGGTCCAGGGGATTTATCTGTCTTTAGTCCCATTATCTTACTGAGTACCACCTCTTTAGTGATTGTGATTGTGTTAAGTTCCTCCCCTCCTATAGCCCCTAGACTATCCACTGTCAGAATATTGTTAGTGTCCTCTACCGTATAGACAGATACAAAATATTTGTTCAGAGTTCTGCCATCTCCATGTTCCCCATTAGTAATCCCCCGGTCTCGTCCTCTAAGGGACCAACATTTACTTTAGCCACTCTTTTCCTTTTTATATATCTATAGAAACTCTTGCTATCTGTTTTTATATTTTGTGCTAGTTTACTTTCATAGTCTATCTTCCCTTTCTTAATCATTTTTTTAGTCATTCTTTGCTGGCTTTTAAAAGCTTCCCAGTCTTCTGTCCTCCCACTAGTTTTGGCCACTTTGTATGCCCTTGTTTTTAATTGGATACCGTCCTTTATTTCTTTAGTTAGCCACGAATGGTTATCTTTTCTCTTATACCCTTTTCTCCTCACTGGAATATATTTTTCTTGAGAGTTGTGAAATATCTCCTTAAATGTACACCACTGTTCATCAACCGTCCTACACTTTAATCTATTTTCCCAGTCCACTTTACCCAACTCTGCCCTCATACCTTCATAGTCTCCTTTATTTAAGCTTAGCACGCTGGTTAGAGATCTAACTTTCTCACCCTCTATCTGAATTTGAAATTCAATCATGCTATGATCACTCTTTCCAAGGGGATCCTTTACTGGGAGATTGTTTATTAATCCTGTCTCATTACACAGGACCAGATCTAAGATAGCTTGCCTCCTAGTTGGTTCCGTTATGTACTGCTCAAGGAACCTGTCCCTTACGCACTCTATGAACTCCTCCTCAAGGCTACCCTGACCAATTTGATTTGTCCAATCAATATAGAGGTTAAAATCACCCATGATTATTGCTGTTCCCTTTTACAAGCCCCCACTATTGCCTGGTTTATGCTCTGACCAACAGAGTTGCTACTGTGCCTACAGACCACGCCCACCAATGACTTTTTCCCTTATTTTTCCTTATCTCCACCCAAACTGTTTCAACACCCTTATCATTTGAGCCAATATTGTTTCTTACTATTGCAGTGATTCCATCCTTTATTAGCAGCGCTACCCCACCTCCTTTTCCTTTCAGTCTGTCCTTCCGGATTGTCAAGTACCCCTGAATATTTAATTCTGGAGACATGGAACACTTCTGTATAATGGGTATCATAAACAGCCCTGATAGATTGCAGCAGACTATCATCTTTAAGTACAGAGGACTACCATCCATTGGCAGACAGCTATAAAAAAAAGTTCCATTGGGGAGGATGCAATTACTGATGCACATCAACTTAATTTAACATTAAAGTTGGTGAAGATGGTTTTAAGCATTTATTATTTATTTCATGTTCTCCTGACTAAATCCAGAATTTTCCAACTATGATATGAAGAATACTTTGTTTTTGACCTGAAAAAGCACATATTTGCTTGCAACTGATTTTCACTTATATTTTAAACCAAATTCAGAGATAAATAAAACTTGGAAATCAAAAAGGTTTAACTAAAATATAAACTAATCTAAAAATTAGTTAGATCTTGTGTCTTACATACCGAGTTGTCACTTAAAACACCTGAATCCTGAGAACTTCTGAAATAATATATCTGGACATTGAATGCTTTGACTCAAATAAATCTCAATTTCAACTTCTAACAGTGCTAGTGTTCGCTTAGTTTTTTTGGGGATGCAATTGTTCCAAATTCTGCACTTCAAAATGAGGATGCTCATCCCAGAAGAATAGAAAATGTTCCAACTTATGTTTTTACACAATGTTATTATCAAGTGACCCCAGATCAGATATGGTATGAGTTAGACACTCTGAGGAGATGAAGCTGGGCAGTGCGACTGTGGGTACTTGATGAACTCAGTAAAAGGAGAGTTTACATTCTTCAGAGAAGAATCACTTTTTGGTTTTGCTGCATTGTGATATTGGGCCAAGTCTTGCTGGAGCAGGGCATCTCGTGCTGTACGCCATTATAGAATCATAGAAATTTACCGTACAGAAAGACGTCATTCAGCCCATCGTGTCTGTGCTAGCTGACAAAGGGCTATCCCACCTAATCCCACTTTCCAGCTCCTGGTCCATAGCCCTGTAGGTTACAGCATTTCAAGTGCATATCCAAGTACTTTTTAAATGCAATGAGGGTTTCTGCCTCCACCACTCGTTCAGGCAGTGAGTTCCAGACCTCCACCAGTCTCTGGGAGAAAGAAATTCTCTTCAAATCCCCTCTAATCCTTCCACAAATTTTGTTAAATCTCTTTCCCCTGGTTATTGACCTCTCTGCTAAAGGAAATAGGTGCTTCCTGTCCACTCTATCTAGGCCTCTCATAATGTTATACACCTTAGTTAAGTCTCCCTTTAACATCATCGAGCATATTCAATCTTTCCTCATAGCTAATCATTCAAAGAAGGGCAGGGGAGTTCTCCCTGGTGAGCTGGGAAATATTTGTCCCTAATTAACATCACTAAAAACAGATCATCTGGTCATTATCACATTGTTGTATGTGGGAGTTTGCTGTGTGCAAATTAGCTGCTGCATTTTCTACATTACAACAGTGACTACACTTCAAAAGTACTTCTTTGGTTGTAAAGCACTTTGGGATGTTCTGATGTTGTGAAACATAGAAACATAGAAACATAGAAAATAGGTGCAGGAGTGGCCATTCGGCCCTGAGAGCCTGCACCACCATTCAATAAGATCATGGCTGATCATTCACCTCAGTACACCTTTCCTGCTTTCTCTCCATACCCCTTGATCACTTTAGCCATAAGGGCCATATCCAACTCCCTCTTGAATATATCTAACGAACTGGCATCAACAACTCTCTGCGGAAGAGAATTCCACAGGTTAACAACTCTCTGAGTGAAGAAGTTTCTCCTCATCTCTGTCCTAAATGGCCTACCCCTTATCCTTAGACTGTGACCTCTCGTTCTGGACTCCCCCAACATCGGGAACATTCTTCCTGCATCTAACCTGTCCAGTGCCGTCAGAATTTTATATGTTTCTATGAGATCCCCTCTCATTCTTCTGAACTCCAGTGAATACAGGCCCAGTCGCTCCAGTATCTCCTCATATGTCAGTCCTGCCATCCCGGGAATCAGTCTGGTGAACCTTCGCTGCACTCCCCCAATAGCAAGAATGTCCTTCCTCAGATTAGGAGACCAAAACTGAACACAATATTCCAGGTGAGGCCTCACCAAGGCCCTGTACAGCTGCAGCAAGACCTCCCTGCTCCTATACTCAAATCCCCTAGCTATGAAGACCAACATGCCATTTGCCTTCTTCACCACCTGCTGCAACTGCATTCCAACTTTCAGTGACTGATGTACCATGACACCCAGGTCTCATTGCACCTCCCCTTTTCGTAATCTGCCGTCATTCAGATAACATTCTGCCTTCATGTTTTTGCCACCAAAGTGGATAACCTCACATTTATCCACATTATACTGCATCTGCCATGCATTTGCCCATTCATCTAACCTGTCCAAGATACCCTGCAGCCTCTTAGCATCCTCCTCACAGCTCACACCACCACCCAGCTCAGTGTCATCTGAAAACTTAGCGATATTACTCTTGTTAGCGCAAATGTACCCTCCACAAATTGCTCGTCACTCAGGGTCGGTCCATATATCAAAACGGTTTATTACGCTGGCAGGGAGATGAAGCCACTGGTGCATCCAGGTACCTCTCTCCGCCGAACAAAGGGTTTTATGGATTTGTATATGTTTTACAACAGTTTACTACAGCTACATCAGCCCATTTCGGGCAGACACTATCCAATCATATTGATTATAGATTACATATTGATTCAAATAGACCAATAGAAGTGGTCTCTAAATATTAGATGGCTGCGTGATTGCCTCATGTCCTGCTAAGCGTTATTCATGGTCTTGTGACATGGTCCGGGCCCCCCCCCTTATCTTACTGTCCTTGGGTGCTGTCTTTGGGCAGTCTCCTTATCTCAATCCTGTTACAGAGTCGTATTGTTCTAACATGAATCAGGACATCTTGTCTGAGGTCTGAAAGCCAGTTGATTAGAGACATCTGCAGAATTTGTTTTTATATGTGTATTCCTGTGTGAGAAACAGCAGTTATCAGTAACCAGGAATACAGTCTCTATCGGCTAGCTGAAATCCATTGAGGCTTTGCTAAATCACGAGCATCCATCTTCATAGATTTTACACACACACATTTAATACTAGTTACATATTTAGTTCTAACATTATGCTGCAGGTGCCTTTGCTCTCTTGGAAAATCTCTCTCTATAACACTTTCAATTCCTTCATCTAAATCATTGATATATATTGTAAATAGCTGGGGTCCCAGCACTGAGCCCTGCGGCACCCAGCTAGTCACTGCCTGCCATTCTGAAAAGGACCCATTAATCCTGACTCTCTGCTTCCTGTCTGCCAACCAGTTCTCTATCCATGTCAATACATTACCCCTAATACCACGTGCTTTAATTTTGCACACTAATCTCTTGTGTGGGACCTTGTCAAAAGCCGTTTGAAAGTCCAAATACACCACATCCACTGGTCCTCCCTTGTCCACTCTACTAGTTACCTCCTCAAAAAATTTTAGAAGATTTGTCAAGCATGATTTCCCTTTCATAAATCCATGCTGACTTGGACCGATCCTGTCACTGCTTTCCAAATGTGCTGCTATTTCATCTTTAATAATTGATTCCAACATTTTCCCCACTACTGATGTCAGGCCCTGCCCAAATGCATTACCTCACATTTCTCCGTCTTGAATTTCATTTGCTACTTTTCTGGCCAGCTGACCAGTCCACACACAGCCATTAGTTAAACTTTTTATTGCACCCTTCAACTCGAATATAATTTGTGGCATAACTTGCTGGAAAGTGCGAGCTGATAACGGCGAGATGCCATTTGTGCTAAGCAAACAGCAGAGTGGTGGAAATTGACAAGCAAGTTCTGGAGATTCGCATCTCATGGCATATCTCTTCTTCCTCTGTATCTGCTGGTTGATTTGTACATTAATAACGGCATGTGTCGTGAACTCCTCATTGTTGTTCCAGGAAGATTTGGCCCAATATAACAATGCCTTCATAGTTTATGATTAAAAAATTATGCAAATGCATGGTTTATAAACTGGAAGTACTAACATATTTAACATAATCACAACTGATATAACTGTTGGATACTGTAGTTTTAATCAGTTTTGACTACGGATCCATTGACCCTTAAACTCCCTATAACACCCAGGAGCAGCAGTCTACAATAACACCATCACTTCATTGATTTTTATATTTCATAGAAACATAGAAACATAGAAAATAGGTGCAGGAGAAGGCCATTCGGCCCTTCTAGCCTGCACCGCCATTCAATGAGTTCATGGCTGAACATGCCACTTCAGCATCCCATTCCTGCTCTCGCGCCATACACCTCGATCCCCCTAGTAGTAAGGACCTCATCTAACTTCTTTTTGAATATATTTAGTGAATTGGCCTCAACAACTTTCTATGGCAGAGAATTCCACAGCTTCACCACTCTCTGGGTGAAGAAGTTTCTCCTCATCTCGGTCCTAAATGGCTTACCCCTTATCCTTAGACTGTGACCCCTGGTTCTGGACTTCCCCAACATTGGGAACATTCTTGCTGCATCTAACCTGTCTAAACCCATCAGAATTTTAAACGTTTCTATGAGGTCCCCTCTCATTCTTCTGAACTCCAGTGAATACAAGCCCAGTTGATCCAGTCTTTCTTGATAGGTCAGTCCCGCCATCCCGGGAATCAGTCTGGTGAACCTTCGCTGCACTCCCTCAATAGCAAGAATGTCCTTCCTCAGGTTAGGAGACCAAAACTGTACACAATACTCCAGGTGTGGCCTCACCAAGGCCCTGTACAACTGTAGCAACACCTCCCTGCCCCTGTACTCAAATCCCCTCGCTATGAAGGCCAACATGCCATTTGCTTTCTTAACCGCCTGCTGTACCTGCATGCCAACCTTCAATGACTGATGTACCATGACACCCAGGTCTCGTTGCACCTCCCCTTTTCCTAATCTGTCACCATTCAGATAATAGTCTGTCTCTCTGTTTTTACCACCAAAATGGATAACCTCACATTTATCCACATTATACTTCATCTGCCATGCATTTGCCCACTCACCTAACCTATCCAAGTCGCTCTGCAGCCTCATAGCATCCTCCTCGCAGCTCAACTTAGTGTCATCCGCAAATTTGGAGAGACTACATTTAATCCCTCGGCTAAATCATTAATGTACAGTGTAAACAGCTGGGGTCCCAGCACAGAACCTTGCGGTACCCCACTAGTCACTGCCTGCCATTCTGAAAAGTCCCCATTTACTCCTACTCTTTGCTTCCTGTCTGACAACCAGTTCTCAATCCATGTCAGCACACTATCCCCAATCCCATGTGCTTTAACTTTGCACATTAATCTCTTGTGTGGGACCTTGTCGAAAGCCTTCTGAAAGTCCAAATATACCACATCAACTGGTTCTCCCTTGTCCACTCTACTGGAAACATCCTCAAAAAATTCCAGAAGATTTGTCAAGCATGATTTCCCTTTCACAAATCCATGCTGACTTGGACCTATCATGTCACCTCTTTCCAAATGCGCTGCTATGACATCCTTAATAATTGATTCCATCATTTTACCCACTACCGATGGCAGGCTGACCGGTCTATAATTCCCTGTTTTCTCTCTCCCTCCTTTTTTAAAAAGTGGGGTTACATTGGCTACCCTCCACTCGATAGGAACTGATCCAGAGTCAATGGAATGTTGCAAAAATGACTGTCAATGCATCCGCTATTTCCAAGGCCACCTCCTTAAGTACTCTGGGATGCAGTCCATCAGGCCCTGGGGATTTATCGGCCTTCAATCCCATCAATTTCCCCAACACAATTTCTCGACTAATAAGGATTTCCCTCAGTTCCTCCTCCTTACTAGACCCTCTGACCCCTTTTATATCCGGAAGGTTGTTTGTATCCTCCTTAGTGAATACCGAACCAAAGTACTTGTTCAATTGGTCCGCCATTTCTTTGTTCCCCGTTATGACTTCCCCTGATTCTGACTGCAGGGGACCTACGTTTGTCTTTACTAACCTTTTTCTCTTTACATATCGATAGAAACTTTTGCAATCCGTCTTAATGTTCCCTGCAAGCTTCTTCTCGTACTCCATTTTCCCTACCCTAATCAAACCCTTTGTCCTCCTCTGCTGAGTTCTAAATTTCTCCCAGTCCCCGGGTTCGCTGCTATTTCTGGCCAATTTGTATGCCACTTCCTTGGCTTTAATACTATCCCTGATTCCCCTTGATAGCCACGGTTGAGCCACCTTCCCTTTTTTATTTTTATGCCAGAAAGGAATGTACAATTGTTGTAGTTCATCCATGCGGTCTCTAAATGTCTGCCATTGCCCATCCACAGTCAACCCCTTCAGTATCCTTCGCCAATCTATCCTAGCCAATTCACACCTCATACCTTCAAAGTTGCCCTTCTTTAAGTTCTGGACCATGGTCTCTGAATTAACTGTTTCATTCTCCATCCTAATGCAGAATTCCACCATATTATGGTCACTCTTCCCCAAGGGGCCTCGCACAACGAGATTGCTAATTAATCCTCTCTCATTACACAACACCCAATCTAAGATGGCCTCCCCCCTAGTTGGTTCCTCGACATATTGGTCTAGAAAACCATCCCTTATGCACTCCAGGAAATCCTCCTCCACCGTATTGCTTCCAGTTTGGTTAGCCCAATCTATGTGCATATTAAAGTCACCCATTACAGCTGCTGCACCTTTATTGCATGCACCCCTAATTTCCTGTTTGATGCCCTCCCCAACATCGCTACTACTGTTTGGAGGTCTGTACACAACTCCCACTAACGTTTTTTGCCCTTTGGTGTTCTGCAGCTCTACCCATATAGATTCCACATCATCCAAGGTAATGTCTTTCCTAACTATTGCATTAATCTCCTCCTTAACCAGCAATGCTACCCCACCTCCTTTTCCTTTTATTCTATCCTTCCTGAATGTGGAATACCCCTGGATGTTGAGTTCAGGCTTGTTTTTTTAACACCCTTTGTCCTTTTAGAATTTTGCTGTACAGTGGCCCTTTTTGTTCTTTGCCTTGGGTTTCTCTGCCCTCCACTTTTCCTCATCTCCTTTCTGTCTTTTGCTTTTGTCTCCTTTTTGTTTCCCTCTGTCTCCCTTCCCTCTGACTCAGCGACGCACCTCCACACGCTTTCAGAAGACACTGTACAATAACTGCAAAATGACTGCCCTCGTATTGGCCAGTGATAGTTGCTACTGTTTTCAGTATCTACTAAAATGCATCCAAGTAGAGGTACCAAATGCATTAAGAGCAAGAGGATAACTAGAGAAAGAGTAGGGCCTATTGGGACCATAAAGAAAATGTGTGTGTGGAGACAGAAGACGTGGATAGGATTCTTAATTAATACTTTGCATCCGTTTTCACAAAAGAGATGGGCGATGCAAACTTTGCAATGAGGGAGGAGGAGTATGAAATATTAGACGAGATAAACATAGTGAGAGAGGAAGTATTAAGGGGTTTAGCAGCTTTGAAAGTGGATAAATCCCTTGGCCCGGATGAAATGTATCCTCGGCTATCAAAAGCAAAAATAGCAGAGGCTCTGACCATAATTTTCCATCCTCTCTGCCTACAGGTGTGGTGCCAGAGGACTGGTGAACTGCTAATGTTGTACCTTTGTTTAAAAGGGATAGACTGAGTAATTACAGGCCAGTCAGACTAACTTCAGTGGTGGGAAAATTATTGGAAAAAGTCCTGAGGGACAGAATAAATCTTCATTTGTAAAGACATGGATTAATCAAGGACAGTCAGCATGGATTTGTCATGGGACGGTCGTGTCTGACTAACCTGATTGAATTTTTCGAGGAGGTAACCAGGCGGGTCGATGAAGTATGGTGTTGTATATATGGATTTTAGCAAAGCTAAGGTGCCACATGGCAGACTGGTCACAAAAGTAATAGCCCATGGGATCCAGGGCAAAGTGGCAAGTTGGATCCAAAATTAGCTTGGAGGTAGGAAGCAAAGGGTAATGGTTGACGGGTGTTTTTGTGAATGGAAGGCTGTATCCAGTGGGGTTCCGCAGGTCTCAGTGCTGGGTCCCTTGTTTTTGTGGTATATATCAATGACTTGAACTTAAATATTGGGGGTATGATTAAGAAGTTTGCAGATGACAATAAAATAGGCTATGTGATTGATAATGAAGGAGAAAGCTGCGGACTGTAGGAAGATATCAATTTGCTGGTCAGGTAGGCAGAACAGTGGCAAATGGAATTCAATCCAGATAAATGTGAGGTAATGCATTTGGGGAGGTCTAACAAGGCAAGGGAATACACATTAAATGGTACAACACTGAAAAGTGTAGTGGAACAAAGGGACCTTGGAGTGCAGGTCCACAAATCCCTGAAGGTAGCAGGCCAAGTAGATAAGGTGGTTAAGAAGGCATATGGAATACTTGCCTTTATAAATCGAGACATGGAATACAAGAGCAAGGACGTTATGCTTGAACTGCATAAAACACTGGTTAGGCTGCAGCTGGAGTACTGTGTGCAGTTCTGGTCACCACATGACAGGAAAGATGTGATTGCACTGGAGACGGTGCAGAAGAGATTTACAAGAATGTCGTCTGGACTGGAAAATTTTGGTTATGAGAAAAGTTTGGAGATGCTGAATCTGTTTTCTTTGGAACAGAGGAGGCTAAGGGGAGACCTGATTGAGGTGTATAAAATTATGAGGGGCCTGGATAGAGTGGATAGGAAGGACCTGTTTCCCTTAGCAGAGGGGTCAACTACCAGGGGGCATAGATTTAAAGTAATTGGGGGAAGGTTTAGAGGAGATTTGAGGGGAAATTTCTTCACCCAGAGGGTGGTGGGGATCTGTAACTCACTGCTTGAAAGGGTGGTAAAGGCAGAAACCCTCACCACATTTAAAAGATTCTTGGATGTACACTTAAAGTGCTGTAACCTACAGGGCTACGGACCAAGAGCTGGAAAGTGGGATTAGGCTGGATAGCTCTTGGTCGACCGGTGCGGACACGATGGGCCGAAATGGCCTCCTTCCATGCTGTAAATTTCTATGATTCTATGAAATCCAAATTAGCACTAATCAGCCATTTCAATGCATGTTTGGGGCAAAAAAGTGGATTGTCAGCCAACCATTCTTACTGCAGCTACAGCCCAGGGAAACTGCAGCAGTTAATGTATGGTCGTGATAACATAAATTATCTCTTCCTGAGCTTTATTACTTTTCTTACACCAGAATTGTTGAAACAAACATTGACTGGAGCTGATATCAAAGTGATGGCAAATCATTGACTGAGATTACAGCCAGGATTTTCCCCCAGAATTTCAAATCTGCCTCAGTAACTTCGCCGAATGTGTGGCAGAAATGCAGTTCAAAACAAAATTTCCAGCCTATTCGGTAGGTAAATAATGTTCTTTTTAGACATTGAAAAAAACAGTTATTGGTGTTGAGTTTTATGATAATGCTTTAATAATAAAACAGATCGGGGAGAGAGGAATAGAAGGATATGTTGATGGGGTTAGATGAAGTAAGAAAACATAGAAAACATAGAAAATAGGTGCAGGAGTAGGCCATTCGGCCCTTCAAGCCTGCACCGCCATTCAATGAGTTCATGGCTGAACATGCAGCCTCAGTACCCCATTCCTGCTTTCTCGCCATACCCCTTGATCCCCCTAGTAGTAAGGACTATATCTAACTCCTTTTTGAATATATTTAGTGAATTGGCCTCAATAACTCTCTGTGGTAGAGAATTCCACAGGTTCACCACTCTCTGGGTGAAGAAGTTTCTCCTCATCTCAGTCCTAAATGGCTTACCCCTTATCCTTAGACTGTGACCCCTGGTTCTGGACTTTCCCAACATTGGGAACATTCTTCCTGCATCTAACCTGTCTAAATCCGTCAGAATTTTAAACGTTTCTATGAGATCCCCTCTCATTCTTCTGAACTCCAGTGAATACAAGCCCAGTTGATCCAGTCTTTCTTGATATGTCAGTCCCGCCATCCCGGGAATCAGTCTAGTGAACCTTCGCGCCCTCCCTCAATAGCAAGAATGTCCTTCCTCAAGTTAGGAGACCAAACTGTACACAATACTCCAGGTGTGGCCTCACCAAGGCCCTGTACAACTGCAGCAATACCTCCCTGCCTCTGTACTCAATAGTGTAAGAACACAAGAACATAAGAATTAGGAACAGGAGTAGGCCATCTAGCCCCTCGAGCCTGCTCCGCCATTCAACAAGATCATGGACTCAGCTCCACTTACCCGCCCTCTCCCCGTAACCCTTAATTCCCTTATTGCTTAAAAATCTATCTATCTTTGACTTGAAAACATTCAATGAGCCAGCCTCAACTGCTTCCTTGGGCAGAGAATTCCACAGATTCACAACCCTCTGGGAGAAGAAATTCTTTCTCAACTCGGTTTTAAATTGGCTCCTCCGTATTTTGAGGCTGTGCCCCCTAGTTCTAGTCTCCCCCACCAATGGAAACAACTTCTCTGCCTCTATCTTGTCTATCCCTTTAATGATTTTAAATGTTTCTATAAGATCACCCCTCATCCTTCTGAACTCCAACGAGTAAAGAACCAGTCTACTCAATCTATCATCATAAGTTAACCCCCTCATTTCTCGAATCAGCCTAGTGAATCGTCTCTGTACCCCTTCCAAAGCTAGTATATCCTTCCTTAAGTAAGGTGACCAAAACTGCACGCAGTACTCCAGGTGCAACCTTATACAGTTGCAGCAACACCTCCCTGCTTTTGTACTCCATCCCTTTCGCAATGAAGGCCAACATTCCATTTGCCTTCCTGATTACGTGCTGCACCTGCAAACTAACCTTTTGGGATTCATGCACAAGGACCCCCAGGTCCCTCTGCACCACAGCATGTTGTAATTTCTCCCCATTCAAATAATATTCCCTTTTACTGTTTTTTTTCCCAAGGTGAATGACCTCACACTTTCCGACATTGTATTCCATCTGCCAAACCTTAGCCCATTCGCTTAACCTATCCAAATCTCCTTGAGCCTCTCTGAGTCCTCTACACAACCCACTTTCCTACTAATCTTAGTGTCATCTGCAAATTTTGTTGCACTGCACTCTGTCCCCTCCTCTAGGTCATCTATGTATATTGTAAACAGTTGTGGTCCCAGCACTGAACCCTGTGGCACACCACTAACCACTGATTTCCAACCGGAAAAGGACCCATTTATCCCGACTCTCTGCTTTCTGTTCGCCAGCCAATTCTCTATCCATGCTAATACATTTCCTCTGACTCCGCGTACCTTTATCTTCTGCAGTAACCTTTTGTGTGGCACCTTATCGAATGCCTTTTGGAAATCTAAATACACCACATCCATCGGTACACCTCTATCCACCATGCTCGTTATATCCTCAAAGAATTCCAGTAAATTAGTTAAACATGATTTCCCCTTCATGAATCCATGCTGCGTCTGCTTGATTGCACTATTCCTATCCAGATGTCCCGCTATTTCTTCCTTAATGATACTTTCAAGCATTTTCCCCACTACAGATGTTAAACTAACCGGGCTGTCGTTACCTGCCTTTTGCCTGCCCCCTTTTTTAAACAGAGGCGTTACATTAGCTGCTCTCCAATCCGCTGGTACCTCCCCAGAGTCCAGAGAATTTTGGTAGATTATAACAAATGCATCTGCTATAACTTCCGCCATCTCTTTTAATACCCTGGGATGCATTTCATCAGGACCAGGGGACTTGTCTACCTTCAATCCCATTCGTCTGTCCAGCACTACCTCCCTAGTGATAGTGATCATCTCAAGGTCCTCCCTTCCAACATTCCTATGACCAGCAATTTTTGGCATGGTTTTTATGTCTTCCACTGTGAAGACGGAAGCAAAATAATTGTTTAAGGTCTCAGCCATTTCCACATTTCCCATTATTAAATTCCCCTTTTCATCTTCTAAGGGACCAACATTTACTTTAGTCACTCTTTTCGGTTTTATATATCTGTATAAGCTTTTTCTATCTGTTTTTATGTTTTGCGCAAGTTTACCTTCGTAATCTATCTTCTCTTTCTTTATTGCTTTTTTAGTCATTCATTGCTGTTGCTTAAAATCTTCCCAATCTTCTAGTTTCCCACTAACCTTGGCCACCTTATATGCATTGGTCTTTGATTTGATACTTTCCTTTATTTCCTTGGTTATCCACGGCTGGTTATCTCTTCTCTTGCCGCCCTTCTTTTTCACTGGAATATATTTTTGTTGCGCATTATGAAAGAGCTCCTTAAAAGTTCTCCACTGTTCCTCAATTGTGCCACCGTTTAGTCCTTGTTTTCAGTCTACTTTAGCCAACTCTGCCCTCATCCCACTGTAGTCCCCTTTGTTTAAGCATAGTACTCTCGTTTCTGACACAACTTCCTCATCCTCAATCTGTATTACAAATTCAACCATATTGTGATCACTCATTCCGAGAGGATCTTTTACGAGGAGATCGTTTATTTTTCCTGTCTCGTTACACAGGACCAGATCCAAAATGGCTTGCTCCCTTGTAGGCTCTGTTACACACTGTTCTAAGAAACAATCCCGTATGCATTCTATGAATTCCTCCTCCAGGCTACCCCCTGTGATTTGATTTGACCAATCGATATGTAGGTTAAAATCCCCCATAACTACTGCCGTTCCTTTTTCACATGCCTCCATTATTCTCTTGATTATTGCCCGCCCCACCATGAAGTTATTATTTGGGGGCCTATAAACTATGCCGACCAGTGACTTTTTCCCCTTACTATCTCTAATCTCCACCCACAATGATTCAACATTTTGTTCATTGGAGCCAATATCATCCCTCACAACTGCCCTGATATCATCCCTTATTAACAGAGCTACCCCACCTCCCTTCCCTTCCTGCCTATCTTTCCGAATCGTCAGATACCCCTGTATGTTTAATTCCCAGTCCTGGCCACCTTGCAACCATGTCTCTGTAATGGCCACCAAATCATACCCATTTGTAATGATTTGTGCCGTCAACTCATTTACTTTATTTCTAATGCTGCGTGCATTTAGGTAGAGTGTTTTCATCCTAGTTTTTAAACCATGATTTTTAGTTTTTACCCCTCCTGCAGCCCTTTTATATTCAGTGGTCCTTTTTGTTTCTTGCCTTTGGTTTCTCTGCCCTCCACTTTTACTCATCTCTTTTCTGTCTTTTGTTTTTGTCTCCTTTTTGTTTCCCTCTGTCTCCCTGCATTGGTTCCCATCCCCCTGCCATATTAGTTTAACTCCTCACCAACAGCACTAGCAAACACTCCCCCTAGGACATTGGTTCCGTTCCTGCCCAAGTGCAGAAGTTTGTACTGGTCCCACCTTCCCCAGAACCTGTTCCAATGCCCCACGAATTTGAATCCCTCCCTGTTGCACCACTGCTCAAGCCACGTATTCATCTGTGCTATCCTGCGATTCCTACTCTGACTAGCACGTGGCACTGGTAGCAATCCCGAGGTTACTACTTTTGAGGTCCTACTTTTTAATTTAACTCCTAGCTCCTTAAATTCGTCTCGTAGGACCTTATCCCTTTTTTTTACCTATGTCGTTGGTACCAATGTGCACCACGACAACTGGCTGTTCTCCCTCCCTTTTCAGAATGTCCTGCACTCGCTCGGTGACATCCTTGACCCTTGCACCAGGGAGGCAACATACCATCCTGGACTCTCGATTGCGGCCGCAGAAACGCCTATCTATTCCCCTTATGATTGAATCCCCTATCACTATCGCTCTCCCACTCTTTTTTATGCCCTCCTGTACAACAGAGCCAGCCACGGTGCCATGAACTTGGCTGCTGTTGCTCTCCCCTAATGAGTCATCTCCCTCAACAGCACTCAAAACAGTGTATCTGTTTTGCAAGGGGATGACCACAGGGGACCCCTGCACTACCTTCTTTGTACTACTCTTCTTGTTAGTCTTCCATTCCCTAGCTGGCTGTGGATCCTTCTCATGTAGTAAGACCAACTCACTACACGTGCCACTTATGTCATTCTCAGCATCGTGGATGCTCCAGAGTGAATCCACCCTCAGCTCCAATTCCGCAACGCGGTCCATCAGGAGATGGAGGCGGATACACTTCTTACACCCGTAGTCATCAGGGACACCGGAAGCGTCCTTGAGTTCCCACATGGTACAGGAGGAGCATATCACGTGACCGATCTCTCCTGCCATGCCTTAACCCTTAGATACCCTTAAATTGGTTATAACAATGTTACAGTTTACTTACTGATATAAAAATAAAAAGAGGAAAAGCTACTCACCAATCACCAGCCAATCACTTACCCCATTGGCTGTGACGTCACCTTTTGATTCCTTTCTACTTCTTTTTTGCTTTCTCTCCCGCTGTAGCTGCACAAGTACGCTTTTATAGGCCGCTCCGACGCTGCTCCCGCCTCTCACCAACTGCCGCTGACTCTCGAGCTCCCGCTGGGCCTTTTATAGGCCGCTCCGACGCTGCTCCCACCTCTTGCCAACTGCCGCTGACTCTCAAGCTCCCGCCGGGCCTTTTGTAGGCCGCTCCGACGCTGCTCCCACCTCTCGCCAACTGCCGCTGACTCTCGAGCTCCCGCTGGGCCTTTTATAGGCCGCTCCGACGCTGCTCCCGCCTCTCGCCAACTGTAGGAGGAGGCTTGTGTGGAGCATAAACACCGACATGGACCAGCTGGGCTGAATGACCTGTTTCTGTGATGTGCATTCTGTGTAATTCTATGTAATATTTGTCAATCTCCTGTGGCATTGCACAAGGCAAGTCAAAGAATATGGTTACTCTCTTATCTTGTCTTTGTGTTGTTCTTTCTCTCTATCTCTCCTATTCTGCTTATATCTCTCTATTCTCCTCTACTTCTCACCCTTTTGACTCTTTATTGTTTCTCTCTCTCTCTGTCTTTATCTTTTTTTTGCCCCACGAATTTGAATCCCTCCCTGTTGCACCACTGCTCAAGCCACATATTCATCTGTGCTATCCTGCGATTCCTACTCTGACTAGCACGTGGCACTGGTAGCAATCCCGAGGTTACTACTTTTGAGGTCCTACTTTTTAATTTAACTCCTAGCTCCTTAAATTCGTCTCGTAGGACCTTATCCCTTTTTTTACCTATGTCGTTGGTACCAATGTGCACCACGACAACTGGCTGTTCTCCCTCCTTTTTCAGAATGTCCTGCACTCGCTCGGTGACATCCTTGACCCTTGCACCAGGGAGGCAACATACCATCCTGGACTCTCGATTGCGGCTGCAGAAACGCCTATCTATTCCCCTTATGATTGAATCCCCTATCACTATCGCTCTCCCACTCTTTTTTATGCCCTCCTGTACAACAGAGCCAGCCACGGTGCCATGAACTTGGCTGCTGTTGCTCTCCCCTAATGAGTCATCTCCCTCAACAGCACTCAAAACAGTGTATCTGTTTTGCAGGGGGATGACCACAGGGGACCCCTGCACTACCTTCTTTGTACTACTCTTCCTGTTAGTCTTCCATTCCCTAGCTGGCTGTGGATCCTTCTCATGTAGTAAGACCAACTCACTACACGTGCCACTTATGTCATTCTCAGCATCGTGGATGCTCCAGAGTGAATCCACCCTCAGCTCCAATTCCGCAACGTGGTCCATCAGGAGATGGAGGCGGATACACTTCTTACACCCGTAGTCATCAGGGACACCGGAAGCGTCCTTGAGTTCCCACATGGTACAGGAGGAGCATATCACGTGACCGATCTCTCCTGCCATGCCTTAACCCTTAGATACCCTTAAATTGGTTATAACAATGTTACAGTTTACTTACTGATATAAAAATAAAAAGAGGAAAAGCTACTCACCAATCACCAGCCAATCACTTACCCCATTGGCTGTGACGTCACCTTTTGATTCCTTTCTACTTCTTTTTTGCTTTCTCTCCCGCTGTAGCTGCACAAGTACGCTTTTATAGGCCGCTCCGACGCTGCTCCCGCCTCTCACCAACTGCCGCTGACTCTCGAGCTCCCGCTGGGCCTTTTATAGGCCGCTCCGACGCTGCTCCCACCTCTTGCCAACTGCCGCTGACTCTCAAGCTCCCGCCGGGCCTTTTATAGGCCGCTCCGACGCTGCTCCCACCTCTCACCAACTGCCGCTGACTCTCGAGCTCCCGCTGGGCCTTTTATAGGCCGCTCCGACGCTGCTCCCGCCTCTCGCCAACTGTAGGAGGAGGCTTGTGTGGAGCATAAACACCGACATGGACCAGCTGGGCTGAATGACCTGTTTCTGTGATGTGCATTCTATGTAATTCTATGTAATACTTGTCAATCTCCTGTGGCATTGCACAAGGCAAGTCAAAGAATATGGTTACTCTCTTATCTTGTCTTTGTGTTGTTCTTTCTCTCTATCTCTCCTATTCTGCTTATATCTCTCTATTCTCCTCTACTTCTCACCCTTTTGACTCTTTATTGTTTCTCTCTCTCTCTGTCTTTATCTTTTTTTTCTTTTCAAGTCAGAAATTTGTGAAACATTATCAGAAAGTAACCTGAGCAATTTGTGGGAACTCAGTGGTTAGATTGCAATCACAGGATTAAATACTCTCAGAATAAAATAGCAGCTATTGTGCGTGTGCACCACAAGTTGTGACTAGGGAGTGTGACACCTTTAACATGATTAAAAAAACCTGTAATAATGCTACTTATAGGAGAAACAGGCAATGCAGGTATTTATAACGAGTTTTCAATGAAAGATGCACCTCATATTTGAATTTAATAAATAATAATGGCCAGATTTATATACTGGTTATCAGTAATTATGAAGTTATTGTATTCTAAGGACTAGAAACTCGGCAACGCCCCGTTCACGTGCTAATTTTGGAAATCTTGAAAAATTAGCGCCAGGCGCTAATGATTCTGAGCAAAATGATTCTGAGCTTCCACTGAATTGTCTGTTAGCACTCCAGGAAAGAACTGGAGCACTAAATCAAGCACTAATGTCCTCAGTAGGGCACTACAGGGGTGTTACAAGCAGAGCGATAATGAATTTCAGGTGCAATGCAATTGACAATGATCTTTCACACAGGCTCCTTCCAGCTCTTAAAGGGGAGGTTCCATCATGGTACAGATCCTCATTATCAGCATTGCTGGCTGTGAAGGCAACCTGCAACCTGCAACTAGCTGAATCCACTGATCATCAAGGCTGACCCCACTCACAGAGAGAGAGCTCATCGTTTTACTGACCAGGCATTGGAGGCATTGAAGGAGGACAGTGGAACGAAGGAGGACAGTGGAACGAAGGAGGGCAGTGCTGTTCCGGGGGCCATTGCCTCAGTTCTTCAGGGCAATGTGGAGGGAAGTGGGCCAGGAGGTCTCGACCAGTAGTGTGGTCGCACGCAGCCTGACACAGTGCCGGAAGTAATTCAATGACCTCACTCGGGTAGTCAAGGTGAGTACATGCTTCAACAGGTCCTACATACCAGTATCTGAACTGCAGTCTATTACACACAGCACAAACCACCACACTCCCACCACTCATCCACCAAGCATCTCCACCTACTAAAACTCACATCCACATCTCATGCCTTGCCTACAATTAGTTATTCAACAATGGCATGCACATCTCCCAAACACATAGCTGCACTCTCACTCAACACATTCATTTCTGTTACAGGCCAAGATGACCCACAATAGGAGGGAGCAGCAGAGGACAGGTGGGGGTAATACGCAGCTGCAGCAGCTGTCGGACCTTGAGGAGTGAATGCTGGATTCATTGGGCAGCAGGAGGTGGACCCCCTGGCCATCGGTGACGTTGATCCCATTGAGGGCAACAACAGTAATCCTCATCCCCTCTCCTTCTCTCATCCCACTTCCCCCTCACACCACAAGCCTTTCCCACTTTCCAGCTCCTGATCATGTCTGCATTCCTTGCTCCATTCTTGCTCTCCTGCCCTCACCTTAACATGAGTCTTGTGCCTTTATGCTTTCAGGTAATCAGCAACTAGATGACCAGCCTGTCCCTGAGCCTCCCACTGTGATTGAGGAAGGAGAAGAGATGGAACAAAACACTGCATCACTGCATCTCTCACCCGCAGGCACCACCTCAGGTACTTACACTATCAATATTTAGAGGCAAGTTTAGTAGAGTGGTCTGCACTGGCTGATGCACTGGGGACAAGCGGGCTGCAGCAATGCCAGGAGGAAAGGGTAGCTCGGGAGCCAGCTCCCCGGAGAGCGAGTTCGCATGCGAGTTCTGCTGCACAGGGCTCAGATGAGGACCTCAATGGGGGGCATTCACAAGAAGGGTGATGGCCAAGCATTCACAGATGATAGGTGCGATGACAAGGGTACCCAAGAGCCTCTCGGCAGTGGTAAGGAGCGTGGGGGAATCTGCCTCCAACATTGCACAGAGCTCTGTGCACACCATGGAGCCCATCAGTTCCACTCTACAAGGGATGGTGGAGGCCCAGGGACCGCGCGGATCCAGATCTCATGGGCAATCTGGCAGCACAGACAGAAGCTACACAATGTCTTGGTGCTGTCATGCAGTCAATGGTTGCTGGCATCGAGTCACAGACTGCTCTCATGCAGTCTCAGCTGTATGCCACACAAGCTCTGATTGCTGCCATCATCACTGGGTCCATCACAGCCCACAGGAGATCTCACTGTGTTGCAGTAGGCCATCAATCTGTGGTCCAGAAGATAGGTAGGGATGCTGTGGTGCTGCCCCAGGGGAGTGGCAATTTGTCAGTGGAGCAGGAACCTGCCTGTCATCCAGCAGACCAGACTGCCGCCGCCCTTCCTGAGGTGGTGCAGTGTACAGCCGGGCCTTCCAGGCCCAGAGCTGGTCAAGGACATCTTGCAAGGCCATCTGTAGTCTCTGGCCCTGACACACAGCAACCTTCCACCAGCCCTGCTGCAGTCACTGAGAAGCCACTATGTAGGAGTAGTAAATGAGTTAATATTGTTGATGTGTATATGTAGGTTACTGAATTTGGATAAATTTATTAATGCAATGTGGCAGATTTGGTGTTGTGATATGGAAGGAGAAATTGATGGAATAATGGGGATGTTGCTGAGCAACCGGGAAGTGGCCTCGAATTCATTGGAACTGAAGTCTGATGTGGCAGTCACAGACCGACCTTCCACAAGCCCAATTGAGCGGCTGCCTCCTCCCTCGCTGCTGTTTGTACTCGTATTCCTCCTCCACCTCATCCTCATCCTCCTCATCTCCCTCTTCCTCATCCCCTGAAGTGGTGCGGCTATGCCTGCACCCTCATGATGGCCAAGTTGTGCAGCATGCAGCAGACGATGATGAAAAGGGACACATGCTCAGCCGAGTACTGGTGGGCACTTCCTGAGCGGTCAAGACAACGGAACTTTTGCTTGAGCACTCCGATGGTCTGTTCAATGATGTTCCCGGGGGCAGTATGGCTGTCATGATATGAGTGTTTGACACGAGTGTTGGGGTTGCAGAGAGAAGTCATCAGTCAGGTGGAGAGTGGATAGCCCTTGTCTCCCAACAGCCAGCTTGAAATGGTGGCTGGAACAGGAGATGCCGCCTGAAAGTGAAAAACGCTGAAATCGCTCAAAATGGCTGTTTGCCTATGTCAAACTGACAAGGCAGCATTCTTTGCTGACTACAAATAAACCAGATGTTGATGCCTTTAATGACCGCTCCTCCAGCAGCCATCGGTCTGCATACCGCCCCCTGCTTTGCCGGGTTTTTCCTGCACTACTGCGCCCTCCCACACCCTCCCTGGTGGAAGGTGTTCAGGTAGGCAGCGAGAGGGAATTACTAATCTGGGGCAGTAACAGGGCGCTGCACACTGGATGACGTCACAATCAACGGGATACTAGGGACCGAGGCGGTAAGTCTTAGCACCACCGCAAAACCGGCAGTGAAGTTCGCGGGCGCCGTTGAATTTGCCACGCCTGGTTGGAAATCCATTTATGTCCCGTTATCGTTCCCCAGAGGTGCTCACGGGAGGTGCAAAGGAGGCCAAATTCTCTCCCTAAGTTTTCACATCTATTTTTTGATCTGCGTCCCATTTACTCACATATAAGAGTAGCCTCCTCCCCCACACACAATATGACCCAAATTATATTACCAGCTCCTAATCCAGCCATCCTTACAGCCTCTGAATGAGACAACTTAATTCACACTTTGTAGAAACAAGTCATGAACCATTTGTTGCTGTGGGGTTGTATCCACTACAAATTGGGTTGAAGCTGACTAAACTGATTCCACTTTGATACCTTCCAGTCAAAATACTTACATTATATTAGTCTAGGATGGATTCAAATGAAGCCCCCTGAGGGAGAAACAAATTATGCCACGTAGTCCCATGATCACAACTTCCACGTAATGGGAATAGATGAGGCTGATACACATGCTTTTTTTGTTGCCTAGTTCAGGTATATTTTAGCCAGATCCAACTGTACTTTGTAATTTGTTCAACAATATGCCAGAGAGAATACTTAAAAGATATTTTTAAATTAGTTGTATTATCTTCACCTTTGCTACATATGGAATGTATACACATTAAAATTACATAATCATTTAACATTTTGAAGTGCACAAGCATTCAAGTTGTTACACTTTCAAGCTGTAAAGTGACCTTTCAAAATGAATAAAAAATGTAAAACAGCAAAATGAAAGAACAGTAGTAAAAACTGAGCCTCTCTGAGATTTATGATTCTTGTCTTTTCTGATTTGGCATTACTAAGTCAAGTCCTTGGGGGATGAGCTGAAACATTGTCAACACCACCAATGGCTGTTTAGGGAATTTCGAACGCAAGTAGTTCGCCATATTTTTAACTGTTGTCTTCACTTCACTTGATCATAATTTTGCTGCCTATTCCCCCATGGTCTTTGATACCCTTTAAAGCTGCTAAGGAACTAATGTAGCCAAAAACTGAAATCTACCCAACTGCAGCTCCTGTTGTTACAGCTGAACAGACAGGATAAACAGTAATTGCTTTACTTTGTGAAGCACATAGTCAAAATTGGGTATATGTCAAAACTGCAGAAAAAAATCAACGGATCAATCCGAAATGAATCGCCATTTGCAGAGTAAGGAATGACAGATTAAAAATCGGGGCCCTCCCAATAGCTTGTATCAAAGCCCCAACGCTCTCTCCCACCTCCTGATGCCCCGATCACGTCCCAATGCTCTCGCCCACCTCTCCCGATGGCCCCAATCATGGCCCCAATGCTCTCTCTCATCTCCCCCGATGGCCCTGATCACGTCCCAATGCTCTTTTCCCCTTCCTGGTGGCCCCGATCACGGTCCCAATGCTCTCTCCCACCTCCCGATGGCCCCAATGCTCTCTCTCATCTCTCCCGATGGCGCTGATCACGTCCCAATGCTCTCTTCCCCTTCCCGATGGCCCCAATCATGGCCCCAATGCTCTCTCTCATCTCTCCCGATGGCCCCGATCACGGTCCCAATGCTCTCTCCCAATGGCCCCGATCACGGCCCCAATGCTCTCTCTCACCTCTCCCGATGGCCCTGATCACGACCCCAATGCTCTCTCTCACCTCTCCCGATAGCCCTGATCATGTCCCAATGCTCTCTCTCACCTCTCCCGATGGCCCTGATCACCGCCCCAATGCTCTCTCTCACCTCTCCCGATGGCCCTGATCACCGCCCCAATGCTCTCTCTCACCTCTCCCGATGGCCCCAATCATGTCCCAATGCTCTCTCTCACCTCTCCCGATGGCCCCAATCATGTCCCAATGCTCTCTCTCACCTCTCCCGATGGCCCCAATCATGTCCCAATGCTCTCTCTCACCTCTCCCGATGGCGCTGATCATGTCCCAATGCTCTCGCCCACCTCTCCCGATGGCGCTGATCATGTCCCAATGCTCTCGCCCACCTCTCCCGATGGCCCCGATCACGCCCCAATGCTCTTTTTCCGTTCTTCACCCTCCCGATGCTGGCCGAAGCTTTCATCCTGTACTGACTGCCAGAAACCATCTGCACAGGTCCCCGGCTGCAGCCTCCTGTTTGTGTTCCCGCCCGCCAGCCAGGCTGTCAAATTAGCTAGCTGTCAGGTGGGATTCAGCAACAGATTATTTAAATGAGGGCCTGTTGTTAAGTTCGGCACGGCCTCCACGTCCCCTGCTTTGCTGGGCTTTTCCTGCACTGCTGCGCCCTCCCGCACCCTCCCTGTTAATAATGGGGCCATGGTGTGGACCTCAAACTCTCAGCTTTCAAACCCAGAGGCAAGAGCCTGGCCATCTAAAGAAAACTGATACACAAGCTGTCCAGGACAATAAAAAATGTCTTATGCTTTACAAAATGTCCTGTCCTGTTCTTTCAAAGTATTAACTAATAGACCTATAACAATCTTACAAATATTTCATTTTTCTAGTCTTAATATATGAATCAGTACAGCAGATTGTCTGACTAGCAAAATAATAAATACATACTCCCAGTACACATAGATCAGTATGACTTTGATATGAAAACTACAAGTTAAATGACCTCTAAGTAGTAAATTTTTTTTTTAATGATCTATGTGTGGCTCTTATCATAATTACTCAAGTTGGCCTTTGGTGCTGCTATCAGTATTTTTACTCTAGCCAGTCTGGGTCACCCTTATTTTGTTTGTACCTTGGCTATCCTGAGCTACCGAACAAAATAGGGAGTGCCAGATCGATTCCATTATAGGTTTGACCAGAATATATATTTTTTTTTTTGAATTGAATTATAAAAAAGTGTAATCAACTCAGCAAAACCTTTAACATCATGAAACCAAAAACAACAAAAACTCGTATTGCTATAGTGCCTTTAACATAGTAAAATGTCCCAAGGCGCTTCGCAGGAGTGTTATAAAACAAAATTGACACTGAGCCACACAAAGAGAAATTAGGGTAGACGTGATCAAAGAGGTAGGTTTTAAGCAACATCTTAAATAGAGGAAAGAGAGTTGGAGAGGCAGAGAGGTTCAGGGAGGGAATTCCAGAACTTAGGGCCTTGGCAGCTGAAGGCACGGCCACCAATGGTTGAGCGATTAAAATCAGCGATGCACAAGAGGCCAGAATTAGAGGAGCACAGATGTCTTGGGGGGTTGTGGGGCTGAAGGAGATTAGAGAGGAGCGAGGCCATGGAGGTAATTGAAAATGAGAATTTTAAAATTGTGGTGTTGCTTAACTGGGAGCCAATGTAGGTCAGCAAGCACAGGAGTGACCGGTGAGCAGGTCTAGGTATGAGTTAGGATACGGGCAGCCGAGTTTTGGATGCCTCAAGTTTACATAGGGTAGTACGTGGGAAGCCTGCTAGGAGTGTGTTGAAATAGTCAAGTCAAGACAAAGGCATGGGATGAGGGTTTCGGCAGCAGATAAGCTGGGGCAGGGCAGAATCGGACGATGTTACGGAGGTGGAAATAGGTCTTAGTTATGGCGTGGATATGTGGTCGGAAGCTTATTTCAGGGTTAAATATGACACCAAAGTTGTGAACAGTCTGGTTCTGGCTCAGACAGATGCTAGGGAGAGGGATGGAGTTGTTGGCTAGGAAATGGAGTTTGTGGTGGGAACCGAAGACATTGCCTGGAATTTTCTCAAGGGAGGCGGATTGGGTGCGGGGTCCTCTGAGGCGGGCGGGAAACTCAGGAGCCTGGGTTTCCCACAGGCCCTGTCGACTTTAATGGAGGGGTGAGGATCGGCCGGGGTCGGGGATCATTGGGGGGGGGGGGTGCGGCGGGGGGTCGGCCAGGGATCGGGGATCGGGGTGGGGGTGAGAGAGGATTGGGGTCGGCCACTGGAAGATTGTGGCTGGCCTCATCATCATCATTGCGGGGAAGGGGTGGCCTGGAGGGGTTATCGGAGGCCCCATGAGGGAGTCCTTGATTGCGGGAGGTGGGTTAGACAGGGAACCTGGATCCAGGAGGTAGGTATAAAGCCACTTACCTCCTGGATGCAGCAGTCCCACCTCTGTTTAACTGCAGCGTTTCACGAGTTGTGTGAAACCCGTCCTGAGGCAGTTAAACACAAAATGGAAGGGAAAAACAGGCTTGCAACCTCATTACAATATTTAAATTGAGGTAACGACCCCTGGGAGCGGGTTAGGCTCCCGTCTCTCCCCCAGTAAAACTGGAAGTGGATGGATTGGAGGCGGGATCAGGTTGGGAATCCCAATTTTAACAGTTTAACTGCCCCTACACTCCAAACCCATCCTTTTTTTAGGGGAAAATTCTGGCAAATGGCTTCGGTCTTCCCAGTATTTAGTTGGAGAAAATTTCTGCTCACCCAGTACTGGATGTTGGACAAGCTGTTTATAAACAATATAAATCTTTATTTGTACAGTATGTTTACTAACATGATTTTGATAATGGCCCTGAAATTCCAGTAGAGCTCCTCCCGCAGGCAAACGAAAGAAAAAGAGAAAAAAGACGCGCACTTACCTGTTGCTGCTGCGCCCGTTTGAACTTCCGAGCCTGAGGCCTCTCATGACTTCACGTCGCAGTGCGTGCACGTGGGGACGTGAGCAGGCCAGGGTCTGGTGACAGCAGCCAATCAGGAGTTCCGTAAGTCCGGAACTTCTATTACTATGAATGAGAAACCCCCTCCACAAACACCCAAAGCACAATAAAAAATAGAAAATAAACTACATATTTAACATTCATAAATTAAAGTTGTTATAAAAAAATGTTTTCCTGACTTTTTAAAAAGTTTTTTTAATTAAGCCCTAAAATAAACTTACCATAGTGGGAGGGGGGGAGGGGTTTAACAATAAAATGTGTTTTTATAACTTTATTTTAAAATGTTTTTGTGTATTTTTAACCACTTGTGCCTGTAGAAGTAGGCTATATGCCTGCTTTTTCAGGCGCAGGATTTTAAAGGACATTTGCTGGGCAAGATATTCATAAATATCGGAAATCTTGCCCTGCAAGTGTCCTCAGCCCCGATATGCGTTGGATCTGTCAAGCCAGAAACTTGACAGATCGGAAAAGCTGGTTTTCAGCACATGCGCATTGCACGCTGAAAACCGGCATTTCCAATGCGTTCCCGGGTCCATAGAAACTTCGTACGGACCCGGGACATCAGAATTTCAAGATCAATATCTTGTTCAACTTAGAATATCAGGATGTATCAAACTGCATTTTGTTTACGGAGTGACTGCTGCCAACGGACCAGAAGGGGCTGCCACCAGCCAGAATCTGCTCAGAAGTATTCTGCGCATAAATCTGTGGTAGGTTAAGTAGGAATGTATAATAATATAGTCATATCATATGCCTAAATCTATGGAATCTATGGAGCTATGGGTTGGTTTAATAATGTATAAAAATAGCATGGGTTGGTATTAATGTATTTTCTATACAAGTCAAACATTTGATGAGGCAAACATGAATCAGACTTTTAGGGAATTAAAAAGCTTGAGCTGTTTTCAAGTAAAAAAAAGTTTTAAAAAAAAGAAAAAAACTTTTCTCAACAAAGGGGAGATTTTTGATTTTTTTTAAAAACCTCATGTTTTTTCAACATTTGGGGTAGTGGTGTTCAAAAGAATTTTGTTTCAGCAATTTAAACAAAAACAATGATAGTTCAAACATCAATGTATGATATTATCGTGGTGGGAGAGTTGCAGAGATTTATTTGTCAGAGCATGAGCTCCGTGGGAAGGGAATGGAGAAGAAAATTAATAAAAATAAGAAAATTAATAAAAATGAACGTTCACTGTGTTTTGCTGCCGCAGATTTTCTTTCCCTGATACGGCTCAGTTCCGCAGTCGCGATCTCTTCACCATCCCCTCCCCGCCTTTCTCTCTGGAAGTGTTTCCTCTGTAATGGCGACAACATTTTCTTTTCAGCGAGAGAACAACCGAAAAAAAACTGAAACTGCACAACTACTTCAACTTCGGTAGTGTTGTGTATAGAGAAAGTGTCAGACTGAACACTGTGAGCTCAAAGTAAAGTGTGACCTTAGTCTTTTATTGCAGGTCTCCAGAGTGCCTCTCCAACCAGTGAAACCTCCTTAAATACCTGTGCTCAAAAGGGATTATGGGATCCCTTGGGACTCCAGGGGATGAGCCCTCTGGTGGCTGTACAGAGTAAATACAAGTCCACATATATAACAACACTACCCCCCGCCAAAGTCAATAGTGTAACTATTTGCAATGTGAGTCGATCTGGGGCCCTTCTTGCCCTGGTTGAAAGCTGGTGTTGTTGAATCATTTGTTGGACCCTCGCTGGGCTGCTGTGAAGCTGGCTTTGCTGGGCTGCCTGGTGTGTTGGGCCCTGCAGGACTGCTCTGGATGATGGGTTCTGCTTCGTGGTCAACCGTGGTGCCGGTTGCCACTGATGTGTATGTTGGGGAATCAAAAAAGGTAGAGTCCAAGGTGGGTTGCTTAGGATAGTCCGTGAATCTGAGTTTGATTTGGTCCAAGTATTTCCGGTGAATGAGTCCATTTGAAAGTTTGACCTGAAACACCCTGCTTCCCTCTTTGGCCACGACAGTGCCGGGAAGCCACTTGGGACCTTGTCCATAATTTAAAACAAATACAGGATCATTGATTTCAATCTCGCTTTCATGGTATGCACTTTGTTGAAGCCACCTGCTCTCTACCTGTTCATGTAGATCAGGGTGAACTAACTAGAGCCTTGTCTTAAGTGCTCTTTTCATGCGCAGTTCAGCAGGTGGGATCCCAGTGAGTGAGTGGGGTCTCGTGTGGCAGCTAAGCAGGACTCGGGATAGGCGAGTCTGCAGTGAGCCTTCAGTTACCCTCTTCAAGCCTTGCTTGGTGGTTTGCACTGCTGTCTCTGCCTGACGCTGGTTTAAACGGGGCAGATGTGATATGTTTGATCCAGTTACAGGTCATGAATTCTTTGAACTCAGCACTGGTAAAACATGGATCATTGTCGCTCACCAGGACATCGGGTAAGCCATGTGTGGCAAACATGGCTCGCAGGCTTTCAGCAGTGGCAGCGGACGTGCTAGCCGACATTATCTCACATTCAATCCACCTGGAGTACGCGTCTACCACCACAAGGAACATTTTACCCAAGAACGGGCCTGCATAGTCGACGTGTACCATAGACCACGGTTTAGAGGGCCAAGACCATAACCTTAGCGGCGCCTCCCTGGGTACATTGCTTAACTGCGAGCATGTTGCAGCCATTTGAAGAGCATCTGTGAACCCAGGACTCTAAGTCCGCATTGATACCAGGCCACCATACGTGGGATCTGGCTATCACTTTCATCATTACGATGCCAGGGTACTGTGGAGATCATTGATGCTCTTCTTGGGGACCACTACTCGATTGCCCCACAGAAGGCAGTCTGCCTGTATAGACATTTCATCTTTGCGCCGCTGGAACGGCTTTATCTCTTACTGCATTTCCACTGGGACACTGGACCAGCTCCCGTGAAGCACACAGCTTTTGACTAGAAATAATAAGGGGTCCTGGCTTGTCCAAGTTTTGATCTGCCGGGCAGTGATGGGTGATTGCTCACTCTCAAATCCTTCCATAACCATGGCTAGATCTGCAGGCTGCGCCATTTCCACCCCCATGGTGGGCAATGGCAGCCTACTGAGAGCATCGGCGCAGTTTTCTGTGCCTGGCCTGTGACAGATGGCGTAGTTGTATGCAGACAATGTGAGTGCCCATCTCTGGATGCGGGCCGATGCGTTGGTATTTATCCCTTTACTCTCGGAAAACAGGGATATAAGTGGCTTATAGTCAGTTTCCAATTCGAATTTTAGCCCAAAAGGTTTTGATGCATTTTCTTTACCCCATAGACACACGCTAACGCTTCTTTTTCAATCCTGCTGTAGGCTCTCTCAGCCTTAGACAGACTCCTGGATGCATAAGCAACTGGTTGCAGTTTCCCAAAATCATTAGCTTGTTGTAATACACTTCTGATGCCATATGGCGACGCATCACATACTGGTACCAAACGTTAACATGGATCATACAACACAAACAATATGTTTGAGCATAACAATTTTCTCGCTTTTACAAAGGCATTTTCTTGGCTTTTGTCCCAAATCCATTCGCCCCCTTTTCGCAGTAAGACATGTAGTGGTTCTAGCAGTGTTGTGAGACCTGGTAAGAAGTTACCAAAGTAGTTCAAGTATGCCAGAAACGACCGCAGCTCCGTCACGTTCTGTGGCCTCGGTGCGTTCTCGATTGCCTGCATCTCCGTGTTGGCGGGACTGATGCCATCTGCCGCAATCCTCCTTCCCAAGAACTCCACTTCAGGTGCCAGGAAAATGCACTTCGAGCGTTTTAACCTGAGCCCCACACGGTTGAGTCGACTAAGAACCTCCTCCAGGTGCTGCAGGTGCTCGATTGTGTTCTGACCTGTGACCAAGATGTCGTCCTGGAAGACCTCGGTGTGCAGGACAGACTTCAGTAAACTTTCTATGTTTCTCTGGAATATCGCCACCGCTGATCGGATTCCAAACAGACATCTGTTATAAACAAAAAGACCTTTGTGCATGTTGATACAGGTGAGGGTCTTCGATGATTCCTCCAGTTCCTGCGTCATGTAGGCTGAAGTCAGATCCAGCTTCGTGAACCTCTTTCCTCCTGCCGGCATTGCAAAGAGGTCAGCCTTTGGTAGTGGGTATTGGTTCTGCAGGGAGAAACGATTGATAGTTACTTTGTAATCGCCGCAGATTCTGACAGTGCCATCTCCCTTGAAGACTGGGACAATAGGACTGGCCCACTCGCTGAACTCAATCAGTGACATGATGCCCTCTCGTTGCAGCCGGTCTAGCTCAATCGCTACCCTTTCTCTCATCATGTACGGTACTGCTCTCGCCTTGTGATGGATGGGTCGCACCCCCGGAATTAGGTGGATCTGCACTTTTGCTCCTTGGAATTTCCCGATGCCTGGTTCGAACAGCGACGAAAATTTGTTTAAGACCCGGGCACACAAAGTGTTGTCAGCGGGCGATAGCGCTTGGACATCGTCCCAGTTCCAGCGTATCTTTCCCAGCTAGCTCCTGCCGAGCAGCGTGGGACCATCGCCCGGTACCACCCAGAGTGGTAGCTAGTGCACTGCTCTATCGTAGGAGACCTTTACAGTAGCACTGCCGATTACAGGAATCAGTTCTTTCATGTAAGTTCTTAGTTTCGTGCGAACTAGTGTTAAGACTGGCCTTGAGGCCTTGTTGTACCTTTCGAAAGTCTTTTTGCCCATGATGGACTGGCTCGCCCCCGTGTCCAGCTCCATTGACACCGGGAGTCCATTTAGTTCAACATTCAGCATTATCGAGGGACAATTCGTGGTGAATGTGTGCACCCCATGTACCTCTGCATCCTCTATCTGAGGCTCTGGTTCGTCGTGATCCTCCGTGGATCTGTCCTCCTCTGCAACGTGGTGGTTTGCAGGTTTAACATGCTTAGCAGCTCGCCTGCACACTCGTTGGAGGTGTCCCATTGTTCTACAGCCTTGCAAATGTACTCTTTGAATTGGCATGAATGGAAACGATGATCACCCCTGCAGCGCCAACAAGGTGTTAATGGCCTTGCATTCATCACCCTTGATGGTGGACTCTGAGTCATCTGCGGACGTACAGCTGCAGGTATGTGTGACCGGCCCTGTACGTTACGATTCGAAAACAACATCACTTTGTTCACAGTACTTGTAGCAGCACTTGTGTGCTGAGAGATTTGTTTCGTATTGTCTTTGGTGGCAATGAACGCCTGGGCTATCGCTATGGCCTTACTCAAGGTTGGGGTCTCTACAGTCAAAAGTTTGTGAAGTATGGTTTCGTGGCCAATGCCAAGTATAAAAAGTCTCTGAGCATGTGTTCCAAATGTCCTTCAAATTCGCAATGTCCTGCGAGGTGTCTTAGCTCAGCGACATAACGCGCCACTTCCTGGCCTTCAGACCTTTTGTAGCTGTAGAACCGGTGCCTCGCCATCAGAACGCTTTCCTTCGGGTTCAATATTCTCGGTCCAGTGTGCACAAATCATCATACGATTTCTCCGTGGATTTCTCTGGAGTGAGCAGGTTCTTCATGAAGCCATACGTTGGTGCCCCACAGATGGTGAGGAGGATCGCCCTTCGTTTGGCAGCGCTCTCTTCCCCATCTAGCCCGTTGGCCACAAAGTATTGGTCGAGTCGCTCCACAAAAGTTCCCAATCATCTCCTTCCGAAAATTTCTCCAGGATGCCCACTGTTCTCTGCATCTTTGCATTCACTATCTGTATCTCGTCACCAGTTGTTGTGTATGGAGAAAGAGTCAGACGGAACACTGTGAGCTCAAAGTAAAGTGTGACCTTGGTCTTTTATTGCAGGTCTCCAGAGTGCCTCTCCAACCTGTTAAACCTCCTTAAATATCTGTGCTCCCAAGGGATTATGGGATCCCTTGGGACTCCAGTGGATGAGCCCTCTGGTGGCTGTACAGATTAAATACAAGTCCACATATATAAAAGTTATCAGGAGTCACGTCCTTTTTTACAATCCAGTAAAGAACATGTAAATTAAGTCGCATTATGATTCCAGTATGTTCCATTGTATTTTGTAATGATATTCCTCTTCTTTCTTGCATTCTAATGTCAGATTAGGGGATCTATTTTATGTACATTTTTGAGTAATACCATAATATAATAAATATCAAATGAAACATTATGATGAATAAAAATTTGGATCCATGAATTCATTAGACAAAAACAAACAGGGAAGAACTGTATTAGTGGGTGCCACCATTGTAAACAATTTATTTTTCAATGCAGTTATGATGTCACTGCACATACCAACCAAAACAATCCTGCTGCCTGGGATGCCCATAGTTGGACAGCTTTCTAATGACCCAGTATATGGAGTGCAAGGTTCACAAAATTTCACCCATGGTTAGCTTCGCGAGACTTTTCTATAGAGAATTCATAATCCAGATTATTACAGCTAAATGTTTTCCTCGCTTGCTATTGATATTGACCTTACTATGTGCGAATTGGCTGCCATATTTTCCTACATTCATCAACATAGGTGATCCCTTGAACAAGGAAGGCTTGCTTCCACATCAGTTCTCAGATGTTTCAATGAAGGACCCGATATTCCAACCCTGAACTCCGGTTGAAAGTGTTGTGTATCTGAAAAGCATGCACTCCCATGTT
Source organism: Pristiophorus japonicus (assembly GCF_044704955.1). Taxonomy (NCBI): domain Eukaryota; kingdom Metazoa; phylum Chordata; class Chondrichthyes; family Pristiophoridae; genus Pristiophorus; species Pristiophorus japonicus. The sequence goes on along the minus strand of NC_091983.1, from coordinate 74,394,819 downwards.
CCGCCACCAGGGAGTGCATCCACTGAAGTCCCAAGGGATCCCAGCATCCCTTGGGAGCACTGTATATAAGCCAGCCCCTAAGGCCTGTTCCTCACTCTGGAGTGCCTTAATAAAGACTGAGGTCACTGTTACTTTAACGTCCCTGTGTGCAGTTTCATTTGTGTTAGGAACACAATAACTGGCGACGAGTATACGAATCCAACGCAAAGATGCAGCAAACGGTGGGCATCCTGGAGAAGTTCTCTGAGGGTGAGGACTGGGAACCTATGTCAAATGGTGAGACCAGTTCTTTGTAGCCAACGAGCTGGACGGAGACGGAAGCGCTGCAAAAAGGAGAGCGGTCCTCCTTACGGTCTGTGGGGCACTGAACTACAGCCTCATGAAGAATCTTCTGGCTCCGGTGAAACTCACAGATAAGTTGTATGAGGAGCTGTGTACACTGGTTCGGGAGCATCTTAATCTGAGGGAGATCGCGCTGATAGCGAGGTATCAGTTCTACACATGCCAGCGATCTGAAGATCAGGAAGCGCCGAGCTAAGGCGACTTGCAGGACAATGTAAGTTTGATGGCTACCTGGAGCAGATACTCAGAGACGTTTTTGTACTGGGCATTGGCCATGAGACCATCCTACGAAAACTTTTGACCCTCAGTAAGGCCATTGCGATAGCACAGGCATTTATGTCCACCAGTGATAACACCAAACAAACCTCTCAGCACACAAGTGCTAGCAATGTTCATAAATTAACTGGAACTGTGTTTGCGAGCAGAAATGTACAGGGCAGAAACCACGAGTCTGCAACTGCCAGCAGGCCTCAGATGACCCAGATGACTCAGAGTCCACAACAAAGGATGAATGCAAGGCAATTCACACCTTGTTGGTGTTGTGGAGGCTTCCATTCAGCCTATTCATGCTGCTTCAAAGGGTTTGTTTGCAAGAACTGTGGAACAATGGGGCACCTCCAACAAGCTTGCAGACGAGCTGCAAGCTCTGCAAAACCTGATAACCACCATGTGGCAGAGGAAGATTGGTCCATGGTGGATCAAAGCAATTTCGAGCCTCAGAGAGAGAAGGCAGATGCTGAAGTACATGGGGTGCACACATTTTCGATGAAATGTCCACCTATAATACTAAATGTAAAATTGAATGGCTTACCCGCAGCCATAGAACTGGACACTGGCGCTAGCCAATCCATCATGAGTAAAAAGATGTTTGAGAGACTGTGGTGCACCAAGGCACTCAGACCAGCCCTGAGCCCCATCCACACGAAACTGAGAACATACACCAATCGAGCTGGACAGACTGAGAACATACACCAATCGACCGAGGGCATCATCTCCCCAGTGGAATTCAGCGAGTGGGCCAGCCCGATTGCTCCAGTACTCAAAAGTGATGGCACAGTCAGGATTTGCGGCGATTATAAAGTAACTATTAATCGTTTCTCGCTACAGGACCAATACCCGCTACCTAACGCAGACTACCTATTTGCGACACTGGCAGGAGGCAAGACGTTCACCAAGCTCGACCTGACTTCGGCCGACATGATGCAGGAGCTGGAGGAGTCTTCGAAGGGCCTCACCTGCATCAACATGCACAAGGGACTGTTCATCTACAACAGATGCTTGTTTGGAATTTGGTCGGCTGCAACGATCTTTCAGAGAAACATGGAGAGCCTACTGAAGTCGGTACCACGCACGGTGGTTTTTCAGGACGACATATTGGTCGCGGGTCGGGACACTGTCGAGCACCTACAACACCTGGAGGAGGTCCTCCAGCGACTGTGGCTGAAGAGGTCGAAATGCGTCTTAATGGCCACAGAAGTGGAGTTTTTGGGGAGAAAGATCGCGGCGGACCGCATTCGGTCCACAGACGCCAAGACAGAAGCTATCAGGAACGCGCCCAGGCCACAGAACACCACGGAGCTGCGGTCGTTCCTGGGACTCCTCAACTATTTTGGTAACTTCCTACCGGGGTTAAGCACCCTCTTAGAGCCCCTACATGTGTTATTGCGTAAAGGCGAGAACTGGGTATGGGGAAAAACCAAGTAATTGCTTTTGAGAAAGCCAGAAACATTTTATGCTCCAACAAGCTGCTTGTATTGTATAACCCGTGTAAAAGACTTATGCTAGCATGTGATACGTCGTCGTATGGAGTCAGGTGTGTATTACAAGCTAACGTTGCGGGGAAGTTGCAACCTGTTGCCTATGCCTCCAGGACTCCAGGAGCTTGTCTAAGGCCGAGAGGGCCTACAGCATGATTGAGAAAGAGGCATTAGCGTGTCTGTTCGGGGTAAAGAAAATGCATCAATACCTGTTTGGCCTCAAATTTGAACTGGAAACCGATCACAAGCCCCTCATATCCCTGTTCGCTGAAAACAAGGGGATAAACACTAATGCCTCAGCCCGCATACAAAGGTGGGCACTCGCGCTATCAGCAAATAACTATACCATCTGCCACAGGCCAGGCACCGAGAACTGTGCAGATGCTCTCAGTCGGCTACCAATGCCCACCACAGGGGTGGAAATGGCGCAGCCTGCAAACTTGTTGATGGTGGCGCAGCCCGCAGACTTGTTGATGGTCATGGAAGCATTTGAAAATGATAAACCATCTGTTACAGCCCACCAGATTAGGACTTGGACCAGCCAAGATCCTCTGCTGTCCCTAGTAAAAAACTGTGTACAGCATGGGAGCTGGGCCAGCATCCCCGTTGAAATGCAAGAGCATATCAAGCCGTTCCAGCGGCAAAAGGACGAGCTGTCCATTCAGGCAGACTGCCTGTTGTGGGGTTGCCGCATAGTGCTACCCAAAAAGGGCAGGGAGACGTTCATCTCGGATCTCCACAGCACACACCCGGGTATAGTAATGATGAAAGCAATAGCCAGATCCCACGTGTGGTGGTCCAGTATCGACTCTGACTTAGAGTCCTGTGTACGCCAATGCTATATGTGTGCTCAGTTGAACAATGCGCCCAGAGAGGCATCACTAAGTTTGTGGTCCTGGCCCTCCAGACCATGGTCGAGGATCCATGTCGACTATGCGGGCCCGTTTCTCGCTAAACTGTTCCTGGTGGTGGTGGATGCTTTTTCAAATGGATTGAATGTGAAATAATGTCGAGAAGCACCGCCACTACCACCATTGAAAGCCTGAGGGCCATGTTTACCGCCCACAGCCTGCCTGACATACTGGTCAGTGACAACGGGCCATGTTTCACCAGTGCCGAATTTAAAGAATTCATGACCTGCAATGGGATCAAACATGTCACCTCGGCCCCGTTTAAACCAGACTCCAATGGGCAGGCAGAGTGGGCAGTACAAACCATCAAACAGAGCCTTAAACGAGTCACAGAAGGCTCACTCCAAACCCGCCTGTCCCGAGTACTGCTCAGCTACCGCACGAGACCCCACTCGCTCACAGGATTGCCCCCGGCTGAGCTACTCATGAAAAGGACACATAATACCAGACTCTCACTGGTTCACCCCAACATGCATGATCAGGTAGAGAGCAGGCGGCAGCAACAAAATGTAAATGATGGTCGCGCCACTGTGTCACGGGAAATTGATCTGAATGACCCTGTGTATGTGCTAAACTATGGACATGGTCCCAAGTGGATCGCGGGCACGGTGATAGCTAAAGAAGGGAGTAGGGTGTTTGTAGTCAAAGTAGACAATGGATAAATTTGCAGAAAGCACCTGGACCAAACGAGGCTGTGGTTCACAGACTGTCCTGAACAACCCACAGCAGACACCACCTTTTTCGAGCCCACAACACACATCCAAAGGATCAACGACACCACCCCGGACCAGGAAATCGAACCCATCACGCCCAACAGCCCAGCAAGGCCAGGCTCACCCAGCAGCCCTGCAGGGCCAAAACACGCCAGCCTAGCGAGGGTACAGCCAACACACCAGAACAGACATTTGTACCGAGGCGGTCCACCAGGGAAAGAAAGGCTCCCGACCGCCTCATCTTGTAAATAGTTTTCATTTTGACTTTGAGGGGGGAGTGATGTTGTGTTTCTGTAAAGCATGCACTCCCATGTTCCGCCACCAGGGACTGCATCCCCTGAAGTCCCAAGGGATCCCAGCATCCCTTGGGAGCACTGTATATAAGCTGGCCCCTAAGACCTGTTCCTCACTCTGGAGTCTCTTAATAAAGACTGAGGTCACTGTTACTTTAACCTCCCTGTGTGCAGTCTCATCTGACTGTTGCACATCAGCCACCACACAGGCTTGACAGAGCTAGGCCTTTATCCAGTGGCAAGGGTTAACCAAGATGACTGGAGGTCTGCTCTGCTGCATGAATCTAGTGTGCACACATATCGCAGTGTGGGCATGGGCCCTCGGCTCTTCTAGGCCCCGTACCCTCATTTGCCGCACCTCTGCCACAATCTCTCGCCGCTCCTCCGCCACAAGTATTCGCTGCACCTCCGCCATGAACTCTCGCTGCTCCTCCACCACAAAACACTCACCGCACCTCCGCCACGATCTCCCACCGCACCTCCACACCAAACATTCGCCAAACCTCCGCCACAATTACCCACCGAATCTCAGCTACGACCCCTCAACGTTCCTCCACCTCGATCACTCGCCGCACCTCCGCCACGACCTTCCCACTCCTCTGCTTTACCAGGGCCCAGCCTATGTTCCTGCCCATGCTCCAAACAGCGACCTGGGTCCTGATGACGTCACCCATTTGTGTCAGCTCGCGCTGGAAGTTGTAGTGGTATGCCGCTCCAGCTCTTTTATGGCCCGACCTGCGGAGGTGTTCTCACACAAGTCGGGGGCCAAGATTTTGCAGGGCCCGCCACTCAAACTCTTTTATGGCCATAAAAGAGCTGGACCGACGGGCCCTGCAACATCGTGGCCTCCCGACCTGTGAGAGAACACCTCCCCAGGTTCCCTACATTATAACTCTAAAAGCACTTAATTGGCTGTGAAACACTTTGGGATGTCCCAAGGTCAGGAAAGACATTATACTCATGCAAAATCTTTCTTAAAGAGTCGAACAGATGTACTGAGAGGAGTCACTTTTCAAACATCTCTACACACTAGCGTCAATACAATCAATCTGGTTAGAGATCAATCATAGGCTATATTTTATTATGTCACCTCAGCATTCTGTTCCATTTTGGATCTAAACTGGGCCGGTATCACAAGAGCTTCACAGAGGAGTTCTATAAATATAGACCTTATAAACTTAAAATAAATCACTGAACTTGCAGACATGCAAACTAGATACTGTGATGCTGTTAAAACATATTTTCATTTTACAAAATTCATTGTTAAATTTATAAATGTGTTAAATAATATCAATATTTTCATTGAACTTACTCATGGTTTTTGTTCTAAAGATGTAAAAGGTGGATCTCCTGTGGCATTGCTCACGGAGAGTCAGAGGATATACTATTTAATGCCATTTAGTATATAATATATTATTAGGGACACTGATGTACAATGATTAATTTCGTCAACTTGTATTTTTATTAGAGTAATGTGGGGGGGAAACTTTAGGGCTTAACTTCTATAATTTGCATGGATGCTATGGGGTCAATTTTTAACAATACCCCCTCCCCCTCACCCCACCCCACCCAGCCCGGCTGGAATGGTGCAGGCAGGGGGTTAAGATGATGGGAAGGGTCGCATCATGTTCCCGACATGTTCCTGCTCCACCCAACCCCACCTCACGCACACCACCAAAGCTTTGCCTCAGAATAGGCATACGAGGGCCACCCATCCCGGCAGGTATCATCGGCACCACAATGGCATTATTACTCACGGATTCCCTGCCCGCCCAAACTCGCTCCGAGTTAAAATCGGCTCCTATAAATCAGCTTTCTTGATTAATATTAACGTTTAATTATTGAGTTAATTTTCTGGCTTACCTTTTTTTTTAAACCCAGGATATGGAGGAATATGGAAGGGAATGTTTTCCAGGTTGCAGGTAGATAAAATTTAAGTCGTAGAGATTTAATGTAGCAATGGGGGGCAGTTGAGGACTGTTTGGGTTGCTAGTATTGGGTTGTTCAACCTGAGATTTGAAAGCACTGGGAAATGTATGAAGCTTTTGAAGAACTGGGAGAAGATTGCAGGCTGTTGGAGCACCAGGACGGTAGTTTTGATGTTTGCGAACACTGGAAAAGGTGTCCCGGGTTCTTGTAGAAGTAGAAGAGAGCTGTTGTAGTACGAGGAAAGGGAATTTATTTTTAAAAGCGCACATTTCTCCAGTCACTGCTTTAAAAAAATTCTCTCTTTCCCTCCTGTTACTAGTCTCTTCCATCACCCAAATCGCCAGACATGACCAGCTCAAGGCCTGGTCACAGCGAGGAATGTAGCATCAAGGGTTCGGCTGATGTCAGAGAAGCAGCAACAGGAGGGGAACTGAGTGGGGGGAGCGGGTCAGCAGTCGGGAATTACTTCAACGAGTTTCCCTATTAATGACTGGGGGATATTTATTATTAAAATAAAGGTGGAACAGTATCTGTTTTAAATAATATTGGTTTTCCCAAGTCACTGCTGGAGAAGCCCTTGCGATAAATCCCTGCCCCGACTGTCATGACCAGACCTGCTGCAACCAGACCTCAAGGCTCCCCCACTTGCATTCCCCAAAGCCACATTCCTGCTATTACATGAAACAGGCTTAAAGTTCTTCAAGCACTTTCAGTGCTTTTGAAATCAATGTATTGATTTTAAAAGTGCTGAAGTCAATTGAATTTTAAGCTGGTTCCTGACAACAGCTATGAACACAGGAATGCAAGTGGGAGCCCTTGGGCATAGAGTCTAGCAGTCTGGGTTCCGGCTCCAGATGTGGCAGGGATATGTATTCAGCATTGTGTTGGGAGTCCAGTCGGGTGGGGGATAGGGCGAGGGGAGAAGGTAATGGCTGTCGCAAGAGGTAACAGCAGGAAGATGGCAGTGAGCATCAGGCCACAGTCCCAATGATAGCGGATCCAAGATGATGGCACTGTAGATCAGAGATGTGTGAATGATCACTAAAGTTTAATAATGACAGACACGTGTGATGGATATAGCTTAACAAAAAAGTCTAATTGAATGACAGGCAAGTTGTACAGGAAGTAAATGTGACACAGGAGGTGCTGTTTTAGGCACTAATGTGAGCTCTTCCTAATATTGCATTCCAGTCTCCATGGAATTGGACACAGGGGGCAAGTCAATCAATCATGAGCCAGAAGGCTTTTGAGAAACTGTGGGGCAACAAGGCACAGAGGCCAAAACTGAGCCCGATTCACACAACGCTGCACACTTACATCAAAGAACTCATACCCGTTATCGGCAGTGCGGCAGTGAAAATATCGTATGACGGAATGGTGCATGATTTACCACTATGGATTGTACCAGGCGATGGCCCAACGCTGTTCAGCAGAAGCTGGCTTGGCACGATCCGGTGGAACTAGGACGACATCAAAACACGGTCTTCAGTGGATGATGCCTCGTGCGCTCAGGTGCTAAACAAATTCCTGCCGTTATTTGAGCCAGGCATCGGCAACCTCACAGGCACCAAGGTGCAGATCCATTTTGTTCCTGAGGTACGGCCCGTTTATCACAAGGTCCAAGCAGTCCTATATATGATGCGAGAGAAAGTCGAGATCGAGCTGGACAGACTTCAACGAGAGGGAATCATATCGCCAGTCGAGTTCAATGAGTGGGCCAATCCAATCATGCCGGTGCTAAAGAACGATGGGACGGTCAGAATCTATGAGGACTACAAGGTAACGATCAACCGAGTCTCGTTACAGGACCAGTACCCACGACCTAAAGTGGAGGACCTATTCGCAATGCTAGCAGGGGGAAAGTCGTTCACCAAGCTAGATCTAACCTCTGCTTACATGACACAGGAGCTGGCTGAACCATCAAAGAAATTGGCGTGCATCAACACGCACAAAGAATTGTTCATGTACCACAGATGCCCCTTTAGGATTCGCTCAGCAGCGGCCATCTTCCAGAAGAACATGGAGAGTCTGCTGAAATCGGTTCCATGCACCGTGGTGTTCAAAGACGGCATCTTGATCACTGGCACTTGCACAACCTGGAAGAAGTTCTAAAGCAACTGGACAGAGTGGGACTCAGGCTGAAACGCTCCAAGTTTGTTTTCCTGGCGCCAGAGGTCGAATTTCTGGGGAGAAAGATTGCAGCAGACGGCATCAGACCCATGGACTCCAAGACGGAGGCCATCAAGAATGCACCCAGACCACAGAATGTGACGGAGCTGCATTCGTTCCTGGGACTCCTCAACTATTTTGGTAACTTTCTACAGGAGTTGAGACTTTGCTGGAACCCTTGCATTTATTGCTACGCAAGGGTGATGATTGGGTTTGGGGTAAATCTCAAGAGACAGCCTTTAACCTGCTATGCTCTAACAAGTTACTTGTATTGTATGACCCATATAAACATTTAGAAATAGCATGTGATGCGTCGCCGTATGGTGTCGGTTGTGTGTTACAGCAAGCAAATGTGTCAGGCAAACTGCAACCGGTTGCATATGCGTCCAGAAGTTTATCCAAGGCTGAAAGAGCCGACAGTATGGTTGAGAAAGAAGCGTTAGCATGTGTATACGGGGTTAAGAAAATGCAACAATATCTATTTGGTCTCTGGTTCGAGCTCGAAGCCGACCACAAACCGTTCATTTTGCTGTTCTCAGAAAGCAAAGGTATTAACACCAATGCTTCGTCCTGCATCCAAAGATGGGCACTAACATTGTCTCCAGATGACTATGTAATCCGCCACAGACCAGGCACTGAGAATTGCGCTGATGCCCTCAGTCGGCTACCATTGCCTACCACTGGGGTGGAAATGGTGCAACCCGCAGACTTGCTTTTTCTAATGGATGTTTTTGAGAGCAAGGGGTCACCCGTCACGGCTCGCCAGATCAGGACCTGGACTAGCCAAGACCCTGTGCTATCACTAGTAAAAAGCTACATCCTTAATGGGAGCTGGTCGATGGTTCCCGGGGAAATGCAAGATGAAATTAAGTCGTTCCACCGGCGTAAGGATGAATTGTCCATCCAATCGGATTGTCTCCTATGGCGGAATCGCATGGTTTTGCCAAAAAAAAGCAGGGAAACGATTACACGCAACCTACACAGTACCTACCCAGGCATAGTCATGATGAAGGCTATCGCCAGGTCACACGTTTGATGGCCCGGCATTGACTCCGAATTGGAATCATGCGTACACCAATACACACTTGCTCACAGTTGAGCAATACACCCAGGGAGTCCCCACTGAGCCTGTGGTCATAGCCCTCCAAACCGTGGTCCAAGATCCACGTAGATTTTGCTGGCCCTTTTCTAGGAAAGATGTTTCTAGTAGCAGTGGATGCTTACTCCAAATGGAATGACTGTATAATAATGTCATCGTGTACGTCCACTGCCACCATTGAACGCCTCAAGGCCATGTTCGCCACCCATGGTTTGCCCGATGTCCTTATCAGTGACAATGGACCATGTTTCACCAGCTTGGAATTCAACGAGTTCATGACCCGCAATGGTATTAAGCATGTCAGGTCTGCCCCATTTAAGCTCGCATCCAATTGTCAAGCAGAACGGGTAGTCCAAACCATCAAGCAGAGCTTGAAATGTGTAACGGATGGCTCCTTGCAGACCAGGTTATCTCAGGTCCTGTTCAGCTACCGGACACGCCCCCACTCGCTCACCTGGGTTCCCCCTGCAGAATTGTTAATGAAAAGAGCACTCAAAACCAGGCTCTCCTTAGTCCACCCGGATCTCAATGATCATGTAGAAACCCGCGGCACCGGCATAACGTGTACCACGATCGTGCGGCTGTATCGCTGACATTGAAGTTTGCATACATAACAAGTTCGGCCAACACTTTGTGAAGTTAAGAACTACAATAACCAAATTTTGATATTAAAAAAATATGATTGATAATGTTGCTGAAAAAAATGGATACAGCTCCTGGAAAAGGTTAACAGTAAGCATTGTAGTGCTACCTTAGCTTTTCAAACTGGGGTGGGTGGATCCTAAAATAAAGAAAGAAGGAAAGACTTAGATTTATGTAGCGCCTTTCACGACCACCAGACAACTCAAAGCATTTTACAGCCAATTAATTACTTTTGGAGTGTAGTCACTGTTGTCTCTTCTTAGGCAGCCCCTCAGAGTCGAGGATGACTTGCTTCCACAGGAACATAAGGTGGCTGATGAGTCCAATGCGGGATCTATAGTCTCTGTCACAGGTGGGCAGATGGTGTCTGAAGGGTCGGGTGGGTGGGTGCTTGGTTTGTAGTCCGCTCCATCCACTGTTTGTACTTGACTACCGCGTGCACCTGACGAAGAGATTCAAAGTGTGCGGTGCCTTCCCGAATGCTTCTTCTCCACTTTGAGCGGTCTTGGGCCAGGGATTCCCAAGAGTCGGTGGGAATGTTACATTTTTTCAGGGATGCTTTGAGGGTGTCCTTGAAGCATTTTCTCTGCCCTCCTGGGGCTCAATTGCCATGACGGAGCTTGGACGAGAGTGCCTGTTTCAGGAGTCTTGTATCAGGCATGTGGACTACATGGCCCGCCCAATGGAGCTGATTGAGCGTGGTCAATGCTTCGATGCTGAGGATGTTGGCCTGAGAGAGAACACTGATGTTGTTACACCTATCCTGCCAATGGATTTGCAGAATATTGCGGAGGCAACATTGGTGGTACTTCTCCAGTGCTTTGAGGTGCCTGCTGTACATTGTCCATGTCTCTGAAGCTTAAAGGAAGGCGGGAATCACTGCTGCTCTGTAGACCATGAGCTTGGTGCCGGGTTTGAGATCTTGGTCTTCTAACACTCTTTTCCTCAGGCGACCAAAGGCTGCACTGGCACACTGAAGGCGTTGTTGGGTTTTGTCATTGATGTCTGCCCTCGCTGACAGGAGGCTCCCAAGGTATGGAAAGTGGTCTACGCTGTCCAAGGGCTTGTCGTGGATCTTGATGATGGTTACTGTTGTAATGTGGGAAACAGCCAATTTGCGCACAAGCAAGCTCTCACAAACAGCAATGTGATAATGACCAGATCATTTGTTTTTTGTTATGTTGATTGAGGGATAAATATATTGGTCAGGACACCGGGGATAATTCCCCTGCTCTTCTTCGAAATAGTGCCATGGGATTGTTTACACCCACCTGAGAGAGCTGATGGGGCATCAGTTTTAGAATGCAGTTATTTGTACTTTGTTTTGGCTGATTGGCTCGCCATTATCACATGACCCGATTGCTGATTGGTCCCCTTGGAGGATAAGCCACACCCAGAAGTTTCTCTGGAATATGTAATTGGAACTGCGCAGCCAAAGTTCTGAGTGACTTTCCAAAGTGTAATAGGAGCCATTCTGACTTCAGAACTCCCCTGCAAGCAGTCACAGAGAGGATAGAGCTCCACAAACCCAGCAAAAGCCTCCCAAGTGCATGCTTCCTCCAGCCGAAGTCCGTGACCCCAGCTCAAGTTCATGCCTCCCCCAGCCCAAATTCCTTGCCCCCCCACCCCACCCAAGTTCATGCCTCCCCCAGCCCAAGTTCCTTATCTCCGAGCCCAAGTACTTGCTTCCCCCATTTGAAGTCCCTGACCCCAGCTCAAATTCATGCCTCCCCCAGCCCAAGTTCCTTACCCCCCCAGCCCAACTGCTTGCTTCGCCCAGCCAAAGTCCCTGACCCCAGCTCAAGTTCATGCCTCCCCCAGCCCAAGTTCCTTAGCCCCCCAGCCCAACTGCTTGCTTCCCCCAGCCAAAGTCCCCAAAGTCCCTGACCCCAGCTCAAGTTCATGCCTCCCCCAGCCAAAGTCCCCAAAGTCCCTGACCCCAGCTCAAGTTCATGCCTCCCCCAGCCCAAGTTCCTTACTCCCCAGCCCAAGTGCTTGCTTCCCCCAGCCCAAGTTCCTTTACCCCCATCTTGCCCAAGTTGATGCCCCCCAGCCCAAGTTCCTGACCTTACCCCCCACCACCCCTACCATAGATGGGGCATAGTGTGTGGGTCACAGATTGTTAACAGGTTTATTGGGTCAGAAGTGACTTATGGATTTCTTCCACTCCAACTTGTAACGTGCACTGAGCTTTCAGAGAAATCGGGTGTAGGTGTAAAGGGAGTTGGAAGAACATGATACGTCTTCCCTGAGGTCCCTCTCTTCCTCCGATCCCCCCTCCCGCTTCCCCTCTCCTTCATCTCTCTCTCTCTCCCCCCTCTCTCCCCTCCCATGCCTCTCATGCTCTGGCCCCCCCCGTGTCCCTCCCTCACACACTCCTAGGGCCCGCCAGCCCGCTGCATCTCCCCCACCTTACATCTGCCCGCCGCCTCTCGTCGCCCACCTCCCTGCGCCCACCTGCCACCTTTCTCCCCTCACCCCATGCCTGCCCACTGCTTCTCTCCTCCCTCCCGCACTCTCTCCCCCTCCCTCTCCTCCTCCCTCTACCCCCTCCTTCTCTCTCTCTCCCCCCATGTCTCTCATTCTCTTCACTCTCTTACCCCCACCACTCCCCCCACCGCCTCTCTCATCCCCCCCCCACCCCCCACGCATGCCCGCCCGCCACCACTCCCCATATGAGAGAGCACTGGAGCATGATCAGGGCCACCAGGAGAGGAGGAAGAGTTTAATTACCTCGCTCGGGTGGTCAGGGTGAGTACATTCTTCCACAAACCCTGCATGCCACAATGTCAAGACAATTATTTGTAGACACTGTAGAAATGACCACATTGCAGCACTCACACACAATGTGTCCACCTACTAAAAGTCACATCCACATCTCAGCACTTACTTACATTAACAGCTATTCAACTACATTATTCACATGTGACAACCACATCATCATTAACATAGGCAGTCCCTCAAAACGAGGATGACTTGCTTCCACGAGGATGACTTGCTTCCACAAGTGTTTCGAATGAAGAATCCAAATTACATCCTCAAGGGTGGAAGATGCCTGTGCGTGGATTTTTTTAACGTATGGTGTCCGTTGCACACCAACCACCATACGGGCTTGACAGAGCTAGGTCTTGGTCCAGTGGCAAGGATTATCCAAGACAACTGGAGACCTGCTCTGCTGCACGGACCTAGTGCACACAACCACATAGCTGCACAGTCACTTAAAAACAGTTTTTTTCTCTTGCAGGCCAACCTGGCGCATAATAAACATGAGCAAGAAAATCCAGGAGGCGGTGAGGTAAACTTGAGGCTCTGCACTGACCTGGAACTATGGGCCTAAGTGTCGGCCTCAGTTGCTCCTGATTTTTTGGAGCAACTGGTGTAGAACGGAGTATATTAGAAATTCAAATTCTCGGCATTTAGTTTGCTCCAGTTCTAGTCAGTTAGAACAGTTTCACTTTGGAACAGAATTTTTTTTTCAAAAGGGGGTGTGTCCGGCCACTTACGCCTGTTTTCAAAGTTTCGGCAGTGAAAACTTACTCCAAACTAACCTAGAATGGAGTAAGTGAAGATTTTTGTACGCTCGAAAAAACCTTGTCTACACTTTAGAAAATCAGGCGTAGGTTACAAATTAGTGTAGTGAATGGGGGGGGGGGGGGAAGGGAAGTCATTAAATTCTACAATAAATCCTTAGTTATACTTATACAAATATTATACAAATAAATCCAACCTGAATAAAAACTTATAAGCAAAGAAAAGATTAAATAAACCATGTTCCTACCTGTGTGAAAGTGCTTCAGGCAGGCCTTTCATGTTGGAGACAGGCAGGGGTGTGGCGTCAGTGTCTCGACGGCAACCCCAACAGTGGCAGCAAGCAGCCTTCGAGCTGAGCTGCTGTGCTGCAGGCAGGCCTTCATTCTCTTAGTGGCTGGCCGGCAGCCGAAGGATCAACACCGGAGGCATGCAGCTTTTCAAGGGGGTTGAGGCCATTTGGCCATGGGATAGGAGCGGCGTCAGTGGCTGGCCGGCAGCCGAAGGATCAACACCGGAGGCATGCAGCTTTTCAAGGGGGTTGAGGCCATTCGGCCATGGGATAGGAGCGGCGTCAGTGGCTCGACGGCAGCCGAGTCCTTTTAAAAATGGCCGAGTGCCAATGTTTGTTTGACACTGCGCGTGCGCGCACGCTCCAACGCGCACGCGCAGGGTTGCCGGCACCACGTTGGCTCATTTAAATTGGACACGCCCCCCACTACTTACAGAATCGGCGCGAGTGTTTGGCTCCGCCCCCGCTGTGAAGAGGGCGCCATGCCAAGCTGAGATCGAGCTCTGAGGAGCCGGAGAATATCGAAGTTTTTTTCTAGCACACTTTTAGGCGCGAAGAACAGGCGTCCAGCTCGCAGGTGCGCCGTTTTCGGCGCGGGCTGAAACTTGGGGCCAAAGAGTCCAGAAAATCATCGGCCCACAAGTCATAGGAGCTGCAGCACACAGCCACGCCAACCCCCATGGGGACAGTACTGGTATATTCCTCACCTCTCCGTCTTCCCTCATGCCACTTCCCCCTCAAACTACAAACCTTTCCCATTTTGCATTAAAGTGTAGTGTCTCTATTCCTTTCTCCCTTCCTGCCCCCTTCCCCTGAACTTAACCACACTCGTGTGCCTTTATGGTTTCAAATGATGAGCCAGCAGAGCAGCAGCCTGTCCCTCAGCCTCCCGGTGAGAGTGACGAGGGAGACGAGGACGAAGGACAGGAGACCCCAGCTCAGACACATTCACCTCAGCAAGCTGCCCCCAACTCTGGGGCGACAACGTCAGTGGAGGAGGCAATGTTCCTGGGCTTTGATGAGGATGGTGCTTCCGGACCCCGCGGCATGCAGCAAAGCCACAGGGCAAGGGAAGCTCGAGGGCCTGCTCCCCATAGAGTGAGTTCGTGCCTGAGTTCTGGTCAATGTGAGGCTATAGCCACATGGTAAGCAGGTATGCACAGCAAGCTTATGGGTGCTGTGGCAAGGGTTCCTGAGAGCATAGACTCACTTGCTAAGAGTTTGGAGTAGTCCACTTCCAAAATTGCGCATGTCTCCCAGCATATCTTCGAGCCCATTCTTGGCAGCTTGCAAAGAATGGTAGACTCGCAGTGAGATGGTGGGGACTCGGACCGCATACCGTCTGTCATGGGTGAGGTGGCAGCAACTACTTCAGCACAGATCGAAGCCACGCAATGGCTTACTGCTGTAATGAAGTTAGTGGTTGATGGCATCCAATCACAGTCTGCTCTGATGCAGACTCAGATTGATGCCACGCAACCTCTGACTGCTGCCATCATTTCTGGGTTCCCCGTAGTCCAACAAAGGTCTCACGGTGCCGCAGCAGGCCAGCAATCTGTTCTCCAGCAGATTGCTCCAGATACTGAGCCGCTGCTCCGAAGGAGTGGCAGTGTGCCAGTTGAAATAGAAGGTGCTGTCCTCTCTCAGGATGACAGCATTCGAGCTCCCACCACTGCCACTTCACTATTGCACCTGCCGCTGTCTGCATCCCAGCCATCCCAGATTGCTGCCGGCCAGCCTGAGGTGGTGCAGTCTGCAGCCGGGCCGTCTACAGTCTCTGTGTGGCAGAGTGAGCAGCCTGCTACCAGCCTTGCTGCAGGCACTGGGGCTACATTAAGGAGGAGCAGTAGGGCAAGGAGAGGGGAGAAGGGACCGGGAGGCAAAGGGAAGTAACCCACTTTTGTTAAGATGGCCAGATGATGACTTTGCAAATATATTCTTGATGCTGGTTGTGGGTTATTATTTTTGATTAGCAAACGGTTATTTGGAATTATTGTTGTTTGTTGTTGGTTGTAATAAATGGATCCTTTTAAAGTTCATATTTGGTCGTGTTTTTCATTTGCCATGTGAAGGATGATAGGCTCTGTGCTGTGCACACAGCCCTTTGTTGGTGCAGCCCAATCACCATGTGATATTTGCTTTAGTGGAAACGTTGCATAATGAGGCATTGACTCACCGACCTTGCAGAAACAACATCAGCATGCTTCCTCCTCCATTGCTGCTGCTCCTCCTCCTCCTCCTGAGGTAGACCTGCATTCTTTGGTAGCAATGGCGGGGCCCTCTCAATGGCCAGGTTGTGCAGCATGCAGCACACAACAATGAAAAGGGAGACTCAATCAGGGCTCCACCATCGTTTGAGCACCCCGATAGTCTGTTCGATGAGGTTCCTGATGGCGGCATGGCTTTCATTATATGCGTGCTCAGCACGAGTGTTGCAGAAGGTTATCATCAACCAGGTGGCGAGTGCATAACCCTTGTCCCCGAGCAGCCATCTGTGAGTTCCATATGGTTGTTGGAAGAGTTGTGGGACAGTAGTTTGTTGCAGGATGAATGAATCGTGGGTTCTGTCAGGATAGCGGGCATTGACGGGGAGCATGAGCTGCCTGTGGTCGTACACCAACTGAACATTCACAGCATGGTAGCCTTTGCAGTTATGGAACACCTCTGCGTTGTGATAAGGTGCCCACAATACCACATGGGTGCAGTCAATGGCGCCCTGAACCATGGAGAAGCAAATTCACAAGTGCGTTCCTGCTGCTTCTCCCGGGACATGCTCCATGAGATGTAGTCCCTTCCCCTGCTGTGCAGAACGCCTGTTACATCCCAGATACAGCAATGCACTGTGAACTGTGAAATATTTGCTATATCCCCTGCTGTAGCCTGGAAGGTGCCGCCAGCGTAGAAATTGAGAGCTACTGTGACCTTAACTGCAGTGATAGCGAAACGGTCCTCCTGATATGAGGCTCAAGATCTTGGTGTAGCAGGTGGCACTGCTCTGTAACCACCTCCTTGCTGAAGCGCAGCCTTCTAAGGCACTGCTCTTCTGACAGGTGAATGTACGAGAACTGCTCCCTGGGAGGGCAAGGCCTCCTGTTGTGACGTCTGTGGGCCCTCCCCCTGCCTCTGGGCCCATTTGGCATGACATGTCTCTGGACCTGCTGCCTTAAAAGTAGATGCCGGATGCCAAAGTGCATTGACAGGACAGCCCCCATGACTGAGTGAAAGCAGCAGGTCCAAAAGTTGAGAGAATTGCCAAGGAATAAATTGTAACACGAGAAACAAAGCAACTATGTTCACAATCTGAAAGCATTCAAAACGATCTCTGAAAAAGTAGCAATCAATTTGACTTCCCAATAACCCGGTTGCACATTGGCTTATATATCGCCACAGTAGCGCCAATAGCATCTCTGAATGCTTGGTTTTGCTGGTGTTGGGGTAAAAAGACTTCTCTTCTTCATGGTGAACTCCCTGATATAAGGAATCGACACCCGCCCATCTGTAGAGCAACCACGGAATCACTCAGACGAAACCTCGGTTCAACCGGTTTTTATTCAAGCATCCAGGGGAAGAGTTCCGATGAACCCTTCTAAGAACAGAGGTTTCTACATTGACAGTTATACATTTTGTGAGGTGTGCGACCTTTCTACAAAACCACCGATTGGCCTACTGCTTATCAGCGAAGTTATATTGATTCATTGACCCTTATCAGACTGGCTCTGAGTGTTCCCCTAACCTTTCCATCTTCCATCACCTGTCAGTCTTATGGAATGTGTTTGTTCAGTGATGTCAACTTTGCCTCAGTTCCTCATGACGTTTTGATTAACCTTGTTTCCCAGAGTGCTGCCTCATCCCTCTCCCAAGAACTCTAGTCAAAACTACCAGTCAATACTATAATCTATGTTCCCCATACAGCTTACACTACTGTCCTTGACAAGTGTTGTTCTGTACTGAATCTTCTATAAGTCTGTACTAGGGTTCAATGCATTTACCAGCAAGCTTTGCTTTTTAGCTGTTCTCCATTTTAAAACCCATTTGTAAGTGAGTTTTATAAGCGAGCTTTACATGCATATAAGCGAATGTCTACTTCCACTTTGGTGACAGTATTTTATCCCCTTACAATACAATACCCCCTTACAATCCCCCCTTGTGGCCCTTGGCTGTATGCCCAAGATAGGCCATTTCCCAATCTATTCCTCATGGGTGAGCCTCCAGGGTTGTCCTTTCGCTTGGGTAGCACTACTTCCCAAACTGCAGGACCCACCTGTCAGCTTTCCCATCTAGGTTATACTAGATAAGTCCTTTCGGCAGCACTGCCTAATTTCCCTTTATTCAGTGTTTTAACTATCATTCATGCTATGGCCTGCCTCTTACATCGATTACACTTTTTACAGGATAACAATAGCAAGATGACCAATATGATCACTTGCACTACAACCAGTACATGTGACACTATCCGTAACCACGGATGCACTTGCAAATTGAGTCCAGCATTTCTTCAGTGTCCTTTTGCAGTTTGTTTATGTCTTCCATCAGGACTATATACTTCAGTCTTTGCCTCCGCATATCCTGCTCCAGTTGAGTTTGTTCCTCTTTCAGTTCGGGTATTGGTTCTCCTTGCGGCCCAATGGCCTTCTCGTACCCTTCTCGGATAGTGTCTATCATTGTCCCATTGATGGTTTCTTCTTTTAGTTCAGTGTTTATAACGTACCCATTTAAATATGTCTCAACAAGCGGGGTAAAGCAGAAGTCAGTATTCATGGTGGCGCATGAGATATCTCCTCACTTATTTGTGACCGTCATTTCAGTCGCCGTGGTGCTCACACATCATTCCCCATTTCCTCGTGGAACAGCGGTACTTTCGTAGTCTCGTGCTAGGGGATGATACTCAAGGTGCACCCGTCAATTTGGCCATATCCACAATCATCTTTGATCATTCGTAGTGGATCTCGACATAAAACAACTTGGTTATTTTTATAACAATCATCTATGCTGAGACTCTTAGTCCTGTTGTTCTCTTTAATTACATATTTGGATAGGTCATGGTAACGCACGCGAATTTGATTTCTTATTTTCCTTACATTGTCTGTTTGGTATATGGGGATATCCCTTTGTCACCTCATACTGTGGTATTGATAGTACAAAACCTATTATATTTAAATTTTGGAGTTGCTCTAAGTTATGTTGTATACCATTGAGTAACCATGCTCCGTACCCTGCGCAAACTATTCTGTCTGTATGGTTCTGCTCAAGTTTCTTTCCACTCTACCCATCAGATGGTTCTGGCGTGTGGGCTACTTAAAACAATTCCTTCTCTGCACCACTATCCAGTTGTGCCTGTATCCTTTCATTACCCTCATCCCTATCCAACAATCCCTGTAAGGTTGGTGTTAGGGCACCGACTCGATCATCTATCGTGTGCAGGTCTATAGGGCTCAAGTTTCGGCCTGAGTTGCTCCTATTTTTTTGGAGCAACTAGTTTAGAATGGAGCATCTTAGAAATTGCAATTCTCGGCATTTAGTTTGCTCCAGTTCTAGTGAGTTAGAATAGTTCTATTTTAGAACAGATTTTCTTTTTCAAAAGGCGGCGTGTCCAGCCACTTACACCTGTTTTGCAAGTTTAGGCAGCGAAAACGTACTCCAAATTAACTTAGAATGGAGTAAGTGTAGACTTTTGTACGCTCAGTAAATCCTTGCCTATACTTATAAATCAGGCGAAGGGAATGAGAGATATAGGGGGCGGGGGGTAGGAAGGGGTGTTTACAAACATTAAACACTTCACTTTTACAAATAAAGAGCCATCATCAATAATAAATGATAAATACATCAATAAATCAACCAATAAATCAATCCAAAAAAATAATAATAATAATAAATCAATCAATCAATAAAAAATGAAGTTTCTACTCACCGACTGTAGCACCGGGAGCCCTCCAACAGCATGCTGGGATGGGGCCCCCCCAGTGTCTCTCTCTCTCTGTCGGTGTCTCTCTCTCGGTCGGTGTCTCTCTCTCTGTCAGTGTCTCTCTCTCTGTCAGTGTCTCTCTGTGTTTCTGATAGCGAGGGGTGGGGCAAGAGAGGGGGGAGGAGGGGGAGGGGGGGACGGAGGGAAGGAGGGAAGGGAGAGGAGGGGGAGGGAGAGGATGGAGGGAGAGGAGGGGCAGGGGAGTGAGGGAGAGGAGGGAGAGTGGAGGGGGGAAGAGGAGGGGGAGGGAGGGAGGGGAGAGGAAGGATGGAGGGGGGAGAGAAAGGAGGGGGGAGAGGAGAGGGGAGGGGGGGAGGGAGAGGAGGAGAGGAGAGGGGGAGGGAGAGGAGGGGGGAGAGGAGAGGAGGGGAGAGGCGAGGAGGCTGAACGAGTGGAAGCTGGGCCGCCGAAGACTTCAGGCGGGGCCCTGCCCCAGCAAGATGCCGGGCGGGCGGGTCCCGCCGACGACGTGGAGGGAGGGCGGGAGAGAAGTGGGGAGGAGGGGGAACGGCTGAACGGGAGGGACGGGAGGAGCAGGAGCTGAATGGGAGGGGGGTGGGAGGGAGCTGAACGGGGGCGGGGGACGGGGGGAAGCGGGAGCTGAACAGGAGGGAGGGAGGCCCAAGTCTGATCTTCGCCCGTGAGCCCATTCGGCCAGAGCTAGGGCCGGCGTGCTTCGGGCCCCTCCCACGCAGCCTCGGAGCTACTGCACATGCGCACACACTCTAGCGCGCATGAGCAGAGGTCCCGTCACTGTTTTCAGCGCAGGGTCCTGGCTCCGCCCCGACCCCTTGTGCTGCACCACGCCGAGCACAAAGACATCCTGAGGAGCTCGCAGAATCACTAGGTAAGTTTTCAGCACCCTTTTTATTCCAGAAAATCGGCGCACCTTATGGTGGTGCGCCATTCTTACAGAAGGCGGAAACTTGGGCCCATAGTGTTTACCGTTGCAACTCCCGCCGCGTATGCCAAGTTTGCTGACAATACAAAGATGGGAGGAAAAGCAATGTGTGAGGAGGACACAAAAAAATCTGCAAAAGGACATAGACAGTCTAAGTGAGTGGGAAAAAATTTGGCCGATGGAATATGAAAGTGTGAAGTCATGCACTTTGGCAGAAAAAAACAAAGAGCAAGTTATTGACCCTGAAATTCCGATGTCGGACCCGGGAAGGTATCGGAAAAGCCAGGTTTCAACACGTAATGCACATGCGCTGAAAACCGGCTTTTCCGATCTGTCAAGTTTCTGGCTTGACAGATCTCGTGCATATCGGGAGTGAGGACACTTGCAGAGCAAGATTTCCGATATTGACGAATATCTTGCCCTGCAAGTATCCTTTAAAAATCTTGCGCCTGAAAAAGCAGGCATATAGCAAGTGTTTAAAAATACACAGAAACATTTTAAAATAAAGTTATAAAAACACATTTTATTTGTAAAAACCCTCCCCACTATGGTAAGTTTATTTTAAGGTTTAATTAAAAAACTTTTTAAAAAGTCGGAAAAATATTTTTTTTATAAGAATTTTAAGTTAAATGAATGTTAAATATGTAGTTTATTTTCTATTTTTTATTGTTTTTTGGGTGTTTGGGGGTTGGGGGTTCTCATTCATAGTAATAGGAGTTCCGGACTTACGGCCTGCGCACGTCCCCACATGCACGCGCTGCGACGCTCAGTCACCAGAGGCCTCAGGCTCGGATGTTCGAACGGACGCAGTACCAATAGGTAAGTGCGCATCTTTTTTCCCTATTTCACTCGTTTGCACGCGGGAAGACCTCAATCGGAATTTCAGATCCATTATTTAAATGGAGAAAGACTGCAAAGTGCTGCAGTACAGCGGGACCTGGGGGCGCTTGTGCATGAAACACAAAAGGATAGTATGCAGGTACAGTAAGTGATCAGGAAGGCCAATGGAATCTTGGCCTTTATTGTAAAGGGGATGGAGTATAAAGGCAGGGAAGTCTTGCTACAGTTATACAGGGTATTGGTGAGGCCACACCTGAAATACTGCGTGCAGTTTTGGTTTCCATATTTACGGAAGGATATATTTGCTTTGGAGGCAGTTCAGAGAAGGTTCACTAGGCTGATTCCGGGGATGAGGGGGTTGACTTATGAGGAAAGGTTGAGTAGGTTGGGCCTCTACTCATTGGAATTCAGAAGAATGAGTGGTGATCTTATCGAAACATATAAGATTATGAGGGGGCTTGACAAGGTGGATGCAGAGAGGATGTTTTTACTGATGAGGAGACGAGAAGTAGAATAAGGGGCCGTCCATTTAAAACTGAGATGAGGAGAAATTTCTTCTCTCAGAGGGTTGTAAATCTGTGGAATTCGCTGCCTCAGAGAGCTGTGGAAGCTGGGACATTGAATAAATTTAAGACAGAAATAGACAGTTTCTTAAACGATAAGGGAATAAGGTGTTATGGGGAGCGGGCAGAGAAGTGGACCTGAGTCCATGATCGGATCAGCCATGATCATATTAAATGGTGGAGGAAGCTCGAGAGGCCGTATGGCCTACTCCTACTCCTATTTCTTATGTTCTTATGTATCCCGCGACTACGAGTTCGAGTATCCCTCTTTATCCCCGGTCTCGCTTTTTACCTGACCTCCTTTCCACTTTACACCTCATGGTTTTTGATTCAGTGCCTTTAAGTGCTCACAGGATCAGGTTTTTATACAGGCTTCTAGTGCTGGACCCGCAGAAGTTGGGGATGGTCAAGTCTGTTAAATTTAGGAATACCATAATTATTCGCTGACGTACCCCGAAGCGTACCTTATCCTTGGTTTGCCTTATTACCAACCTATTTTTGCCCCCGAGTTCATAGTTGGACAAGTTGGTGCGCTGCGGGTGTGGTGATCAGGGCCGGTAGTGCTCACTGATGCTAAAGTAGTTGATGGGGCCGTGGTGGTGGGTCTATCTCGGGAAATAACCCTCCAACACCATTCATAGATGTCTGCACACTGGGAGGGCGGGCATATCTTCCACTCATCCTTCACTTGCTGGGGTACTCCGGAGAATTGAGTGAAATTTGGCATGCACCTTATCTGCACCCCCTTCACCTAGGTGCAGTATCTCTGTCCCCCCCACTCCTGGTTATAAAACACACTGCAGTCTTATTCACACTAATCATTAGTCCCGTATTATTGGCCCATCCCCAATGTCATTTCATTTCCTCGTTACGTTGTTTTATTTATC
This sequence comes from Pristiophorus japonicus, assembly GCF_044704955.1. Classification (NCBI taxonomy): domain Eukaryota; kingdom Metazoa; phylum Chordata; class Chondrichthyes; family Pristiophoridae; genus Pristiophorus; species Pristiophorus japonicus. Next base: position 74,371,991 of record NC_091983.1, on the reverse strand, counting down.
ATAACTAATGAGTTACCAAACGTTGTTCCCACGATCAGCGGAATCCTGCAAAAAACAATATTTCCCGGTCGTCACCGGTTAGTTAGTGACTATGTTTTTCAACTGGGTCTAGTGTTTCCACTTGCCGATACCCCTTATAACTACGCAGGCGCACGTGTCACTTACCATTCTCACTTCGCCTGACTGCCTACTTGGGGTATTTGGACCTTCTGTTCTTTAGTGTCATTCTCTAAGTTCTTCATTACTTGTTGATCTCTAGCCTGTGCTTTTATGTCATGTATCCTGTCTTTATCAGTACTCAGGGTAACATGTCTACCCATCCTTTTCCAGTTTCTTTGATTGCCTTGGCTAGGGCCACTTTTAAGGTCCTATTCATTCTTTCTACCAATCCGGAAGATTCCGGATGGTATCCCTAGTAAAGCGCAGGCTTGTTTCATAACTAAGCAGTATGTCTTGCCCCTGTTTCTAGCTGTTAAGTTTTCCCAGACTCCTTTTGGTCGGGGCTGATGTCCCATTCTGACTTTACTTTCCCCCCTGGGTTGTATTTTGCACATGTCACACACCTTCTACAGTGGTTCTCTATATCACTACCCATTCCCTACCACCACCAACATCTGGACATCGAGCTTATCATGTTGGTTCTACCTGTAGTAGGCTCCCCTGGAAGCATTCCGGGGCCACCACATTCCCGTCTTTCCTCCATACCCCATCGGTCCCTTGTTGGGCTCCTCTCTGCTTCCACCCCTCATTTTCCTGTAGAGTTTCTTCTCCCTGTACCTTAATCATGTTTACTTCCTCAGGCCCGATTGTACATACTCTGACTTGGGCTTCCCCGGCCAGTGTACCTGTCTCCACCACCCGCTTGGCTGCCTCTTCTGCCCATCAGAGACTTTTGGGTAGGAGGGAGGCGTCCACTAATTGGCCCTCCTCCTGAAGTCATGTATCCCCGTCTACACCAGGCTATCATATAATCATGCACTACTCCAAAAGCACACCTACTGTCTGTATAGATGTTTACTCTTTTTTCCTTACCCATTTCGGCAGCAATTGAATAACCCTTGTACCTGCCTGACCACTTTAATGGTCACTGGCCTTGGCATCGATCTAATAGCCTCCTTTCTGACCTTGAGCATTTGTCTATTTCCTTGTGTTATTTATTTTCCTTCTGGCACGTGGGAAAACATTCACTTTCAATTAAGAAACCCAAATGAATAATGTCCAGTATTTTTATAAAATTTCATGCAACAATGCTAAAGTTGTTTGGTGAACTAAACAAAACAGCTGTCAGTGGAAACGGTTAACTCCTTTCCAGGTTTTAAGAAGGCATGATGTCATTACGCGACTTTCTGTAATTCTTTTTTTTTAAACCTTATCCCAAACCTGCAAAGGAAACTCTAACCTCCCAATGTCCGGGTTGCACATTGGCTTATATATAGCCATGGTAGCGCCAATACAATCTGTAATGTCTGTAAGCTTGTAATGTTTGTAGCTCCACACTATGGATGTGGACGTATTGTGTACTGCAACAGCAGAGTTAATAATAAACAGAACCAGGCTGTTCCAGAGGCTTCCGACAGAGCTGCCTGCCATGTTAGGAGCTGTGTGTGCTGTGCTCTGTGAATATATCACATTTGGCGATGAGATGGGATTTTTTTGGATTATAAAGCTTAAATTTTGTTGGTGAAGGATTCAGCCAGCTGACAGAGAGACTTTGGAAGTTTCTGTCTTTGGAAAAAGCTAAAAACACCCGAGGTCAAATGCAGCACACAGTGTGAACAACTAGAGATTAAAATGGCAGGTGTAATGGGACATTTAGGTGAATATAGACACGACTGAGAACGTTTTAAAGCATATGTGGATCGGCTAGAAATGTATTTCACTGCAAATAACATAATCAAAGTTCCAGACAATGCAGTCCAGAACCAGGCTGTGTTGGAACATGAGAGAGCGATCTTCTTGTCGGAGGCAGGTCCAGCATTGTATGAAACGCTGGTAAATCTGCTTCTGTCTGATGAGCCAAAGGACACAACGCTTAAAGAGATTTTAACGAAGCTGGAGCAGCACTATAACCCGAAACCGTTAGAAATTGCTGAAAGCTATCATTTCAGGATTCGGAATCAAAAATCTGATGAAAGTATCAGTCATTACATAGTAACATTAAAAAAGCTATCGATGCACTGTAATTTTGGAAACTTTCAAAACCGAGCATTACGGGATCGTTTTGTTTGTGGGGTGAAAAATGATGCGATCAGAAGGAAGTTATTGACAACGGATGACTTGACTTTTGAGATTGCTTGTCAGACAGCGAGGTCGATGGGCATGGCCGAACAATATTCCCGAGAATTAAATAATAATTATGGTTGTCCGTCAACCGAGGTAAATCACCTGCAGGTTCAAAGTAAAAGATGGTGGGGGCCCAAAGTCTCAGAAACTGTAAGTTCTAACAGAGCATCGAAGTCGTGCTATAGGTGCCTGGGACAACACATTGCTCAAAGTTGTCCATACGTGAAGGCAGAGTGTTTCTTCTGCAGAAAGATTGGGCATCCTGCGAAGGCATGCAGACTGAAGGGTAAACCAGTTTTCAAAGCTATGAATCCAGTGTTCAAAGCTACGAATAGAAATCCAAAGAGACGACATAGCATGGAAGAACAACAACAGGATGAGGAGATGTTAGAGTTACACGTCATCAGGAGCACGAGGTTAAGGGACAGTGATTCGGAAAGTATCAAAATTCAAATAGCTGTTGCGGGATTCAAGATACCAATGGAAATCGACACGGGTGCATCCGTGAGTGTAGTAGCAGAGTCGCTGTACCTCGACAAATTGCATGATTTCCAACTGGAGAAATCCAAAATAGAGCTGCAAGGCTACTCGGGAGAGAAAATTCCTGTGGTAGGTCATATCACCGTACCGGTGAAATATAAAGATCAATTTCAGAACGTGCCTCTAATAGTAGTGAAAGGAGACAAGTCTGCCTTACTAGGAAGCAATTGGTTGAGCTTACTGAAGCTGGATTGGAGTGAGATTTTCTGTGTGGAAGTGAGATTTTCATCAACAGATGAGGTTATCAAGAAGTATCTGAAGGTGTTCTGCAAAACGGGCAGTCCGATCCAAGGCTTCAAGGCGAGTGTCAGGGTACAGAAGGAAGCTAGATCGGTTTACTACAAGCCATGTTCCATACCATATGCACTCAAGGAGAAAGCTGAGCAAGAACTCAAAAGACTAGAGACTGAGAATATTATTTGTAAGATAGATCGATGTAATTGGGCTACACCCATTGTTGTTGTGCCTAAGTCTGATGGTAAGGTAAGATTGTGTGGTGATTATAAAGTAACCGTAAACCAGGTTCTAGAGGGTAATGTCCCCAATACATTGCCGAATATAGAAGACTTGTTCACAACACTGACAGGTGGTCAGATCTTCTCAAAACTGGATCTTTCGAATGCCTACTCACAGCTTGACCTAGATGAGGAGTCCAAGTCATGTTTGACTATAAATACTTATCTAGGCCTTTATCAATTTAATAGACTACCGTTTGGAGTGTCTTCCACCCCTACCATATTCCAAAGGGTGATGAACCAGATTTTGCAAGGTATTGAAGGGGTAGTATGTTATTTGGATGACATACTAATTTCAGCACCAAATAGGCAAATTCATAAAAACATATTGAATGAAGTCTTCAAACGGCTAGAGAAGCACAGAGTACGAGTGTTTGCTCGTAAGTGTGCGTTATTTAAAAACTCAGTGGAGTACTTGGGGTACAGAGTAGACAAAGATGGTTTACATTCGACCAAGGAAAAACTAGATGCAATCAGAAATGCACCCACTCCCAGGAATGTCACTGAACTTTGTTCATTTTCTTGGGTCTTTTTAACTATTATGGGAAGTTCCTACCAAATTTGGCTACAGTATTACATCCACTGAATGAACTTTTGAAAAAACAGGTCCATTGGAAGTGGTCAAAAGAATGCGATATAGCATTCAAAGAGTGTAAAAGCAAATTGGTAGAGAGCACCATGTTAGTTCATTATGATATATCTAAGGAGATTAAGCTAGCATGTGATGTCTCTCCGTATGGAGTTGGGGCAGTAATCTCTCATGTATTAATTAGTGGGGAGCAGAGACCAATTGCTTTTCCTTCACGCACTCTCAGTGCCAGTGAGAGTAATTATGCACAAATTGAAAGGGAAACTTTGGCATTAATTTTGGGGGTCAAGAAGTTTCACGAATACTTGTATGGTCGTAAGTTTACCATCGTTACGGACCATAAGCCCCTAACAGCAATCCTCCATCCAAAGTCCACAGTTCCAACATTACCTGCAGCCCGAATGCAGAGATGGGCTTTGATTTTGTCAGCATATAAATATGATATTGAATATAGACAATCAGCCGATTGCAGTAATGCTGATGCAATGTCGAGATTGCCTTCCCCATCACAAGTTACACCCGATAGGGAAGAAGTGTTTTATTTTTCAAACATTGATGAACTGCCAGTCACAGCTGAAGAGATTGGTAGAGCAACCAAACGTGACCCAGTGATGTCAAAAGGTGTATGATTATATTGCAAAGTGATGGCCAAACCAGGCATCAGATAAGGATATTCATCCACTCTTCATTCGTAGGAATGAATTATCAGTCGATAAAGATTGTATCATGTGGGGTGCAAGATTGGTTCTACCAAATAAATTCAGGTCCAAGTTATTAGGAGACCTCCATGACTAGCACCTGGAAATGTGCTTGATCAAGAGTTTTGCACGCAGTTATTTATGGTGGCCAGGTCTTGATAAAGATATAGGGTACATCGTGTGTCAGTGTACGACATGTCAATCGGTAAGCAAGCAACCACCATCAGTTTGGAAATGGCCTTCCAGGGTGTGGCAAAGGCTACATATTGATTTTGCTGAGTTCGAAGGACAACAATTGTTCATTGTGATTGATAGCCATTCGAAGTGGGTTGAGGTGTTCCCAATGTGGAAAATAACAACAAGTAAAACATTGGACATTTTACGAAGATTATTTTCTTCATTTGATCTCCCTGAAGAAATTGTTTCGGATAATGGACCACAATTTTGTTCAGAAGAATTTGCACAATTCACGAGCAAAACTGGTGTGAAACATACCAAGGTTCCACCATACCATCTTGCTTCGAATGGTGCAGCAGAGCGCATGTACAAATTGTAAAACGTGCCCTCATAAAACAAATGTTAGATCCAAATCCAAGGAAATGACAGTTGTCATTGGATCACAAATTGGCTAATTTTTTGATTACATATCAAAATACTCCTCATACAACTATTGGTAGAACTCCAGCAGAGTTGTTTCTCAAACAACAGCCACGAACCAGATTCTCGTTCTTAAAACCACATTTGGCACAGTCCGTAGAAGAAACAAAAAAACATAGAAACATAGAAAATAAATACAGGAATAGGCCATCCGGCCCTTCGAGCCTGCACCGTCATTCAATAAGATCATGGCTGATCATTCCTTCAGTACCCCGTTCCTGCTTTCTCTCCATACCCCTTGATCCCTTTAGCCGCAAGGGCCATATCTAACTCCCTCTTGAATATATCCAATGAACTGGCATCAACAACTCTCTGCGGCAGGGAATTCCACAGGTTAACAACTCTCTGAGTGAAGAAGTTCCTCCTCATCTCAGTCCTAAATGGCTTACCCCTTATCCTTAGACTATGTCCCCTTGTTCTGGACTTCCCCAACATCGGGAACATTCTTCCCACATCTAACCTGTCCAGTCCCGTCAGAGTTTTAGATGTTTCTATGAGATCCCCTCTCATCCATCTGAACTCCAGTGAATACAGGTCCAGTTGATCCAGTCTCTCCTCATATGTCAGTCCTGCCATCCCGGGAATCAGTCTGGTAAACCTTCGCTGCACTCCCTCAATAGCAAGAACGTCCTTCCTCAGATTAGGAGACCAAAACTGAACACAATATTCCAGGTGGGGCCTCACCAAGGCCCTGTACAACTGCAGTAAGACTTGCGTGCTCCTATACTCAAATCCCCTTTCTATGAAGGCCAACATACTATATGCCTTCTTCACTGCCTGCTGTACCTGCATGCCAACCTTCAATGACTGATGAACCATGACACCCAGGTCTCGCCGCACCTCCCCTTTCCCTAATCTGCCGCCATTCAGATAATATTCTGCCTTCCTGTTTTTGCCACCAAAGTGGATAACCTCACATTTATCCACATTATACTGCATCTGCCATGTATTTGCCCACTCGGATAACCTGTCCAAATCACCCTGCAGCCTCTTCGTATCCTCCTCACAGCTCACACTGCCACCCAGTTTAGTGTCATCTGCAAACTTGGAGATTTAAAACTCAATTCCATCATCTAAACCATTAATATATATTGTAAAGAGCTGGGGTCCCAGCAATGAGCCCTGCGGCACTCCACTAGTCACTGCCTGCCATTCTGAAAAGGACCCGTTAATCCCAACTTTCTGCTTCCTGTCTGCCAACCAGTTCTCTATCCACATCAGTGCATTACCCCCAATACCATGTGCTTTGATTTTGCACACCAATCCCTTGTGTGGGACCTTGTCAAAAGCCTTTTGAAAGTCCAAATACACCACATCCACTGGCTCTACCCTGTCCACTCTACTAGTTGCATGCTCAAAAAATTCCAGAAGATTTGTCAAGCATGATTTCCCCTTCATAAATCCATGCTGACTTGGACCAATCCTATCACTGCTTTCCAAATGCGCTGCTATTTTATCCTTAATGATTGACTCCAACATTTTCCCCACTACTGATGTCAGGCTAACCGGTCTATAATTACCCGTTTTCTCTCCCTCCTTTTTTAAAAAGTGGTGTTACATTAGCAACCCTCCAGTCCATAGGAACGGATCCAGATTCGATAGACTGTTGGAAAATTGAACGCATTGCTAACAGTTAGGTTAGCCCAATCAATAAGTAGATTAAAGTCGCCCATGATTACTGCTGTACCTTTATTGCACACATCCCTTATTTCTTGTTTGATGCTGTCCCCAACCTCACTATTACTATTTGGTGGCCTGTACACAACTCCCACTAGCGTTTTCTGCCCTTTGGTATTCCATAGCTCCACCCATACCGATTCCACATCATCCAAGCTAATGTCCTTCCTTACAATTGCATTAATTTCCTCTTTAACCAGCAACACCACCCTGCCTCTTTTTCCTTTTTGTCTATCCTTCCTAAATGTTGAATACCCTTGTATGTTGAGTTCCCAGCCTTGGTCACCCTGGAGCCATGTCTCCGTGATGCCAATCACATCGTATCCGTTAACTGCTATCTGCGCAGTTAATTCGTCCATCTTATTCCGAATACTCCTCGCATTGAGACACAGAGCCTTCAGGCTTTTTAACACACTTTGCCCCTTTAGAATTCTGCTGTAAAGTGGCCCTTTTTGATTTTTGCCTTGGGTTTCTCTGCCCTCCACTTTTACTATTCTCCTTTCTATCTTTTGCTTCTGCTCCCCTTCTATTTCCCTCTGTTTCCCTGCATAGGTTCCCATCCCCCTGCCATATTAGTTTAACTCCTCCCAAACAGCACTAGCAAACACTCCCCCTGGGACATTGGTTCCGGTCCTGCCCAGGTGCAGACCGTCCGGTTTGTACTGGTCCCATCTCCCCCAGAACCGGTTCCAATGTCCCAGGAATTTGAATCCCTCCCTTCTGCACCACTGCTCAAGCCACGTATTCATCTGAGCTATCCTGCGATTCCTACTCTGACTAGCACGTGGCACTGGTAGCAATCCTGAGATTACTACTTTTGAGGTCCTACTTTTTAATTTAACTCCTAGCTCCCTAAATTCATCTCGTAGGACCTCATCCCATTGTTTACCTATATTGTTGGTACCTGTATGTATCACGACAACTGGATGTTCACCCTCCCTTTTTAGAATGTCCTGCACCCGCTCCGAGACATCCTTGACCCTTGCACCAGGGAAGCAACATACCATCCTGGAGTCTCGGTTACAGCTGCAGAAACGCCTATCTATTCCCCTTACAATTGAATCCCCTATCACTATAGCTTTCCCATTCTTTTTCCTGCCCTCCTGTGCAGCAGAGCCGTCACCTTTCAATTTCTTTCTACTCGTTTTTTGCCTTCTCTCCCTGCTGCAGCTGAACCGGTAGGCCTCTCCAACGAACGCTGGCCTTTTGTAGGCCTCATCATGCTGCCGCTCCGCCTCCCGACTCCCTGCAATTAAGACAGAAAGAAAATCATGATAGAGGTAGCGTAAAGAGAGAAGTTTGAAATTAAACTGGAAGGTGAGAGTGAAGAACCATCACCATAAATGGTTAAAGTGGTTACTCGGAAGAGTGGTGAAGATATGTGGTCCTCGCACATATTTGGTAAAGATGTTTGATAATGGACAGGTTAGGTTTGTTCATATTGATCATATTTTACCTACAAACATGGAAGGAGCTGAAAGTGGGAATGATTCAATTATTGCTGACTCATCAGATAGTTTTGATACACCAGTAGCAAATCCTAAATCCAATGTACTGGAAACAAATCCAGGAGAGAACCAGAATGAAAGTCTGAGTCCGAGTCAGGAAAACAAAGAACCTGAAGTTAGAGTGAGCTCAAGTGAAAATCAAGGAAATTCCGTGGAGGAAAACGTTCCTCAGGATGAGCCTCGAATGAGTTTAGATTCCACACCATGTTTGGAAGGTTCTGGTCGAGAGCGAAGGTATCCTCTTCGAAACAGAAAACAAGTGGTAATATTAAATTTGTAAATATGGAAAAAAAAATAAGTCTATATCCTGTGTTATGTATAAAAATGAAAGTTATGTATGATGTTTGTTGTAATAACTTCTTCATTAAGGAGGGAGAAGTGTAATGTCTGTAAGCTTGTAATGTTTGTAGCTCCACACTGTGAATGTGGACGTATTGTGTACTGCAACTGCAGAGTTAATAATAAACAGAACCAGGCTGTTCTGGAGGCTTCCGACAGAGCTGTCTGCCATGTTAGGAGCTGTGTGTGCTGTGTTCTGTGAATATATCACACAATCTCTGAGTGCTTGGTTTTGCTGGCGTGATTAGCACCAAGCGGTAAATGCAGTGAAAACAATCAATATTGTGACTGGGGTGCTAGCAGGGCACTGCACACTCATTGAAGTCACGGTCTCATTGGCACAGCATTCCCTGGCGCTAAGTTTTTGTGCCGTCGCTAAAACGCCAATCAAGTTGGCGAGCGCCCCAGTAGCGCCCTTCGCCAGCGCTAACAGGTGCCGCTAATCAATTAAATTTCTCGCCCATGTTTTGCATTGAATATTTACTGTTGCCATTTCCATTTTTATACATTGGTTGATATTAATCTCTAAGTTAGTAAATTGGCCTTCAGTCTGGATTTGGCTTTTTGAATGTGCTCCTGTTATTAGTTACAGCATAAATGTTTAAAATGCAGAAAAAAAAAATTTTCATCTCTACTATAACCATGGACAACAAATACAAAGATATTCCAAGATATATTTCAATATTTTTCTTAACGTTAAGTGGAAAACATGCCCAACTAGTCTAAATGCTTTTGATGTCTCCATCTAGTGTCTGCTTTTTTTAAAAAATATTGATTGGAATAGCTGCAGTTACTTAGTTAATTTATTTAATCCCAAGTGAGTTTTACTGTATTTTAACTCATTCTGCATTTTCTGTTCATTTTTATAATAGCACAACAAATAGCTTTGTTTTGATTTTGTTCAATTTCTAAATCCCTGGTGACTTACCAGAATCAGTTTTTCTGATTCCTGACTGTTCTTAAAGGACGATCATCAGTAAGGATGTAAATACTGTAATGAAGACAGTACAAGCTATTTGGCAATATTAGTGTCAGAGGGCATTGTACAACTAGCTTATGAGCTATTAATGAAACATTAGTGTTACATATTCAGGTCTACCATAAATACTTATACAAAAGCAAAATACTGCGGATGCTGGAATCTGGAATAAAAATACAAAATGCTGGAAATCTCAGCAGGTCAGGCAGTATCTGCGGAGAGGAAGCAGAGTTAATACAAAAGCAAAATACTGCGGACGCTGGAACCTGAATGGATTGGATTGCCTGCATGCCATAGATACTTGTTGAGTTCATTTGCTCAGTTCCTCCCCTAAGTGGTCTCAGCATCTTAATCTTATGGAAGCTGACTCATACTACCCTATATCTACTTGTATGGTGATGTAATCAACGTCTGTAACAATCATCGCCCCTTGTGACCTGAACTCAATATTTATATCTTACACACATGCATTTCTTCAATCTCTCTAAAGGTGGACTGTGTGAACACTTGTTGACTGGAATCCACTAGCCTAATTTGGCAATGACCTCTGTTAAGCTTGAATGAATAGAGTTGTTGCAGTCGCTTTGTTGATGATCACTAGAATGTTTAACTATCTTTCACTGTCTTTGGCACATTGGTTCAGACATGCCCTGCTGTCAGGTAAATCTAACCCCAAAAGCTAAGCTTAGCTCAATGCTAGCATTTCTAACAAATATAATTATGCCAAGGTTATCCTGTGGTGGCTGTCAGAAATCCTAAAAAAGTAACAATTCAGTTATTCTTTACTGACTACAGATGCACACAGTCCTTATTGCTGATCAGCTAGGTAACTGACACACACAAAAATCAATGACTATGCTTAAGGGCTCATTTTCCCCGGCATTTGCGCTGTTCTTTCGGCACGCGCTGGTTTTTTTGGTGTATTTATTTTTTTCAAAATGTCCCCCTGCGATGTGCGCCGGCGTAACTGACTTAGTTATGATTTTTATAGGCCAGTTTTTTTTTTACATCATATGGGGCGTTCCCTCATGTCTGCGCCAACATTTTTCTCTCTTAGGTCGGCGTATCTGGCCACTCCCGAAAAACTTTCTGGTGAGTTAAGAAAACCAGCGCACATTCACAAATCTGTGCTGAAAGACGCCATTGTTTGTAAATCAAAGATTTTGGAGGGAGTCAAGGGCACTGTCAAAATCAATAATAAAGTTAAATTTTTTTTTTGAACCTGTGAATATAGAAGTGTAAATTTGTTGGATTTCAGAAGTTCTCTCATTTTTTCACTCACTCACACGCCACCACCGAACGTCTTGAAGCAGGGCTGGAGGGTCGTAGCTTTGGCTGGCAGAATCAGCCCCGTGCCCAGACATAGCGGCTCGGGGCACGGCTACAAAACAAGTTGTTGGTTGGGGGGGGTGGGGGGGGTGGAGGTAAGAGAGAGAGAGAGCGAGGTACCGATTGGAAGGCTTGGAGCCCGGGGAGCAAGGTGCCTTGTGCACTAAGACTGCAATGAGTGGGGGGGAGGGGGGGGAGGGGGGGAGGGAAGGAGGAGAGAGAGAAGTCACAAGACTCCAATTCGTAAAGGGGGGAGGGAGGAGAGAGAGAGAGAAGTCACTAAGCTCCAATTAGTAAAGGTGGGGGAGGGGAGGAGAGAAAGAGAAGTTACGACTCCAATTAGTTATGAGGGGAGAGAGAGGATAAGTTACAAGACCTTTGGGTGTGGTCCATCCATACAGACCAGGAGAGAGAGAACTGTGAAACTCTGCTGCCTGATTTCCTGCCATTTTGAGCTTCTTTCAAAGTTTAAGTATGGGGGCCTGCGATGTCTGGGTCTACTCATGCCACCCATCCTGCCCCCTTCTCTGCTGCTAACCATTTGACTGTTCTGTTATATTTTGCAGAATTTGAGGCCAACCCCGAGGATGCAGAAGAAGATTCAGACGCGGATGAGCCTGAAGAGAAGAACATCTTCCAATCTAACCCTCCAGATCAATAACATGGCGGGGAGGGGGAGGGGATGGAGCTGGATGAAGCTCCCACTGTTGTACTGACTTTGGCGGAGGTGCCGCTCATGAAGGTGACAGCCACTTCCGTGATTAGTGGCTTGAGTGTTGGTGGGACATTCCATGGTTTCCTACTGTCTGAGGCTGCGGGTCTCAATGTTGGGGTGCAGCGAGGCACACCCAGGGCCCCAACTTCCGAGTTTGCGGGTCACAGTGGTGTGGTGCAGCAAGGCACATTCAGGGCCCCATCTTCCGAGGTTGCCAGTCCCAGTGGTGTGGTGCAGCGAGGCATACCCAGGGCCCCACCTTCTGAGGTTGCGTGTCCTCGTGTTGGGGTGCCAAAGTCAGTACAACAGTGGGAGCTTCATCCAGACATCGCAGGCCAGGCAGCAGGCTGATTTGAAGAACCATGATGAATTTGCAGGACTTACCGTCTCCCTTGAGTGTGTGCAGTGATGATTGCTTTTTTCCAGGCAGGACCCATCAAAGCAATGACCCTCTCTTCCGAGGGTGTCAGTGGGTGCAGATTTGCTGGGCCTCCTCCTGTTCGAGTTCTTTCCCTTTTATTATGTGCCACCTTCCTCTGCAAAGATGAAAATGCAACTTTTTAGAGAGGGTGTCTTTCTGCTGGGTGGGACATACAGATGGTCACATTTACAATTGCAAATCCACTGAATAACTGAAAATATTACTTACACTAACTACTTGACCAAGGTCCTGCCACTTTTTTTTGCACTGGCCTCCAGATCTCATGGTGGTCACCATTGCGCAGTAACCTTCTGCCACTTAGTTCCAACGTTTCTTCATTTCTTTTGGTGGAACTTTTATATGACCTCTGCTGGTGTCCAGCTCCTGCCATCTGTTCTCAATCACAGTAACTAGTGCCTCCACTTCTTCCTCTAAGAGATTCTTGGTCATTGCACCGCGTTGCATCTTGTACTGCTGCAGCTGCGATTTTTCCAATGCTCTCACACAGCACTCCTTCTCACACACACAACTGGCTCTTTAAAAATGGCCGATTGCCAAATCCGAGCTGTACTGAGCATGCGCATCCATTGGAATGACGTCAAAAACATAACTTTTTTTTCCCGCGCAAGTGCAGAAGTTGCGGCTTCGTTTTTAGCGCAGGCAACAGGCTCCACTCCCCGAGGCGATTGGACACGCTGCGTGGCGCAAATTCTAATTATACATCGGGGAAACTTTGGCAAAATATTTCTGCTGCATTTCTGGCCTAGAAAAACAGGCATAACTCTGGCAATACGCCTGAAGATGGGCTTGGGGAAAATCGAGCCCTCTCTGAGTCTACAAACCTAGCTACTGAGAAGTCCAAAAATTAGTTTGTTTCCCTGTGAAAAATGCACATGCTCTCTTCAAAGGCAATGCCCCACTTACCCCAGGTATTGATATAAATCAATAATTGGGACAGACATCCCTAGTATCTGCTAATAGCTTGGATATTCCCTTTTGAACTGTGCACGGCTATAATGTCACACTATGAGCTACCTAGCAGGGTGTGGGGGCAATTTTCAAGCTGGCAGAGGAGCACTCAACATCCCCAAATGAGTCAACTAACAACACATGATCGTTTGCATAAAGGAGTGATGCAATTCTTTTAGAAATACCTAAAACAGACACTCTGGGAATAATTTTCAACGTTTCCATCTGGAATGTAATCTGATGGAATGGCTTGCCTGCGTGTCATACAATCCGCCCAATTTCCATTCCATTCATTTCAGTAGAACAAAGCTCCAATGAGTTCTATAAAGCATGAGTGATCTGCACTGCCAGATTACTACTCAGGTGGCAAAGTTGACAATTTCCCCAATGAGCCTATCCCCTTTGACACCATGGATGAAGATGTTAAATAGCATGGATGAAAGTGGTCAAGTTTGCCTCAGTTCTCTTCTGAGAGGAATAGATTCAGCAAATCTTGGAGCTGGAGTACAAAACTAAGATTTGGTCATATATTTCTTTGTGAAGATTACATGGCGCAGTAGGTCAAAAGCCTTACAAAACAATGTAACTGGGTTTCCCCTGAGCCTTATGATGTTCCACTATCACTTATTGAGCTATAGTTTGCCTTAAGTTGATAATATTGGAAAGGGAAAGGGAAAGGGAAAAGGATGCTAAGTACAAAGAGAAAGAAAACAAAAAAATCTAAACGAAAAGCAAGGTTATCCTGTGGTGGCACAGTCAGAAATCCTAAATAGTAATAGTTAGTGAAGAGAAAGAACATAAAAATGTAACAATGAGAAAATGAATTATTTAGCTCATCTAGTTCATGATCATCCAAGTGTTGTTACAGGGCCTAACCCGAGTATTTTATGTCCTTTTGATGCCTCGGACCCACATCCCTCTGTTCTCTACTTAATCAGGAATGGATCAAATTTCCTTATAGACTGCCTCAGATGAGCTACCATCCACCACATCCACCACTCCTTTTAGTGTTTGACTAATCTAACTGAATTTTTTGATGAAGCAACAGACGATTGATGAAGGGAATGCAGTGGATGTTTACATGGATTTTAGGAAGGTGTTTGACAAAGTGCCACATAAAAAGCTGGTTAACAAAATGGAAGCTCATGGAATAGGAGAGTCAGTGTCAGCTTGGATAAGAAATTGGCTTAAGGACAGAAAACAGCGAGTCGTGGTGAATGGTGGCTTTTCAGACTGGAGGATGGTGGACAGTGGTGTTCCCCAGGGGTCAGTGCTCGGACCATTGCTTTGTTGATATATATAAATGACTTGGAATACAGAGTAAAGCGGAGGCGATCAATGATTTCAAAAGGAAATTGGATAGGCGCTTGAGGGAAACAAACTTGCAGGGCTGCGGTGATAAAGCAGGGTAATGGGACTGACTGGATTGCTCTACAGAGAGCCGGCGTGGACGCGATCGGCCAAGTAGCCTCCTCTGTATTGTAATGACTCTATGACTCTATGGGCTGGATTTTTGGGTCGTTTTTTGGTGGGAGCTCAGAGGGACTGAAGGCGTGTCTGGGTGTAGTGTGGCTGCTTTGGGAGGAAGGAGGGAGACTTTAGAGCTTCACAGCAAGTAGGCAAACAAAAAGCAGCTGTTACCAGCCAGATATTTGACTGAATTTGCCCTACAATGGAAAGAGAGGAGGAGGCATCACAGCACGCTGTGGAGACTGATACTGGAGAGAGTAGTGAGGTGGGAGAGGAGCATATTGGAGGCCGCAAAGGAGCAACCAATGAGGTGCGTGATGGCAACCAATGCCGCAAACAATGGAACAACCTTGTGGGATCCACAAGAGTAAGTATTACATTTATTTACATGTACTTATGTATTTATATAATTTGATTTGTAACAGCCATGAGTGACTATCAGCAGATGTGAGATCTTGCACTTCTACCGGGAATGTTTTACTCAAAGCCCGTGGTCATGGTGTACGTCTTTAGGTAAAGAATGATAATTATCATAATAATCATGATTACATCTGTTGGTTATGTGTTGTATCTGTGACAGTTCCTAGCAATTATATCACGCAATGATCTCATGCCATGTCGTCCTGGTACCTTTTACAGAAGAAGCTATCGACGATGAGGTCCGTGCAGAGGCGAACGGGTGGGGGGCCACCAGTCCCCAGCGACATCACCGAAATGGAGAAGCGAGTGCATGGGGAAGCACCACCGGACAGCCACGGACGCATCTGCAGACCCTGAAGCGATGCCATGTGAGTAAAGCTTACACCATTGCGCGATCTAAAGTCAATAGATGCCACACCAACTCATATCCGAACAATCATATATGATCGATGATTTCTAAAAGTGTCATAGAAATAATGCTGGCCTAATGAAAATCATTGCAATGCACAATGTGTTGATGGTCATGAAATGTGATGTCTGCGATGATTTTGACAGTGGTGGTGCGTTTGTCGTGCGTATGCTGTGTGTAGCGCTGGACTCACCTTGTCACCCTAGCATCCACTTCTCCTCTAATAACCTCATTTGAGTCTTGCAGCTCAGTCATCAGCACGGCCCCAGGGCAAGGCCACAAAGGCCAGAAGGTGGGGACGTGAGGCAGGAGTTGGCGGATGATCCTACTACACCTGGTGCTGAGGAGCTCCGATTCTCGCCCGTCAATCCGCTGGGTCTGTTCTCGACGGATGAGAGTGTGGACTTCGAAGAACCTGCATCGCCAAGCTCCAGAAGCCATTCCCCCCCAAGGCCATCTAGTGGTCCTCCGGTCATTCCCGCCTCCACTCTGGAGATGCCGGCCCAAGCACCTTTCCACAGGGCACCCCATTTGTCCCCAGGACGGCACCGACCCCGCGGAGGTCCCGTGGACGCGGCAGGTCTGGTCCACGAGCACAACATGACAGCGGAGAGATGGAACAGTTGTCTATGAAGACTGCAGACATCGGTGACCAGCTCATCGAGGCATTGGGAGGCATATCCCAACACCTGGCCACCATGACCAAGTACATTCCACGCATGGCGGAGTCCCTGGATGCGATAGCCAGGTACACTGCTGCCACAAGCCTCCCAGTGGTCCCCGAGCACGGCACTCAACCCCTAGGTTCCGCCCCACCACTGCGAACGACAGATGCGAGCAAGGACCAAGATCCTGCTTCTGCATCAGAAAATGTTGCCTCCTCAGCACCCTCCACTCCCCTACCCGTGCAACCACCACAACTGCCTTCATCCCCCCAATGAGGCACCGCCTGAGGAGCTCCTCGGCCAGGCGCTGTGGAGCAAGGAGGGGGAGGGATAGAGGTGGGGAGAAGAAGGGGAGGGGGGAAGGAAAGTGAGGTGGATGTACACAGATGATGGCTGTGTTATATCTCCAACTGGGTGTATGCAATTTGTTGCAATGTATGGGGGCTGGGAGCCACGCTCCTGCTTTGCCTTTGTATTCTGTGTTGGTGGACATGTTGAACGTGATTTATGTCAATGGTGGAATAAGTTGGGTGTGGGCGGGGGTTGGGTGTTATTGGTTGTGATACTTATGATTTCAGACCATAAACTTTTGTTATTGAACATAACCTTGTTGCACATTGTCTCAGATAGCTGGACCGTTACACACTGGTGATTCCTTACCATGAAAGGGTTAAATACAACTTAACATCAATCAATGTAAACTTTAACTGGCACCAAGGTGATGGGCACCATTGATGTCTGAGCTGCACACACACAGCAGTGTGTCAGCGATGTCACTCACATCAACGCTCTTTCAGGCAAATCTTTCTGATATCAGTTCTTCACGTAAGAGTGGGATTTAACAAATGCCAGCCACACCGCTGGCGTCCGTCCCGGTTAGTTCCACTTTTTGTGGCGGATTTTTGAGCGGGTGATATTCTGGGCGATATGTGCGCGAGGTAGTGAAATTTACGGTTGCCGATCTCCATGGCCGCTAGTTTGGGTAAGTATGCTCTTTATGACAAAAAACAGTCGTCGGGCGTTAATATTGAATCTCGGTGTTAATTCCATGAGGAAAGTAACACTGGCCGATAATATGGGCGTTGAATTCACCCATTCTGCTGATTCCGCCCCAAAAAAGTGGGCGGGCGGAAATATTTTTCTCGGCATTAAGCCCATTGGGAAAATAACGCTCGGCGATAAAACTCCTAAAAATGCCCATCAGTTTATTTCCATTTTGTGCCAAAATGGGTGATATATGGGAGTTATATGTCATTTCAGCGGTAAAATGGGCGTTAAGCAGGCAAAAACAGTGGAGGTTCTAGCCTCTAGAGTTTGAGAATAATCATTGTATTCATGGAACAAGAAGTTATTGAGTTAATTGACCTTAGATGAGCTGTTAGGCATGCATAACTGTCAATGTGCATGTACTGTGTTTAAATTTTAAATGCTTTAGAAAGCTGTAAGCGGCAATATTCTGAAGCCAAGAACTTTATAATGTTGTGAGGCAAAGAAATCTGTATGGGACAGAATTGAATTTTGGTTCAGGTACTTTCTGAATTTTGTTGCATAAAATATTTTTTGAGCCACTCAAAATATGGTTGGAGGTTTTAGTTTGCAATTGGACCTGAGGAATTATCAGTCTTTATCACACCATAGCTATGTCAGCTGAGTGCTGCAGATGTGCTGCATGAAACTATAACCTACAACAGGAAGGGCTTGCTTTGTATTCACTCTATGATTGAGCCTGCAGCAAGATACTTCTTTCATGCAAAAATGTAGACTATCGAAGACTTATTGAAGACTATCAGAAAGAAATGTATTTAGAAATAATTTCAATAATATGGACGTTCATTTTTGGCCATGGTGAAACAAATGGGGTGAATGCAGAAAATTACGGCATTTTATACATTACATTACTGTTAGTGTTCCTCAGGGGTGTGTCATAGGCTCAATAATCTTCAGTTACTTCATCAATGATCTTTCCTCCATCATAAAGTCAGAACTAGGGCTGTTTGTTGATGATTGCACAGAGTATAGCTTCATTCACAATTCCTTAGATAATGAAGCAGTCCATGCCTGCATGCAGCAAGACCTGGGCAATAACCAGGCTCAGGCTAATAAGTGACAACTAACATTTGTGCAACACAAGTGCCAGGCAATGACCATCTCCAATAAGAGAGAGCCTAACCACTTCCTCTTGACAATAGTATTACAATCGCCGAGTCCCCCACCTTCAACATCTTGGGGGTGTTCGCCATTAACCAGAAACTCAATTGGACCAGCCACATAAATACTTGGCTCCACAGTCAGAGGCTGTGTATTCTGTGGCGAGTGGCTCATCTCCCGACTCCTCAAAGCCTCTCCACCACCTACAAGGAACAAGTTAGGAATGTGACAGAATACTCGCCACTGGATGGGTGCAGCTGCAACAACACTTATGTATGTAAACATTGTAACTGTATAAGACTTGCCACCAGAGGGTGCAAATGTTGGAGGCCCAAGGGTCACCTGCACACCTCGTGCAAGGGTGTAGAAAAGGTTGTCTGCCATGCTGCTTAAACACTCCGGAGTTGTATTGATGAGACTAAGGTCACATCAGTTTTAGCTCACAGTGCTCAGTCTTGTGGAGTTCTTCCATACTAAACAATTGGCGATGAGTAACAGATTACGAACTTTCACGCGGTCATGGCTGCCGTTGGTATTTTAGAGAGATTTGTAGAGGGTGATGATTGGGAAGCCTTCGTTGAGGGTCTCGAGCAGTACTTCGTGGCCATCAAGCTGGATGGGGACGATAAAGCGAACAAGTGCAGGGCGATTCTCCTCAACGTGTGTGGGTCCACAATATACGGCTTCATCAAGGATCTGCTAGAACTGGAGAAACCAATGGAGAAGACATATACAGAGTTGTGTACGCTGGTTCAGAACCACCTCAAGCCGAAGGAGAGCGTCTTAATGGCCAGGTATCACTTCTATACGCACCACCGCTCCGAGGGCCAGGACTTGGCGAGTTATGTTGCCAACCTGAGATTCCTTGCGGGAACTTGCGAATTTGCTGGATTTTGGGGGAAAATGCTGCAGGACTTTTTTGTGCTTGGCATCGGCCATGAGATCATTCTTCGCAAGCTGCTGTCCGTCAAATCCCAGACGTGAGCAAGGCCATCACGATAGCCCAGGCATTCATATCCATGAGGGATAATACCAGACAGATATCTTCCCAGCATCAAAGCTAACCGGCAAGTACTGTGCATAAAATAACATCGCTAGCAGGCAGAACTACATATGGCAGGTTCTACATGTCTGCAGCTGCAAGACCTAGGATGACTCAGAGTCCGCCATTAGGCGTGAATGCAAATCCATTAGCACCATGTTGGCGCTGCGGTGGTAATCATCGAGCCCATCAATGCTGATTCAAGCACTACGTGTACAAAGGCTGCGAAACAAGGGGGCACCTCCAGCGAATGTGCAAGAGTGCTGCGATTCACCAAGTGGCAGAGTCGGCAGAGGATGAGCAATCCGGCGCAGATCATGCAGAACAAACAAGAGAGGCAATTCAACCCAAGGATGAAGTGTATGGCATACACACCTTCACCACCAAGAACCCTCCTATTATGCTGAAAGTCAAATTGAAGGGTATTCCGGTATCAATGGAGTTGGACACATGGGCGAGTCAGTCAATAATGAGCCAGAAGGCATTTAAGAAACTGTGGGGCAACAAGGCACAAAGGCTCAAACTGAGCCCAATTCAGACAAAGTTGCGCACCTATACCAAAGAGCTCATACCAGTCATTAGCAGTGCGGCAATTAAGGTATCGTACGATGGAGCTATGCATGATTTATCACTGTGGATTATACCAGGCGATGGCCCAACGCTATTCGGCAGAAGCTGGCAGGGAAAGATTCAATGGAACTGGAACTACATCAAAGCACTATCTTCCATGGATGATGTCTCATGCGCCCAAGTGCTGAGCAAATTTCCGTTGCTATTTGAACCAGGCATCGGCAACTTCACAGGCGCCAAGGTGCAGATCCATCTAGTCCCCGATGCAAGGCCCGTTCGTCACAAGGCTTGAGCGGTTCCATATATAGTGAGGGAGAAAGTCGAGATCGAACTGGACAGACTTCAACGAGAGGGAATCATATCGCCAGTCGAGTTCAACGAGTGGGCCAGTCCGATTGTTCCGGTGTTGAAAAGCGATGGCATGGTCAGAACCTGCGGAGACTACAAGGTAATGATCAACAGAGTCTCGTTACAGGACCAGTACCTGCTATCCAAGGCGGATGACCTGTTCGCAACGTTAGCAGGGTGGGAAGTCGTTCACCAAGTTGGACCTAAACTCCGCCTACATGACACAGGAGCTGGCTGAATCTTCGAAAAGATTGACGTGTATCAACATGCACAAAGGACTGTTTATATACCACAGGTGCCATTTTGGAATTTGCTTGGCTGCTGCCATCTTCCAGAGGAACATGGAGAGTCTGCTGAAATCAGTTCCACGCACCGTTGTGTTTCAAGACGACATCCTGATCACCGGTCGTGATACCACCAAACACCTGCACAATCTGGAAGAGGTTCTAAGTCGACTAGACAGAGTGGGACTCAGGCTGAAATGCCCTAAGTGTGTTTTCCTGGCGCCAGAGGTCGAATTTTTGGGGAGAAAGATTGCAGCAGACGGCATCAGACACACGGACTCCAAGACAGAGGCCATCAAGAATGCACTCAGACCACAGAATGTGAAGGAGCTGCGTTCGTTCCTGGGACTCCTCAACTATTTTGATAACTTTCTACCTGGATTAAGCACTTTGCTGGAACCGTTGCACATGCTGCTATGTAAGGGTGATGACTGGGTTTGGGGTAAATCTCAAGAGACAGCCTTTGAGAAGGCCAGAAACCTACTTTGTTCTAATAAGTTACTTATACTGTGTAACCCGTGTAAACGATTAGTGCTAGCTTGTGATGCATCTTCATATGGGGTCAGCTGTGTGTTACAGCAAACCAATGTATCGGGCAAACTTCAACCAGTTGCATACGTGTCTAGAAGTCTGTCTAAGGCTGAAAGAGCCTACAGTATGGTTGAGAAAGAGGCGTTAGCATGTGTATTTGGGGTTAAGAAAATGCACCAATACCTATTTGGACTTCGGTTTGAGCTTGAAACCGACTGCAAACCGCTCATTTAGCTGTTTTCAGAAAGCAAAGGTATAAACACCAATGCTTCGTCCCGCATCCAAAGATGGGCACCAACATTGTCCGCCTATGATTATGTTATCCGCCACAGACCAGGCACGGAGAACTGTGCTGATACCCTCAGTCGGCTATCATTGCCCACTACCGGGGTAGAAATGGTGCAGCCCGCAGACTTGCTTCTGTCATGGATACTTTTGAGAGTGAGGGGTCACCCGTCACTGCTCGCCAGATCAGGACCTGGACCAGCCAGGATCCTGTGCTATCACTTGTAAAAAGTTGCATCCTCAATGGAAGCTGGTCGGTCGTTCCCGGGGAAATGCAAAATGAAATTAAGCCGTGTCACCGACGCAAAGTTGAAATGTCCATCCAGTCGGATTGTCACTTATGGGGTAATCGCGTGGTTTTGCCAAAAAAAGGCAGGGAAACATTCGTACGCGACCTACACAATATCCACCCAGGAATAGTCATGATGAAGGCTATAGCAAGGTCGCATAGAAACATAGAAAATAGGTGCAGGAGTAGGCCATTCGGCCCTTCGAGCCTGCACCACCATTCAATATGATCATGGCTGATCATAGAAACATAGACATAGAAACATAGAAAATAGGTGCAGGAGTAGGCCATTCGGCCCTTCGAGCCTGCACCACCATTCAATATGATCATGGCTGATCATAGAAACATAGACATAGAAACATAGAAAATAGGTGCAGGAGTAGGCTATTTGGCCCTTCTAGCCTGCACCGCCATTCAATGAGTTCATGGCTGAACATGCAACTTCAGTACCCTATTCCTGCTTTCTCGCCATACCCCTTGATCCCCCTAGTAGTAAGGACTTCATCTAACTCCTTTTTGAATATATTTAGTGAGTTGGCCTCAACAACTTTCTGTGGTAGAGAATTCCACAGGTTCACCACTCTCTGGGTGAAGAAGTTTCTCCTCATCTCGGTCCTAAAAGGCTTACCCCTTATCCTTAGACTGTGACCCCTGGCTCTGGACTTCCCCAACATTGGGAATATTCTTCCTGCATCTAACCTGTCTGAACCCATCAGAATTTTAAACGTTTCCATGAGGTCTCCTCTCATTCTTCTGAACTCCAGTGAATACAAGCCCAGTTGATCCAGTCTTTCTTGATAGGTCAGTTCCGCCTTCCCGGGAATCAGTCTGGTGAACCTTCGCTGCACTCCCTCAATAGCAAGAATGTCCTTCCTCAAGTTAGAAGACCAAAATTGTACACAATACTCCAGGTGTGGCCTCACCAAGGCCCTGTACAACTGTAGCAACACTTCCCTGCCCCTGTACTCAAATCCCCTCGCTATGAAGGCCAACATGCCATTTGCTTTCTTAACCGCCTGCTGTACCTGCATGCCAACCTTCAATGACTGATGTACCAGGTCTCGTTGCACCTCCCCTTTTCCTAATCTGTCACCATTCAGATAATAGTCTGTCTCTCTGTTTTTACCACTAAAATGGATAACCTCACATTTATCCACATTATACTTCATCTGCCATGCATTTGCCCATTCACCTAACCTATCCAAGTCACTCTGCAGCCTCATAGCATCCTCCTCGCAGCTCACACTGCCACCCAACTTAGTGTCATCCGCAAATTTGGAGATTTTAATCCCCTCGTCCAAATCATTAATGTACAATGTAAACAGTTGGGGCCCCAGCACAGAACCTTGCGGTACCCCACTAGTCACTGCCTGCCATTCTGAAAAGTACCCATTTACTCCTACTCTTTGCTTCCTGTCTGACAACCAGTTCTCAATCCACGTCAGCACACTACAACAATCCCATGTGCTTTAACTTTGCACATTAATCTCTTGTGTGGGACCATGTTGAAAGCCTTCTGAAAGTCCAAATATACCACATCAACTGGTTCTCCCCTGTCCACTCTACTGGAAACATCCTCAAAAAATTCCAGAAGATTTGTCAAGCATGATTTCCCTTTCACAAATCCATGCTGACTTGGACCGATCATGTCACCTCTTTCCAAATACGCTGCTATGACATCCTTAATAATTGATTTCATCATTTTACCCACAACCGATGTCACGCTAACCTGTCTATAATTCCCTGTTTTCTCTCTCCCTCCTTTTTTAAACAGTGGGGTTACATTGGCTACCCTCCACTCCATAGGAACTGACCCAGAGTCTATGGAATGTTGGAAAATGACTGTCAATGCTTCTGCTATTTCCAAGGCCACCTCCTTAAGTACTCTGGGATGCAGTCCATCAGGCCCTGGGGATTTATCAGCCTTCAATCCCATCAATTTCCCCAACACAATTTCCCGACTAATAAGGATTTCCCTCAGTTCCTCCTTCTTACTAGACCCTCTGACCCCTTTTATATCCGGAAGGTTGTTTGTGTCCTCCTTAGGGAATACCGAACCAAAGTACTTGTTCAATTGGTCTGCCATTTCTTTGTTCCCCATTATGACTTCCCCTGATTCTGACTGCAGGGGACCTACATTTGTCTTTACTAACCTTTTTCTCTTTACATATCTATAGAAACTTTTGCAGTCCGTCTTAATGTTCCCTGCAAGCTTCCTCTCGTACTCTATTTTCCCTGCCCTAATCAAACCCTTTGTCCTCCTCTGCTGAGTTCTAAATTTCTCACAGTCCCCAGGTTCACTGCTATTTCTGGCCAATTTGTATGCCACTTCCTTGGCTTAAATACCTGATTTCCCTTGATAGCCACGTTTGAGCCACCTTCCCTTTTTTATTTTTACGCCAGACAGGGATGTACAATTGTTGCCGTTCATCCATGCGGTCTCTAAATGTCTGCCATTGCCGATCCACAGTCAACCCCTTAAGTATCATTCGCCAATCTATCCCAGCCAATTCACGCCTCATACCTTCAAAGTTATCCTTCTTTAAGTTCTGGACCATGGTCTCTGAATTAACTGTTTCATTCTCCATCCTAATGTAGAATTCCACCATATTATGGTCACTCTTCCCCAAGGGGCCTCACACAATGAGATTGCTAATTAATCCTCTCTCATTACACAACACCCAGTCTAAGATGGCCTCCCCCCTAGTTTGTTCCTCGACACATTGGTCTAGAAAACCATACCTTATGCACTCCAGGAAATCCTCCTCCACCATATTGCTTCCAGTTTGGTTAGCCCAATCTATGTGCATATTAAAGTCACCTATGATAACTGCTGCACCTTTATTGCATGCACCCCTAATTTCCTGTTTGATGCCCTCCCCAACATCACTACTACTGTTTGGAGGTCTGTACACAACTCCCACTAATGTTTTTTGCCCTTTGATGTTCTGCAGCTCTACCCATATAGATTCCACATCATCCAAGCTAATGTCCTTCCTAACTACTGCATTAATCTCCTCTTTAACCAGCAATGCTACCCCATCACCTTTTCCTTTTATTCTATCCTTCCTGAATGTTGAATACCCATGGATGTTGAGTTCCCAGCCCTGATCATCCTGGAGCTACGTCTCCGTAATCCCAATCACATCATATCCGTTAACATCTATTTGCACAGTTAATTCATCCACCTTATTACGGATACTCCTTGCATTAAGACACAAAGCCTTCAGGCTTGTTTTTTTAACACCCTTTGTCCTTTTCGAATTTTGGTGTACAGTGGCCCTTTTTGTTCTTTGCCTTGGGTTTCTCTGCACTCCACTTTTCCTCATCTCCTTTCTGTCTTTTGCTTTTGTCTCCTTTTTGTTTCCCTCTGTCTCCCTGCATTGGTTCCCATCCCCCTGCCATATCAGTTTAACTCCTCCCCAACAGCACTAGCAAACACTCCCCCTTGGACATTGGTTCCGGTCCTGCCCAGGTGCAGACCGTCTGGTTTGTACTGGTCCCACCTCCCCTAGAACCGGTTCCAATGCCCCAGGAATTTGATTGGTGGCCCGGCATTGACACAGACTTAAGAGTCATGCATACACCAGTGCAACACGTGCTCACAACTGAGCAATGCACCAAGGGTCATAGCCCTCCAAACCGTGATCCAGGATCCACATCGATTTTCCTGGCTTCTTTCTCAGAAAGCTGGTTTTAGTTGTAGTGGACGCTTACTCTAAATGGATTGAATGCGTAATCATGTCATCCAGCACATCCACTGCCACCATTGAAAGCCTCCGGGCTATGTTCGCCACCCATGGCTTGCCCGACGTCCTTGTCAGTGACAAGGGACCGTGTTTCACCAGCTCGGAATTCAACGAGTTTATGACCCGCAATGGCATCAAGCATGGTCAGATCTGCCCTGTTTAAGCCCACATCCAACGGTCAAGCGGAACGGGCAGTCCAAACTATCAAACAGAGCTTGAAACGCGTGACGGAAGGCTTCTTGCAGACCCGCTTATCTCGGGTTCTGCTCAGCTACCGGACACGAGCCCACTCGCTCACTGGGGATCCCCCTGCAGAATTGTTAATGAAGAGAGCACTCAAAACCAGGCTCTCCCTAGTCCACCCAGATCTAAATGATCATGTGGAAACCCGGCGTCACCGGCAAAACATGTACCACGATCGTGCCGCTGTATCACGTGACATTGATGTTAACCACCCTGTGTTTGTCCTGAATTACGGTCATGGTCCTAAATGGGTTGCTGGCACTGTCTTGCAAAAGGAGGGGAATAGAGTGTTTATAGTCAAATTACTGAATGGACAAATGTGCAGAAAGCATTTGGAGCAGACCAAACTGCGGTTCACCGACAACCAGAAACAACCTGAAGAGGACATCACCATCATCGATCCACCAACTCACACCCAACCAGCAATCGACTTCACTAACAATCAAGAGGATGAACCCACCATTCCCAACAGTCCTGTCAGACCAGTTGTGCCGCAGTGCAGCAATGGTCCGACCAACTCATCCATGCCAGAGTTTGAACTCAGACAATCAACCTGGGATCATAGGGCCCCGGATCGTCTCAACTTGTAAATAATTTGTATCAAAGACTTTGGGGGGAGTGATGTTATATCTGTAAATATTGCAACTGTGTAAGACTTGCCACCAGAGGGTGCAACTGTTGGAGGCCCAAGGGTCACCTGTACACCTCGTGCAAGGGAGTATAAAAGGTTGTCTGCCATGCTGCTTAGGCTCTCTGGAGTTGTATGAAAGAGTCTAAGGTTACATCAGTTTTAGCTCACAGTATTCAATCTTGTGGAGTTCTTCCATACTTAACACTCAACACCATCCAGGACAAAGCAGTTTGCTTGATTGGCACCCCTTACACTCACTTAAACATCTGCTTTCTCGATCACCGACATACCATGGCTGCAGTGTGTACCATCTACAAGATGCACCGCAGCAACTCACCAAGACTTCTTTGGCAGCACTTCTGAAACCTGCGACCTCCACCATCTAGAAGGACAAGGGCAACAAGTGCATAGGAACATCATTACCTCCAAGTTCCCCTCCAAGTCACACACAATCATGACTTTAACATACAATTCCATTCCTTCATCGGCTTGGTCAAAATTCTGGAATTCTCCATTCTACAGCATTGTGGGAACATCAACACTACAGAGACTGCAGCAGGTCAACAAGAAAGCCCACCACCACTTTTACAAGGCCAACTTGGGATGGGCAATAAATGCAAGCCTTGTCATCAACACCTACATCATGAGAATCTTTTTTTAAAACCTACTGAAGTATGCATACTGGGATCTATGATTGGTATTGGAATGTACATTAAGTAAGGGAATTACTGTTGAGACTACAACTTCAAATTAGGTATATGTTCTGCGAATTTACTACAAAGGTAAGGCTAGCTATTAAAACTTCCTATTGCAAAGTTTTCAAAATCTCTTGGGTTTGAAAACAATAATATCGAAAATTCATGAGCTGATAGTGTAAAGCTAGAAAATCAGTGCAATCTACATGGCCTGGAAATGATTGAGTTGTGGTTGTAATTGTCCTGGGAGCAAAATGTCATTCTCATGACAAATCAATGGCTGTCATAAGTTAGTGAACAAGTAATTGAGTTGTAGGTGACTGCTTACCTCAAAGACAGTACCTGGAAATCAATAAAATATTGCGTGGACATCTCATAAACTTTACAATTACACAGGCAGAAAGGAGAAAGTTGTGGAAGTTTACATGTATAAACTGCAAAGTTCAAATGACAGCAAAGTCAGCTATTTGCAACTGAAGTGAAACATGAAACACTGTTTGGCTAGAGTTCTGCACTTTGGTCAGTTAAACTCCAACACCAGCTGATACATACACTGTATTTACCTTCTCTGTTCAAATCAACTGTTAATAAATCATACTACAAGTGCATTCATTGCAAAGTTTGCAGAATGCCCGAGAACAAGTTGCAAATTTTAAAAAATATGATCGTTAATTGCCAATAAAATAAAATATAAATAAGATGTATTACATATACAGAGCTACACAACAAGTTGGTCTGCAAGTTTTTAGAGTAGTGCTGTCATGTGAAAATCAAATTTTGGCCTGTAAAATAATTGACATGGTTGGTATTGAAACAGAGCAGCTGAAGGTACAATTTCCTGGGCAGATGTGAAAATCAACTCAACTGGGAATTGATAGATGGCAACAGTAGCCCAGTAGGTAGTTTGAACAGTGGGGAAGTTGTTGTGTATACTACTGATGATAGAAGTCTGTAAAATATTGATCCCTAATCCAAGCTCTGAGTTAATGAACCTTATGCCCTTAATATATTTTCACTATTAATGCATGTGTAGTGAGATCCTATAAATAAATCCTGCAAATTACGAAGCTAATCCATTGTCTAGTTAGTTATCTATTTGTACAGAGTGCTTATTATTGCTTTATTCAGAATGTGAATCTTGCCAAGTTGCCTTTTAATTAATAGTTTGTTCTCTAAGTATTAAGCTGTAGAGTTCCATGCCATCTCAAAATATATTTTTTTCTGATGTATAAGCAGGAACTAAAGAATTCCCTGTTAAAATATTTTGCGTCCTGGCATCATTCATTATGAAATTATTCAGATTTTTACAGTCTAGGTGAATTTTAAGAATAACTGATTTATGTTCTCAGAACATTGGACTTTGCTCTTCACTTCTTTCCTTCTGTTAATCACAGAGGTCTTGAAATTGTGCTATGTAATTTTAGCATACAAACCCATTAGTCATAGAATCAGTTACAGCACGGAAGAAGGCCATTCGGCCCGTTGAGCCCATGCCGACTCTCAGCTAGTCCCATTCTCCTCCTCCTTTCAGATTCTTATCCACTCCCTTTTGAAAGATAAGATTGAGATTACCTCCACCACCCTTTCAGGCCGTGCATTCCAGATCCAAACCCCTCGCTGCGTAAAAGTTTTTTCTTATGTCACCTTTGGTTCTTTTGCCAATCACTTTAAATCTGTTTCCTCTGGTTCTTGACCCTTCTGCCAATGGGAACAATTTCTCTCTATTTACTCATGATTTTGAACACCTCTATCAAATCTCCTCTCAATCTTCTCTGCTCCAAGGAGAACAACCCCAGCTTCTCTAGTCTATCTATTAATATATTTGTATGAAATTCATTGACTCATTTTAATAGAGGTGTCAGCATGTTAAAAATGGGTAAAGACCTCTTAAAACAGCTGAAAGGGATTTCATATGGCACAATAAACAATCCCACACTAATATTACAATGCGTAAATTCAAGGCCACAATCCCTAAAGGGTAAATATCTTTTTTGAGGGCCTTCTCTATTTTGATGATAGAAAGAGCCACACAACACAATAGCGTCATGTATAACAACTTTTAACTAAGCAATGCGATGACAGGTGCAATCTGAATTATATTTTTCTGATATAAATCGCATTATTGATCCACATGAGGCTACTATTTCTTAACAACTCCTCCTCCACATTTTTTATATATTGGATTGCAAGTAAGGAATAAATGTATTCATGGTCAGGAGACAGCACTGCAGCTTTAAGTACTGTAGTGGTAATTGTATCGTGTACATCTTCAACGCTGGGTGGGATTGTCAGCAATTTCAACTTTGAGAAACTGAAGTGTGTGGCACGTTCTCCTCCACTACATATGGGGAAACATTTGATGAGTAAGAATCCGTGCAGGTATGGCATGAATCAGGCATTTTCCTCTTCATTACTTACCCACTAAATATTTTATATTTTTCTTGATTTGGGCTGAACAAAATTACGAATAAAATAATTAAAAGTATAGATACTAATTACCACTTTAATTTCAGAAAAGAAAGTAACTATTATAGATTCCAGTTAGAAATATATATCTTTTTTAAATGGCAAGATATCGGAGGTTATCATTAAGGGTTCAGGACGAAGCCTAATTTTCGACCTTCTCTCCGGGGCGTCTTGTTTTAAACGAATCCAGGTTGTCGCTGTTGTAGGGCCGGGTTGCACCTGATATGGGTGGACACGCGAGCGAGCGAGCGAGTGCGCGCGCCAAGCTCCGGCTGCCGGGCGCGAGCCCCCACCCCGGGCGCGCGCTCCGGGTTGTCAGCAGCGGGTGCAGGGGAAGCTGCTGCTGCTGCTCAGTGGCCGGCGCCAGCTCGGACTCGAGTACACTGCTGGCGCTCGCCTGTCAGCAATCCGACTCCAGCTTCCCTGCACAGCCGCTGGAGGACGGGGAAAGAGGAGGAGGGGTAGAAGTCAGTCAATAAAAACACACACACAGTCGTCTTTGGATGGATGGATGGGGGGAGGAAAAGAGAGAGGGGGAAAAAAACGTTTAGAAAATAATAAAATAAAATTACCGTCCTGCTCCCTCACTGCTAAAAGAAACCGGGGGTGAGAGAAAAAAAACAATCTGCCATCCGATCCGCTGAAATGGCTTATCCCCAAATATCTGGAATCTGAATTAAACTGGGCATCCTTCAGAGAGACTGCTAACCCAAAAAAACGCCTTATTTCCTTTCCCGAACGTCAAAGAATTTGCAAGGACGCAACCTCCAACTCTCTACAGTGGAGGTAAGCTGTATTGTACATTGAATTGTCATTTCGGATAAGCGTCTTTGACCCGTGCTTGAGAGGGAGAATTGTGCGAATGATCAGATTTGCCTGTTTGCAAAGTGGACCTTCCGCCTTTAAAGTTGCAGGTTTCCGAGCAGCTGCTGTGACTTTTGGCGGCGGTAGCGGCGGCCAGCTCCTCTGTGCTGGAAGGTGGAGGAGCTGCGGCTGGGCTGGAGGTGCTGCTGTCTCCAATCGGCGGGCTGTGCTGGGCTGGGCTGTGCTGGCATCGAACCGTTTGCAACCCAGCTCCAGCGGCTCGCTGCGCCTGCGCGCCTCCCCGCTCTATAAAACTTGCCGCTCGCCAGGGAAAGTGACACATTAAACATTTGGATTTATAGCGGCCGGTGCACTGCATTCCAGCAAAGCAAAGACAACTAAAGTTACTGAAAGCGTCTCTCAGCGCAAAGCTGGGTCACAAACATCTTCAGTAAGTTTATTGCTTTGATGTGTGTCTGTGTTTCTCTTCTAAACAGCTGCATTTTGCTCCTGACCTATTTTTGTGCCCCTTTAGTCTATCTTCTCCTGAATTGCTTTGATGAATGAAGCACGGTTTGTTGTTGATAAACCAGCGAGAGGTTTATTTTAGCAGAAGTACAACGAGCCTGTATTTTTAAAAGCATTTATTGATATTTAAAAAAATAAACAAACGGTGACTAATTCGGACTGTGTTGCAAAGTGATCATGAATCAGCACCAGGAATTTCTCTTTGTTTTCATAACTTTGTAACACTTTACGAAAGTTGATATACTTGTGTAGATGTTCTGTAGATTAAATGGTGTTATATATTACTGTGTGGGAGAAGGACACGGCGTTACAGCGAAAGAGTTGAAATCAGTTTTGGTGATGGTACAGTAAGCGATCTTGTTTTGCTGTGTGACATATGATGAGAATCTTTTCCTGGTGCCCCAAGTCTGAGGTAGCTTTGCCCGGCTTAATCTCCCAGAATCTCTCGCACAATGGTCTTTTATATCAAGCCTTGCACAGCAAACGGAGAATGCAGCTTTCAAGACGGATTTCTCTGCTGCGACCAATATTTGGTATGGTACAAATGTCACACATCTCTGCCACCTCTCGGTCCCCGGTGTGGGTTGGGGATGTGTGACAGCTGCCCCGCCGGAGTATGAGACACTCCACAATTTCAGCCCTGTAGTGGTAACGCTGGGAGCAATCCCGTCCAACCGTGCAGCAGCGGTGGGTGTAGTTCACGCCACAGGCTTAGCACTGCTAGGGCCAATATTTATTGTTTCCGAACAGCCCCTCCTTTTTGTTATTCCTTTTTTTAAAACCATAATTACACAGTTTGTTCAGGTACAGTGGCGCTAAAGGGAGTACTAAACCCTAAACTTTGCATCGGGCAGAAACCCGAGTCGAACTGCTTTCATCGAATGTGGGAAAAAACTAGAAATCGATATCAGAAGCATGTATAGCACCTCGGACTCCTCAATTAACAGAGTAGCTCGTTTAGTTATTTTTACCAAATAGTAATTTGTGTCTACCACAGGCTAAAATAAGATAAACCAAGGAATAGGTAACTTCTGAGAGTACAGTTTAATGCGGGCGATACAGTACTTCAGAACTCTTCAGCGTAATTACACGATTGGCTGTTATATTACATATTTAGGCACTGGTTTTTTGTAGTTTTCATTATTTTTATTATTTCTGAGGGAGTGTTGCACTGTCGAAGGTGGCATCTTTCGAAGTTAATCCGAGCCCCCATTTGCCCTGTCAGGTGGACTTAAGATCCAATGGCACAATTTCGAACAAGAGCTTGGGCGTTCTCCCCAGTGTCAACATTTAACCCTCAACCAATATGTAAAAACCCAACAGATTATGCGGTCATTATCACATTGCTGCCTGTGGGAGCTTGCTGTGTGCAAATTGGTTGCCCCTTTTCCTACATTACAACAGTGACTACACTTAAAAATACTTCTTGGCTCGAAAGCACTTTGGTGTGTCCTGAGGTTGTGAAAGATGCTATATAAATGCAAGTCTTTCTTTTATCCATTTAATTTTTAAACTTTTGCTGTAAAAATGGCCACAGAAAAGACTATTTAGCAGCTTTCATGAACTAAATGTTCTGAACGCCAACATACATGTATTATTTCAAGTGACGGATTGTTTCTTTAAGTTTTAATTGAATAGTACTCCAGTACTGTACTGACAAAGAGATCCACAGAGGAGGTTCCAGTGAATCCTGGAAGAAAAAGAAGATATAAGATTGGATCTGTGATTTATAGAAATGGATCACCAATTATTATCAACTTGAATAAATCTTTATCGGATCCATAAAATAACATATTTTCTATTAAGCTTTTATTTCCTCTCTCAAAGTTGTGTATTTTGTTTCATGAATATATTTAAATAAAAATCACTTTTTTCAGGTGGAGCTGGGTGGATGAATTAATCACATAGATTTGTGGGACTGAAATGTTCAATGTACTTTAATCACCGTTTCCCAAAAGTTTTTAATAGATATTGGAATGGTTGAAAAAGCTCTAAATACCATTTTCACGATATGTGAAATATTTCACTTGTATTTGATCTATTGAACTATTTATTCTGTTTCGAGTGGTACAGTACTAGCGATATCCCATTGAACTATGTATTCTGCTCCGAATGGTACAGTACTAGCGATATCCCATTGAACTATTTATTCTGATTAGAGTGGTACAGTACTAGTGATGTCCTGATGAGCTTGTGTTGTGCAAGTATTTTAGCATATTTTCAAGTTTTATGAAGTTAGTATAGTAACCCATCTGAAATAAGTTTTCAATGGTTGTTATGTTGATTGTAATGTAGTAATGATGATACAAAAACCTTTATGAAACTATCTGATAAAGTCAGTGTTTTATTTTTCTTAATTTATCAGAGATTTTATATCAAAATTATTGCTGTGTTGATTACTAAATATCAAATCAACAATACAATTGACTTGTACTGAACTAGCCAGTTTAGGCATAGTGCATACATATTATCATTCAACACCTGTCTTACAAAGAGTTTAATTTTGTGACTATTTGCCGGAAGAAACCATGGT
Organism: Pristiophorus japonicus; assembly: GCF_044704955.1. NCBI lineage: Eukaryota > Metazoa > Chordata > Chondrichthyes > Pristiophoridae > Pristiophorus > Pristiophorus japonicus. The sequence goes on along the minus strand of NC_091983.1, from coordinate 74,338,662 downwards.
CACTGCACCTCCAAAAAGCAATTCATAGCGTGAAATATTTTGAGATACTAAAGCATTAAATAAACAAATATTACCTGCTTTTAACACTTGTATGTCAAAAGAATCACTTTGTTAAATGAGGTGTGGTTTCCACAATGCTAAATCCAGGAAGCAGATTTTTGCACCTGGGATATTTTGCCTTCCAGACTAAATCAGAGAATATTTCATGTTACACTGTGATAGCAAACTCATTTCTGTTTTTCATCATTACTATTTGGGCAATACAAATGAGTTTTTTTCCAGAATAGTATGAGATTTCTGTGCAACAATCTGATGCTGCAATTATTAAGGTACTGAACCATTTCTATGGTCCACCTGTCTGATCATTGTATTCTGTCCTAGGGCAGGTCCTAACTCAAGACTCTCACATGAGATTCCTGAGCTACTTACTTGGGAAGAGCAGCTGAGGTGCTTTCCTGTTGCCTTGCTCACGGTTTATCTTCCGAGTACCTTCTCCTCGGTGGATATAAGTACATCCGCTGGACATCCAGCCAATATTCAGAGTTGGTGCTCCAATCTCCGCTCACTGGGTTGTCTGGAATTGGTCCAAAATCCAACCCTTTAACTCTGAGATGGGCATTCTACCACTTAGCCAATGGCCAGTCCGTCTGAACTTGAGTACTTTGCTGGATGTCAACCCAGTAATTAGAGACAATATTTTAGCCTCCATTCACCAGGAGGCTGTCTGGAGAGGGGCTCGAACCCTTCACATTTTAACACACAGGTGGGAATGCTACCACTAAACTAAAGACTCACTCTTATTTTTTTGCTATAGTATTCAAATAGTTCACTAAAATCTTAAGTAAACAAAATGATTGATTACAGTTTGTCTCAATTATAAGTCCTGTATTGACAGGATTCAAAGAAACTTGCAGGTGAAAAAGATTTGTTCTAAGCATTACTAGTTTTAGAAGACATTTTACCCTCTACAGCAGAGATTGAAAATGGCATGCTCATGATTTGTGTACTTGAGGCTTTGACCTCTGCTCTTGGTGGCTATCCCTTGGCTGCTGCCAGTCCCAGAGTTAGGTAGTGTTGAAGAGTGAAAGTCATTATCACAAGTATTCAAGCCACGCACTGCCTGATTACAGTTTTCTTCTAAATCCTGCTGCAACTATTCAAACATCAGTAAGCACACTACCTCTCTGCTTCAATTTTTCGGTCAGTAATTTGAGAGGAACAAGAGATCAACAACTTGATTATGCACTTACTGATCTCAGTTTTTCCAAAAATATATTTTGCTTTGGTCTGGTGTGTGCATCAAAATATTTCAGTTAGACTTATTTACTTCCTATGCCATGTATGGAAAGGAAAATACATTGAGAGGACTGAAATGTTAAATCTTTTACATACTGTACCCTCACTTCAGATATCCAGAAACACTGTTACAATAAACTGCTTTTCTGGAGTTGTAACACAAGATGTTGCATCACATCTACAGTAATATCGCCATCTTATGACCAGATTTATGAGCATAATTTTTTTTAAATGTTATCAAACGTGGAGGTACCATTTATAACTTTTTTTATAGTTAATATATAGTAGTATTTCATTTGCTCTTAAAGTTTTTTTTAATAGTGGTGCCATAAAATTTAAAGATTGCTAACTTGTTAACTGACTTACACAATCAATACATTGTGCAGAAGTGTGTAAAACAGTTGGGAAAGATTAACTTTTGAGTGAATCTCCTGGGATGTCTGTGACACTGAATAACCTTTGAAGTTTGCAATCTATAAATGGGAATTGATCTGCAAATTTCTTGATGAAAGGGACTTATTTGTTTTTTAAATCTGAGAAGTACTCCATTGTACAACTGTTATATAAACATTTATCACATTTTTATTGACAAAATTTACTAATTGGTAGGCAAAAATCCTATTTTAAAAATAAATTAGTAAATAATAAGCTGAGGGAGCAGTACTTGAAGGATGTTGTTTGTTTAATTATTCATGTTTGAAAACTATAATTAAACCACATTACAAGATTCACAACCAGTCAGTTACACCATAATCCTTTCCAGCAATATTCATCAATGAGAGTACAATCAACAGCCAGAATGAGGCATTCTATCTTTCTGTCAGTGTGCCTTGCTTATTTCTGGAAAGCATTAACATGCTAAGTAATCAACCTATCAAAGTCTTTCAAATTATCATTTATCTATTTTGAATAGTTTAAATATTATGTAGCAACTTTAAATAAAGTATGAAAAAATTCCACTTCTCACCCCTATTTCTTACCTTGGGAATCTGCACTGTTCCACTGTGCAAAATACCATTGGAAAGTTAATAAGTTCTATGGATTGGCTGCTATGATAGATTAAATGGTGATGCACGTACATATCCTGATCCTGCATCGCACATTCCTTCCACCTATCTAGAAATTTGGATTTCAAACAATTTACGAGAGCATGTGAGCTGTGAAAATCTGTGACCCGGTGAACCAGAGGAAAAGAGAACAAATATTGTGAAAGGCTCAAATCCTTCTGTAATTCAGTTGTACTGATGGTGAGCATGTTTTGTGCTGGCATAAGACATAGATGATTCCAGCATAAAACATACTTATGATTACCATTAGTAGATGTCACTTTGGAAATATGTACTTTTATCGTATACTAATGCCCACTATCTCTGCCAATCAGCTCATTAATTCTTGTTTAATCTGCTAATGTAAAATAATGGACCAGTACATGACTGGATTGCAGTTAACAGGCATACTGATTATTACCAAAATCAAATATTAATGCATTTTTTTGAGTGCTGATTACCATAAGCAGCAGCATCTAGATCCTAATTAGTGAATAGTGGTGAGCAGCGAGTTTTCTGAATCTCGTCAAAGTAGAAGTGAAGGATTAAAACAACCATTTTATTGTAACAATTTTTGATAATACTGAGAGCCTTTTATTAATATATATAGCCACCACTCTCTAGTCAAATAGTCATAGAAGGAATATAAAATAGAATGAGAACTTTCAAGAAGACGTTGCTAAGCTTCCCTGATGACCTAGTGAATAAAGGCTCTGCTCTTAATCACCTGAGCTGTACTAATCTAGCTGATGTTAGCCAGGTCAGTGGTAGGCCTCAGAACCCTTGTGAGCGTGTGGTGATCAGGTATCCATGGTTAACTAGCATGCCAGTGCATGAAGAATCGATCGTTGGCTGAGGTACCGGAGAGCTGTTGACCCCTGTGAAATCATACCTGAGGAAAAGCAGGCACTTTCACAACAGGAGAGCGAAAAAGGGTTAAAATGAACACAGTACTGACTAGATCTCGGCAACAAAAGGAATGGGAACAGTGGTTACACTATGGGCTAGAGTAGCAGAGTTCCATGTATGAGCCACTAAAAACAACATTAATGGAGTACTATTTGCAGGGCTTTGACTGCCAGTAAATTTCTACTGATTAGAGAGTAACTAATGGGATCGTCAATTGACAAATCACAGCACAGGATGCTGACTTAAGTTTGAAGAAAAAAATTATTAGAACAGTGCATAAAAAGTGATGTCTGATGTAGTGTTCATTATGATAATCAACAACTTTATATTGCCCTTTTGATGCCAATGCACCAAAAATCATGACCTATGCTGATGTGGCAGGAAATCTGTACAAGTAGCAGATTTGTACAGGTTAGATTTATTAGGTGAAAAGGAGTACTGTAAAAGTGTAAATTGATTAAGCAGTGCTATATTGGCATAATATGGGGCTGAAGACTGTGTTAGTTAAGTCTAAATGCAAAGTATTGGTATGTTTATATACTAGGTAAGAGCATTTCAGCTGAGATCTGTTAACAGGGGGTCAACCCACTCACAGGAGGTGGGTTGGCACTTTAAATATCATAATGAGGCTGCATACCTCATTTCGAAGCTACATTTTAAATTTAACTGTGCGGGGCTTGGTTCCCTGAGTCATGGGGAACCCAGCTGCTAAAGGAAGGTGAGGATTGCTGGATCCAGGGGGGGAAGTAACTTTTCACTTACTTGCTGGATCCAGCGTTCTTGTCTCACAAACCCCCTGCGATCGGACAGCCCCGACTGCCCCCTCAACCCTCCGGATCTTCCCCCACTCTCACTCCCCCACCCACTTCCCCCCCCTCCCCCGCCTCCCTGCTCCAATCTTCCTCCAGCCCTCTTTCCTCCACCGCTCCCACCCTGAAATCTCCGACTCCGGCCTACCATTGCAACCCCCTGATGATCCTGGCCCCAATCCCCTTGACGATCCTGGCCTTCCTTCTCTCTGCTCCCAGGCACACCCGCCCGACAGCCAGCTAACCTCTTAATCTGGCTGGCTATGGGCAGGAAACAGATTAAAAAATTTGAAATCAGGCCCTGCCTTTGAATTCGGCATGGTCCAAGGGAATCCTATTCTCCCAGGATTGCCGTCCGCATTCCAGTACCCCGCCCACCTCCAAGTTAAAATTCTGTCCATAGTTTCCAAAAAATGTCATGTGCACCTAAGCCCAAAACTAATGAAATACTCCATTTCTATTTGCAATACATCCATTTAAAAACAAAGTATGTAAGAGAATACTCCAGGGAACTTGTACAATTTTTGTAATTTGGTATTATTTCAGTGAAACAAGATAAGAAATAAATTTAACTGAAGAGAATGCTATTGGTGACTGCAGGGGCTAAGAATATATTTTTAAAAACACACAATACTTTAATTCATTATTTCTGTAGTTATTTATGGCTATATTTTTAATCTTTCTCTTAATGCAACCATAGCTATGATGGATAACAGTTTATTATAGTGATGAATTTAATATTAGTCCTTTCCCTATAACTGATTAAATGGCCTTTTTAAATGTAACTGCTTGCTATGGAGGATTTTGATATTTACAGTAAATTATTTGCAGTGAATGTATTAAAATAATTAATTTATACAAGCATGCATGCACAGAGACCAAAATTTCATATTGCAGATTGTATTTGTTAAAATTGTCCAAGACTTAAAAATGGAACTGTTATAAAAGATGGCAGTATTATTTTTCTGATTTTTATATACAGAAATGAAATAGCATTCTTCACAAAATGAAATATATTATCTTCTAGTTATCACTGAGGTGTCTTATACAAGATGGCCAACTTCTATATTGCAACATTGCTGTATACAATATATATGTCATATATAGCATAATGTATTATTCACTCACTACAGCCATTTGTACACATTTATCCATTATGATTGAAAGTAAGCTTCTAGAAAACACATTTATGAAAAGTATATGAACATGTGAAAAATGCATCCCTGTAAAAACAGGCATTCTTTCCTGGAAATGTCTCATTGTTCATAGTTCCAATACTGACTTCTAGTGGTTGGTTTTTAAACATGTTTACAGCAGTCACATTTTATTGATGCCGCTCTGTGTACTGTTAGATTTAAAAAAAAATCTTTTTCACGTTAAAACTTTTAACCGTAAACTTTCTTCCTTTTGGTCAAATTCAAATAACTGATTACAGTGATAGACTGTATGTATTTTTCTCTAATTCTCACTCCTTTCCAATCCCTGACTACCGCAGATATCTACTTGAGATGGCATGTGCATAGGCTTCTGCAGTGTGTTGCCCAAATGGCCATTCTTCACGTGATCCTCCAAAGTGAATATGGGCAAGCTGTTTAACCATTGGGGTACCACTCCCAACCCTTCACTTTGCAGAAGAATTAGTAATATGTCTGGATAAAAATTCTAATTTTCCTGGATTTAACAACATGCAGGAAAAATATTGAATGTATTGTACAATGCTAAATACAATAATCGAGGGGGAAAAAACTATAAATCAGTCTCTGAATGCAATTGAAATCTTGAGAAATATTGGCAACTCTTCTATTCCATGCTTTTATCAGGTATATTTTATGTGGTTTTTTTACATGTTATTTATGATATAATATGTAAAGGGGAATAGACAGTATTTTAGAGGGATAGTGTATAGCTGTTAAACTCTGAGCGTAACAATAACTTTTGTATTGTAACTGGTATTTTTGTTTGCATGAGGTCTATTATAAGTGTTTCAACTCTTATTTTTGTTAAAATATGTACTTGTTGAAATATGTTTTTAATAAAGCAATGGGGAGAAGAGTGTATATATTCTAACCATGTTACATATGTATGAGAGATCACCTGCATTATTTCAGCCTATACATAAGATAAGTAAGCTTTGTATAGTCCACTGGAAAAGATTGGTGTGTTTGTGTAACTTTCTCGCTATTGGTGCTTATATTATATTATATTAGTTACTGAATGGATTGAGAGAGGCTGGAATTGAAATAAACATGCTGGATGGATTAGTTTCATGGGGATGAATTATTGAGATTCAGTGAACAGACTCTGGAGAAATAGTAGTAATTATTGTAATTCGGATCATTGATGGCAAAACTGATGAACACATGTGTTGTATCCCGATCAAGGCTTTCCAAAATAATCATGTTGCATGTCAATTCACTGATGAAATATGCTCATATTGCAAAGCTTAACTCGTTAAAATGCGCATTTGACCTTGTGCTGTACATTTTTAAACATGCCACCACTGTGGTTTCCTGTTAATTCATTCTGTGTCTTGCGGTAGATTGCTCCTGTTGATTGTTCTTCCATTAACCCAGGATTCCCCATAGTTCAATGGTCTCTACAATTTTTTTCTTCATAGCAATGATCTTGTCTGTTCAGCAACTAGCCATTTGTGTTTAGTTTATGATTCCATTCTATATTAATCAATTTTAAAATTGTCCCCTCTATGCACACAACTTGTATTCCTCTCCAAGTGCAGTGGTTGAATCATTACATTTGACCTCCTCATGCCCTTTAATAAGTCAGTGAATAACTTGTTTCTTTCAATTCTTTAGACAGTTTTTTGTGTTTCTTCCAATTTTAGCCAGCAGCTACCGCCTCTTGCTTTTAGCTCCACACTCAATATGTTTTTATCCATTAACATTCTTGTCTTCCTTAAATCCTCACGTGCGAACCACTACATCTCTTCCACTGCTAAAGCTTGCCAAATTATCATTATTCCCTCAACAACACAAAAACTTGCAAATTGATAAATGATCCATTTCTTAGACCTTCTTCCAATCTTTTCTTCTGTCTGTCCTTTCCGCTCTTGTGCTCACTCTCTCCCTCTCTTGATCTTTCACATCTTTAATGAATACTATGGTCAACACTCTGCTGAGCTTTCCTGTCGTATTACTGCCCATATGTTTAACATAGAATAAACAGGTCATTCGGCCCAGCCAATCCATGCTGGCATTTATGCTTCACTCGAGCCTCCTCCCGTCTTTCCTTATCTAACTCTTATCAGCATAACCTTCTGTTTCCTCTCCCTCATATCCTTGTCTAGCCTCTCCTTAAATGCAACTATACTGTTTGCCTCAACCACTCCCTGTGATAGTGAGTTCCACAATCTCATCACTCTCTGGGTAAAGAAGTTTCTTCTGAATTCCCTATTTGATTTCTTGGTGACTATCTTATATTGATGACCTCTAGTTTTGCTTTAACCCTGTAAGTGGAAACACTCTCTGTTTCTATGCTATCAAAACCTTTCATAATTTTAAAGACCTCTATTAGGTCACCCCTCAGCCTTTGTACAAGAGAAAAGAGACCAAGCCTGTACATCCTGTCCTGCTAGATGTAACCTCACATTTCTGGTACCATCCTTGTAAAATTTTTGCACTCTCTGTAGTGCCTCTATATCCTTTTAGCATATGGTGACCAGAATTGCATGCAGTGCTCCAAGTGTGGTCTAACCAAGATTCAATACAAGTTTAACATAACTGCTCTACTTTTCAATTCTATCCCTCTAGAAATAAACCCTAGTGCTTGGTTTTCTTTTTTGATGGCCTTACTAATCTGCATCATTACTTTTAATGATTTGCGTTTTTGAACTCCAAGAACCCTTTGTTCCTCTACTCCATTTAGATTCTTATTTTCCAAGTAATATGTGACCTTATTTTTCTTACCAAAATGTAATACATCACACTTGTGTGTTCAAATTAATTTTCCAATTATATGCCATTCTGCACATTTATTAAAGTCGTCTTTTGATTTGTTGCAGTCCTCCTCAGTATTGATTATCTCCCCCCCCCCCCAACCCCCAACCCTGCAATTTGGTGTCATCTGCAAATTTAGAAATATTGTTTTTGATTCCAAAGTATAAATTGTTAATGTAAATTTTGAACAACAGTGGTCCCAGCACCGATCCTTGTGGGACCACACTTTCTACCTTCTGCAACTCCGAATAAGAACATAATAACATAAGAAATAGGAGCAGGAGTAGGCCCCTCGAGCCTGCTCCACCATTTAATACGATTATGGCTGATCTGCTCATGGACTCAGGTCCACTTCCCCACCCGTTCCCCGTAACCCCTTATTCCCTTATCGGTTAAGAAACTGTCTATCTCTGTCTTAAATTTATTCAATGACCCAGCTTCCACAGCTCTCTGAAGCAGCGAATTCCACAGATTTACAACCCTCTGAGAGAAGAAATTCCTCCTCATCTCAGTTTTAAATGGGCGGCCCCTTATTCTAAGATTATGCTCCCTAGTTCTCGTCTCCCCTATCAGTGGAAACATCCTCTCTGCATCCACCTTGTCAAGCCTCCTCATAATCTTATACGTTTTGATAAGATCACCTCCCATTCTTCTGAATTCCAATGAGTAGAGGCCCAACCTACTCAACCTTTCCTTATAAGTCAACCCCCACTGGAATCAACCTAGTGAATCTTTTCTGAACTGCCTCCAAAGCAAATATATTGTTTCTTAAATATGGAAACCAAAACTGTATGCAGTATTCCAGGTGTGGCCTCACCAATAGCCTGTATAACTGTAGCAAGACTTCCCTGCTTTTATACTCCATCCCTTTGCAATAAAGGCCAAGATTCCATTGGCCTTCCTGATCACTTGCTGTACCTGCATACTAAGCCTTTGTGTTTCATGCACTAGGACCCCTAGGTCCCGCTGTACTGCAGCTCTTTGCAATTTTTCTCCATTTAAATAATAACTTGCTCTTCAATTTTTTTTTCTGCCAAGTGCATAACCTCACACTTTCTAACATTATACTCCATCTGCCAAATTTTTGCCCACTCACTTAGCCTGTCTATGTCTTTTTGCAGGTTTTTTGTGTCCTCCTCACACATTACTTTTCCTCCCATCTTTGTATTGTCAGCAAACTTGGCTACGTTATACTCGATCCCTTCATCCAAGTCATTAATAGAGAATTGCAAATAGTTGGGATCCCAGCACTGATCCCTGCAGCACCCCATTAGTTACTGATTGCTAACCCGAGAATGAACCATTTATCCCAACTCTCTGTTTTCTGTTAGTTAGCCAATCCTCTATCCATGCTAATATATTACCCCCAACCCTGTGAACTTTTATCTTGTGCAGTAACCTTTTATGTGGCACATTGTCAAATGCCTTCTGGAAGTGCAAAAACACCACATCCACTGGTGCCCCTTTATCCACCCTGTTTGTTACAATCCCAAAGAATTCCAGCAAATTTGTCAAACATGACTTCCCCTTCATAAATCCATGCTGACTCTGCCTGACTGAATTATGTTTTTCCAAATGTCCTGCTACTGCTTCTTTAATAATTGACTCCAACATTTTCCCAACCACAAATGTTAGGCTAATTCATCTATAGTTTCCTGCTTTTTGTTTGCCTCCTTTTTTAAATATGGGCATTACATTTGCAGTTTTCCAATCTGCTGGGACCTCCCCAGAATCCAGGGAATTTTGGTAAATTACAACTAATGCATTCACAATCCCTGCCGTTACTTCTCTTAAGACCCTAGGATGCATGCCATCAGGTCCAGGGTATTTATCCACCTTTAGTCCCATTATCTTACTGAGTACCGCCTCCTTAGTGATTGTGGTAAGTTCCTCCTCCCCACCCCTGCCCCTATAGCCCCTTGACTATCCACTGTTGGGATATTTTTAGTGTCCTCTGCCATAAAGAGTGATGCAAAATATCCGTTCAGAGTTTCTGCCATCTCCATGTTCCCCATTACTAGTTCTGCAGTCTCGTCCTCTAAGGGACCAACATTTACTCTTGCCACTCTTTTCCTTTTTATATACCTATAGAAACTCTTGCTATCTATTTTTATATTTTGTGCTAGTTTACTTTCATGGTCTATTTTCCCTTTCTTAATCATTGTTTTAGCCGTTCTTTGCTGGCTTTTAAAAGCCCCAATCTTCTGTCCTCCCACTAGTTTTGGCCACTTTGTATGTCCTTGATTTTAATTGGATACCTTCCTTTATTTCTTTAGTTAGCTACAGATGGCTATCTTTTCTTTTACACCCTTTCCTCCTCACTGGAATATATTTTTCTTGAGAGTTATGAAATATCTCATGAAATATACGCCACTGTTCATCAACCGTCCTACACTTTAATTTATTTTCCCAGTCCACTTTAGCCAACTGTGCCCTCATACCTTTGTAGTCTCCTTTATATAAGCTTAGTACACTGGTTTGAGATCCAACTTTCTCGCCCTCCATCTGAATTTGAAATTCAATCATGCTATGGTCACTCGTTCCAAGGGGATCCTTTACTAGGAGATTGTTTATTAATCCTGTCTCATTACAACGGACCAGATCTGTCATGTATGTAGACCATGTATACTAACTGTATAGTCACATAAGGTGTGCCACCAGAGGGCACTGTGGTGGGAGACCTGAGGGTCACCTGCATAGGTGTGCAGGGCCCAGTATAAAAGGCTGCCCACCATGCTTGTGCCTCACTCTGGAGTTACAATAAATGGGACTAAGGTCACAACAGCTCAAGTACAATACTAGATCTCGTGGAGTCATTCATAAGAGTATTAAAGACATAACAAGATCTAAGATAGCCTGCCCTCTGGTTGGTTCCGTTACATACTGCTCAAGGAACCCGTCCTTTATGCACTCTATAAACTCCTCCTCAAGGCTATCCTGACCAATTTGATTTGTCCAATCAATATGGTTAAAATCACCCCATGATTATTGCTGTCCCCTTTTTACAAGCCCCCACTATTTCTTGGTTTATATTCCGACCAACAGAGTTACGACTGTTAGGGGGCCTATAGAGTACGCCCACTAGTGACTTTTTCCCCTTATTATTCCTTGTCACCACCCAAACTGTTTCAACATCCTGATCATTTGAGCCTATATTGTTTCTAACTATTGCAGTGATTCCATCCTTTATCAATAGAGCTACCCCATCCAAATTGTCAAGTACCCCTGAATGTTTAGTTCCCAGTCTTGGTCACCTTGCAACCACGTCTCTGTTATGGCTACTAGATCATACCCATTTGTAACTATTTGTGCTGACAGCTAATTTGTTACGAATGCTGCATGCATTCAGATAAAGAGCTTTGAAATGTGCTTTCTTACCATTTTCTCCTGCTATAGCCCCAGTTTATGATACACTTTTATGTTTATAGATTCTGTCCCTTCCTGTCATGCTCTGGTTTTCTTTTCTCCCAATCATCATCGTAGGTAATCCCTCGGAATCGAGGAAGACTTGCTTCCACTCTTCGAATGAGTCCTTAGGTGCTGAACAGTCCAATACGAGAGCCACAGTCCCTGCCACAGGTGGGACAGACAGTCATTGAGGGTAACGGGGGTGGGACAGGTTTTCCGCACAATCTTTCCGCTGCTTGTCTTCTGCATGCAATTGCCGATGAGATTCGAGGTGCTCGGCGCCCTCCCAGATGCATTTCCTCCAGTTAGGGTGTCCTTTGGCCAGAGGCTTCCAGGTGTCAGTGGGGATGTTGCATTTTATCAGGAATGCTACCCTGTTCTATTGTCTTCACCTTGTTCTTTGAGCTTTTAGGTTTCTGCTCACCTGAACCCTCCCCCCACACTAATTAGTTTAAAGCTCTCTCGCAGCCCTAGTTATTCAGTTCGCCAGGGCCCTAGCCCCAGCACGTTCCAAGTAGAGTCCGTCCCGACGGAACAGCTCCCTCTTAGCTCAATACTGGTGCCAGTGCCCCAGGAACCAAAACCCATTTCTCCCATACCAGTCTTTGAGCCACAAGTTTAGCTCTCTGATCTTATTTAACCTATGTAAATTTGTTCGTGGCTCGGGTAGTAATCCAGAGATTTTTACCTTTGTGGTTCTGCTTTTTAATTTGGCCCCTAGCTGCTCATAATTCCTTAGCAGAACCTTCTTGTCTATCCTACCTATGTCATTTGTACCCAGGTGGACCACGACAACTGGATCTACCCCCTCCCACTCCAAGTTCCTCTCCAGCCCTGAGGAGATGTCCTTAACCCTGGCACCCTTTAGCCCTATTCTCTGCTTTCTGCCTTGAAGCCAGCTAACTATCCATTCTGTGTCTTGTCCCCTGACTCCGCATGCTCTGACTTTATTCATTAATCTATTATGTGGCACCTTATCCAAGGCATTTTGGAAATCTAGATAAATTACATCTACTGCATTACCTTTGTCTACTCTCTCTGTTACCTCTTTAAAGAATTCAATGAGGATGGTCAAGCAAGACTTACCTTTTTGAAATCTACGCTGACTAATCATTATTATATTTTTGGCTTCTAGGGGGTTTGCTATGTTCTCCCTTTTAGTAGGGATTCTATTATTTTTGCTGCCACTGATATCAAGCTGCCGAGTCTATAGTTCCCTGGAGTTGTTATTTCTCCCTTCATAAATATAGTTATTACGCTAGCTATCCTTTGTCCTCTGGCAATACACCTTTTTCTAACGAATTATTAAATGTATGCAATAGTGCCTCTGCTATCTCTTCCCTAGATTCTTTTAAAATGCGTGGACCAGGGGTTTTAACCTCTTTGAATTTGATTAGTTTATTTAATATTTCTCCTCTTTATTTTAAACATGGTTATATCATTTCTAGTCTCATCTTCTGATGTCATGTCCACATCTGTCTCCCTGGTAAATACTGAAGCAAAGTAATTATTTAATATTTCTGCTATTTCACTGTCGCTGCCTATCATTTTATCCTGTCCAACCCTTAGTGGCCCTTTTCCCATTCCGACTTCCTTTTTTAAAATTTATGTGCAGGCAGAATATTTTACTATTTTTTAAAATGTTCCTTGATAATTTAATTTCATTGTTCCGCTCTGCCTTCCCAATTGTTTTGTAGAAATCGCTCCTAATTTGAATTTTCTCCTTCTTTTGGTGGTCTAGGTGCCTTCCTGAATCAGGTGGAAACTTCATTAATCCATGCAAATCAGGGTCTTACGACACACATTGAACCCCAATATAATTTTAACTGCCTCTGGAGCAGAGTGTCTGCCATGGACATGTTGTTGAGCAAAACCTGGCGGTACAGCAGAAGAGGTTTTACTCTGTTATCTGGTGTGCACTATACCTGACCAGAGAGTATTTGATGCTGATGCTGGGTGCCAACAGGGGAAAAACTTTTACATTCTTCAGCACCAATGTTCCTCAACAACATTTTGTTTTAATTTGAAGAGGGCAGCAAACATTAATCTTTGCTTGACAATTTCAGTTGTAAGATATTATTTGCGTGCTCAGAACTTGCTTTTTGTTCTTTTAATGGTGGCACAGATATCTATGGGGCCACTTTTCCTGTTTTCTTAAGTTTTATTTTCTTCTATTGTGTACCTGGTCCTCTGCAGCCGAGAAGGTGGGTGCAAGGCACCACCAATGCTCTATATTGCTATAATGCTAGGAAGTGTATTGGACAGTGAAAATATAATTCACCCCATTCGATTTTTTATTTTTGCTCCTCCCCTTTTGCTGCAGCCTTCACTTGGTATTCACTCACTTCGCAGCTTAGATCAGGGACTGAGCAGTACCATTAAGTGGGCTCAGACATTGGTTTAAGATTTAGCATGCTAATGTTCAATGCCACTTACACCAGCCCTGAAAGCCTGGTGTCTAATTAAACACCACCACTTGGATTACACTAGAAGGTTTTACGAATGCTGCATATGACTAAGACATCAATTAAAGCGATTTTAAGGATGTGAATCTAATTAAATTCACCCATTAAAATTTCTTCTAAATCCATTTGTAGTATTTAATCATTTTTGATATAGGATTTTAATATCATTGCTTGATGCTCAATCCTCTTGTTATGTTTGTGCATTGTGCCATATTGTGTGAATGATGTATTCGCCTTGGATCATAGCAATGTGGAGGGTGGAGGAAGAGGAAATCCTGCAGAGTATCTAGAGGCCAGAAATTTCCTGCTTGGGGCCGAAATTGCTCCACCCGATAAGGGAAAGCGATGGCGCGGAATGGCCACTGACTCCATGGAGGGGTTGCCATGTTAGAAATTGCCCTACCTCAGGAGCCTGCTCCACCCGTTTTCCCCTCGTGAAATTGCCCCTTACCCAATATTGCCCCGCAGGAGAGGCCCTGCCGCTGGCCAGTGCCCCCGACAGCTTTTGCTGTCGGTGCATTCTGTGTAAAATGGCGGCATGGCCGCCCTTAAAGGGGAAGACACACTGCCACGGCCGCCATGTTATTTTTTATTTGTTGGCCAACTGCTAGGTCCGCCCGACAATTATGCCACCAGGTTCGGCCGGGCTGTCGCTGGTCTGGCCGAAACCTCCCTGCTGGCCCAGTGGACCTAACTAAAATATCTGCAGAGTTTGCAGCGGCTTTCCCCTTTAAATGAAGGGGAGCGCAATGCGATGACGACCTCATCAGCGCGGCCCTGATGACGGACAGCTGCAGACACTTCGTCCCGACCCCACTTCCGCCTCGCTAGTGACGGCCACTGCATTCCGCTCCCACTTCCGCCCCCATGATGATCCACTTCTGCCCCGCTTGAAAAAAAAACCCCGAGGAGCTGAATTTCGTTGGATAGGCCACTGCGGCCAGAACAATTCAAAAAGGGTAGCTGTGCCACGTTTCCAGTGAAGGGCAATTTCTACCCCCTTGACTCTTGCCGAGCAGCAGGGAATGCTGTGGTTTCACCTCAGCAGAAACCTCTGTCATAGTTAACCAGTACCTTGTCACATTCTATTTTTAAATTATTATTTACTTGCTAAGTTTTGCAGGCAAGTTTCCCTGTTATTAAGTACACCTAGAGTCATACGTCTGTTGCCAAACACATAAGCATGTTTTATTTACTCATTCCTGGGATTTGTGTATCACTGGCAAGGCCGGCATTTATTGTTCATCTCTAATTGCCCTTGAGAAGGTGGTGGTGAGCCGTTTTCTTGAACCGCTACAGTCCTTGTGGTGAAGGAACTCCCAGAGTGCTGTGAGGAAGGGAGTTCCAGGATTTTGACCCAGCAACGATAAATGAATGATGATATATTTCCAAATCAGAATGGTATGTGACTTGGAGGAGAACTTGAAGATGATGGTGTTCCCATGTGCCTGCTGCCTTTGTCCATCTAAATGGTAGAGTGCATGGGTTTGGGAGGTGCTTGGTGAATTGCTGCAGTGCATCTTGTACATACTGCAGCCACGGTGTGCCGGTGCTGGAGGGAGTGATTGTTTAAGGTGGTGAATGGGGTGATAATCAAGTGGGCTGCTTTGGCCTGGATGGTGTCGAGCTTCTTGAGTGTTGTTGGAGCTGCACTCATCCAGGCAAGTGGAGAGTATTCCATCGCACTCCTGACGAGTGCATTGTAGATAGTCGGTATCCTACTGCCAAACCTTGGATCATCTGCATCTGGATGGCTGACTTGAGGCATGATTTGCCACTCAAGCTCAGCTGGCCTGTTTGATTTCCTGCCCTCCACCTTCTTTGCCAGAAGTCCATGAAGTCTCCAATTAGTTTGGGGGTGTTGGGGGGGTGGGTGGGGTGGGATGAGGGGGTGGTTTGGGTGTGAGGGGGGGTGCAGGGTGGGGTGAGGGGGTGGTTTAGGTGTGGCGGGGTGGGGAGAGGGGGTGGTTTGGGTGTGAGGGGGGGGTGGCTGGGGTGGGGTGAGGGGGTGGTGCAGGGTGGGGTGAGGGGGTGGTTTGGGAGTGGGGGGGTGCGGGGTGGGGAGAGGGGGTGGTTTGGGTGTGAGGGGAGGTGGGTGGGGTGGGGTGAGGGGGTGGTTTGGGTGTGGGGTGGGGCGGTGGGTGGGGTGAGGGGGTGGTTTGGGTGTGAGGGGGGTGCAGGGTGGGGTGAGGGGGTGGTTTGGGTGTGGGGGGGGTGCGGGGTGGGGAGAGGGGGTGGTTTGGGTGTGGGGGGGTGCGGGGTGGGGAGAGGGGGTGGTTTGGGTGTGGGGCGGGGCGGTGGGTGGGGTGGAAGCACTCCTGCTCCTCCTGGCAATCAAGCAGTGCTGTAAAAAATACTTACCTGCTGAATCTGGCTGCCCCCGCCTCCCTTTATCTGCCATTCGTAAACCGGCAGTCCAGAAATTTAAACCACTGCCAAAATATTAGGAATGGAACCTCTTTAACATATTAGAATCAGTAACCTGCCTCTTGAACAAGCTACTCAAATACTCCACAGAATCAGTGCTAATACTGGCTCTCTGCACATGCTATGAGTGGTGGTGGATGGTGACATTAAATTAATAGGCAAAAGCACAATTTAACTGTGTATATAAATCACAACTTACCAAGTGAATGTTGTTAAAATCATATGAAAGTGCAAATTTTCCTGGCTCAATTCTTATTTCATTTATTTTGAGTGAGTCAGTCTGGGTTGTTAAGCCTTCAAACAAAAAAACAGAATGCTGGTTCCTTGGAAGCCTTTGCTATGGTCTGAAGACATGCCTGATGAGTGTTCTATCTAACCGTAGTTCCTGATTGAGATCGACACATTAAGACACATTGCATTCATTCTATTGGAATACTACTGATTTGAAACAAAAATTAATGATTTCCTCGAAGCATAGTCCTGATTTCTCTACTCCAAAGAGTCTTATTCTGCTTCTCTCCAGTGTCGGATTTGGCCCTGATTCTAGATTCAGGATCCTACAATATATGCCTTTGAGGTGAGTTCATTTTACCTGCTATGGCTACCTAGAATAACACACAATTCAAAATACTTGGAGAGAATTGCTGCACTAGTTACAATTACAGCAGTCACTAAGAAAGTATTTATACTGCAACTATAATCTCAGTGCAAAGTGAATTTGCTTCACTCCAATACTGCGCTTGTAGTGCAATGTAGCATGAATCTAGAACTAGGGACTAATCTGAAGCTGAAGCAAAGCAGTGTGACACTCCCCTGAGGAGAGAAACCAGGACAATGTGTAGAGGAAATTATTAATTTAAAAAATGACTACATAATTTATATTTATATACAGAGAACATCTTTCTCAACTTTGCTTAATGCACTTAAATGAATTCTTCAAGCTTGAAATGCCACAGAAACAATACAATGTGATCTCTGCTCATATTGAACAGCTCAGAACAAATTGGGCCTTGTAAACAACTTCCAAGCCTTTAGTTAGCTACAGAAAATTAATGTAAATCAAATTATTGTGGAAAGATTGCCTATAAACTACTACGTTTATATAACTATAATTGAGGCTGAGCACCATAATTAGTACTGTTTCTTTTAGTAGACTAATAGCAATTGATTTCAGATAGATTTAATAGATGATGAATATCTTAAACAATGGGGCAGATTTTGACTGCAGGCAGGTTTCCAGTGGACTGCAAGAGAAGCATACCTGCTGGCCACCCAATAGATTCGGCAGGAGGCCATGTTAGCATAAAACTGTCGCTCTGTAAGTGAAAAACAAGCGCGTTGGACCAGTGCAATATCGTGCAGCCCAGCTGGCCCTCAGGCCGCAATATAAGAATGTAAGAAATAGGAGCAGGAGTAAGCTGTATGGCTACTCGAGCCCGCTCCGCCACTTAATAAGATTATGGCTGAACTTCTACATCAACTCCATATCACTTGATTCCCTTGGTGCCAAAAATCTAACGATGTCAGTTTTGAATATACTCATCAACTGAACATCCATAGCCCTCTGGGATAAAGAATTCCAAAGATTCACAACCCTCTGCATGAAGAAATTTCCCCTCATCTCAGTCCTAAATGGCCGACCCTTTATCCTGAGATTATGACCTCTAGTCCCAGACTCTCCAGCCAGGAGAAACAGCCTCTCAGCATCTATCCTGTCAAGCCCTCTTAAGAATTTCATATATTTCAATGAGATCACTTCTCATTCTTCTAAACTCCAGAGAATATAGGCCTAATCTACTCAGTCTCTCCTCGTAAGGCTCTTATGTCAAGAATCAATTTAGTGAACCTTCATTGCACCCCCTCTAAGGCAAGTATATCCTTCCTTCAGCAAGGAGACCAAAACTATACACAGTACTCCAGGTGTGGTCTCACCAGGGCCCTATATAATTGCAGCAAGACTTCCTTACGCTTATACTCCAACCCCCTTGCAATAAAAGCTAACATACAATTTTCCTTCCTAATTGCTTGCTGTACCTGCATGTTGACTTTCAGTGTTACCTGTAAGAGGATACCTAAATCGCTCTGCATACCAACATTTACTCATCTCTCGCCTTTTTAAAAAATATTCTACTTTTCCATTCTTCCCATCATAGTGGATAATTTCACTATACTCCATCTGAGAAATTCTTTTCTGTTCAAAATATTGCTTTTATTCCTCAAAAATATCCATAATACCTTCTAGAAAATAGAATTGATGTAAACAGGTTATTTTGGGGCTCGAGGAGGATGACAATTTGATCTCGGCTTGCTTCTGCAACAACTATACTGATGTGGATTGAGCTGATTTTATTTAGGTCCTGGAGGGTCTATTGTAAAGTTGATGAATGCTAAATTCCGTGAAATATTTGGCCTAGAACATTGTTTCGGGCGGTGAAGCAAAACGAGCAGTATCAGTTTGGCCACCAATGGAACGGAATATTAGGCGCTGGTATAATGGGCGGCCGATCCAATACATCCCGTTTTGTGGCAACGTCTGAGACAAATTTCTAGGCTCCTGTATTTTAAATCCCAATAGGTAAAATCGATAATGGACAAAAGAATCAGGTGAATCTTGTCCCTCTTTTTCTAACCTGTACACACAGGAACATTGGATTGAGATCCACCATCTGTGTATAAGCTTTATGTAAGGTGCCTGAATTAACTTGCCTTTGGACTATCTTGCATAACCTGTGCCAAATTATCTTTATGCAAGCTTACTGTATCACAACTGGAATGCAGTGTAATTAATTTCTACTTGACCGAATCATCACGACTGAAGTCAGACACATCTTTGGAGGATTCCTATTTGTACAGGAACAGAAAAGGCTTCCACTCCGTGAACGTGCAGCTTGTGTGTGATGACACGCATTGCATCATGGCAGTTGATGCGAGATACCCTGGGAGCACCCATGATGCGTTCATCCTACGCGAGAGTGCTATATCTGCCATGTTTCAGCAGCAGCCAGAGGGCAGAGTTGGTTACTGGGAAACAAAGGGTATGGCCTCGTGACCTGGGTTATGACACCCCTACACGTAACCCAGACGGAAACTGAGCGGGAATACATGTCGAACATTGCGACGTGCAGCATAATAGAGAGGACCATTGGCAGCGGCGTTTCTGATGCCTGGACCATTCCGGAGGCTACTTGCAATACTCCTCTGAGATTGTCGGTCAGTTCACTGTTGTCTGCTGCATGCTGCACAACTTAGCCATCATGAGGCAGCAGCAGCTGGTAGTAGATGACCCACCTGAGGTGAGAGTGGCTGATGATAAGGAGGAAGATGCAGATGATGAGGAGGAGGAGGACGAGGAAGCCATGCAACTACCTAAACTCGGAGCATGATGGCAGAGCAGGGAGGGCCATTGTGCCCTTTTGACGATTGCTGGAGCCTTGCGCCAGCAGCTCATCCGTGAACGCTTTCCTGCCTGAAGGCTCAGCGGCAACTATTCCAAATGGACCATGTTTATTGTTTGGACCTGTTCCGTAATGTTGTGTTGTGTTAATGGAACAATTAATGGAAATGATTCTTCTTTAGTTCAAAAAGTTGTGTTAATAATGGAAGAAATAATGTAAATGATTTGGTTATAATTTAAAATAAATTTTTGAATAAAATATAACACTTGTTTGCACTTAACTTTAATAAAAATATTCTTGAATCAAACTTTAAAGTATTCATTTAAGATCACTTACAAACTTTTAAACTTGAAAATTTACATCATTTACAAAAATGTTGAGAACAGTTACATCAGTAACAACAATAATAATAATAACAACAACAACAGCAGCAAAGAAAGACTGCACCCATTTCTCCACCACCTTATTCTAAGATCGCCCGCTGTGCTTGAGCTTGGTGACTGCACCTCTGCCCACTTGGTACCAATTTTATTCTTTCGATTATTTCGGGTAAGGCACACGTCTTGATAGGGGGGAGGGGCGTGGGCAGGCGGTAATGCGGAAGGCTCAGCTTGGGCCTCTTCAGAGGCTGGTCTGGGGATTAGAGTGGGAGTGGCAGTTGATTCTGTCAATGGCCGCGGCGTCTAGGCATGTTCCTTTTATAGCAGCAGCAACCTCAAACATTTCCTCCCTCGTGGCCCGACAGCATCTCAACTACCTACGACATTCCCTTCCTAATGTTCACCGACAGTGTATCAGCTACCTGCAACATTCCATCCTTAATGTGCCCGGACAATGTTCCCATTTCTCGCAAGGGTGCTGTTACTTCTCCCGACAGTCCCGATACCTCATTACCCACCCCACTGATAGCGTCCAGGAGTCATTGCGTAAAGTCAATGCCCTCCTCAGTCATTGCCATCATCTGAACCACATCTTTTACATCCTGTACCTCAGGAGAGCGCTGTCGAGCTCTCCTTCTCCTCCTCACCCTGGATGTGGCTCGCAGCCTCGGAGGGTGGAGCCCTGGGTGTGGCTTGCTGCACCCCACTGGAAACTGCAGCCTCAGACTGTTGAAATATTCCAACACTCGCACCACTCAGGAAAGGGGCTGGCACCTCAATGGGCGGCACCAGCACCTACTCCAGAGTGAGTATAATAGTGGGGGCTTCATCCTCCCCTTCGCCCCCATGCTCTTGGTCTGGAAGGTGGGATTGAAAGACGTTCTCCTCTTCAGGCTCTGCCGCGTCTGAATCTTCTTCTGCATCGGCTTGAGCCTCATCAGTTTGGCCTCAAGTTCTGCAAAATATAATAGAACAGTCAAATGGTTAGCAGTAAAGGAGGGGGCAGGGTGGCATGAGTAGGCTCACACTGCGCAGGCAGCAGGCTCATTTGAAGGACCATGGTGAATGATAGCACATTGCATCAACTGAAGCGTAGCTGATGGAGACATCCCCATGAACCGAAGCATGGCTAGCCCATGCAGTACTTAACATTTAGCAAAGTCAGACTGTGGAATTTGCAGGACTTACCCACTCCCTCGAGCGTGGATCTAACTTGTGCAGTGCTGGTTGCTTTTCTCCAGGCAGGACCCATCAAAGCAGCGACCCTCTCTTCCAAGGGTGTCAGTGGGTGCAGATTTGCCGGGCCTCCTCCTGTTCAAGTTCTCTCTCTTTTGTTGTGTGCCACCTTCCTCTGCAAAGATCAAAATATAACTTTTTAGAGAGGGTGTCTTTCTGTTGGGTGGGTCATACAGATGGTCACATTTACAATTGCAATTCCAGTGAATAAATGAAAATATTACTTGCACGAATTGCTTGAACAAGGTCCTGCCATTTCTTTTTGCATTGGCCTCTGGACCTCGAGGTGGTCACCATTGCACAGTAATCTTGTGAAAGTTAGTTCTAGCGTTTCTTCATTTCTTTTGGTGAAATTTGTAAGTGACCTCTGCTGGTGTCCAGCTCGTGCCATCTGGCCTCAATTACAGTAACCAGCGCCTCCACTTCGTCCTGTGAGAAATTCTTGGTCCTTGAGCCGTGTTGCATATTGCAGTTCTGATTTTAAGTTCTCACACACCATTCAGAATTAAAGTTCTCATACACAACTGACTCTTTAAAAATGGCTAAATGCAGACCGGGAAGTGTACTGGGCATGCGTGCCCATAGTAGTCACGTAAAAAAACGTCATTTTTTTTTCGTGCATGTGCAGAAGGGGATGCGTCCTTTTTTCAGCGCAGACATTTGGCTCCACCCCCCGAAGCTGTGCGGTGCTAATTGTAACAATTAGAACGGGGAAACTTTCACGTTTTTTTTGGAGTAGACGGACCGAAAACAAACACGCGGATCTCTTTAAATACGCCAAAAAACAGCATTGGAGAAAATTGAGCCCTATATTTTTAAATTGTTACTTTTAAGCTATTAATTTTAAGTTCTACTTTAGTTCCATTAAACTTTAGATTTTAACTTTCATTGCTGGGCGTTGCAAATCGGCTGACTGTTATACAACCTGCCCAATTTTCCTGAATCATGAGAAATATTAAAGAGCTAGAAATCAGATGAGTTTTTCATTGTGGATTATAAAGTTAAGGTCCTATAGTGTATGTAGAACTACTAAAAAATATATTGTTATTGTAATGTAATTGCTTCATGCGTTTTTAGCTTAAGAATTCATAACAACATATTTCTATTAAGAACTAGTTGGTTTATTTGAAAAAAGTTTAACAATCACACTACACATTACTCGTTCATCCACCAGACTCACAACCACATGACTCATCGTAGATCCCCCGAACCCAACTGGCTGGGGTTCTATTGAGTCTTGTGAACATCACGTGACTAGCTAAGTCACCCCCAACTCAACAGCCCTACAACTATTTTAGTTGAACATTAATACAAGTGGCCCCTTATTAAAGGGGCACTAAATCGACAAATAAGCAAATTAAACTTTTGGCATTAAATAAATCAAATTAAAATTGGTTGCTGGGGTGATGATGATGTCAACAGCCCTACAAACCTGTGAGCATACTCACAGGTGCATACATTACAGTTATGTGTAACACAAAACACTGTTATAACTCAGGTTATAACTCAGTCAGTGGGACTGATTTGGAGCAACCAAATGTATTTGCATTCAAATAGGATTAAGTCCAATATTAACTGACTTATTCTTCCCCCCCTAAAACCAAGTATTGATAGGGGTTTTAATCCTGTGGCTAGGTTTACCAAAGAGATTGAGAGGTGGATCATTTAATGTTGGCTTCCAGAAGATACAATGCAATGAATCTTATTAATTAATACACTTTGTATACATTACAACCATTCTGCTGATTTTGTTCATTCCATGTATCCTGTAAATCCATGTGCAAATTATGTTTTTGTTGCACTTGTGTAACTGGAAAATACATGGGAGAGAACAAAAAATTCTGTCTTTGCTCTCTATCTTGCTTTATATTTCAGTTTTTTAAAAAGCAATAAACTTGGAGTTTGCGTTTAATAACCAGTCAGCATATACTATGAAACCGCTCCAATTTCTTTTCTCTTCTGATTTCTTTGACACGAGCTTTGTTGACAGTATTATGAAGACAGTAGAAAAAACAATATCGTAGAAGATGAAACCAGGGATATTAAAATGCACAATTTGTATTGTGAAAAAATGTAAAAACGCTTATTGTACAGCTGTGGATTCTAGGCAAGGTGACAATGGCGAATTGAAAGATTAAAGAGGCCAAAATGTCAGTTATCTATGAAATCACAAAATTCATTATAGTTCTTTTCCATTTTTAGCAAAAAAAGATTTCTTAACACTTTCCAAATTCTAAAACTTGTTATAAATTTGACTTGACATTTGAAGGGGATTGACACAAAAAATTATAGTTCCAGTGACAGCTTCAGCCACGTCAGCATCAACTGGTAGGGAAGTCAAGAATTTCTCTTCCTCGTGTACTTTGCCAGCCTTTCTTAAAGCCTGAGGCTAGAAAGATTGGCTTTCTGACAATCTGAGTGGAACAGTTCCTTTTTTTGCTATTGTCCTCTGACATTTCGATTCTCAAAAAACTGTAAATGATCCTTCACTAAGCTTATCCTGCATTTATTCAGTCTCATGCCTCTGATAACAGGCCCACTTCCAGATCTCACCCTTCCCTTTTTGGTGCACTAGGATGCATGAGTGACCGTCCAGGCAGGATGACCTGTCTGGTTATACTTCTGCCATGAGATACCGAAGCATTAATTGGCATGGATCATATCAGCAACTGAGCAAAGCTACATTTCCCACTTCAGGGGCTTGACTTTCCCAAAAGCCCCTTACTGCCCGATTGCCACCCAGAAACAATGCTAACGTTCTGCAACTAACACTGGTGAAAATTTCCATAATTAAAGTAAGAAATACCGCCTGGCGAGTATTCTCCAATCTCCAACAGACATGAGAAAACCCAGAAATTGGCCGGAATGTTGACGTTTAAACCTGCTGGGGGGGGGGGGGAAGGGGGTGGGTGTAGAAACCCGAAGTCTGAGTTTTCTTGCACGCTGTAGAGTTCTAATTCCACAGCGGCAGGTGGTGTCATCGGCAGATTAGCCTGATTGACAGGCTTGGCTTCCATTTGGGCAGGTACCTCTGGACAAGAGGCTGCAACTAAAGGTAGGTGTGAGCCCCGACCCTGGGGTCCAATCACTGACCTGGGGTAGGGGGAGAACCTGGGGGGTGGGGTCTGATCCATGACCTTGGGGGAGTGGGGTGGGGTTCTGATCCTGGGGGAGCACTCCTGCTCCTCCTGGCCCACAAGGTTTGCTCCCCAAGGTTGTCCTCACTGTGCTGCACCTGCCTGTCATGTATCTTACATTATTATATATAACTGTATTCTAACATGCTATACATGACTGTAATAAGACATGACCTGTAACCACCAGCATACCTTACCACCGGGGGTACACTTGCAAGAGACAGGTATATAAGGGCAGGTCTCAGGCAAGTGCAGCATTCCAGAGCTGTGAAATAAAGGTGCAGGTCCAGAGTGACCTTGACTTCACTACATGCCTCGTGTGAATCTGTACTGAGGGGGACAGGACTTTACAGTGGCGACGGGTTACGGGATTACAGAATCCACAGAATGGCGAACAACGGATCAGATAAAAAGTACAATGCGGGAGACAATTGGGAGGACTTTATAGAAAGGCTCCAGCAAAGCTTTGTAACCAAAGACTGGTTAGACGACGATAAGGCAGACAAGAGAAGAGCCCATCTCTTGACCAGCTGTGACTCGAAAACATACGCTTTAATGAAGGATCTGTTGGCACCTGAGAAGCCAGCAAGCAAGTCGTTTGAAGAATTGAGCACACTGGTAAGAGACCACCTGAAGCCAGTGAGCAGCCTACACATGGCCAGACACAGGTTCTACAACTACAGATGCTGTGTGGGCCAGAGCATACCCGACTTCGTGGCGGAACTTCGGAGGTTGGCTAGTTTATGTGAGTTCTCCGATGGACTGAGGAGAGAAATGCTGAGAGACTTTTTCATTGAAGGAATAGGCCACGCAGGCATATTCCGAAAGCTCATAGAGACCAAGAACCTGACCTTAGAGGCAGCAACACTGGTTGCACAGGCATTCTTGGTAGGGGAAGAAGAAACGAGGTTGATTTACAATGCAGGTACGACAACTAACGAAATATTGGAACATGAAGTTCACAGCACTAAACAAGCTGCTACCCCCACACACAGACAAAACCGGGAGAACAGGTTCTCGACAGCAGGCAGAAGCCATCAAGGGCTACAGGAACGGCCGTTCACACCTCATCAACCTACAATGCGAGCAATCAACTACAAACTGAGAGAAGCTCAAGAGAGATCAGGCAGATGCAGCTCATTCTTTGGAAACTCGTTGAACAATGGAACAAGTCTGTGCTGGAGGTGTGGGGGTGGGCACTCGCAAGGGGATGTCGATTTCAACAGGCTGCTTGCAGAAATTATGAATCTACAGAGCATTTGGCCCGCATGTGCAAAAGAATGGCAGCTCGGTTGGTATACGAATCGGATGGGTCGGAAAGCGGACCAGAAGATGGTGGGGACAGTACCCGGGACACCGATGTACAGGGGGTCAACACGATCAATGGCCACTGCTCCTACAACAGGACACCTCCTATAATGATGAGGGTCCTACTCAACGGGATATCTGTCAACATGGAGCTGGATACGGGAGCGAGTCAATCTCTCATGGGCGCTCAACAATTTGAACAACTGTGGCCGCATAAAAGAGACAGATCAAAACTCACAAGGGTCAACACTACACTAAGGACCTATACCAAAAAAATCGTACCAGTCCTCGGCAACACCATGCTCTCTGTCACACACAAAGGGACAGTGAACCGACTTCCCCTGTGGATTGTCCCCGGAGACCCCCCAGCACTGCTGGGGAGAAGCTGGCTGGCAAAACTAAACTGGAAATGGGATGATGTCCATGCCATGTCATTAGAGGAATGGACCTCCTGCTCAACAGTTATAAAACGATTTGAACATCTCTTTCAGCCAGGTGTGGGCACTTTCAAAGGGGCCAAAGTCAAAATCTACATCTCACAGGATGCTAGACCAGTCCATCACAAGACCAGAGCAGAGGGAAAAGATTGAACACGAACTAGACAGGCTTCTGCGGGAAGGCATTATATCACCTGTGGAATTTAGCGACTGCGCAAGTCCCATCGTCTCAGTCATGAAGCCTGATGGATCCGTACGAATCTGTGGGGACTACAAATCTACCATAAACAGAGTCTCCCTACAGGACCTGTACCCGCTGCCCAGCGTGGAGGACTTATTTGCCACATTGGCTGGAGGTAAACTTTTCTCAAAATTAGACCTCACATCTGCGTATATGACGCAAGAATTGACCGAGGAATCCAAGCTACTCACCACCATCAACACACAATGAGAGCTTTTCATGTACAATCGATGCCCATTCGACAACAGGTCGGCAGCTGCCATATTCCAGCGCAACATGGAGAGTCTGCTCAAGTACATCCCGGGGACGGTTGTATTTCAAGACGACATACTTATCACGGGCAGGGACACCGACTCCCATCTCCGTAATTTGGAGGAAGTACTAAAGCGGTTGGATCGGGTAGGCCTACGAGTCAAGAAATCCAAGTGCCTGTTTCTCGCACCCGAGGTTGAATTTTTGGGCAGAAGGATTGCCGCTGATGGAATCCGCCCAACAGAGTCCAAAACAGAAGCAATTCGCCTGGCACCCAGGCCCCGGAATGGCTCAGAACTGCGCGCCTTTCTCGGGCTACTCAATTACTTTGGGAACTTTATGCAGAACTTAACCACGCTGCCGGATCCTCTCCACGTGCTACTCAGAAAGGGGTGCGATTGGTTTTGGGGGGACGCCCAGGAACGCGCCTTCAATAAGGCACGCAACCTTCTGTGTTCCAACAGTGTTTTGACTTTCTTTGACCCAGGTAAAAAGCTAGTTCTCACATCCGATGCGTTAGCGTATGGGGTCGGGTGCATTTTGCAACTTGTCAATAGTGTGGGCAAATTACAACCCATAGCTTATGCCTCCAGATCACTTTCGCGGGTGGAGCGCGGGTACGGAATGGTAGAGAAGGAGGTGCTCGCGTGCGTATACAGTGTCAAAAAGATGCACCAATATCTTTTTTGGGGCCAAGTTCGCGTTAGAGACCGACCACAAGCCCCTCACATCCCTCCTATCCGAGAGCAAGGCAATAAATGCCAACGCTCGGCGCGAATTCAACGGTGGGCACTCATGCTGGCGTCCTACGACTATACCATAAGGCACAGACCAGGCACCGACAACTGTGCCAACGTGCTCAGCAGGCTACTCCTGGCGACCACGGAAGGGTCTGACGAACAGGACTGTGAGCTAGTCATGGCAATCAATGCCTTTGAGTCCACAGGTGCGTCCATGACGGCTTGCCAAATCAGAGCCTGGACGGCCAGCGACCCCACATTATCCTTAGTAAAAAGATGTGTCCTAACCGATGACTGGGCAGAGGCTCGCGATGCCTGCCCCGAGGAATTAAAACCCTTTCACAGGCGCATGCATGAGCTATCACTACAAGCAGACTGCCTGATATGGGGCAGCCGAGTAGTCATGCCTCTGCGAGGCAGAGAGACATTTGTCCGGGACCGGGGATCGTTCTCATGAAGGCCATAGCCAGATCCCACGTCTGGTGGCCTGGTATTGACGCGGACCTGGAGGTGCACCATTTGTGCCCAACTCAGCAATGCCCCAGGGAGGCTCAACTGAGCCCCTGGCCCTGGCCTACCAAACCGTGGTCGCGGGTGCACGTAGACTGTGCGGGCCCATTCATGGGCAAAATGTTCCTCGTAGTTGTAGATGCATTTTCAAAGTGGATCGAATGCACCATTTTAAACTCGAGCACAATCTCCACCACTGTGGAGAACCTCGCAACCATGTTTGCAACGCACGGAATCCCTGACATATTAGTCAGTGACAATGGTCCGTGTTTCACCAGCGCAGAATTCCAAGACTTTATAATTGACCACGGCATAAATCACGTCAAGACGGCACCTTTCAAGCCGGCCTCCAACGGCCAGGCGGAGAGAGCAGTGCAAATCATTAAACAAGGCATGCTTAAAATCCAAGGTCCCACGCTGTAGGGTCGCCTGTCGCGACTACTGCTGGCATACAGATCTCGTCCGCACTCATTGACTGGGATCCCCCCCGCGCAACTGTTGATGAAAAGGACTTTAAAAACAAGGCTCTCATTAATCCTCCCAGACATGCACAAAATCGTTGAGGCAAAGCGCCGTAAGCTGACTGAGTACCATGACAGAAATTCGAGGGGGAGATGGCATGAGATAGGGGACAAAGTGTTTGTACTAAACTATGGCAGGGGTCCCAAATGGCAAGGAAGGAAACAGGCTACTGGTAGTACAAATGGACAATGGCAAAACCTGCCAGAGGCATGTAGACCAAATCAAAAGCAGATTTACCAACAACACTGCGGAACCAGAGGCCGACTACAATGTGGAACTCGCACCACACCTGGTGGACAGACAGAGGGAACAACCTGAGGAAAGGACAATCCCAACAGACAGCCCAGGCAAATCAACAACAATCACACCAATCGAAACAGACAGCCCAAGCGAGATACCAACAACCACACCCAAAGAAAAACAGACACCAAGGCAAACAACTGAACTAAAACTCAGACGCTCCACACGAGAGCATAGACCACCTGAAAGACTGAACCTATAAAGATAATAAGACCTTGGGGGAGGGTGATGTCATGTATCTTACATTATTATATATAACTGTATCCTAACATGCTATACATGACTGTAATAAGATATGACCTGTAACCACCAGCATTCCTTACCACCAGGGGTGCACTTGCAAGAGACAGGTATATAATGGCAGGTCTCAGGCAAGTGCAGCATTCCAGAGCTGTGAAATAAAGGTGCAGGTCCAGAGTGACCTTGACTTCACTACATGCCTCATGTGAATCTGTACTGAGGGGACAGGACTTTACACTGCCGAGAACAGTTAAATCTGCACAGCAGGTTAACTCCACAGCTTGTGGCCTCGTTATAATATTTAAAGTGCTAAGACGCCTCCTGAGAGCAAGTTGGCTGCCCACCTCCCAGCCACCTCCATTAAACTCAGAAGTAAGCGAGTTGGGGTCTGGGTTCAAATTTTTAACTTCTCCATCTGGCTGGCTGCGGGTGGGAAATAGAGGTTTCAAATGCAAATCGGGTTCTGCTGTTAAATTTGGCAGGGCATGCGGGAAACCCCCATTCTCCTGCTGGGTTTCCCAACCACTTCTAATCCCCCCTCCCCCCCTTCGCCTCTCCCAACCACCTTCCGATTAAAATTCTGGCCATTAACTCTGTTACCCACTCTACAGATGCTGCCTAATCTGCTGAGTATTTCCAGCATTTTATGTTTTTTATGGTAGTAATGGTACTGCCTGTTGAAGTTAAGTCTTACAAATCAGATTTGATCCCTGGGCTACACTGAATAAGCTGATCTTACTTGAAGCAGCAGTTGGAGTGCTATAATTGGTCTAGGCACTGCTGGGCAAGGAGTGGGAAAAAATCAGTCACTGTTTCTACTCATGATCGCTATCCAGTAACTGCTGCTGGATGTACATGTGTGGGGACAGGATTGCATTTGGCTCTGTACCTCAGGCTAAATACCCTCTGACACTTGCTGCAAAGCTTCACGCGTGAATCGCCACTTGGACTGTTCTAGAGGACATCCAGCTCCCATCATTCCATGACGAGCAATAGTTTGCACAACAGGGAAGAAGAAAGTTAAATATTAAGTGTGGGAGTGGGGGGGAGGAAGAGGAGAGGAGGGGCGGGTGGCAGTGATGGGAGAAGAGTGCTATATCGAGGAAAACTTTAATCAAATTTACTACATTTGAATCCAAATTTAATCTTGTAAATTTGGTATGTTTTATTTTAAGCCCCCACTATTAAATCTCAACAGTAAAATATAGGGGGAGAAATTGGCCTGGTTTGTGCCTCCCGTTAACCCCTGTGGGGGGTGGTAATGGGCGCTAAGCGTTACCGACCGGGCGCGGCAAAATCACTGACACCTACCAACTTCCCTGGTGGTTTTATGCTGGTGCTGACACTTACTGCCTCACTCTCTTGCACCCCGGAGATCGTGACATCATCTGATGCGCAACGCCCCGTTATCGCCCCGGATGCAAAATTCGCTCCCACCTCCTGCAGAATCGCCGGGTGTCAACAACGACAGCTGCAGGAGGCGTTGTCAACTCGGCTGACCGCTGGGGGAATGTTAATTAAATTGGTGGTCAGGTAGGGCAAAATGTATTTATCTCCAGATTCTGGTGCCTCCTGATTTCCTTAGCCCCCACAATTGCTCAGCCCTGCACTCTCTTCGAATGCTTGGGACTGCTATGCACGTAGCGCAGGTGCTATGGCCCAACGCAGACAGCATGAAAACTCATTCACTCCAGCATTGGCCCTTCCCTTTAAGGGAAGGAAGGAGCCTGTAAAGACGGCAGTGCTGCACTGAGCATTACTCAGCGCTTTGCCAATACCACCCCTCTCACTCCCTTTCGTGCTCCAAGGGAAGTGGTAGCGCTTGAAGCGCTCCACTTCCCTCTTGGAACGCTAAAGCGGAAGTTCCGAAGCAATATATGAAGAGCAGTGAAAATGGCCTACAAATTTTATTGCTTGCTTACTACTTTGTATGCTTTTAAGTAATATTGTAAAATCTATTTAAATAAAATAAATATGATGTGATTTGTTTCCTAAATCAAAGCCGGAATTATGCAGTTATGCAACTAGGAATACTATACCTTACCTTTTTTGTATAACTATCATAGAATAAGTCGAGGTGAATTTATTTATTGAAATTAAAAAGGTACTTCAGGTAGTGAATCAGGCAATTGTAGATCTGAAACTTAGGACGCAAGTGAGATTTGTCCTGATTTCATGCCAATTTTGATAATGCACTGTCTTGCTAAATATGCTAATGAATTTACTGTCACTGGTCCATCCATATAGCACTGGAAAAATATTTGGCTTTCTGTAGCTTATAAGCTGGTCATTCTTAATGTCAGTAAACAAAAAAAGTACTGGTGTTTGATTAATTTAAAAGTATTTTGTGATCCATAAAGATTAAAGGAACAAAATTAAAATAACCATGTGAAATGTGAGTAAAGCTAAGATAATGTAAATTATTAATTATTCTGAAGTGCCAAATGCATTAAACATAGCCTTGCTATGATTATCTAGTGCAGATTTGAAATATTTACAGGTGGCTCGTAGACAGATGAACCATAGCTGCAGTTAGGAAAGAACCTGGTTGAATGCAAATGAAAGTCCTTTTGATGGTATGTTGATAAATTGGCTGGTGAAGTTTCACCTGAATTGCCTCAGAATCCATATTCTTCTTTCAGAATATCAAATTAAACCATTTGAGCTTCCCGATAGAAATGTCACTGGTGCATTCACAAAACCTCAATGACGTATCGTTGTTTCCCTAGTGATTTGTGAAATATTCTGAAGCGAATCTCATCAAAAGTAAATTATGAGCTCGTACACAAGAATCCGTTGAGAAAGTTGTGATGCTTGTGAGAGCAGATGGCTCAGTAGTTCAGTTGCAGAAAATGATGTATTGCCAACTATTACCATTGTTTGGGCACTAATCTTCCTAAAGGTCACGGATATTCACGCAATAACAGTAAGTGAGAATTCCTGTCGCAAAATATTTTGATATAAAAGACCAGACCTTGGATAGTAAGAGTAACTATATAAGAAGGGATGGAATAGATGCAGCAGGGAATCTGACTGCTATACTTATTGCTCTGAGGTATTCCCAGCAGAAAGCCTACCCAAAGTAGGGCTATTTGGAGTATATGGAGTTTATATTGCAAATTGGATGTTGCATTTTACTTCTAATCTGACATCCATACACTAGAAATTATGTTTTTCAGTGGTGCCTTGATATATTGTGTATTTGTGTATGTGTTTTGCAATATATAAATGTTAATCTCTTATCATGTGCAGTGAGATCAATGCAGTTCAGGTCACATAGCAGAATAACACTTCTGTTGAGATCATATGGTTAAGTGCCAGGAGCCTGTAGCTTCTGACTGTCACTGTCTGTAACTTCTCTTTTTCTTCCTTTCTCCCCCCTCCTCCAATATATATGATAGATTAATATGAGACTAGAAATGATGCATTGATTTAACATGGCTCTGACTATTGTTTTAATGGAATTGTTAACCAGTTTTTTTACATAAAAGTGTTAAGCGGTTGTCTGCTAATATTGGCAACAGTAATTTCTAGCCTCTGGTTTGAAATGAGGCTCCAGACTGTACTGCATTGGAGGATACTGATCAACCACTCAAACTTTGTAGCTTATATGACTACTTGGTTTAATTCTATCAACGCAAAATAATGTACCATCCCAGTTGGGAGTGGTAACAGCTGTGAGGCGGGACTTTCTGCACCAGTCCCGCCCCATGAACTATATTGGGCTTATCATCCCCGAGAGGAAGTGGAGTGCGCTCACACTCCACTTCCTGGCGGGGGCAGGTCCGGGGTGCTAACCAATGTGAATTTTCCAGCACCACGCGGAGAGGTGCATAGCGCTGGCAGGAATACAGGGCCCTCTCCTATTAAAGGGGAGGGCTACACTGCTGACTCTGCAGGAGGGAGAAGGGGCCATCGCCAGAGCACCATGGAGCGGGGTGCCATGGTAGCAGCCTGGCACAGAAGCGGAGTGCTGGGCTACAACATCGCGGCACGGACCCCACGATCTGAAGTTGAGAAGGCTGTGACTGGTAAGTCGACCATTTAAAACATTTGCAGCACCACACCATGCCTTTAATTTTCGCCCCACGAGTGGCCTAAAGCCCGGTACGCATCCCTCAAAGCTACCTCAGAGAGCTACCGAATTTTCGCTCCGGGGCAAAATGTGTCACTGCACATGGTGATGACGCTGTCATCGCCAGTGCAGCGGCCCATGTGCTACTGGCAGTGATTGGGGCGCTACCGGTTAGCGCCAACTCTAAACTCCCATCGAATTTCATGTGAGTCGATAGTGGCGCCACACCCAGGCGAAAAATTGTTTACTCCCCATTAGCGCTCCCCAGGAGCGTTAATGGGAGATGCAAACGACCCAAATTTTTTCCCCTATATCTCTAACTTTTTCCAGTTCTGACGAAGGTCATCAATGTTAACTCTGTTTCTCTTTCCACAGATGTTGCTTGGCCTGCTGAGTATTTCCAGCATTTTTATTATGGATTTCCAGCATCTGTAGTATTTTACTTTTGTACTTGGTTTAATTGCTTTGTAACTCACTCCAGTCTATAATGTTACCCACATGTATCAGCAGGTTTTACTAAGTCCAGAATAAACTTTCAGTTAGTGGTCATAGATGAGTAAGAAAGTAGAGGGCTTTTCTAGTAAAAGTCTCGGCAAACAGAGGTTGACATTATTTCTTATGGTTTTTATAGGAGGTTTGTTGCTGTTTTCTGAACTAGTGTAAGTTCAAGACAAGAGAAGACCATAGTTATAATATTTGTGTGCTTTTGAAATGATGGATGTTGTATTTTATAAATTCAAAAATAAATTGATTAACTTTAGTATAGCAATTGTTTTTGTTTATTTATGTATTGTGGCATTAATACTTGCAGTACCATAGGAGACTTTACTCATTAGTTACATTGGGAAATTTAAGTCACTAGCATTGACTTCAATTAGGAATAAAAATCGGTAGAATAATAAAGGGGGACGCCAATTTGCTATCACCAATTTTAAATTACCACACAGTCAAAATTACCCCCCCAACTAGTGTAATTGTGGCTATTGTAACGGATTCCTAAATACTATTTATTTTGTCTGACATTTTGCAGTGAGCATGTAGAAGAAACGGAAGAATTCTGCAGCTTTTTTATTGGAAAAATGTCTGTCTTTTCTGTATGTTTGGAAATTCACCCTCCCCACCACCCCCCCCCCACCCTCAATCTTTTATGACTCTTTTTTCACAAATCACTCTTTATGAAGAGAGCATCCTATATGTTATATATGTAAACTTGTATATACCTTGTACAGCCACCAGAGGGCTCATCCCCTGGAGTCCCAAAGGATCCCACAATCCCTTGGGAGCACAGGTACTTAAGGAGGCCTCACAAGCTGGAGAGGCACTCTGGAGACCTGCAATAAAAGACTAAGGTCACACTTTACTATGAGCTCACAGTATCCAGTCAGACTCTTTATTCATATACAACACTATAAAGTAACTATTCTTGTATCTGAAACATTACTATTATGTCTTGAGAAAAATTTGTTGTTTCGGGACTCAATGCGAGAGTGAGCTAAGTAGTTGTCTTTTTCACTCTGTTGACCCACATTTTAAAGCCACATGAGACCTAGGGGCTGAAATTCAGCCTCCCAATAAGGCTTGTTGCTGCCAGAAAGCAGCGGCCACGTGACAGTGTCGAATGGCCGCTGCTTTTTGGTCGAATGGCCGCTGCTGGCGAAATTCTCCTCGGTGGTTTTTCCAGCTATCACCACTAACGTCCCGCTGCTGGTGAACCCTCCTAAGTGCGTTATCAAAGCACGCACCGCCGATCTCCCGCCCCGCAAGCAAAATTTTTAAAAAAAATCTTGCTCCCGCTGCACACTGCCCCCATCAGTTTTTTCTGCCGGTGCACTGTGTTTGCAGTATGTGAAAAATGGTGGTGAGGCCGCCATTAAAGGGGAGGGTGCCATCTTTTTTTTTTGTCAGCCAACTGCCAGGTTGGCCCAACAATTATGCTCCCAGGTTCGGCCGGGCTGCCAACAGGCAGCCTGGCAACCCCTCATGGGTGCCAGCCACTGGCTCGGCTGAAACCCTCCCTGGTGGCCCAGTGGACCTAACTAAAATAATTGCAGAACTCACAGCGGCTCTCCCCTTTAAGTAAAGGGGAGAGAAGTGGTGACACATAAGCATCATGACGTTATAAGGGCTACGCTGATGACTGACAGTGGCGGACACTCCCCCCGCCCCCATTATGACAGACTTCTGCTCCGCTCGGGAAAAAAAAAGATAAATAGCTGAATTTCACGCAAGGAGCCACTTCATCCACCGTGGCAGTGAAAACACAGGAAAAACGGTAGGTGTGATCCATTTCCAGTGGAAGTGAATTTCTGCCCCCGAGGGTGTAAACATCACTTCTTATATACGTGACTGTAAGGATTAAGGGAGAGAAATTCAACTCATGGCTGATTGTTTTTCTGTCACAAATTCGGCATAAGATCTTTGAATTTGACATTGCAAACTGTTGCATCAGAACTACTCTGGAGTTGTACCGGATGCTATATTGACTCAGGACTTAGGGCACCCTAATAAATATGTGTAAATTAGATTGCTTCACCTCTGCCAAATTCAACATTTGGAGCACTGTATTTGTTCATATTAAAACCTGCCAACAAATCCTTGGCAGCAACAGTTGGGAAGCAAGCTGCATGGGCTTTATTTAAAGGGATCCTTAACTACATCAGGTAAGTCTCTGGTTAGTTAGTTAGACTGCTTGTGGATATTTAGACCCATTTCTGGCTGTGTTGGCTTTTCTAGCTGAGTTCAAAAATTGTGGAGAGTTTTTTTTTTGGAACTGCAGGACAATCTCTGCCCAGGGGCTTTTTACTGTGCTGCTCAGTCTGCCATTGGGGCAGGAGGATGAAATGTAGGAGGAAGAGCAGCCTATCAGAGTGCAGAGACCTGCAGTTGCTGACAGAAGAGGGAAAACAAGGGAGGGTGCAAGTTTAATTTCTGAACCATAAAAATAAAATCTGCTTCTGTGGCAACAGTGGTGAATTTTAATGTACAACCTATTATACTTTATTGTCATCACTTTTGACCAGCTTGAACAGAACCAGTGAAGTATTGTAGTTGTCGCCCTCCATAGTAGAATGTTCCCTTCTGTCACAGAGGCAATACTCTGTTTCATCATACATCCTAGAACAGTGGTTCTCAAACTTTTTTGGTTGAAGGACCCCTTTTCAAGTGGATTAATAATCATGGACTTCCCCCCCCCCCCACCTGTCCAAATTATAACACTATATAATACTCATAATATGAATGTGCTGCATGTAAAATGTGTTTTAATAGTGCTTTTAAGAACCTGTATTTTGTCTTCATTTCTACCACAGCAAAAAATTAAATTTCACAAACATATGTTGTTGGGAAAGGTAGCAACACTTTCATTGACAAAAGAAACAGAGACGACATGAGGAATCTTTTTTTTTAAACACAGTGATTTGCTGTGATTTGGAATACACTGTGTGAAGGGGTGGTGGAAGCAGATTCAATAGTAACATTCAAAAAGGAATTGGATAAATGCTTGAAGGGAAACATTTGCAGGGGAAAGAGCGAGGGAGTGGGACTAGTTGAATAGGTCTATCAAAGAGTGGCACAGGTACAATGGGCCGAATAGACTATGGACTCCAGTTTGAGAACCACTGTCCTAGAACAAGTCCTTCCTGTTACTGCATAATAGAACTATTGCACATTCTATATTTCTTGACTTGGAGATATGAAAATCTATTCTATAGTTGTAATTTAAAAAAATAGATCTTCTATCCCAAATTTCCAATATTCATTCCCAGCATGTGAAACTCCATGTCAGGAGCACAAATTTGTCAAATCTACCCAATTAATGTTAGTGTTTGATTACCTCATGCTGATTGTTGTAGCATTACTAATATTCAGATCCTTGTTAGCTATCAGCATTAAGCCCTGTTGAGTTTCCCTTGGTAAATCAGCAGTTACCTGGGTAAGCAATCCAGAACCAGTATAATTGAATACAAATAAAGCAGACATGACATGCAGATAACAAAATATTAGTATTATAGTACTCATTTGCTTTATACACAACTTTTCCTGTTTCATTTATTTGCGAGTCACAAATCACTCATACACCCATCTTTCCACCTTCTAGCAGAAGGTGAGAAATGAACTACAATAAATTAAGAAACAGTGATGAAAATAGCAATTTGATTTGGATGATGTCAAGTCTTTTCTTAATATGTTACAGGATTCTCAAGCTTTCAAAATAACATGAAGTAGGCTACATCTCTGTTCTTGATTTTCGTACATTGTCCCCTGTCATACATGGTTTACATTAATTGCTGATAGTCACGTTACTTCATTTCAGATTGCTCACTGGTGATTGAGTTTATTCTGTGGTTTCATGGTAGTGTTTCTGTTTTTAGTAGCTAACTCCATCCTCCAATAGTTCAGTCCTACATAGCTTATAGCTTTAAATCATGTGATGAGATAAAAAACATTAGGCAAACAAGTCAAACTATGACATTTGGAACCCTGAATTAGCCCAAGCACCCAATTATTTTCTCGTCCGCAGTGCTCAAAGATTTTGTACTGCTTTCAAAATGCACCTTCTAATTTGGAACGATTTCATTCAGAAAGATATGCCTTTTACATTCTTCTTGCTAGTGTGATCAGAATATGCATCAGAATGCTTGCAATTAACAGCAACAACTTGTATTTATATAGCGCCTTTAACGTCGTAAAATGTCCCAAGGTACTTCACAGGAGTGTTTTAAGACAAAACAAATACATTTGACACCGAGCCACATAAGAAGAAATTAGGGCAGAAAGTTGGTCAAAGAGGTAGGTTTTAAGAAGCGTTTTAAAGGAGGAAAGAGAAGTAGAGCAGTGGAGAAGTTTAGGGAGGGAATTCCAGAGCTTGGGGCCTAGGCAGCTGAAGGCACGGCCATCAATGGTTGATGGTTGCGCAGTCATGATCAGGGATACTCAAGAGGGCAGAATATGAGGAGCGCAGACCTCTCGGGCGGGTGGGGGGGGGGGGGCGGTGTTGTGATGCTGAAAGAGATTAGAGATAGGGAGGGGCGAGGCCATGGAGGGATTTGTAAACAAGGATGAGAATTTTTAAATTGAGACATTGCTTAACCGGGAGCCAATGTAGGTCGGCCAGCACAGGGATGATAGGTGAGCGGGACTTGATGCGAGTTAGGACACGGGCTGCCGAGTTTTGGATGACCTCAGTTTATGTAGAGTAGAATGAGGGAGGCCAGCCAAGTGCATTGGAGTAGTGAAGTCTAGAGGTAACAAAGGCTTGGATGAGGGTTTCAGCAGCAGATGAGCTGTGGCAGGGGAGGAGACAGGCGGTTTTAGTTATGCCACAGATATGTGGCCGGAGGCTCATTTAAGGGTCAAATATGACACGTAGGTTGCGAACAGTCTGGTTCAGCCTCAGACAGATGTTAGGGAGAGGGATGGTGTCGGTGGCTAGGGATG
The DNA here is from genome assembly GCF_044704955.1 of Pristiophorus japonicus. Classification (NCBI taxonomy): domain Eukaryota; kingdom Metazoa; phylum Chordata; class Chondrichthyes; family Pristiophoridae; genus Pristiophorus; species Pristiophorus japonicus. The sequence goes on along the minus strand of NC_091983.1, from coordinate 74,300,140 downwards.
CAGTTTGTGGCGGGGACCAAAAACAATGGCTTCGGTCTTCCCAATATTTAATTGGATAAAATTTCTGTTCATCCAGTACTGGATGTGGGACAAGCAGTCTGACAATTTGGAGACCATGGAGGGATCGAGAGAAGTGGTGGTGAGATAGAGCTGGGTGTCGTCATCCTTGTAACAAACCTCTTTACTGAGATCGAGTTTCCAAACCATGAGCACCCAACCACTTTTTACAGAGCAGTTCTTTTCCCAAATCAAATTGCTCGGATTCCTGCTCCCCTTCTCAGAGTAACTGAACCTGCATGAGCATGACTAGATGTTGCTGATTGTGTGACGGAATGTTAGTGATAGAAGCATGGTGGGAGCTGGCAATTGTTAACAACATACATACATAGCCTTGCAAGTCTATCAATGGAGTTGATTGGTAATGGAATTCATCTTAACATCAGCTAAACAGCTCTCTGCCAAATTCATGATCTGCAATGCCAGGTTCTCCAGAAGTTGCTGGAAGGTAATTCTAAGTAAGATTTTTTGCAATGGAGTAACTGAAATGGACAAGTACTCTTTCCATGGTAAAGTTCACTTTTTTAAGCATTACCAGTTTTACATGCCCAGAGGCATGTACTAAATATCAGTTTGAATTAAAATCTTGTAATGTACGAGGAACTCTGGGTTAAAAATTAAAGAAGTAAAATAAGAAAAATAGATAAATCAGAATTGTATTTTTAAAAACTTGCAGTGTTCTAGTGCTGTCTGTAGAGTTTATATTCCATGCATTACAACCATACACTGTATTTGTGGAATTTTCTATCCTAGCCGCAATGTGCTGAAAGCTCCAAGACACATACGTAAGAAACAATGATGGACAGGTAAAGACCCTCTGGTCCATCTAGCCTGTCCCACATAATTGCGATACCTTGTGTATCACAATATATACACTCCACCCCATGTCATCTCCTGGGAGAAGCGGGAAAAAAACCCACTAAATACCCAATCCAATTTGGGGGGAAAAAATCTGTGAGATTCCTCTCCAACCCATCTAGGTGCTCGAAACTTGTACAGGAGATCACTTTGGCCCTGAATTCCCTGCCGTACCTATCTTTTGTAAGAGATGGTCTGCCCCACCAGATCCAAATCCATCTATAACTACTTTTTGCCTTCGTTCTTCCAGCTAGTTCTCAATCCAGCCACTATTACCAGAGGCTTCAATCTTTTAGAGAAGCCTCTTGTGTGATACCTTATCAAAAGCTTTTTGGAAATCTAAGTAGACAATGTCTACTGGGGTTCCCTCATCTACTATCTTGGTGACTTCTTCAAAAGGTACAATCAGATTTGTAAGACGTGACCTAATTTTTATGAAGCCATGTTGGGTATCCCTAATATGTCCCTCTCTATCCAAGCAACCATGTATTGCATCCTGAATAATTCACTCAAACATCTTTCCTATTACTGATGTCAAACTAATGGGCCTATAAGTTACCCACGTCTTTTTTGTCACCTTTTTTAAAGCCTCTTTCCAGTCTTCAAGAACCATCCCAGAGCGCAGTGAGCTAATAAAAATACGGGCTAGGGAGTCGCACAGCACATGTCCCTTCTCTCTGAGAACCCACGGCCGGATAACATTCAGTCTGATGCATTCAGAAATCTTCTATACTCGAAAGGTATCTTTATTTTCAAAGCAGGGTCCCTGAGTTCTCCATCCACCTTCTGTTAAGTAAAGAATTGACATGTGCCGCCCCTCCAGGCAGCAACCACCACCACCTGTTCCCACTCACTTGTGCTTTGTGAATCATCCAGTGTATTTTCATCAAAATCACTGTCTAAAAGGTGCTGAATGAATATTGCTGATCTGGTGCTTGTCAGGGTTAGAATGAGTGATGGAGTCTGTTAGATGTCATTGGGTCCCAACTCTGATTCAAGTGACATACCTAGAGAAATAGAAGAGGAACAAAGGTTAGCATGGAGCCTTGATGGCAACTTGTTCACTTTTTTTTCTTTGAATTATGACCATCAAGGAATTCATCTTCACTTTCTGATTTGATTCCAGTAAATGAAAAGAATAGAGGTTGGAAGATCCTCCTTCTATGTCGCTTCTCTCCCTCTTGTTAAGAGCAGTCTTCTCCTGCAAGAAATGGCCATTCAGACATATCCATGTATCAGCTTATTCTCAAAATGAATGTGATGACAGGAACAAGCTTCATTCTGTTCTGTGGATCGAAAGAGTTGTCAAGGAAAACAGCATTTCCTTCCCACATGACAGGAAAAACCTGTTAATGTAAAAGGGAGGTGCAGCAAGAGTTCTCCCGATCCATGATCAACAAATACAGGAAGCATACAGGACTACGTGGACACAAGGGTACATGTGGATCATGTTCTTTACAGTTGAAATTCTAGTATTGTGAAATCTGAGTGACATTTTCATCTTGACACATCTGGTGAGATCATTGAACTTTTCATGCACTGAAGCCAGGTCCTTCAAACACTGCTCTTAGCATTGAAACGATTTGCTATTTCCTATCAGGCATCTGACTTTCAGTGAGACAGCGACAATCTATAAGGAAGAGAACAAACTCTCTTCTGCTGCACTAGTTCCTATTAAAAAGTCTACTGTCCTGTTTGAATAGTGAGGTATCCTGCAAATCTCAGATTGCATGTGGATATATTTACAATGTCACTATAAAATTGATTTCCCTTAGTGACAAGAATGCCAATGCAATCTGCTGAAAGTCTTAAAGGCTTGCAGCAGCATGTGATTCCCCTCTCCACCCCATGCCCACCACTCCAATGGACAAGCTACAAAACTCAGGTATGAAATCACTTCTGTAGCTTGCCCACAATAAGGAAATCTGACCATGCAGAAACCCATCTGATTTCAATGTTGTGGATTCGGATGTGTGGTAGTTTTGCTGTATTTGCCTCCCATCATTCCAACACTGGACATTAAAACATTTACAACTCAGGAAAGTTATTTGTGAGTCAATGATTCTTGTCATATTATTCATTAAAATGTTGATAGTTTAACAATTTTTGATAATTGTCTAATCATTTTCCAAGTAGGCTTGTTTTTAATGTTAAACAGAAGTGTACAGATTATTAGTAGTTTCCTGAGCTGAAAAAGCTTATTCATTTTAGATGATCCCACTTAATGGTTCATACGAGATATCTCTGTTACTTAACAGTTAATTGTGCTGTCATGTAGCTATGCCTTTCAGTCAGTGGTAATGTAATGTGAAGGTGTGTTGCACTAAATTATTCACTGTTGCATCTAAAATTTGCTTGTTAACAGCTGTGTCTCAGAACACCTATTGTTCAGATCCCTGAAGGTTAGGAGAGATGTAGCAAGGCAGAGGGTACCAGAGTGTGGGGTGAAGATTGCTGAAAGCTCTGCCACTCATCGTAGAACAGAAGGAGGTAGAGAACACTGTCGACCAGAATTGAAAGAGTGGCAGGGTATATATAGAGATATAGGGCTGGAGGAGATTGCAGAAGTAGGGACGAACAAAACTGTGGGGTCAATTATAGATGAGAATGAAGAGTTTGAAGTCAATACTCTGAGAGTGGTGTCATTAGAAATAAATAGGAGTCAGGTTGAATTCAGAATATTGATCAGGCTGTTGTTGGAAAAATCGAGTAACGAGGTGACAAAGAGATGAATAAGGGTTTTGGGCAGTGGTGGGGGTGAGGGGTTTCAAAGGTGGTAGGGTGAGCTCAGGATGGAGACAAGCAATATTATATTGAATTACATTGAATCGACAGCACAGAAACAGGTCATTCTACCAGCATCTGCTCCAGCCACAATGCATCTCCTCTTTAAGAGGTGCAGGCTAGCTTTGAGCAGTGCTAGAAAGTTACGATTTTGGGTCCCCTGCTGATGCGTGCAGCCAATCAACAGTGTGGTTAGCACTGGTTGCACACACAAATCATAATGAGCAGGCAGCACAAAGATGCCGTGCTGCTTGCATTACATCAAACGGGCGATCCCTGCGTCCGTTTTCGGGGGCTATCCAATTTAGTCCCACTATCTTGGTGATGAACTGAATGTAGGAATTGAAGCACAGTTTAGGGTCGAACAGGATAGAAAGATTATGCAGATTGATCTTGAGGGGACATTCAGGAAGATAGATGGGATCAGGAGCTATAGCATGCAAGTTTCTCGCGTGGACTGGATAGCTTGGTATTGCCAGTATTCAGCTGTCACACCATAAACTCAAGTTTGTTTTATAATGAAAAGGTTTAGAATATTTGGTGTTGATAGTATTGTTGGATAACTCAAATATATCACATGCTTTTCTAATTTCAGTAAATATCTGTCTTAAATGCTCTGAATGATGAGACCATTCTTCCCTCTTGTTACAGCCTAGTGGTGTTGGGCTTGCAATAGGTGGAAACACCAATTAACAGGTTTCTGTGAAGCTACTTATGGAATTAATTATTATTGTGCTTCCTAGAAAGGTTACATTTCTTAAGTTTCAGCAATTCTTTAGCACAAATTTAATATGTTTCAGCTTTTGTATTGCATGCATCTTATAAAAGATCGTAATTTAACCTTTGTGCATCAAAAGTGGAATGGTTTGAAGTTGTGATTTTCATGGCCCCACCCCATTGCAAATTGGTCAGGGCAAGTGAGTGGGGGCCCTGGTGGAGGTCTGAAATATCAGAACAGTTTCTCGCCACTCCGAGAGTCGAAGCAGCCTGGAATAAGCCCAACAGAAATACAGCTGCACAAAGGGCCCAACAGAAATACCGCTGCTTAAGTCTTCAGCTCCCAAAGAAGCTATCAGGCCATCTCTTAAAGTTAATCAATTCTGTCTGGAATTGATTGCTTTTCCCCAGAAATTTTAAGACCTTTGGAAAGCTTGTAATGAAAGCCACACCTTCACAGGCTTGAGTTTCCTTAGGCCTATCAGATGGTGTACTGGGAGGAGCTTCCAGGGGTAGCCTGGAAACCCCTCCAGATACACCTCTTTGACATTGCAGAATATTTGGTGGATGGAGGATCTGCCCTCTTTTCCATATCCCCAATGGAATGTCTTGGTAGTCCCTCCACAAATTGGAATCACAGCAGTTAGTAACTCCTGAAGAAACATCTAAAAGTCTCTATCACATTGCTGTTTTAAATGGGAAGGTATGATGACCCATTAGATCTAATTTGTGCCATAAACTCCATGCTTTACTGGGTTGCAGAATGATCCTTTTAACTAAATGATTCTGGAGTGTGGCAACTTTTAAGAAAGGAAAAATGCCATAGAAAGAGCTCCAGAATAGATTCGACAGGACACATGGGTAGAACTAGGGGAAAAGAAAATGCTGAACACATATCCACTAATCATTTTTATAGCAAAATAAAATGGTTTTATTTTATTTCAACATTGTCCAGATGGTTTCACTCTACTGATGTATCATAAACGTTGCAACAAATCCAAGGATTAACTTTCATGATAGTTGGGTAATGCAAAGGAGTATGTTTGGAATGGTATATTGAGTCTCTGAATATTGCATATGTGGACAGGTGTGTTAATGAAAAGGGCTAGTTAGTCATTTATGAGAACATCTCTATGAAAACCTGATGTGCTGTTCTTCCTGGCTACAAAAGTATTTATCTGTTGACATTCTCAGGATTATTGTCAGTGTTGTCCTCTGATATTGGATTTAGATGGACCTTAGTTTCCACCATGATTAGATCTCATGGATGGCAAAATTGTGCAACATACAGCAGACAACAAAGACCTGGGAGACCCTTGCCAGACTATAATGCAAGACACCCCTGATCTGTCCAAATGTTTGAAGCACACTTCAAACTTTGGCAATAGTCTGTTGTTTGTGTTGACTCTTTCCAACCTAACTCACAAAGTGTCATTAGCAAGGGCTGCAGCGGTTTGCCTTTATTTCACAGGATTTGTCCTGCAAGTTTGTCTTCTCCCTCGTGTTCTGCTACCACTTTTGCATAGAGAAAGGAGTAACGATGTTTCTACTGGCAAACAAAGCATCAGTGATTGTTTGATGTATCTATGCACAGCAGAACGACTGAAGTTGTTGATGGTTCTCCCCTGGAAGGCAGGCTATCACATCACATTGAACCATGTATATAAAGTGGGAAATTGAATGACAGTCCATTATATTTGAATTGTTTATGTTAATGAAGCTGTTGCACATTTTGTGTTAGAACACTTTACGCCTCCTTAAAAAGCCATCCAAACAGAGCGCAATGTGTGCAAGTCCAACAGGATGCTGGTGAAATAGGGTATTGTTTCATTTCCCAGCTTTGTGTGCTGGAATGACGCAGGTGTAAACAATCTCACCAATTAGAAAAATGCATCCCATTACCTTCATCTTTAAAATATGGTAATAAGTTATGTGCTCAGTTATGTGCTCCATCTAAGATTGAAATTAGACTTTTAAATAAAGGCTAAATTAATTTTTGTTGCTATATTCAGCAAAAACATTTTACTCTTTAAAATGCAATATGAAAAGAATATCTGTAGGACCAAGAACATAAGAATTAGGAGCAGGAGTAAGCCATGTGGTCCCTCAAGCCTGCTCTGCCATTCAATAAGATCATGGCTGATCTTCGACTTCAACTTCACTTTCCCGCCCGATATCCATATGTTTTCATATTTTTTTTATTTGTTCACGGGATGTGGGCGTTGCTGCCTGATTATAATTTCCCATCCCTAATTGCCCTTGAAAAGGTGGTGGTGAGCCGCCTTCTTGAACCTTGATTCCCCTAGTGTCCAAAAATCTATTTATCTCAGCCTTGAATACACAACAATTCAGCATCCACAGCCCTTTCGGGTAGAGAATTCCAAAGATTCACAACCCTCTGAGTGAAGAAATTCCTTCTTATTCTGAGAAAATGGCACCTAGTTCTAGACTCTCCAGCCAGGAGGAACAACCTCTCAGCATTTGTCCTGTCAATCATCTTGTATGTTTCAATGAGATCATTTCTCATTCTTCTAAAATCCAGAGTTTAGGTCCAGTCTACTCAATCCCACTTGATAGGACAAGCTTCTCATCCCAGGAATCAATCTAGTGAACCATTACTGCACTGCATTTAAGGCAAGTACATCCTTCCTCACATAAGGAGACCAAAACTGTGCACAGCAATCCAGGTGTGATCTCACCAAAGCCCTGTACAATTGTAGCAAGACTTCCTTAGTCTTGTACTCCAACCCCCTTGCAATAAATGCCAACATGCCATTTGCCTTCCTAATTGCTTGCTGTACCTGCATGCTAACTTTCTGCATTTCCTGTATGAGGACACCTAAATCGCTCTGAACACCAACATTTAATAGTTTCTCACAATTAAAAAAAAAATCTATTTTTCTATTCCTCTTACCAAAGTATTTAACCTCACATTTCCCAACTTTATACTCCATCTGCACTCATTTCACCTGCCTATATTCGTTTGCAGGCTTTTTGTGTCCTCCTTACAGCTTACTTTCCGACCTAGCTTTGTATCGTCAGCAAACTTGAAAACATTACACTTGATCCCTTCATCTAAGTCATTAAAATAGATTGTAAATAGCTGAGGCCCAAGCATTGATCCTTGCGGCACCCAACTAGTTGCAGTCTGCCATCAAGAAAATGACTCGTTTATCCCTACTCTTTGTTTTCTGTCCATTACCAATCCTCTATCCATGCTAGTATATTACCCCCAACCCATGAGCCATTATTTTGTGTAGCAACCTTTTATGTGGCACCTTATCGAATGCCTTTTGGAAATCCATATATACTACATCCGCTGGTTGCAGATCAAGATGATCTCATCTCTTAACTCTGATTTCCCTGTCTGGTTTTACTGTCTATTAACAAGCAGTATGGTTACCCGTGGGATATATTATTAATTGGACTGATAATCATCTAGTAATTTTTAACTAACCTCTTTTCCACCTCTCCTCCTTCTGAAGCTTCTGAGTGCTATGTGAATGATATCAGAATAAGCATAATAGTGCTGTTGCGAGATGACGAGATGTCATATATTCCTATCTAGTATAACAGTTAAAATGTTAACAGCAGTGACCAATCAGTAGCATTTAAGTCAGTCATTGGTGAATTGATCTACTTAATTATAACCAGGCAGCAATTCCAGAATCTTGTTCAGCTTCAAGTACCTCTTAGATGAAAGTATAGACCATGGCATAGATTTTGGTTATCAGTTGTCTCATTTACATACTTTATTCAGATGTAGGAGCAGTAACTCTTCTCTTACTCTACTAATTTGTCACTTCAGTCAATGCTGTGTTTCTGTACAGAAAGTGCTTGCATTTTTATAGTACTTTTCATAGCCTCAGTGATTCACAAAGCACTTCACAGCTAGTGAATTCATTTTGAAATGGAGTTACTGTTATAATGTAGGCAAACATAACAGTCAACTTGAACACAGCAAAGTCACACAAACAGTAAATAGATAGATGACCAGATAACTTTTTTTTCTTAGAGATATTGGTTAAGGGATAATAGTTGGCCAGGGCACAGCTCCCCTGTACTTCTTTGAATAGTGCCATGGGATCTTTTTAAAATCCATCTAAGAGGGCCAGTCGAGCCTCGGTTTAATGTGTCATCAGATAGACTGCAGTGAAGTGTCAACTAGATTAGGTGCTCAAATCTCTGGAGTGGCACTTGAACCCATGACCTTTTGACACAGGTGAGAGGGCTACCACTGAACCAAGGCTGACACCTATTGGCGTTGTAAATACATTTTAGCATCGCAGTTTGCAAAGTAATTGAGTAGGGATTACATTTGTTCTTGGTAATTAGCATTCAAGCTACAACACTGCATAAGTCATTGTTTATACCATAATATTACACAATTCAAAAAACCACTGAGCTAAAACTGTAAACCAGTTATGTGACTAGGTATTACAATATGGTGGTTGGTTCTATTTCAATGAGCTATGATAATCTGCCATTAATGAAAGGATGTATTTTGGCCAAAAATAGGAAATTGCCTTTTTTTTATATAATTAGCAACCCTATAATGAAATTACGCTCTCAGAAATTGCATGATTCAAAGCCAACTATTCCTGCAATAATTATAAAGAAGCATGGGTAATCTCCTATTTGTGTGTTAAAAGGGGAATTTCATCCTTTTGATTACTGTGATCCAACAGCAATGAGATGCAACTGGGCTTATTATGGTCCTTATTAAGAAGAGAATATATACTATAAAGTTAGTTATTTTTCCCTGAGTCTTATGTTGCCAGAAAAGAAAACCCACTCAACTGTTTGTCCTGGTAATAATCTTATTGGTGTGCACAATAAGCATGATATTTAAAATGTTCAAAACTTCCGCTTCAATGTGGGGCTTCACTGGAGGGAAGAGGGATAATTAAGTGAGAACGCCTTGCTTAGATACAGTGTCATGGTTCTTGGTAGTCAACCAAAAGGGGCATTGTTAAAGGTTTGGGAGTATCCTGATGCCTCAGTAGCACAGATGCAAACTGAGAGAGACTTTAGGTTAAAGTGCATGGAAATTATAATATATATATGTATATTTTTTTTAAAACATGCCTAAGGAACAAACATGCTTCACCATTAACTGAGCTGTTTAGCGTACACATCCTTCAACCCAATTTCTGAGTTTATGGTTCAGCACATCAATTCGGAAAATGCTGTCTATATGTACATGTCGACAAAGAGCACAACTTTCAATGTGCAGGGCTTTCATTTAACATAAGCATTTGGAATAGTTTTTCTAATCTCCTGGCCTATATAGATGGAGATCCTGAAAGTTAGCACAGAATTTCAGTGAACATAAGAACATAAGAACTAGGAACATAGAAACATAGAAACATAGAAAATAGGTGCAGGAGCAGGCTATTCGGCCCTTCGAGCCTGCACCACCATTCAATAAGATCATGGCTGATCATTCCCTCAGTACCCCGTTCCTGCTTTCTCTCCATACCCTTTGATCCCTTTAGCTGTAAGGGCCATATCTAACTCCCTTTTGAATATGTCCAACGAACTGGACTGAACAACTTTCTGTGGTAGGGAATTCCACAGGTTCACAATTTTCTGGGTGAAAAGGTTTCTCCTCATCTCGGTCCTATATGGCTTACCCCTTATCCTTAGACTGTGTCCCCTGGTTCTGGACTTCCCCAACATTGGGAACATTCTTCCTGCATCTAACCTGTCCAATCCCGTCAGAATTGTATTTGCTTCTGAGATCCCCTCTCTTCTAAATTCCAGTGAACATAAGCCTAGCCGATCCAGTTTCCTACATTACAACAGTGACTACATTTCGAAAAGTATTTTAATGTCTGTGAAGCGCTTTGGGAACAGGAGTAGGCCATAGTGCCCCTCGAGCCTGCTCCGCCATTCAATAAGATCAAGGCTGATCTGATCATGGACTCGGCTCCACTTTCTCGCCCGCTCCTCATAACGCCTTATCCCCTTATCGTTTAAGAAACTGTCTATTTCTGTCTTAAATTTATTCAATGTCCCAGCTTCCACAGCTCTCTGAGGCAGCAAGTTCCACAGATTTACAACCCTTTGAGAGAAGAAATTTCTCCTCATTTCTGTTTTAAATGGGCGGCCCCTTATTCTAAGATCATGCCCTCTAGTTCTAGTCTCCCCCATCAGTGGAAACATCCTCTCTGCATCCACATTGTCAAGCCCCCTCATAATCTTATACGTTTTGATAAGATCACCTCTCATTCTGTTGAATTCCAATGAGTAGAGGCCCAACCTACTCAGCCTTTCCTCATAAGTCAACTCCCTCATCCTCGGAATCAACCTAGTGAACCTTCTTTGAACTGCCTCCAAAGCAAGTATATCCTTTCGTAAATATGGAAAGCTAAGTTTCACGCAGTATTCCAGGTGTGGCCTCACCAATAACTTGTATAGCTGTAGCAAGACTTCCCCACTTTTATACTCCATCCCCTTTGCAATAAAAGCCAAGATACCATTGGCCTTCCTGCACTTGCTCTCTTTTTTGAAGGATGGATTTCTAATGTATTTTAGTGTTGACATATCAGAAAATGTACAGCTGTGAGCTTAGGGCTTGAAGATTGCACATGACTCAGCATCTTTCAAATGCAGGTTACTTTATAGCCGTGAAGGAAAAACCTGATTAGTTCTGCTGAACTTCCTTTCGTTACAAGGAAATAGACCTCATGCTTCTTTCGATATTTTCCAACTAACTTGATGTAATCCCAGCATTAAGAACTTATCATTGAAACCATGGAGATATGAAAGATCCTGTTTAGTCAGCATCATAGCAATCTGAATCTAGATGTGCGTCTGTAGGCTTCAGAAAACTACTGTCATATTGTGATTGCAAGTAATGGGCTTACCGTACATTTGTAGTTTACTGTGCATAACCTTGTTCATTTCATTTCTAATACGACTTGGTAACATTTTTCTGTCAGGACAGTATTTTTTGCATACTTCTTTTGCAACTACAATTCTCCCTTGTACATTCTGTACTTTACAGTAATAATCAAACATTATGTTTGCATTTTTGCTAAAATTCTGCATAAAGAAATAAATTGTATTTATATAGCACCTTTCACGGATCTTGGGCTATCATAAAGTGCTCTACAACTAATGAAGTACTTTGAAGTGTAGTCACTTGTAATGTAGGGAAACAATATTCACTTGGTCAGTAATATATTATCACATTTGGCGCCTTTTCATATTTGGGACTGACCTCGCCAACCAAAGCTATGCTTTCAAATTTCCATAGTACAAGTACTAGTAACCAGCACCTCCAGAATCGGATTTGTAAAAAGGGCTTTATGTTGCAGTTGCCCAATCATTTACATTCACAGTTGGACACAGCTTAGCTGGATTCTTAAACTTAGAGAGGGCAAAGTTGCCTTGTGGCTTCAGGAATATAAAAAGTAGCATAACTGGTGCGACTTTTTCATTACCACTAACAAAATCATATTTCTCACATTCAGAATATAGGAATAGCATGCATTGTTACAGTTTCATTTGCATTTTTAAAAAATTGGGATGCTTTTATCTCGTTTTTGGTCAAATATTGAAATTATGGACACAAATGAATGTCAGAATTTGCGAAGCCTGTTGGTGCTTCAAGGAGTAATGTCCTCATTTATCACCAAGATCACTAAAAGCAGAGAAATTAGATTTTTTGATTTGTTGAAAGGCTTCTAATGGTAAAATGCCCATGTCGGGTAGAATTTTCTTGCATTACTGTTATATTGCAGGCATCAGTTTGACCCTGTTTTAATGCGATAAGATTTCTGGTCAAGCAAAACAGTGCTATGTGTTGGCATGCAAGTTCTAAGAAGCAGTTGGCTCTTCACTTGACATTTATAAAGTTTTCAGTTGTAACATGAGACTACAAATTTGATCTGGTCTTGTAATACTTGTCACAATTCGATGAGCAGTCAGTTCAAGGACTTCACACGTTGGTTCTACTACGGATTTTTCATCTATACAACATAAAAACCAGGTTACAACAACACAGAATGCTGCAGTATAACAGACCCATTACAAACTCTATGGTAAATCCATCAATGTGGCTCCTGCATCACACTCTCAATTTCTAATTACCCAGTGACATAGTAAAAAAAAGTCATTGTCTAATTAATTTATTTTTCCGAGCAAAATATAATACCTTGGAATTCAGAACCCTGCTACAAACTACAGAGTTCTTCTTTAATCTTTATTGGAGACTCGTTCCTATTCCTAATAGCTGAGATCTCCAAAAATAATTTATTTTAATCTTGTTACTTTTCCTGGAATTCTTTGGTGTGCACCATTGCAGTCAATTCTGAAACTGAAACTATTAAACTAAATATTGTACTCGGAATTGTGATATCAGATAAGCAATTTGAAACAAGTATCTCATATAAATTCTCCCATGATCATTAGATTGCAGTATTTGTTAGGTGTTTCAGAATTAAGCACTGGTCTTTGGTATGAGTCCCTTGGGAACAGTAGTGATATTTCTGAAACAGTAGAGCTAACCAGTTATAACTCCCACTCTGACCATTATGATGTTGAGTCTTTCAATAGAGGGCCAGCTGGCAGTTAATTTTAATAGCAGTTAAAAAGACTGAGCTAAAATTTAAAAAAAGGTATACTGTATTATATTAAACACCAATACTTTTTTCTCTTTTAGATGTTAAAATTAGACCTTATAAATTATTACAAAAATGTCTTTGGCATTTCCCTTGCATTTTTAAGAAATCATGGTCTAGAATTTCTTTGAAATGAGTCGCAGTGCTGTAGGTTCTTTTAAAAGTAAAATAAAACTCGTTGGTGGTCTGCAGAAGAAGTTACACGCAGGTTTCCTGGGTCTGCTAATTTGCATTCCCGGTGGTGCAGTCATTAGTGTAAAACTAAATTATAGCTGCAAATCTTGGAAAGTTCTGTGCGGTCTTTAAAAAGACAATTCAGCCTGCACTCTTCAGCAACAGACTAGGGGACAAACACTGCTTGCCTCTCGCATTTCACTCTGAAATAATGTCACTGCCTATCTTAGCAATATTTTTATTATACTTGTACATAATTATGAACACTTGAGCAGAATCTGGACTCAGAAGATAGCCGAGCATGGCACCAAGCCAGAGAAGAAGAACACACAAAGACACACTCTGTCAGACCTCCAAGCCCTACTTTGAGAGCATTGCAGGCAGGAAGAATAGACTTTAGGATGGGTGCCACCCAGAAATAGCCCTTGTGCTACCTGTAGGAAGGTGGAACTGGCTCTGAGTGCCACCTCACTCACCCCTAGGACTACTGAATGGTGCTATAAAGAATTCTACATCCTCAGTAGGGTAGGCAAGATAATCCTTGCACTAAGGAGAATGCAAACTCAGGAAACCGGCTGGTGAATTTTTCTTTAAAAAAGGGATACATTTAAGGAAATTCTATGTCTTTGACTCATTAATATATGAGCAACTGGCCTCTTATAGGGTTCAATTTTCCCCAGTATTTGCACCGTTTTTTTTTGGAGTCGGCTGCTTTTTCTGGTCTAACTTAAAAATCCCCAGTTTCCCCAATCAATTTGCACCAGCGTAACTCAGTTAGTTAAATTTTTTTTAGGTAAGTTTTTTTTTCTCAAAAGGGGGTGTTATCTATGCCAATTCTCGCCATTTAGGCAACTTTGGCCAGCTAATAGTCACTCCATTTCCACGTGGACCGGTGTATGTGGCATCTCGAGAAAACCCTTGCGGAGAGTTAAAGAAATCGGCGCAGGTAAGGAAATTGGCGCAGGCAGATGCCCGGACAGCAGCAGCAGCAAAGATAAGAGAGAGGTGGGGGAGGAAGAGAAGTGGGAGGAGGGAGAGGGGGTGGGGGAAGCCTTTCTGGTGTAGCTAGGTGCGGGGACCAGGAGGGAGGAGACCACTCGGCCTGGGCTAGGGGCAGGGGAGTGGACCGGGAGGCCACTCGGCCTGGGCTAGGGACGGGAAAGCGCACCGGCAAGCCCTTCGGCCAGGGCTAGGGGCTGGGGAGCAGACCGGGAGACCACTTGGCCAGGGCAAGGGGCAGGAGAGTGCACCGGCAAGCCCTTCAGCCAGATACAGAGAGAGAGAGAGAGAGAGAGAGAGAGATCGGAGCATCGAACTGGTGGGGACTTGCCTCCAACCTTCTGGCAGGTTGGAGGTAAGATGCTATTATGAGTTTTTCAATTCTTTTAATGTGTTGGGAGCTGGCTGTATGCTTCACTTTGCAGCCTCAGCTCGCATTGTGTCCCTGGTTACCATGGCAGTCCAATTGTTTTGGTGCAGATCAAGGCTCCACCCCTAAAACTAAAGGTCAGCTTACGCCAGGCCAAAATGAAGAAATCCAACGAGGAAACTTGAGAATTTTTTTTTGTGACGTACTTGGGCCCCAAAAAATCGGGCGTAACTTCAAGTACTCCACAAAAATGCTTTGGGGAAAATTGAGCCCATTGAGTGCCTTATTCTAGACTATAATGCAGCATCACTGCAGCAACAGACTGACACTCTGCCACTGTTAATTACATCTAAAGAATGAGATCACAGAAACATAGAAAATAGGTGCAGGAGTAGGCCATTCGGCCCTTTGAGCCTGTACCACCATTCAATATGATTATGGCTGATCATGCAACTTTAGTACCCCATTCCTGTTTTCTCTCCATACCCCTTGATCCTTAGCCGTAAGGGCCACATCTAACTCCCTTTTGAATATATTTAATGAACTGGCCTCAACAACATTCTGTGGTAGAGAATTCCACAGGTTCACAATTCTCTGAGTGAAGAAGTTTCTCCTCATCTCGGTCCTAAATGGCTTACCCCTTATCCTTAGACTGTGACCCCTGGTTCTGGACTTTCCCAACATCGGGAACATTCTTCCTGCATCTAATCTGTCCAATCCCGTCAGAATTTTATATATTTCTATGAGATCCCCTCTCATTCTTCTAAATTCCAGTGACTATAAGCCTAGTCAATCCAGTCTTTCTTCATATGCCAGTCCTGCCATCCCGGGAATCAGTCTGGTGCACCTTCGCTGCACTCCCTCAATAGCAAGAATGTCCTTCCTCAGATTAGGAGACCAAAACTGTACACAATATTCAAGATGTGGCCTCACCAAGGCCCCATACAACTGCAGTAAGATGTTTTCACTTCATGAAATGAATATTTTTGTTTTGTACAAATTTTCTATTTTTCTTTTATTATGGTTATTATTAGAAATGAACCCACATTTTTACAGGTGCCCCTGGTCTCCAATTAGATCATTTCTCACTTGGCATCTAAAAGTTGTCATTCAGTATCCAATGACTCCTAACCCATTAGTACTGTTTGGCACACTATACTGCACCATGTTTCTAAACTTTCTCTCCTGAACATAAGAACATAAGAATTAGGAGCAGGAGTAGGCCATTCAGTCCCTCAAGCCTGCTCCGCCATTCAAGAAGATCATGGCTGATTTTCTATTTCAATCCACTTTCCTGCACTATCTCCATATCCCTTGATTCCCTTAATATTCCAAAATCTATCAATCTCTGTCTTGAATATACTCAATGACTGAGCATCCACAGCCCTCTGGGGTAGAGAATTCCAAAGATTCACCACCCTCTGAGTGAAGCAATTTCTCCTCATCTCAGTTGTAAATGGCCGACCCCTTATTCTGAGACTGTGACCCCTGGTTATAGATTCCCCAGCCAGGGGAAACATCCTCTCTGCATCTACCCTATCAAGCCCTGTGAGAATTCTGTATGTTTCAATAAGATTGCCTCTAATTCTTCTAAACTCTGGAGAATATAGGCCTACTCTACTCAATCTCATCTCATAGGATAATCCCCCCTCCCCCCATCCCAGGAATTAGTCTGGTGAGCCTTTGTTGCACTCTGTTTATGGCAAGTATATCCTTCCTTTGGTAAGGAGACCAAAACTGTACACAATAGTCCAGGTGTAGTCTCATCAGGGCCCTATATAATTGCAGTAAGACATCTTTACTCTTCTACTCAAATCCTCTTCTAATAAATGTCAACATACCATTTGATTTCTTAATTACTTACTGTACCTGCATGTTAACTTTCAGTGATTTGTCTACGAGAACACCCAGGTCCCTCTGAACATCAACATTTCCCAATCTCTCACCATTTAAAAAATACTCTTTTTCTTGTTTTTCCTACCAAAGTGGATAACTTCACATTTCTCCACATTATATTCAATTTGCCATTTGCCATGTTCTTGCCCTCTCGCTTAGTCTGTCTATATCTCTTTGAAGTCTCTTTGCATCCTCCTCACAACTTACATTCCCACCTAGAATTGTATCATCAGCAAACTTGTATATATTACCTTTGGTCCCCTCCTCAAAATCATTGATATAGATTGTGAATAGCTGAGGCCCAAGCACTGATCCTTGCGGTACCCCACTAGTTACAGTCTGCCAACCCGAAAATCACCCGTTTATTCCTGTCCTTTGTTTTCTGTCTATTAACTAATCCTCAGTCCATGCTAATATATCACCCCCAATCAAATGAGCCCTCATTTTATTTAATAAGCTCTTGGGTGGCACCTTATCGAATGCCTTCTGAAAATCCAAATACACCGCATCCACTTGTCCCCCTTATTTATTCTGCTAGTTATAACTTCAAAAAACTCTAACTGATTTGTTAAACATAATTTCCCTTTCAGAGATCTGAGTTGATTCTGCCCAATCCTACTATTATTTTCTAAGTGCCCTGTTACCAAGTCCTTAATAATAGAGTCGAGCATTTTTCTTACTACTGGGGCCCAAACTTCAGTACCGCTGGAAAGCTGGTGCTTCCCCCCAACTTTTTGTGGCCATTAGCACCAACATTTTGTCAAGGCAGGTCCACCCCATATTCAGCTCCAAAAGTGAACAAATGGGTTCCAGCGCTAATAAATCTTCCAAAGTGGATTTTTCAGCGGTGTGGCTGTCTTAATTTGAGCGTTATCACCACTGAGAAATTCAACATGCAGGTAAGACTTTCTAATGAGCCAACTGCTCCCTGGTGTTTTTAAAGGCCAGGGTTTGCAACAAGGCCCTGAGGGAGGAAGGAGGTTGGAAGGATGGCTGGTATAAGAGGTGCAAGGGGAGCCAACAGGTTCACTGATATGGAGCTGGAGACACTGATGGACGGTGTGGAGGACAGAAGAAGAATACTGTTTCCTGACGTGGGGAGACCTGGCAGACCGTCAGTACATAATGCATGGAGGGAGATTGCAGAGGAGGTGTCAGGCACCTCCATATATGTGAGGACATACCCTCCCAGGAGGGTGCTGGCCTGTCTGCACCCGGCCCTTCAAGACCCAGAGATGTTCCAGGGCATCCTAGATGGACAGCTGTAGGTCCCAGACAACAACCACAGCAGCCTTCCTGGACCCATGATGCAGCCACAGGGACGACAGTTAGGTGTAGTGTTAGGGTATTCACGTGAGATGCACAGGGGTAGAAAATGATAACAGTATTATTATATTCTTTATGGTCTGTCATTTGCAGTGATTTGAATAATTGGATAAATCTTTATTTTTGGCACATATATCTGGCCAGGTGTTGCATCTGGGACTGGGCAATTCTGCTTTAAGGCACTCATTGCGATGGCCATTGAAAGTGGGAGCTGAAGGGTCATGTGTGGATGAGATTATCTGAATTGAGCAGCTAGGAGACACAACTACACCTCCCTTCCAGGGTTGTGATGGGGACACCTGCTGGCACGGCGCCTAAATTCGGCCGACGTCCGCCGCGCGGCCGATGCCATCGAGTCGCTAACAACAGCTCTGGGCCCTGACTCCGTTAGGTGTGTCGAGGAGGCTCAAGCACGTGGGGAGATCCCGTCCGGACGGAATTCCTCATCGGCGCCAAACCCCGGAACCTCCCTTGGGAGCCGGCGCCTCACAACTTGAGCCGCCTCGGGGAAATCCCCTCCGTGCCTTTCAGTTCTGCGCGGAGGGTTTTCCTGTACGGGCTGCTCCTGCACACTCTCAACCTTGCCATCCTTGTCTGCCGTCCGGACACGCCATGGCGTACCATCTTGCCGTCCGGAGGAGGCGGGGATCCCCGATGGAGTGCACTCTACGCGGGAGTCCTCCCACTATTTATCGGGGACTTGTCCTGGAGGGTGGTGCACGGAGCAGTCCCGTGCAACGGATTTTTAACGGGCTCCCAGGCCGCCTGCAATTTCTGCGGTCTAGAGGAGTCCGTGTTCCACGTTTTTATCAAATGCATGAGGTTGCAGCCCCTGTTCAACTATCTAAAGGGGCTGCTCCTGAAATTCTGGCTGCAATTCAGTCCCACACTCCTGATCTTCGGGCACCCTGTGCGGAGGGGAGCGGGTAGGTCCGAGGGCCTCCTCGTAGGACTGCTCCTGGGCACGGCCAAGGGTGCCATCAGCCGGTCCAGGCAGCGGGCGGTCGAGGGGGTCATTCAGCCTGACTGCCTGCCTCTCTTCCGCTCTTACATCCGGTCCTGGGTGTCCTTGGAGATGGAGCACGCTGTGTCCACCGGTACGCTCGCGGCCTTCCGCGAGAGGTGGGCGCCGGAGGGACTAGAGTGCATCGTTATCCCCGGCAACCAAATTTTTATTTGATTTTATATGTTTTAAAGTTTAATTTGTTTTAATTGCCAGGTTTTAGTGTCCCCCTCCCCTTTTATAGGGGGCACTTGTAAAAATCATGATTTTAGTGCCCAAAAAAACCCCCCAAAGAAACCTACCAAAAAATACAAAAAAAACCACAAAAAACCCCACAAAAAAGGGCCTGAAGAATGTTTGCAGTGTCCCACAAATCGGGGGGCACTTGATTTAATGTTTATGTTTGCCCTCAAAAAGAGTTGTGATGGGGACACCACCGGTATGCTCGCGGCCTTCCGCGAGAGGTGGGCGCCGGAGGGACTGGAGTGCATCGTTATCCATGGCAACCAAATTTTAATTTAATTTTATATGTTTTAAAGTTTAATTTGTTTTAATTGCCGGGTTTTTAATGTCCCCCTCCCCTTTTATAGGGGGCACTTGTAATAATTTATGCTTTTAAAGCCCAAAAAACACAAAAAAAAACACAAAAAAAACAATTTAAAAAAAAATTTTAATTTTAAAAAGAGGGCAGTTGAAAAGTGTCTGGAGTGTCCCCCAGATCGGGGGGGCACTTGGACTAATGTTTATTTTTCTCTCTTGTGATGGGACAACGCCTCCTAGCTCTGGGGCAACAGGGATCCTCCTCCTCCTGCTGCGCCACCTCCTCCTTCTCTTCCTGAAGAGTGACCATAATATGACAGAATTTTACTGGCCTGTAGTTCTCCGTTTTCTCTCTTCCCTCCTTTCTTATATAGCGGGGTTACATTTGCTACCTTCCTATCTGTGGGAACCCTTCTAGAATCTGAGGAATTTTGGAAGATGACAACCAATGCATCCACTATCTTTATAGCCACCGCTTCCAAAACCCATGATATAGGCCATTAGATCTAGGGGATTTATCAGCTTTCAGTCCCATTAACTTCGCCAGTACTATTTTTTTTTACTAATTTCTTTCAGTTCCTCATTCTCGCTACACCCTTGGTTCGCCACTATTTCCAGGAGGTTTTTGCATCTTCTTCCATGAAGACAGACATAAAGTATTTGTTTAATTTCTCTGCCATTTCCTTATTTTCACCTTTATAATTTCTCCTATCTCAGCCTGTAAGGCACCCACATTTACTTTCGCTAATCTTTTCCTTTTTACATACCTATAGAAACTTTTACAGTCTTTTTATGTCTCTCGCTAGTTTACTCTCATGTTCTATTTTCCCTTTCTTTACCAATTTCTGGCTCCTCCTTTGCTAAATTCTAAAATCCCAATCCTCAGGTTTACTGCTCTTTTTGGCAACATTATAAGCCTCTTTCTTTGATCTAATACAATCTTTAACTTCTCTTGTTAGTCATGGTTGGACCACTTTTCCTGTGGGGTTTTTGTGTCTTGAAGGAATGTATATTTGTTGTAAATTATGTATTAATTATTTAAATGCTAGCCATTGCTCGTCTACTGTCATACCTTTTAATGTAGTTTTCCAATCTACCTTAGCCAACTCGCCCCTCATACCTACGTAATTTGCTTTGTTTAGATTTAAGACTCTAGTTTTGGATTTAACTAAATCACTTTCAAACGTAATATAAAATTCTGTCTTATTATGGTCACTCTTCACTAAGGGCCCCTTTACTACAATATTATTAATTAACCCTTTCTCATTGAATTTTTTATTTAAAATGTAAAATTTCTCTTAGAATTATTAATATAAAATAATAAGTGTTTAAAAAAAAATCACAAGGACATGTGCCATACTTTGAATTGTGCACTATAACACAAATAAAAAATGCTTTGGCCCTGTAGTAATGGCAGAAAAAATAAAGTCAAACCACTCCAGCCGACCTGAAGAGAGATCGAAGCAGCTGGGTTAGAGATGAATAGTGAAATAAAGATGCACTGACATTCCCCTCCTCGAAATAAAAACCTTTACAGTTCTGGACATTTGTTCCTAATTGGGAGAGGAGGGAAACTTTGTAATTGGTTCTATCTCATCAGACCCTAAATTTATTTTGGTGTTCTCCCTCAGTCACATGCTGTAGCACATTGGAGCTGCAGCATCTCGAGTAGTACGCAGAGATGGTTCGATCTTTTACACCACTACGTTAGCCTTATTGTTGTATGCTTTGCTGAGTGTACGTTAAGAGTTGTCACTGGGCTCCTCTTGTGCAACTACTGGTGGCTAGTTCTGGAACAGCATAGACGGAGGCCTAAGTTTTGATCACATCCTCCCTACTAACCTTTTGGGAGCAGTTGGTGCATGACTTGGGAGCAGAAAATAACTTCCAAACAAAAAGTCTAGTTTAGAAAACCAGTACGAAGTGTTGATTAGACCCAACAACTAGTATTTGTAATATATCCCAGTTCTAATCCCAGTTCATTGTTGACATTTATTGACATTTGACTACTGCTCTTTACAAATAAAATTTAAAATACTGGGTAATGTGGAGGGAGTTGAAAGGTTCTAATCCAGTCAGTGACAATGTTGTAAATCACATGCACACAAGAAGCTCCCAATTTTATTATAGCTTCTACATCCCCTCCCGCCCACCAAACATCTGTTGATATGGAAGCTGTTAAATTTTAGAATTTTAGATAATGTGGAGGGCGCTACAAGGCTCTAAGCCAATCAATGACAATGTTGTAAGCCAAGAACACACTAGAAGCTCTCAATTATTTCAGGGACTCCAAATTCTCCCACCCACCAAACATCTGTTTGAAATGGAAACTGTTAAATGAGTAAATCATGTTGTTAAAACCCTACTGCTGCATGGGCTGAATACAGTTAAAAGAAAGTTTATGCCGGTCCTAAGAAGTGATATGATTATTCACAAAAGGGTACAATAATGTATTTTACTAAATAACCATATGAGTGAGGCTGGTAACAGTTTGCTGATAGTCATTATATCGTTGGTATTTTTCTTATATCAGAAAAATATTCAGCAATCAAATTTAGGTTTCAGAGTACTATGAATTTTTCTTCAATTCTCTACCTCGCTTTCCTCCTTTGAAGATGCTGCTTAAAACCAAGCTTTTGGTCATCTGTCCTAATTTCTCCTTACATGGCTCGATGTCAATTTTTTTCACTCCTGTGAAGTGCCATGGGACTTTATTATGTTAAAGGCGCTATAGAAATACAAGTTGTTGTTGTTAAGGACGACCATTCATATTTTTCACACACTAATTGCATTCTTCTGAGCCAATTTGTGTCTTCTTCAAATGATATCACTATTGTGTTCCTAACACAGATGAGGCTGCACACAGGGAGGTTAAAGTAACAGTGACCTCAGTCTTTATTAAGACACTCCAGAGTCAGGAACAGGCCTGAGGGGCCGGCTTATATACAGTGCTCCCAAGGGATGCTGGGATCCCTTGGGACTTCAGGGGATGAGATCCCTGGTGGCGGAACATGGGAGTGCATGCTTTACAGATACATAACATCACTGCCCCCCTCAAAGTCAAAATGAAAACTATTTACAAGGTGAGGCGGTCGGGAGCCTTTCCCTGGTGGACCGCCTCGGCACAAATGTCTGTTCTGGTGTGTTGGCTCTGCCCTCGCTGGGCTGGCGTGTTTTGGCCCTGCAGGGCTGCTCGGTGAGCCTGGCCTTGCTGGGCTGTTGGGTGTAATGGGTTCGATTTCCTGGTCCTGTGTGGTGTCGTTGATCCTTTGGGTGTGTGTTGTGGGCTTGAAAAAGGTGGTGTCTGCTGTGGGTTGTTCAGGGCAGTCTGTGAACCGCAGCCTCATTTGGTCCAAGTGCTTTCTGCAAATTTGTCCATTGTCTAGTTTGACTACAAACACCCTATTCCCTTCTTTAGCTATCATCGTGCCCGCGATCCACTTGGGACCATGTCCATAGTTTAGCACATCCACAGGGTCATTCAGATCAATTTCCTGTGACACAGTGGCGCGACCATCGGTTACATTTTGTTGCTGCTACCTGCTCTCTACCTGATCATGCAGGTTGGGGTGAACCAGCGAGAGTCCGGTTTAAAGTGTTCTTTTCATGAGTAGCTCAGCCGGGGGCACCCCTGTGAGCGAGTGGGCTCTTGTGCGGTAGCTGAGTAGTACTCGGGACAGGTGGGTTTGGAGTGAGCCTTCTGTGACTCGTTTAAGGCTCTGTTTGATGGTTTGTAATGCCCGCTCTGCCTGCCCATTGGAGGCTGGTTTAAACGGGGCCGAGGTGATATGTTTGATCCCATTGCAGGTCATGAATTCTTTAAATTCGGCACTGGTGAAACATGGCCCGTTGTCACTGACCAGTATGTCAGATAGGCCATGGGTGGCAAACATGGCCCTCAGGCTTTCAATGGTGGTGGTGGCGGTGCTTCCCGAAATTATTTCACATTCAATCCATTTTGAAAAAGCATCCACCACCACCAGGAGCATTTTACTGAGAAACGGGCCCGCATAGTCGACATGGATCCCCGACCATGGTCTGGAGGGCCAGGACCACAAACTTAGTGGTGCCTCTCTGGACGCGTTGCTCAACTGAGCACATACGCTGCATTGCCGTACATAGGATTCAAAGTCAGAGTCGATACCAGGCCACCATACATGGGATCTGGCTATCGCTTTCATCATTACTATACCCGGGTGTGTGCTGTGGAGATCCGAGATGAACGTCTCCCTGCCCTTTTTTGGTAGCACTATGCGGTTACCCTACAACAGGCAGTCTGCCTGAATGAACAGCTCGTCCTTTTGCCACTGGAATGGCTGGATTGGCTCTTGCATTTCAACGGGGATGCTGGCCCAGCTACCATGCAGTACACAGTTTTTTACTAGGGACAGCAGACGATCTTGGCTGGTCCATGTCATAATCTGGCGGGCCGTGACAGGTGATTTATCATTTTCAAACACTTCCATGACCATCAACAAGTCTGCGGGCCGCGCCACCATCAACAAGTTTGCAGGCTGCACCATTTCCACCCCCGTGGTGGGCAATGGTAGCCGACTGAGAGCATCCGCACAGTTCTCGGTGCCTGACCTGTGACGGATGGTATAGTTATACGCTGATAGCGCGAGTGCCCACTTTTGTATGCGGGCTGAGGCATTAATGTTTATCCCCTTGTTTTCAGCAAACAGTGATGTGAGGGGCTTGTGATCGGTTTCCAGCTCAAATTTGAGGCCAAACAGGCACTGATGCATTTTCTTTACCCCAAACACACACGCTAATGCCTCCTTTTCAATCATGCTGTAGACTCTCTCGGCCTCAGACAAGCTCCTGAAGGCATAGGCGACAGGTTGCAACTTCCCTGCAACATTAGCTTGTTGTAATACACACCCGACTCCATACGACAATGCGTCACATGCTAGCACAAGTCTTTTACATAGGTTATACAATACAAGCAGCTTGTTGGAGCTAAAATGTTTCTGGCTTTCTCAAAAGCAATTATTGTTTTTTCCCCATACCCAGTTCTCACCTTTGCGCAATAACACATGTAGGGGCTCTAAAAGGATGCTTAACCCCGGTAGGAAGTTACCAAAATAGTTGAGGAGTCCCAGGAACGACCACAGCTCCGTGACAATATGTGGCCTGGGCACGTTCCTGATAGCCTCTGTCTTGGCACCTGTTGGCCGAATACCGTCCGCCGCGATCTTTCTCCCCAAAAACTCCACTTCTCTTGCCATGAAGATGCATTTCGACCTCTTCAGCCGCAGCCCTACGCGATCCAGTTGCTGGAGGACCTCCTCCAGGTTTTGTAGGTGCTCGGCGCTGTCCCGACCCGTGACCAATATGTCGTCCTGAAAGACCACCGTGTGTGGTACTGACTTGAGTAGGCTCTCCATGTTTCTCTGGAAGATCGCTGCAGCCGACCGAATTCCAAACGGGCATCTGTTGTAGAACAGTCCCTTGTGCGTGTTGATGCAGGTGAAGCCCTTCGAAGACACTTCCAGCTCCTGCGTCATGTAGGCCGAAGTCAGGTAGAGCTTGGTGAACGTCTCGCCTCCTGCCAGCGTTGCAAATAGGTCGTCTGCCTTAGGTAGCGGGTATTGATCCTGTAGCGAGAAACGATTAATAGTTACTTTATAATCGCCACAAACCCTGACCGTGCCATCACTTTTGAGTACTGGAACAATTGGGCTGGCCCCGTCGCTGAATTCCTCTGGGGAGATGATGCCCTCGCATTGCAGCCTGTCCAGCTTGATTGCCACTCTCTCCCTCATCATGTGAGGTACCGCTCGCACCTTGTGGTGAATGGGTCATGCCTCTGTGACCAAGTGGATCCGCACCTTTGCCCCGGAAAAGTTTCCAATGCCTGGCTCAAAAAGGGAAGGAAATTTGTTAAGAACCTGGGTACATGAGGCCTCATTGACATGTGATAGCGCTCGGATGTCATCCCAGTTCCAGCGGATTTTGCCCAGCCAGCTCCTTCTAAGCAGTGTGGGTCCATCGCCCGGGACAATCCAGAGTGGCAGTTCATGCACCGTGCCCTCATAGGTGATCTTGACCATGGCGCTGCCCAGGACAGTGATTAGTTCTTTGGTGTACATTCTCAGTTTCGTGTGGATGGGGCTCAGGGCTGGTCTGAATGCCTTGTTGCACCACAGTCTCTCAAAACTCTTTTTACTCATGATGGATTGGCTAGCGCGTGTGTCCAGTTCCATGGCTACGGGTAAGCCATTCAATTTTACGTTTAGCATTATAGGTGGACATTTTGTCGAAAATGTGTGCACCCCGTGTACTTCAGCATCTGCCTCCTCTTTCTGAGGCTCGAAATTGCATTGATCCACCATGGACCGATCTTCCTCTGCCATGTGGTGGTTAGCAGGTTTTGCAGAGCTTACAGCTGGTTTGCAAGCTCGTTGGAGGTGCTCCATTGTTCCACAGCTCTTGCAAACATATCCTTTGAAGCGGTTTGAATAGGCTGAATGGAAGCCTCCACAACGCCAACAAAGTGTGAATTGCCTTGCATTCATCCTTTGTTGCGGATTCTGAGTCATCTGAGCCACCTGAGGCCTGCTGGTAGTTGCAGACTTGTGGTTTCTGCCCTGGACATTTCTGCTCGCAAACACCGTTCCAGTTAATTTATGAACATTGCTAGCACTTGTCTGCTGAGAGATTTGTTTGGTGTTATCACTGGTGGACATAAACACCTGTGCTATCAAAATGGCCTTACTGCGGGTCGGTGTCTCTACAGTCAAAAGTTTTCATAGGATGGTCTTGTGGCCAATGCCCAGTACAAAAAAGTCTCTGAGCATTTGCTCCAGGTAGCCATCAAACTCACATTGTCCTGCAAGTCGCCTTAGCTCAGCGACGTCGCTCGCCACTTGCTGACCTTCAGATTGCTGGCACGTGTCGAACTGATACCTCGCCATCAGCACGCTCTCCCAAACCAGTGTACACAGCTCCTCATATGACTTATCTGTGGGTTTCACCGGAGCCAGAAGATTCTTCATGATACTGTAGGTCGGTGCCCCGCAGACTGTGAGGAGGACCGCTCTCCTTTTTGCAGCGCTTCCTTCATCGTCCAGCTCGTTGGCTACAAAGTACTGGTCTAGCCGTTCGACATAGGCTTCCCAGTCCTCACCCTCCGAGAACTTCTCCAGGATGCCCACAGCTTGCTGCAACTTTGCGTTGGATTCGTATTCTCGTTGCCAGTTATTGTGTTCCTAACACAGATGAGGTTGCACACAGGGAGGTTAAAGTAACAGTGACCTCAGTCTTTCATAAGACACTCCAGAATGAGGAACAGGCCTTGGGGGCCGGCTTATATACATTGCTCCCAAGGGATGCTGGGATCCCTTGTGACTTCAGGGGATGAGCTCCCTGGTGGCGGAACATGGGAGTGCATGCTTTACAGATACACAACAATAACTATATGTTAAATCTAGTTTTGTGTTAGTTCCTGTTGTGAGCTCAACAGCTTGTTTAAAAATAATCACACAAAAGCAGTCGTGGCAGAAGCTTCAATACCAGGAGATTAAAGAGCATATATACCGAATGACGTGTGATATGCATTTTGCTGTGTTACAAGAAGTGCAGTACAACTGAACTTTCCCAGTTATGAACCGGGAGCTGTGCAACATTTCTGTGGCTACACTGGACCAGCTGGAAGAGCTTAATTTTGCAAGCTTTCACGGAGTTATCTGAATACCATAAGATTTTTAATACTGGTAAGCAGCCCTGGAATAATCAGTTGCTCATTGTGCAGTGCATAGCACATATAAGTATGTCTGCAATGAGCCCTGCTTTCTGTGATTAGGGAGCAGTATAACTAGACCATGTAGGGCGATGCTCTGATTTTGTGCTGCTGATGTGGCCCTTACAGGTAACACATAGGGAAAAGTGGACACGTACTTCTGGCCATTTAAAATTAGTGGCCAGAAAATCATGCGCAGTGCAGACATCTGCTGCCTGTCGGCAATGCTTCCTCTCGACAACATGCAATAAAATTACTTTTGTAACTACTCAGTCTAATCTCTAATGGCACTTCTTTTTCTTCTCTTTCGTGGCAACCCATTTCTTCTGTTGCTTTAACATCCAGCAGATCGTGCTCTGGGTTGTTTCCGTATTAAAGATACATTTTTTATTTTGGAGATCGTTAGCCTGACTGAGAGCAGGTGGTCTAGATGCTTTGTTGGGGACGCCATTCCACTCTCCATCGGACACAAGCAGCCCACTGGATGTCAGAGGCCGGAACCTGTCGCTGCTCACTGGGCTCTGAAAACACGACCAGTGTGAAACTACTATATAAAGCACAATGTAAAGACACTTATAGTTTCAGGTGTATATTTAAATGTTTAACATCCTAAAAGAATTACATCGACAGCAGTATATGAATCATTGATTGAATTGACTGCTAGGTTACCCTTAGCCCAACACTATCTAATTAAAATGACAACCTAATTCAAGATTAAAGTTAAAACAAAACTATTTGGACAAGTGGTGAACTCCAACACAACTATTTTGAGGAATGCTCAAATAAGTAATTGAATTCAAAACAGAAGCATGAGATATAGTCTACAAAATTATACAAATTAGTTCTACACCCTATATAAACTAGAGCACTATAGTACAGAGGACATAATGTCTGCAATAGTTACTTACTAAGTTGTTCCTTTAAAGTATAAGTATACCCTAATGGTTCAGCAAGGTTATCTCAGTGAGACTAGAAAGGTTCAATATTCCATCTATGCTGAGTGAGCTGACCTCAGACACTGATGCTGTGGGTACGACAGTAGGTCCTCAGCATCTCTGATTAGGGAGAGGGAATTAGCCAAGATTCATGCTCCTGATCACTATCCATCAGTCCTTGCTGGAAGTGTGTGTTTGTGAGTGCGAATGTCAAACGAGTTGGAGTTGGATTTGGCTGTGTATGCCCTCCTCCATAATGAAATAGCCAGCCAACACTTGCTGTCAAGACTCTCAACAATAGGGGAGACTAGAACTAGGGGGTATTATCTTAGAATAAGGGGCCACCAATTTAAAACCGAGACGAGGAGGAATTTCTCCTCTGAGGGTTGTAAATCTGTGGAATTTGCTGCCTTGTGGAAGCCGGGACATTGAATAAATTTAAGACAGAGATAGATAGTTTCTTAACCGATAAGGGGTTACGGGGAACGGGCGGGGAAGTGGACCTGAGTCCATGATCGGATCAGCCATGATCGTGTTAAATGGCGGAGCAGGCTCTAGAGGCCATATGGCCTACTCCTGCTCCTATTTCTTATGTTCTTATGTTCTTAACGATAATGGCTATTTGGATGAGGTTCTGAAATGTGAACAGCACCTGTGGAACTGTACCCCAACATGGAGTTGATACCTGCAGGACAAGACAGGAAACCAATAACTGTAAAAATAAAATTCTTAACAACATTGAACTGCTATTCCATCACATGCATAGTTTATAATTTTAAGCTTATTAATATTGAGATTAAAAAGTAAAGTGCCCCCCATGCACAGAATATAAGTTTGCAATAATTACACCTGCAAGTCTATGTATGAAGAACACTTGTTGGCTACAAATGATATTGGAATGTTTCTAAATACAATGTGTATTGCTTTCTATTTCTTCTCCCTCATCCCTCTATTTGTAAATTTCTATATTGGCATGTTCTAGTCAGTTTGGTGGTAAAACAGCTGAAAGCAATCATTGTATGGACAACTTTGTTTTTTGTTTTCACCCACCCTCCCTGAGAAATTGTTTTTTTTCCCGAATGCTGAACACCGAGAGTTTTTATTTTGTTTAGTAGAGGCAGATGCTGCTGTCACACAATACTGTGATATACTGTAATGAGGTTCAGATGACTGCACGAAGAGGAACAATGCAAGATTAATTATAGTGAAAGATAGAGCTCCTCTGAAATATTACAGTCACAAATAAATCCAGATTTAATTAACTTCTACATTAATATTGCGATAAAATCAAATAAAGCTCAACGCCACATTGAAAGATGATAGCATGCAATAATTTCAAAGCAGCTGTCTTGTGATGAGGATGATTAATTATTTGCTCAAACCTGTTTTGTTGTTCCGCAGTTGTAATTATCTTTGTTTGCAACAAGTTTGTTAAATTACAGCTACTGTTCGAGAGGTGTAAGTGAATGGATTTTTAATAACACGGGTACTGCACAGCCGAATTAGTCATTTCAAAACACTTTGAGAAAATATTGCAAATTATTGTTGTTAGTTTGTTCCCATTCTTTTTGTGCTTTTGTGAATATTGTGAACATGGGGAACTCCAACCTTCCAAGTTCTAAAACCGAGATTTTTTTTTAAATTACCCTGTTGTGCAATGAATACTTGGAACAGGTTATGAGCAAAATCAGTTAATATTGTGTCAAATAACTAATTTTTAAAAAATTGGGTAAATATATGATCCAGGAACTACATGCTGTTCATCCTGGTATAGTAAAAATGAAAGGATTACTAGAATGCACATCCAGTGGCCTTCCCTAGATAGTAACATAGAAAATGCTGTTCATGTGTGTCAAACCTGTCCAATCAGCTTGCTGGAAACCCTGTGAAAACCAATATTTGGCATTCTCCAACAAAACCGTGGTGCCATATTCATGTTGGCTTTGTTGAGCTGAAGATGTAGAATGTTTTATTTATTTTGTATTCTAAATGGCTTGAAGTGGTTGAGGTCCTCAACAGTTGCAACAATTCATATGTTATGGCATTAGTTTGCCTGATATGGACTTCCTGTTGAGCAGGTCTCTGACAATCAAGCATCTTTTCAGTCATATGATTTCTCTCAATTTTTGAGTAACAATTTTGTGTCTCTCATTATTTCTCCATCTGCAGTCAAATACGGAAATTGTGAGGTTTGAAGAAGGTGTTACAATATCCTGGGCGCTATGCATCAGAAACTAGCTGTATTTCTCTTGAATTCTAGCATATCGCCGCATACCATTACTGGTATAACACCTTCTGAATTAGTCACTGGAAGAAAGTTATTTTCTCACTTTGATATTTTTAAACCTGACTTGGAAATATCAATGTCATGAAGGAAACTTTGTAATACTGGGTTGCCAACTTTGAAGAAATACCGCGCTAGACAAAGGGACCGAAATTGCCCTCTTCCCCAAACTGGGTGGATAATTCGAATTAAGTGATGATTCTCTGCCCGATCAAAATTGCCCTCTTTTTGTTAAAATCGGTGGGGCGGTGTTTAGGGTGGCTGAGGGGCGGAAGGCGGGCTGTGTCCTCATTCTCTTTAAAGCTGAGTTTGAATGTGTAGAATACATTCAATGTTTATAAACAATTCACTGCAATTACTGTTGAGTTGGAAGGCAACAGCCGAAAATGGCCAGTGAAAAATCTATTTCCCTGACCATCCAGGGTAGCACTTGCATCCCTTCAGGAATTTCTGAATCAACATTTATCAGTAGCTTTTCAAGTAGAACAGAATCTACATTAATCTGTTAGCTGATATAATCAACATGTTTTTTAGTTTGGTTTGTTTTCCATTCTGTCAAGTCATCAGCTATAGCAATGGCCACAGAACTCATGGCTTAGGTTGACAGACGTGGTTCCCGAGTTGTGTGAAACCCGTGGCCGTGCAGGGAAATTTAAAAAGTAGGAGGAAACAGGCTCCTAAGTGCTTGTAATGTACCTCATAATGACTTCAATTGGTCGTGTTCCCTCGGGGAAAGGTGCGTGGGAGTGAGATGACAGCAGGTTCCCAACCCACTGTCAAAAAAAACAACTTTCCTACCCACTACCACCATGGAAAATTCAGCCCATTATTTTAAACTTAGGGCCAACTAGAAGTTGAGAGATACTTTGAACTAACTCCACACATACAAAAGTCGCACTC